>NC_141080.1:8376700-9091700 GCF_041138505.1 Cibotium barometz | reverse complement strand
GAATTGCTCCTGAAAGTGTTGTTGTTGTATTTTTGGAAGCTTGGTAGGCCACCTTAACTCATGCATGCCGCCTGAAATATGATGAGCTAGAATCTGAGGCCCCCTTAACTGCTCATGCAATATCCAACAATTCAAATTCAAATTGTTTGAATTTTCATTTTTTGATATTCGGAAAAGAGAACCCAAATAGCATAAAAACGATGAGGGGAAAAAAACCATGTTTCCCTCCCCCTCTCTCTCTCTCTCTCTCTCTCTCTCTCTCTCTCTCTCTCAGTTGGGTACCTGCTTCTCTCAGGCTTTTATGCTGATTCCTTAATGTTGCAAAGCTTAGCTTCGGTCATTTCTCTTCAACAAGGACCTCTATACAAGGTTGGTTTTTGAATGTTTTTTTCTCACTCATGAATATATCTCCCTTTTTTGACAAGTGTTTATTGCATACCATGTGGCCATCAAATCATCAACTATTTTCTTATCTTATTCTTTAATATCCCTAACCTCATCATTGAGACATATGATGTAAGGATCATGTGCTCTTTGTTGTTTTTGAGTGGGAGATAAATATATATGCTCACAAATCAACCAAGTCAATTTCCTCTTCTTTATTACACATTGCCATGCGTCCCTTGATGGGTGTGTATCTACTAATACCATGTGGCCATCTACTAGTTAATACTTTTCTTTTCTTGCTCATCATCATCCCTCAATTCATCATTGAGAAATGTGATGTTAGTAGCATGTGCGCTTTATTGATTTCTAAGTTAGAGAGCACCACATATGCTCGTAAATCAACCACAAGGTTTGCTTGGTTCTCCTTTCTCACTCATCAACATGCCTTTAAGAGTTGAGGAATGATACTATTGCAAGTGCGATAACATACCTATCGCACCCATCCTAAGAGTTCCCTTGATAGGTATGGTCATTGTAGCACGTGGACATTAACTCATCAACATAGGCTCACAGATCAACCATGAGGTTGATTTTCTCCTATAGTTTTCTCCCTCACTCATTTAAGAGGGTTCCCTTGATAGTTGTGTACCTTAGAGTATGTGGCCATGATGAAAAAATGTGTACCTTAGAGTATGTGGCCATGATGAACAAATGTGTACCTTAGAGCATGTGGTCTTTACCTCATTAACTATACTTCCTCCCACTCATAAACATGCATAAACTTATCATTGATTCACCCCTTTGATTTTTTATGTTTAAAAAATGTGCTATATTATAAGATCCCTCCTGCCCTTGTAAAAAAAAATTATTAGGAAATTATTTTTGGCTTGAAATAGGTAAAACTGTGTAATTTTTAGGAGAGCAAAATTGTGAAAAAACAAATAACGTGTACCTATGGAAAATTTTCTCTTAGTTGGATAAGAGACTTAGAAAAAATTATATTAAACCGGGAACATTAGTTTTGACCCTAAATATTAAGGCTTGCATGCATTAAAAAATATATAAGGCTTAGTGGAGCACATGTGCACGTGTGTGTGCATGTAAACACTGTAAAATGTGCAAGTAGACCGGTGGTTTAGAAAATTTATGAGAAAATTAATAATTTAGGAGCCCATTTTTTATTAAAATTAATTGGGTTGATTTGTTTAAGGTTCCCATGGAAAGAACAATGAATTTAGGTCAAAAATTTATGCCTTTGTGTGTACATGTGTGATGTGCACCCTAACCTTAAGGGAATTTGTGTAGTCTAAGTCCATATTTAAGTCCAGAGTATTGTAATTACTCTAAGGTCATGAGGATGGTAAAAAATAATGAGGTTAGCACCGTAGAGAAATAATCAATCAAAAGGGTTAAATGTGTGCACATAAATTAAATGGGTGTAAGGTTAAATGGTTAAAGTAAAACCATGGTTTACTAGAAACCATAGTGGATTAAGGATGAGTGTAAAGTGATAAAAGCTAAGCTTGCAAATGGTTTTAGGTAATGGTATTGTTATGGGCTACCACATCTCCCAAGAAGGAACTCCACACAACCATTAATGGGAGAAGTAATAGACACAACAATCATTGGGTACTTACCAATGCTTTGAGCTCATGTCCCTTGAGGCTCCCCAAGCTCACTTTGGAAGTTCCACTCCTCCGAACACCACCTCCACACTGTCACATGAAGTTGCTCACACCATGAATGTAAGGCAACCAACCTTTCACTCTCTGACACACATGCCTGCATGAAAGAGGCACATGTACTAGAGCACTCTCTCTCTCTCTCTCTCTCTCTCTCTCTCTCTCTCTCTCCAAAGTACAAGAGTTCTCATAGCACAAAGGGGGATTGTATCATTTCATTATGAGAACTGCCTTATACAACTATCCCTTATTCACACTTGGGCACCCAAAACTTACTAACTAAGGCCTTGGGTGGCCAGATTCTCAATACAACTTTTATAGTACCTTTTTAATAACACTTATTAATGTCCTTAATTGGAGGAGCATCTTTGTTAATCCAAAATGGGATTAACATCCCCCCTACCTGATGTAGGTTCTGTCCTCCTCAGACTGAGGTCAAAAGACCTAGTTTCCGAACTCATGTTTGTAGAACTTCTAGTGTGATTAAAGATTTTTCAGGGTGAATCTTCTAAATGGTGATTGGGATGTCCAAAACCCGATGTCAACCATATCTTCAAATGTGATGTGCATGTAGTTGAGAAGACACCTTAGGTGATGATAGTACAGCACCATGCCTCTTTCATTTGGCCCTATGTTCATGTCGAAGAGGAGTTGTTGTGCTTCAAATGCATCATACTGCTCTCTTGGTTGATCGATAGGACTACGATCAACTTCAAAATTCTGACAGCTACCACGCGATAGCTAGATCAGGAATACGTTTCTAAGCTCGTATATCTAAGTGAGCATTTGTTGCCTTTGACTTGAAATATCTGGAAATGTTGATGGCAAAAACTACAAAAAATTATAGCAAACATGAGAATCCCTTCGCTTGGCATCATGGAATTGTAGTGGGGTGAGCCTCCGCTTGATAGGCATGTAGAGCAGATCAACCCTTTGGGTTGGTGGGGAACACCCAAATAACGTAGGCCACCATAGACGTGCTGCAAGCACTTTGTGAGTTGTAGATTCTCCTTTGAAATGTCCTCTAGCTATTCCTGAGTGTGCTTCTTTCTAATATCATAACAAATTCATCTTCTCGCACACATCTTCTCAAGATATCATCTTTGCCTAGCTTATATATATCTCCAACAATCAATTGATAAGGTGCGGCCAACTTAATGAGCCAATGCATCTTATCCTTGTTCAATGGTCAATCTTGTGGAAACCCATAAGCTAGATAGTCTGAAATTTCCTCGGTACACTCACGCACCATGTCAAGTTTGAATAGATAAGCATCAAGGAGGCCATCATCAATGCCAGTTACAGATTCTCCATTTGGAATTCTATACACATGGTCAGCCAACACATGTGTTCCCTTTCTTATTGTGACCGTAAAGTCGAATTCCAAGAGTAGAAGTAACTAGCATGTGATTCTTCCCGCCGTGGTGTAGGGTTTGTTCACACCAAGTATAATAAGGTCTGATGATCCACAAAGAATACAAACTTGTTGGCCAGTAAGTAATGTCGATATTTCTTTACAACATAAACCATGGCCAACCCTTCGTGCTTCGTAGTGGTGTAGTTCATCTTTGCATCGTTTAGTTGATGACTTGCAAAGCAAACTGGGTAATCCAATTTGAATTTCCCAAATTGCGCCAATACACATCCTATCGCAAAATTCGATGCATCGATGTGTACATGGAATACAAGATCCCAGTTGGGTGGCCTAAGGATATTTGCACTTGCTTGTGCTTTCTTCAACTTATCGTGCGCTTCTTGGCAGTCATCAATCCATTCAAAGACAACGAGTAATCTGTACAATGGTCTGGCAATTTTAGCATAGAATAAGATGAAACAACAATAATACCCAACGTGCACGGGACAAGGAGGAGGCCGCAATGTATGCATTGCTTCCACCCCGGGCTTTCAGTGAAAATTAGCATGTGCTTGCTTCTATAGATCTTTTGTCTTCCAGAGGAACCCAGTACATGGAATTAGGAAACATTCCTATCACCTTGTTTGCATGGTAGGTGTGCAACCAAGAGAAGAAGAAACGAAGGAGGAAGCATCTAGCACAGACGATTCTGAATCATAAGGCCACAATAGCACACAAAACCTTAGGAGATGGTACATAACCACAACATCCCAATGTGACTAGTACACATATATCATAGAAGTCCCATAAGCGGATGTATTACTTGTTGTTGAGGAAGGTGTTTGAGCAATGTTGCCATTATATTGTGCATCCTTAAACCCTTTAAAATGTCAATTCTGGGTCAAACATGGTGTAATGTTAGGGCACATTGTGTCTAAGAACGGTATTTCCATGGATGAGAGCAAGGTAAAATTGATCATTGGTTGGCAAACTTGTAGGGGCGTGGTTTGTTTGGTGTGGTGACCGAATCATTTCCAAACAATTAACCTTCCATTGGATGTACCTTCCACATTTGTAGATCAATCTTTAGAATCTGAGAATCCTTTCAAACATACACTTAATCTAATGCCCAATCATGCACCAATTTGGCTTCCCTCATGAAAGGTCTACCCAAGATAATGTCATATGAATCCAGTTGGCACAGAAAGTTCATTACAACAAACGTATGAGGGTAGCGGAATGAAAAGACCTTAAGTCTGACATTTTTCAATAACCCCATAGGTTTTGAAGATGTTACGTCTGCCATTTGACGATTAGATCTGCTCTTTCCAATTTTGGTTTACCCCAGTTTTCCTGACATCGTTTTGTAATAATGTTGCTCACCCTTGCTCTTCCGTCCAAGATAGCCAGTGCTTGGTATCCACTATTATGGTGGTGAATTGGGACTGTAGCATTTGTATCATCACTCTCATAATACCAACCCATTTGATTAACAGGTATTTTGATAAATCTGGGAGTTCCTTCCTCCTCTCAGGTACTAGGTTTTTCTCCACTAGAGGCGATTGCATCTCCTCTCCAGACGTATTGCATAACAATGTGCCTAGTGGCATTTTGATGGTGGTAGAAAATATGGTTGCGAGACTTCCTGTCTCTAGGCTCCCTGGCGCAAGTGAGGGTTCCTTCCATGTGTTTGTTGCATATTCAACCCTAGGGATTGAAGGGATGGACAATTCTTGCTCTGCTTCCTCAAACATTCTTGCCATGAGGTCACTATGAGTCCCTTCCTTGGATCCTTCTAGAATTGGAGTAGGCACTTCCAATTTCCTTTCCTTTATCAACTCGTTTCTTGGATACAATGTATCCCTAGCCATGTTAGCCCTTGATCTCTGGCTTCATGATTTCGTTGGCACTCCTCAACTAGAGCCTTAGCTTCCTCAAGCTTCCATTCCCTCTAGGGTCAGTGAAAAAGCATGGATCATGGTTACACTACTCACTAGCCCACATGTTTCATAGGTTGACTCAAAGACCTCTATATGTTGGATCGGGTCCCCATGGCCTGAGAACTTTTGCATAAGCTTGAAAATAATATGTGGCTTCATTTGGGATGGTCTAGATTCCAAGGCGGTGCCTAGTTCCTTGACCATACCTTGGCCCATTTTCGCAGCCATATTTAGCAGATCTACTTTTGTGGCAGCGTTCAGATCTGCATTTGGATCCACAATTGATCTTAGAGGAGCTACTCCCTCCCCACATAGACCTCTTGCTCATCCTGCATTGGTTCTTCTATGTAATTCGTGTCTATGGCTAGGTCCAGCCAACTCCTCATTGCTTGGCTCATTTTTATTAACGACTTCAGCTCGCCTTTGTTGTATTAAGAGCTCCATGCCCTGCAAGAATGTAGGATCATTGATCATTTCTTGTATATCTTCTCTAGTATCGAGGTGATCCTCACCTTTTGTAGGTACCCTAGGTAAATTGTCCTCCTCATTTTGCATCTCAAGGCCTTCATCCAACCTTGATTCCTCATTGATGGGCTCTAGAGTTGGTATTACTCCTTCTGTTATGCCCATCCACATGTTATCAATGGCATTTCTAGATGTTTCTGGTTCTTTGACACATGATTGAAACAGATTTACATTCTCCATTTCCCTTTTTTATGCCCTTGTTCTTTGAGTATTGATATCTTGTTTCCTTAAGCTCAATAATCACAACTGTCATTCTTCCTCAACCCTCTTCAAGTCTGTTTCTATTTCCTCCGATGTGGGGAAAAAGACTTGTCCTATCCTGGCCGCACTTTCCTTATCCGTCCTAACCTTGGGGGTTGTCCCACTGATCCTCACTGTGTTGGTAATCCTAGAGCTAGAAGGTTGGGTTGGTAATTCTGGTCTTAGACCATATCTAGCACTGGTTAATGGGCCCATGCCCGCAGATTGCACGTCATCTTCTGTGCCATGATGGAGACCCAAAAATCCCTTGGCCATATCAAAGATTCCACTAGATCTTGCATGGGAAGATGGTTTTTCTTCCTCTCCAAGGCCAAAGAATCCTAGCCCTTCTTCCATGGATTCTTCACTACTTGTATCAAAGGTGGTCAAATTCCTCCAAGTTGAAACACTCAATTGAGTGCTCGTCAAGCAACCTAAACCAGCACTCCTTTGATAGGAAGAACCTGGGTGGTTTGGTGCACTATCATCGGGAGTAAGGTCATCTACAAAGAGTTTACCAGACCCCAAGTGCATGAGAGTGTAATTCGACAGACAAAATTACCACTCCAATGTTTTCAACTAGTTTTCTAACGAACAGTCTCTTTTGGCCATGAACTTAGCAGTAATCCATGAAACCGAAAACGCTTCACGTCATGAAGTAGTAGAGAGCAGTTCACGACATGAAGTAGTAGAGAGCAGTTCACGACGTGAAGTAATGGGAAATGGTTCACATTGTGAACTATTCCTCGCACTACGGCAGCTAAGGTTTCATGCTTTGATTTTTTTAAGCTTAGAGTTACTTCAATTCAAGTCAGATAGACCCAAATAGTGCAATTAGAGTTCCTCTTTTACAACTGGTCTGACAACCTTTAACTCGAGAACTCTCTGACAACCCTTAACTCGTGAACTAGAAATCTGTGAGAGCTTAACTCGTGAATTGCTAACACGTGAACTGCTAAGGAGTGAAGTGTTAGGCCAAGAAGGCTTAACCCCCATGAAGTAGTAGGTAGTGGTTCACGCCGTGAAACAAAAAATGGTTCATGTCGTGAAATGCTTCACGACCATCTCACATGATAAGATTCTTCAATTTCGTTGTGTCAAATGTGTCAGGATAAGGCAACCTATTTTTAGCAGGGTAATCCTGACAATCATGGCGCTGACTACGGAATGCGCTTCACACCGTGAAGTACCAGGAAATGGCTCATGTCGTGAACTGTTTTTTTTACTTTCACGTGTTAGACTACCACATCGACAAAATGATGTTTAGGAGTGTTACTTCACTATCCAATTGATCCAGAGACTGGTCATGCTAGGGATTGGAGATGTAATTCAAGTTATTAACATGACCAATGGCTCTTTATTTTTGTAATTGTTTATGAATTTTTAGAAAAAAAAGAAAACAAGTTGTCAACCCTGCTAGCTCATGGTAACATGATTGGTGACAAAAGTATCAAAATTAAAAGGAAAAAGTAATGTAGCTTTCCTCTAAGCTCTTCTTCCAAGTACTCACCCACACATTCAACACACAATTTTCAGTAATTTCTTCTCTACCATTCAAATCTTATCTACACAGATTCTTCACATTGCACCTTCTAAATGCAAAGGCAATGATGAATCTTGCATTGTTGGAGATTCTCTAAGAGGGTGGAAGAAACAAAGGTGTTTCCCCGGCAGCAGCGCCAAAAATGTTATGGGATACCGCACCTCCCAAGAAGGAACTCCACACAACCGTCAATGGAGAAGCAATAGAGACAACAATCGTTGGGTACCTACCAATGCTTCGATCTCATGTCCCTTGAGGCTCCCCAAGCTCACTTTGGAAGCTCCACTCCTCCGAACACCACCTCCACACTGTCACCCGTGAAGTCGCTAACACCACGAATACAAGGCAACCGACCTTTCACTCTCTCACACACATGCATGCATGAAAGAGGCACATGTACTAGAGCTCTATCTCTCTCTCTCTCTCTCTCTCTCTCTCTCTCTCGACAAAGTACAAGATTTCTCATAGCACAAAGGGGGATTGTGTCATTTCATTATGAGAATTGCCTTATATGCAACTGGCCCTTATTCACACTTGGGTGCCCAAAACTTACTAACTAAGGCCTTGGGCGGCCAGATTCTCAATACAACTTTTGTAATTCCTTTTCATGACACTTATTAATATCTTTTATTGGAGGATCATCTTTGTTAATCCAAAATGGGATTAACAGGTATTTGTGTGATATTTGATAAATGGTATTGCATGGGTGGTGTCAGGCTCCCTTCTCTTAGTTGAATTAGTGCATGGTGGCTAATGCATGAATCAAACCTTTGTGTCACCCACCCTAGCCCACCGAATTCAATTACTTCAACTCAAATGGTCAGCCTTCATTTTCTTGAGTTAATAGTAGTGAACTAATGTCCATGGTGTGCTATACATATATGGGTCATTTTCATGCATACGATATCTATCATCATGCTATGAAAGCAGCCCCCATATATTCATTTTTCACATGTCTCCTGCTTGGAGCCTAGATGTTAGTATTTTGGTCATAAACTTCCTTACACAACACTACCTTACACCCCCTTACATGTCATAATATCCTATAACTTGTCAAACTAGCTTGTATACATCACTTTTTGGCTTGAAGAGGCAATGTTTCCAAGGAAGAAATGGGCATGGAGTTTTGCTTGGATTTGGAGGCCTTTTCTACACCCTACAGTACCCATACAACATTAAGCTTGGACACATTTACAAGTAGTTGATTAAAGCCTTGTTTGTATTTTTTAAAAAATTGAAGTACAAATGTCCTTTTTTGTACAACTAAACCCTTGGCTTTCAATTTCATTCTTATGTTTACATTTTATCTTTCTATCAATTTATAGTAAGGAAAAATATTATTTAAATCAAATAGGCATGTCCTTTTCAACCTTAGAGACCCTTAATTTCCCAAATCAATATATATATATTAATCTTACTATAAGGTGTGTACAGTCAACCATAGGCTAGGTATTTATTAATACATGGAGAAACCTTTGAAAATGATCTACTCCAAGGTTCTACCTTAGATCAGTTTTGGATCAATAAATTCATAGACTCACCTTAGGATAATATTATAGCTTAGATCTAATATTTTGGACTAACCCTTAAACTAAGATTCTGAAAATGAAACTTAAACATATTTTAGCCTAAGGTGGTTAAATTTTGCACAAGATACACAAGTACATTTGAATGTGCATTTCACTTGAAGCCTAAAGTAGTTAAACGAGACTCAAATGGAATTTAGTATTTTTTAGAAGTTGAGTAAATCTTTATGATGAAAATTGGTTATATTATGCCCTAGTCTAAAGTATATTTATGTACACATTTGTGCACAATTGGGGCACAAATTAAGCTTAACCCTAGGGAAGGATTTTGTTGGATACCCTAGAAAGTAAGAAAGTTTTTAAGAAGTTACCTCTAAAAATTAGGCAAATAAATTGGTACACAAATAGAAAGAGAAAGCCCTAGTTTGTAGAGAGAGAAAATAGGAAATCGACATAAATACCATATAGTGATAAAATTTTAGATTATAATTTTTTTTAAGGAATTTAACCCCTAGTCATTGGTTACACGGATAGCTTAAAATCTAGAGAGAGATAGGATCTTTCAAGAGACAAAAGGACCTCATAGATAAATATAGAAGTAGTTCTTAACCCATATTGAAATTTCTTTGTTAAAATGTTAATCCACGGTAGGGAGATAGAATTCTTGAAGGATTAAGAGCATAACCTATTTTAGAAAGAGAAGATACTAGATGTGTGTAGTGTAAGGATTAATTTGTAACCTTGAGGTCAATTGATGATCTATAATAGAAGGTTAATAACCCTTAATTCTTGAGGAAAATTCTTGAATGTGAAAAATGGTGAGGAGTGAGGAAATGTGACACAACCAACAACAATCAGATGGAATGAATTAATTCAGAAATGAATCAACACTTTGTTTATTTTACTGAATCAGAAGAGATACAATAATGATAAATCTGACTCTAATTAGTAAATGGACTAATCCCCAAAACCCTAATTCTAGCACTAATGAGCTCAATCAACTCAGATAAGAGACTCATACAACGTTGTAAGTGTTAGCCTCATATTGCATTCAAGTTAGCTTCTGCTTATCAGTGGAGGCTGTAGTTCACTCAGTTTACTGCGCTATGAGTAGCTGCATATAAAACTAACTTTTATAGTAAACTAGGGTAAGTTGTTCATCATTGCATCATCATATTTCATCTACATCAGTGTAATTAGTCTGGTGTGATTATAAGACTGAGCTGAATCACAGAGTGATTAGGTCACCTAATGTAGAATTTAGCTCTTGAGAGGCCGACGACCCATAATTCATTCACCAACTATTTACCATCCTACGCAGCACAATTTCAAGGTTTCATAAACCTTTGATGATGTGCATCTTGCATTTTATAACACCTTCCCTCAAGATCAGCAATATCTCTAACCCTTTGTTAGATAACTGACTACAAATTCAATCAGCGGATTCAGTTAGCTGACTTAGATAGTTAATTCTATGAGCTGGTTGATTCCAAAAATTGACTCTAACAAACTATGCTGGATAGATAACTAACTACAAACTGATTCAGTCATTCAGGTACCTGACTTAGATAGCTAATTCAAAGAGCTGGTTGATTCGAAAAATTGACTCTAACAAACTATGCTGGTTGGAAGCTAACTTCAGCATAGCTTAAATAGCTCTCCATTCAACTCAGTCAGCTGACTCAAACAGGTGATTCAAACCTACAAAATAAAAAAATTACAAATTCTAGAAACATGTTATTATGTGGAAGAAATTTAAGCCTTCCCTTGCTCCAAGCATGAAGAAAATGTGGAGCCTTTCCTTATTCTTCAAACACCGTCCCTTAAGGGAAGCAACATCATGCCAAGGCCTGCTCTATGTTTGAAAAAGAGCTCTTTGCCGAGGCCTTTAGTGAAGATTTCTGCCACATTCTCTTTGGTATTGCAATGCTACAACACTATGTCACCTATGTGAATCTTCTCCCCTGATGAAACTTTAATATGCTTGGTCCTTTGATGCATGACTAGATTCTTAGATAAGACTTTAGCTGAGCTGTTATCACAGAGAATAGAAATAGAACCATCAACTCCATAAAGACCCACTTCTTGTGCAAGAATGTTTTCAACTTAATACCCTCATAGGTTGATGTGGTGGTTAAGGCCTTGTATAGGCAGTTCGGAACGCCCCCATAATGTTGAATACAGCTGTTCATTCCAATCCGTATGATTTTCATTCACTAGCTTCTTGAGGATCTGTTTACAGGATTTTGTTTGTAGACTTTGCTTGACCATTGGCCTGTGGATAATAGATGGTGGACGTCTTATGGATGATCAAGTGCTACATGACCAATTGGCAAATGACATCATTCAAAAAATGTTTATCCTGATCATTGACCGGCTCAATCAGACATCCGAACACTTGCTGATGATCATCTCATAGAGGAACTTGGCGGTGGACTTTGTTGTATTTTCCTTAAGAGCTCTTTCTTCCACCCACTTAGTCAATAGTTCGTGGTGGCCCACCAGAATGTATTGGTTATCGGTAAAGCGGGCTAGCGGCTTGAATGGACCCACAAAATTGAGTCCCCATTTTTGGAACAGCTTCAATGGAAGGATCAGATTGTGAGGCATCCAATCTCTGTCAGTCGGTTGACCGAGCCTCTAGCACATGTCATATTGCTTGGGCAATCTGTAGGCATCTCCTAGTACTGTCGACCACCAAAGACCGGCTTAGAGTACCTTCCTCCCAATTACCTCCCCTGCTGCAAAATGGCACCACTGATCCCCTGATGGGCTTCTTGGAGGGACAACCTCCTGCTCATGAGGTGGAATGCATTGACAAAGAATTTGGTCAATGCCCCTCTTTTATAGCTGTCCGACTGTCACTTGGAAATTCCAGCTTTTCAGACATCCAACCGCTTCCTCTGCTCCCAAGAAAGGTTATCCTCCATCAAACATGTGGCCACAAATAGCAACATTTCATCGTACCAAGTCGAAGGGATTGGCACACTGCCTCTATTGCTGTTGCAAATAGCTTTGCATCTGGTAGATCATCAGCCACGTTGATTGGAGCTTCAACAGTCTCTAGTTGAGATAGGTAGTCCACCCTGGGGTGTGTACAATGCTGAACTCGAACTCCTGTAGGATCGGTATCCATTGAGCCATTTTTCATACCAAACTCTACTTATCCACACTAGATAGAGCAATGTAGAGTGATCCACATGGAATGTAAATTTGTTGCCAAGTAGGTAGTGGGCGAAACTTGTTGACCGAGTAAATCATCCTGAGCACCTCCCTATGAGAGTAGTGGAGTAGTTCTGCTCTCCATCGATAATCTCCAGTTGGCATAATAGTAGACTAGATGGAACCACTTTTTTTTAGTTTCCTATATCGACACTCCCAATTGCCACATCTGATGCGTCCACGAACACATGGAATGGAAATTCCCAATTGGGTGCCTACACAATGGGGGATTTGGTCAGCATCAACTTGAGGTGTCTGAATGCGATGCTGCATTCCTTCGACCACTCCAGGTTGGTGTGCTTCAGTTGGCACAGTGGCATCTTTACACGTGCCAGATGTTGGTTCAATGGCATTGCTACATGTGCTGGGTATCGGAGCATCCGGCGCTATGCCATCGGACCTGACCCAAAAATCTTCTTAGCTCCTTCACATTTGTTAGAACCAGAGCTTTTTGAATCACCTCTATCTTGGCCGGGTCTACTGCAATGCCTTCCTAAGACACTATGTGGTCAAGGAGCGTACCACGCTAGACTACAAGTGCACATTTTAATGGGTTCATGCTCAGTCTAGAACCTCTGCATTTTGACAGGCATAACGCTAGATGCGTTAGGTGTTGACATGACTTTCCGAAGACACTAAAGTCATCTATGAACACCCACATGAAGCTTGTCAAATGCTCTTCAAAAATATCCTGAACCATCCACCTGCCACACCACTGAAATGTAGTCGAAGCATTCTTTAGCCCGAAAGTCAGTACATTAGATGCAAAGGCACCTCATTGGGTGACAAATGCTATCTCCTCTCCCGCTGGTGCCATCTGGACCTAATTGTAGCCACTGAATCCATCCAAGAAGGAATACATTTTGTGGTTGGCTACTGCATCCAACAAGGAGTCTATGAATGGCGGAGGGAAGGGGTTTGTTAGTTGTGTGGCATTAAGCTCCTATAGTCCACACAAACCTTGAGCTTTTGATTTTTCTTGGGGACAAGCACGATCAGAGATAGCCAAGTTACCCGATTGATCAGATATATGAATCTGACGACATACAGTAGCTTATCTAGCTCTGCCTTCACCCTTTTTGTGTAGTTCAGGTTTATCCGATATCTTTGTTGTCGGATCAAAATTGTGTCCTCCTTCAAATTGATCTGAAGGAGGTAAAATTGGGGGTCAATCCCTTTCATGTCGATGTAGCCCCATGCAAATACATCCTTAAAGAAAGTGTATAATATCCCCAAATCTCCTCTTGGAATGCATTACACTGACTTGGACTATCTTCGAGTCCGTCTCTATACCTAGATTCATTTCCATCATATTATCTTCTTTGACTCATTTGGACTTCTTCAGGTCCTTTTCGAAATCCTTCTCTACCGTAAATGATTTGTTGGAGGTTTGGTACAGTGTTATCTTTGGCCAATCCCTCGAAAAAGTCATGGGCCTCATCCAGAGACTCCATGTGCCTTAGAAGATTTTGCTGACTCTCACCTGCCTCATTGTGTTGATTCAGGATTGGGTGGTACTTCTCCATGATGCTGGCTACATCAACCTCAAACAAGCTGATATGATTGGCATTCTGCTCGAGGTATTCCTCTTCTTCATCCATATCGAGTCCTTCCAGCATGTTGACTCTCTCGACTACTTTCGGTTGAGATGGGTTTTTCACTTTCTTGCGGGCTGGCCCCACCAATGACAGTATGACCTTCTTCTTACCTCTTTGGATGGTTATCTTATCTGCATCCCAATCTTGCTTTATCCGTGCGATGAAATCGAGGAGGGGGTGGTAGGGGCAGGGGGTGTGGTGGGTTGTTCCTGACATCCAGAGAGAATGGATGAGTTACAGACTCTTTGTCATCCTCATTGTGTGATGATTCCGAGCTAGATTCAACAAATGGAAGTGCCGGAGCGTGTAGACATGCTAAATAGCACTGCTCACGTACTGCCATGGGCTTTCTTGGTCATGCAAAGAATGGCAGATTCAAAATCAAAGAAAATTACATAGACAACAAAACAGGCAGAAAAAGAAAGATGCACCATGGTCTCTAAAGTTTTATCTGGTGATCTCTTCTCAATAACCTACTGAGTTTTCTCTCATTATGCATGCAGACTAGTTTAGCACCAAACAGATACACAAAAACAAGTAGAAGACAAAACATAAATTCAATCACAAGAGACGAATTAAATTACAAGAGATGAATCGGCACTTATGTATTACGAAATGAAAAAGAAAAGAGAATGATATACAAAGTAGACACTTGATTGAGCAAATCGGCCAACAACAACCATTTTTTTGATTTCCATTACAAGTTTATACCGCTCAAGGTGCAGTTACAAAAAAGAGAAGCCCTGTGCTCTGAGCAACGGCTATGTTACATCTATGATGGCTAAGACGAGTTCGTTATAAGTGCCCGACTGGCCCACAACTGTGGTGTTCGGACTTGTCCAATTGTCCGGCCCCAACACTAATACTATACTATTATGTACTTAGTATTTCTCAGGGTTATCATTTTTAATGGACCAACAAAATCTAACCCCTAAGGATCCAAAGCTAGGACCACGGTTAAGGACATCTGCTGACATTAGTCACACCGAGAGTGTTATAACCAATTCATAATAGGTTAACATGGTTTCACTCGAGAGTGTTATAACCAATTCGTAGTGATCTACCTTTGCCATCTTATTTTCTCGGATGAGAACTTACCTTCTTTACCATTTCCCATCCTTTTATAAGATGATGCTAGAGCATATAAAGCGGCCTTGCCCTGTGCTTAATGTCAAATAAGAAAAGTGTAAGAACTTTGTGTACATTCCTACTCAAGACTAGTACTAGTGGTGGGCTGGACCATTTTTAAGTGTAAGGACTTTGTGTACATACTTGCTCAAGACTAGTAATAGTAGTTGGAGAATTTTTAAGTTTGGCTAGCCTAGTGTGAAACTAGTCATTTGTATATAAGTCATTTTTAATACTAAGAAATAGACAATCATTCACTTGTAATAGAATAATGTGTTCTCTCCTTCTCTTATTTCTTACTTGCATGTATGCTATTGGATCTTGCTTGTTACTTTGATAGATAGGTTTGTTTGTATCTTCTACCACCTTTTGTGAGCAAGAAACACCATGAAGATGAATATCTATTTGCCTCCATCTAGGCAAAGAGAATTCTTCCTTCACCCCCTTAGCAAGGAGCATTATGCTATTGAAAAGTGAGTGAGGACATGACACATGATCTAGCTTTACTAACATCAAGGGAACTTGCATTGTGGCTCAAAGGTAAGGCCCAATGACACATGATTTTTCAAGTCTAAGGTAAGATCTTGAATTAAATATATTACGCCACTAAGCGGGGCATAGCTTCGTGCATCGTCACCCATAATCTTGGCTTTTGTCGGTGCAGTTAATGACAAAAGCATTTCTCTGTTCGAGTCTAGGGGTGGCCCTAGATCAAAAAACAAAATAAAAGCATCCTAGAATATAGCGCCGTTCATCCATCCATTCCAAGCTATTGTGATTACCTAATATTGCTCGGTGTTGATTAGGAGGTCACACTTTGAAAAAAACACGGTTTTGAAACCTTGGATGTGTTTAGTTTGTTATTTTTATTTTGTTTTTAGGTTTATTTACATTAGAGAATTCTCTATTCATATCTTAGAACTGAAAAATCCCAAGTCATAGATTTGAAGCCTTATGCTCAAAGAGGCATTAGGATTACTATAGATGGATTTTATATTGTGGGTAGTAGATTATGAGCTTCGAGGAAAAGCGCTACATTTTTAGGGAAATATTGAAGTGAACTACGACACGGAAACTGATAAAGATAATGATGTATTAGTCTTTGAGATATTTCTTTGTAACTGTTTATCACTCATCTAACGCAGCATGCAAATTTCAATGAGGAGTTATCATTTTCATTCTCTCTATGGCACACATGGTCACTCTCTCTATCTTGGTCCCTCTCCCTCTCTCTGTCTCTCTCACACACACATGCTAATAAGTTCTTCTCTATCTCTCTCTCACACATATACAAATAAGCAAATATGTTAGTTCTCTTTCTCTTTCGCTATTACACACACACTATCTCCCCCTCATGGTCTCTTTCCCTATAGCTCTCTCTAACTATTATACACACATATATAACCTTGCTCTCTCTGTCTCTCTCTCTCTCTCTCTCTCTCTCTCTCACACACACACACACACACACACACGTAACACACAAATAGTTCCTCTTGCCTTTTTTGTGTGTTTGGTGTGAAACGTAGCAGGGACAACTTGAGAGGTAAATAGAGAGAGAGGGAGCGAGATCATAAGTTTTTTGTTGTTTTGGTTTGTGTGTGTGATTATATAGAGGCAAGGCACAAGGTTGATAGCCAACAAAGTTGGTGGTTTGGAATATCATTCTCTCTTCAACTTGAGGTTAGTTTTATTGTTGCCTTTTCTCTCTCTCTCTCTCTCTCTCTCTCTCTCTCTCTCTCTCTCTCTCTCTCTCTCTCTCTCTTAAACAACCGAACATATCGCTATAGAAAAATCTCTTTATATATGCATCACATATTAACTGTTAATATGTGATGCATATATAAAGAGATTTTTCTATAGCGATATGTTCGGTTGTTTAAGAGAGAGAGAGAGAGAGAGAGAGAGAGAGAGAGAGAGACCGCACATTACCGCACATTAAAATACTTTCTATCTCTCTTTCTCTCTCATTGAATGTTTTATAATTGATAATTGGTAAGACAAGTGTGAATGTAATAAAGATTTTTGCATGTTTAATACTTTAGCGTGTGCACATAAATAGAGTTTATTTAGTGATATGCAAGGTTGGCTACGCTATAAACTTTTCATTTTTATTAGACCATTGTGTTTGACTGCAGATAGAGTTCTAGAGAGAGAATATATGGGCTAAAGAGAATATTTATATGTTAAATTATTTGAGTACTTTTACTTTGTTAGACTATATTAGCCTTAAAACAATAGAGAAACATTCTTAAAAAAAGTAAGGAACTTTCTTTATAGTTGCTAATACTAGACTTTTAGAGAAAGGATTATATGGAATGCTAAGAGTATATATTGTTTCCTCTTTGCAACAACTACAAGGTATTTACATGTATATAGTGTTAGTATATAGTTGGGTTCTTGGGGTTATGCTATATGTTGACTAAGATTTAAAGAGATTTTTAGAAAACCTTAAGATGATCATTTTGGATTTCAGCAAATGGAGATCTAGAATGATAGCAATGGCTCAGTTGCCATAGTGCTTACGTATGGAGCTTCCAATTCTGATGTAGCTTTGTTTACTCGCCTAAGCTGATGAATGTTTGAGTTGCGAAACACCTTGCTTGGTGAAGGTCTCCATCAGGACAGCCAAGCTCTAAACGTCTACATACTATTTCGGACATATGTGAATGCACTAAGAAGCAAGGAGTAATTAATGCCCTTTGGGATGAGATCCGTGGAAGTGGCACCCAAAGGGGAGATATGCTAAGAGATGAGTTGGCACATTTTCATCGTGTTCTTGATAGTAGTGGTCACATGGAGGCCAACCAACTAGACATGATTTCCATAATGGAAAATTTGCATGTTGAAATTACACAACGTCTAGGTAGATATACTAGGGAATGTAAAGAACAACCCAATTCTTTAAAAGGGCAAGTACATACTCTAGGCTTGGAGGTATTGAGACTAAAGATATTTGTTAATAAACTCAATGCTATTATGAAAAAGATGAGCCATATGTTGGAAACCAAGGTAATTGCCTAGAGATTTCGTGAGAGTAATAACCTTTTGTTGGAAACCAAGGTAATTGCCTAGAGATTTCGTGAGAGTAATGACCTTTTGTTGGAAACCAAGGTAATTGCCTAGAGATTTCGAGTAATGACCTTTTGTTGGTAGCCTCAAAATTGATGTATTTGTCCAATAGAAAAATCTTATTACAACTTTCCAGCTTTGGCTTCTTCGTGGTGATATTGTTGAATTCTCTATTTTATCATTGTCTTTATATCTCTCTTTTTATCTATATTCTCTTGCTCTCTATTTTTCTATCTCTCAACATGTTTTATAGTTCCATGTTTTTTTCTTGCTCTCTCTCTCTCTCTCTCTCTCTCTCTCTCTCTCTCTCTCTCTCTCTCTCTGGAGTAATGCCTTTGTTAGCAAAGAAAGGTGAGAGACAGAGAGAGGTTATCACTTTTATTAGTGTCATACATAGAAATTAGATATGTACATGGGTTGTGTTTGTTAGACACACTTTTATATTTTAAATTTCTCTAATAATTTCATCATGTTTGCTACTGTGTGAAGTCTATACCTGAGAGTAGGGTCACATGTTGCGATATAGGCCTCCAAGATCATATGTGAGGAGGATAATGACACTTGAAGTAGAATAAATGTGATAAGATAATATTTTATCATCCGTTTGAAGTTAAGAAAGTTTATAAAAGCAAAATAAGAAAATTAGTATTTGCTTTTTTATTTTCAAAGGAGATTGAAGATGGTTAGGAGCTGTATATACCTAATTTTGAACCAAGTTCATTGGCTTTGAATTTTAGATGCAACATGCATATCTTGTCGTAATTGTTCATGAACAAGGGCTTGCATTCGAAAAAAAATTGATGCTAATTTAAAGGAGTACTTTAATGTAAATGAAATTGAAACATTTAGAAGGATTGAAGATGAGGAGGAGCATAGAGAAATCTATGCTGGAATCCACTTAGATTCGTGTAACAAAGAAACTCCTACTGCTATGGTCCTTCAAGAGCCTATCAATGAACATCAAAATGTCCAGGCACATAGAGATATAGCAAGAGACCCTGTTTCTTTTGATTTAAATGAGCTACCTATAGTAGATGAGATTGGTCATATTGATAATTTTTAACCTATTCCTATGCTATCGGTGATGTGAAAGGTATTAAATCAGAATGTCATTCTATAAGGCGTGTGTTTTCATTTTCTCACAATGTTAAGTACCTCGCAACCATGGTGTTATGTTTTGGAGATTGTACTCTCCACTCTTTAGGGTCCCTTGCTTATAAGTGCCATTTTTATGCTACACTAATTTAGAAATGTGAGGTGTCAAGAAAACTTTGACAATATGTGGGCAAACTCTATTGTGCAAGTGGGAACATCTCTTTACTGCCTTTGGAGAATCCTCCTCCTACATTGGTTGATCTGTTACTTGGTGATGATAATGCAAGTAAGAAATACATGAAGAATATACACTCTTATAACAATGCCTTAGCATTCGTTTCACTGGGTGCCCACTTGGATAAATAGTTCACTAGTGGGAGAGATATACTTAATTTTCTAATCCATGGTACTACATATCATCGTGTTGGCTCTATAATACCTGATGGAACACAAGATGCGGCTTCTCAATTTACACAATTATAAGTGTACGATGCAGAGCATGAATTGGAGAATAGACTTCATGGAATGCCTTATTTAAATCATAATATGCTTGAAAGGTTACAAACAATGATGTACGAACACAATCTGTATGCATGTGCATTTCGTACAAATGAGAGAAATATTACAGTCCAGTCCATATGTAGATTTGAGAATGGTCTAAAAAGATGCAGGGGAGAAGAGAGCTTGAGCTCTTGCAAGCACACACACACTCACAAAACCCTAATAGAGAACACACAAGGTGAGAGGCTGAAAATCTTCTTCTTCTTCACTCAACACTCAACACACCATATACAAAGATAAGAGTACACACATATGAAAAGGTACTCAACCAAATACATACTAGGGTTCTCTATAGTGTGAACCCAACTAAATGAGCTGGCGCTATAACTATGCCAGTCTCTAGAATGGCTGTCACACAGCCTGTCATCCCACTAGCCGCATATCACCCATGATCTTACCAACCATGCCAGTGGTGTGTGGGGCCTATCCCCCAGGCGGGTCATCAGTGTGTCCACCGCCTCACTAGATGAGCTTGATATCTCAACACTCCCCCTCGAGCTCAACTCCATCTCATGTACACCAAGCAAAGCCCTAAATCTGCAGAGCGTCTCTGTACCCAATGCTTTGGTGAAGATGTCAGCTACATGATCCTGTGTGCTGACATAAACAAGGTCAACGTCTCCTGCCACCAAGACCTTCTCTCTGACAAAATGGTAGTGGACCTCTATATGCTTCATGCAAGCATGAAAAACTAGGTTCCTGGCCAACTGTATACTACTAATGTTGTCACAGAAAATGATAACTTGTCTATCCACCACTGATAGACCCAAATTTGCAAGTAGCTTTCTCAACCAAGCTACCTCACATGCTGCCATAGCAGCACCCCTGTACTCGGCCTCTGTGTACTGGATAGAGCAACCGTAGGCTACTTCTTGCTGCTCCAATTCACAGCAGCACTCCCCAAAGAAAATATGAAGCCACTAGTAGATCTTCTATCTGAGATACTGCCAGCCCAATCAGCATCTGTGTACCCATGTACACATATCTCTGTCCCAGTTTCATAAAATAGTCCACAATGCAAAGTAGACCTCACATACTTCAGTATGCATCTCAATGCATCCAAATGCGGCTTTCGAGGAACCTACATAAACTGACTCACCAACCCAACAGCATAGCTAAAATCTGGCCTGGTGATCGTCATGTAGATCAAGCTTCCTACTATGCGCTTATACATAGTAGGATCCTCCAAAATCTCTCTTGAATCTACACACTCAACTTGCCATTCTGATCCAATGGCATTGAGATAGGCTTACAGCCTGTCATACCATACTTGGACAACATGTCCAAGCCATATTGTCTCTGCAGTAATCCAATACTATGTGGTGACCTAATCACCTCAATGCCCAAGAAATATTTGAGCTCCCCCAGATCCTTCATCTCAAACTTCTATCTAAGCAAGACCTTTACATCAAACATCTCTGCATCATGGTCCCCCGTAATGATCAAGTCATCTACATAGATGACGACGACAAGCACAACCCCTCTATCACTGTGTCTCACATACAGCGAGAAATCTGCATTGGCTACATGAAAGCCAATAGTGATAAGATATTCAGAAATCTTGTCAGACCATGCTCTTGGTGCTTGTTTTAAGCCATACAAGGCTTTCTTCAACCTGCACACATACTCGGGGTGACTCACATCCTCATAACCAGGTGGTTGCAACATATACACCTCTTCCTGCAAATTCCCATGCAAGAATGCATTCTTTACATCCATCTGATGTAAAGACCATTTCTTTGATGCAGCCACTGCTATCACAACTCTCACTATTGCCATCTTGGCAGCTGGGCCATATGTCTGCGCATATCCTTTGGCTACCAATCTAGCCTTGTACCTGCTTATGCTTCCATCACTGTTATGTTTTACTTTGTACACCCACTTGCATCCAATGGCTTTCTTGCCTTTAGGCAACTGCACTAAATCCCAAGTCTCATTTCCATATAGTGCATCCATCTCCTCATCCATAGCTTTCTCCCAACACACATTTCCAACAGCCTCATCAATGCATTTGGGCTCTACAACCTGCACAACCTTTGCATGTATGCATAGTGATGTGCCACATAACCTACATAGGTAAACCTCTACACAGGATTCTTCACTCTCCCAGATCTTCGTAGCTTTGCATTTATGGTTTCCATAGCCTTCTTTACACCAGGTGTCCTCATAGCTGGTATCCCAAGCTCCAAGGCTCATCTCTGAGCCACTAGAGACTCTCCATGAACATGAGAATGCCCTATACAGAAATGTCAGGCATACAAAGGGGCTCAACCACTTTCTCTTTGCCTTTATGTGATGTACTAATCACATTTGCAGGATTGGTATTATGACACAGCCTGCGACTCCATGGTCTATCAACTGAACCACTAGATGAGGACTCTCTTGGTCCACTCAAAGACTGTGATTGCTGACTTGCATTTTGTGCAACCACATTTCCACTCACATCAGCCCCAACAGCTTCTTTTTCAGCAGCATACCAACTGCTCATCTCATCAAAAACAACATCCCTGCTTACCCTCAACTCACGTGTAGCAGGGTTATAACACTTGTATCCCTGTTGCTCAAGGGAATATCCAATCAACACACATTTTTCAGCTTTTGGATCCAGCTTAGTTCTTAGCTCATCTGGCACATGCACATATGCAATGCATCCAAAGTATGGCTGCAGTTGGAGTCCTGTTCACTCATGATGTAAACTGTTATATAGACACAGCCTCAGCAGCCCAATAGCTATGCGGCATATTCTTCTCTTCCATCAATGCTCACGCAATCTCAGCAAGCAATGTGTTTGTTTTTCTACTCAGTAACTCCATTTTGCTACTACGGAGTGTATCTGCATGTAAACTGTCTCCGAATACCATTCTTCTTCAAAAATTCAGAGAACTCATTAGAGAAGTACTCTCCCCCTCCATCTGACCTTAGGCACTTTACATATTTCCCTGTTTGCTTTTCAACCATAACTCTGAAATTATGAAAGTGAGTGAACACCTCACCCTTATCCTTCATGAAGTATACCCACACTTTCCTTGTGTGGTCATCAATAAATGTCACATAATACTTGTAGCCTCCCATAGACATGGTTTTCGTCTCGTAAGACCCCATACATCTGAATGCACAACATCTAGTGCATTTCTGCTCACATTTCTGTTACGTGAAAATACATGCTTTGTTTGCTTTCCAAATCGGCATGCTTCACATATTCTCTGCATACCTTCAACTTTAAATTTTGGCAGCCTTGTCACAATTCCCTTATTCTGCATAGACTTCATTCTCTACACATTCACATATCCAATTCTTTTATGCCAAATGTCTGTGTCTGCACAACAATTCCTGAACCATTTGTAAACATTGCAGCACTCACTTCAGGCATGTTTACATTCAATGTAAACATTTTGCCCACTCTGTTGCCTTTTGCAACCAACCTACACTTGTCTTTAAAGTCTTCAACATAACACCATTAGGATTAAACCAAACGTGCAAACCTTGCTCAATCATCCGGCCAACTGAAACCAGATTCTTTGCTATGTTCGGAACATGAAGTACATCTGCAAGGTACTTAACTTTGCTATCCTGCATAGACAATGGCACATCTACAACAAGGGCAATTGGATGAGCAGTGTCATCCCCTGTTTCCACAAAACCTGGTCTTTCAAGGTTTTTCATCTCCTTGAGCCACTCCCCATGACTTGTCATGTGGTTCAAAGCACCTGAATCAACGTACCATACATCATCTTTATGTCTGCTTCAACATTTTCAGACACCACTCCCCATGACTTGTCATGTGGTTCGAAGCACCTGAATCAACGTACCATACATCATCTTTATGTCTGCTTCAACATTTTCAGACATGGCATTAACGACATGCTGCATAACAAACAACCTTTCATTATCCTCATTGTTTCTGCTCGAGGATGCATAGTTGTTTTGCTACGATTTCTCATTTTGCATGTCAGCCTGCTTCTTATAACAATCTGCCTGCACATATCCAGGCTTACCACAATAAAAGCATCCACGTGTATCATTATACTGCCTTTGCCAATTTCCATGACCTCTTTGACTCCCCCTGCCTCTGAATTGGCCTCTTCCACCTGTGTGTTGTTGTTGTTGTTATTGTGAATTCTAGGACTGTTGTTGTTGCTGCTGACCATAATTCTGATTACCTGTTCGGCCACCTCCTTGACCGTGTCCACGGCCTCCTCTACCTCGTCCTCTTTCTGAACTTGTGTAGAAGGCCCGTTGCTCTGAATTATTTTTGTTTTGTGAAGACTGTTGGTCTTCACCCAAGCTCTTCTCTTCTATAATCAACATAGACACCAAATCTATAAAATTGGGAATGTTTTCTCGAGTCTGAATAGACATCTTGAATGCCTCGTATTGTGGCCCGAGACCACGTAGACAGACTTCCACCTTATCTTCATCATCTACTGAAACACTAATAGATGCAAGGGATTCCACAATACCCTTTATCTTCAATGCAGTCATTCACAGACATACTGTTTTTCTCCACAGTATGAAGTTCATTCTTCAACTGTATCTTTCGTGCCTTGGTATTTGTTTCATAGAGTTTTACCAAGGTGTCCCACGCCTCCTTGGGGGACTTGGCATCCTGTATGTGCCC
This sequence comes from Cibotium barometz, assembly GCF_041138505.1. NCBI lineage: Eukaryota > Viridiplantae > Streptophyta > Polypodiopsida > Cyatheales > Cibotiaceae > Cibotium > Cibotium barometz. Next base: position 9,067,212 of record NC_141080.1, on the reverse strand, counting down.
AATCATGGTGTCTTATATATTGATAGAGAGCCAATACATAACTTTCACATCTGCAACAACAGTCGGATTGATCTCTGGTATCTCCGGTGCCTCTTCATGCTCACCTTCTATGTAGTCCCACAATAACCTTTTCCCATCAGGAAATTCGTCAACCTGAACCTCAAAGCATGGAAGTTGTTCTTATCAAGCTTCTCAGTAATAATCTGGTTTATGCCATCATTTGACATCTTGCCAGACACACAAATTTACCAGAAACAGCACTCTGGTTTGTCCTGCACAAACTACTATATTTTCTGCAGCGATACTGTACTACACTCAAATGTCACAACCAGTGACCTCAATGTGCATATATACACCCAATGGCAACTGTTGACCTCCTTGTTGTAGCACACACAATGTCTGCACAACCAATCTGTCTTCCTACAGTTCTTAAAACAGAGTTTTGCAGAGAATCGCAGTGCTCGAAATCGCTTGCTTTATGAAAAACGAAGGTCGTAACGCGCCCGAAACGCTTTTCCAGCCCAAGAAATTTTGTCCAATAGAATAGAATAGTTGCCCTATAGTTTTACTCTCGTGAAGAAAGCTCCTCAATCAGAGATCATTTGTTGCTGGTGCCTCCCGTAGAGCTCCCGACACAAGGGTGTAGTCGCCAACACAAATAGGGAAGAGTAGTTGAAGCTCTTACCCTCGCTCGCACCACATCATGTGCTTCTCTTGCTTGCAGCTCAGCCCTTAGCATGAACCAGGCTCTGATACCATGAAAAGATGCAGGGGAGAAGAGAGCTTGAGCTCTTGCAAGCAACACACACTCACAAAATGACCCTATAAGAGAACACACAAGAAGGTGATAGGAGGCTAAAAATCTTCTTCTTCTTCACTCAACACTCAACACACCATATACAAAGATGAGAGTACACACATATGAAAAGATACTCAACCAAATACATACTAGGGTTCTCTATAGTGTGAACCCAACTAAATGAACTGGCACTATAACTATGCCAGTCTCTAGAATGGCTGTCACACAGCCTGTCATCCCATTGGCTGCATATCACCCATGATCTTACCAACCATGCCAGTGGTGTAAGTGTGGGGCCTATCCCCCAGGCGGGTCATTAGTGTCCACCACCTCACTAGATGAGCTTGATATCTCAACATGGTCATCATTGAAGCTTGAATCTTAACCTTAAGGAAATACTTGGTTTGTACAGGTAGTAAGGTAGCTGCTATCATGCTAGGTCAAGGGGATGATTTTCATGTACATCACAAAGATATTCAAATAATGTCTCGCACAGGTACTATAAAAAGAATATCTAGCTTGTATCGTTCATATATGCCTCTATTATATATTCTTCTATTTTCTTGAGGAGAGGATGGTTGGCATGTTGGAATTCCACTCCATGTTAGGAATAGACAAGGTTCAAATGAGGAGACAAAGACTATAGCTCAATGGCAATATTATGCATATAGATTACAAATAAGGGAAGATACAAATGTGTGCCTTCTACGTGGTGGTCGAGTTTTGCAAGCATGGAGGAATCAAGATTAGTATGGATATGTAATAACAAGAAAGCATTGCATGTGCTGAAATATACCAAGGACTTGCAGATATGGTTAATTTAAGAAGTGGGGTCAATAGAGTCTCTGGTGGCATTGCTGGGGACACAGGATAGTTCTACCATCTATATATACTTGGGGGCCTTGATATATGCATTAATTGTACCAAGATTAAATGAAAATTTTTTGGAACATGGGTAAACCTGACCTTTTTATTACCTTTACTTACAATCCTAAGTCGGATGAAATAAGTAATGCTTTACTACCAGGTCAGGTTGCCCCAAGATCTACTTGACTTGACTCCACGGGTCTTCTATAAGAAGCACAAGGATATGATGCACTTATTCGTGAAAAAAGCATTATTTGAAAGGGTAGTGAGATTTTTTTTCTGTTATTGAATTTCAAAAAAAGAGGCTTGCCACATGCACATATGTTATTGATATTGGAAAGTGGATGTAAACAGACTAAGATTGCTTACTATGATGAGTTGGTATGTGATGAACTTCTAGATAAGGCCATGTTTCCTAAGTTACACATTATAATTAGTCATTATAATGTCCATGGACCATGTGGGGAACTAAATATGCACTCTTCTTGCATGGTTAATGGGAGTTGCAAAACATCATTATCCTCAAAAGTTTTCTGAGACTACTATCGTTGATGACAATGGGTATCCAACTTACATGCGGCGAGACAATGATAGTTTCATACAAGTAAAGGATCATAGGGTGGATAGTCGATGGGTTGTTCCATATAACCCTTTTCTCTCTATGAGATAAAAAGCCCATATTAACATAAAAGTATGCTCTACCATTACAGCTATGAAATATTTCTATAAGTAAGTATGCAAAGGACATGATAGAGATACTATAGAGTTGCAAGATACACATGGGGTTATTGATGAGGTTAGTCAATATTTGGATGTACGGTACGTGTCTATGAAATATTTCTATAAGTAAGTATGCAAAGGACATGATAGAGATACTATAGAGTTGCAAGATACACATGGGGTTATTGATGAGGTTAGTCAATATTTGGATGTAGGGTACGTGTCTATGTTAGAGGAAAGTTGGCGCTTATGCTAATAGATATACATGATAAAAATCCAAATATAAAGAGGTTGCATGTTCATCTTTCGATGCAAAATCATGTTATATTCAATGACCATGATGATTTGCGTGATGTAATTAGTCATGATAGGAAAGCAAAGAACTACTCTCACACTGAATGGTTCAGAGCTAAATCAATTGTATGCAGATGCAAATAGTTTGCTATAGGTTGATTTCCCTTGCTAGTGGGTGTGAAATATAGCTTCTCGATCATGGACTAAAAGAAAAAGGGAAAATATGATTGGAGGATGTACGAATGGTGAATGGGCATTTATATCCCTGTTTTAAGGCTGCATGTGAAGCCAGAGGAATGTTGGAGAGTGATGAGTGGTATATGTATCTTCAAGAAGCTGCATTTCAGAAAACAGGATTCTAATTGCATCAACTTTTTGTCATTATTCTGGTTTTTTGTGAGCCTATATCTCTCGGACACCTTTGGAAGACAAATTCTCTACCAAAATTTTAAATGATTTTTTTCATAGCTTGTAGAGAAGGTGTGCTGACATTGGTTTTGTTATTCTATAGCTAAGAATCAAGCTCTGCTACACATGCAAGACCTCTTACAACAATATGGAAAATGTCTACACGATTTTGAAGGGTTGCCTCTTCCTGATAGACCAAGTGTTTCTACTGTCAACAATGGTTTGTTGATGGAAGGGATGATGCTTGATTTTGTTCAATAGGCTGATTTGGCTCTTTCAATGGAAAGGAGTCTTAATAGTTGTCAATCAAGAGCATTTGATATACCATCCTTGAGGCCATTTATTTGAACAATGGTGGTGTTTTTTTCCTTGATGGACCAGGTGGATCAGGCAAAACATATCTTTATAATACCTTGCTATCCTGATTACATGGAGAGAATCAAGTTGCTTTGGCATATGCATCTTTTGGAATAGCTGCATGGTTACTTTCAAATGGACGTATTGGACACTCACGTTTCAAAATCCCATTAGTTCTTAATGTTTCTACAACATGTAGTATTAAAGGTAATAGCCTATTGGCTGAGGTGTTGAATCTTGCAAGATTGATCATTTAGGATGAGGCTCTAATGATGCATGGTATGCATATAAAGCATTAGACATTATGAAAAGTGATATAGTGTTTGGTGAAAAAATTATGCTCTTTGTGGTGGTGAGTTTAGGCAAATCTTTCCTGTTGTGTGACAAAGGGATCACATGAAGATATTGTTGATGCAACATTGCGCTGGTTATATATTTGGAGATATGGTCATTCAGAGTGGTTATGATGATATAAAACAAGAATTTGTCAAATGGCCTTTACAAATTGGAGATGGCTCTATAGACCATTCAAACAATCAAGGTAAAGTGGCAACTCCACCGCGAATGTTGATCCATGGTAACTCCCCTGTTGAGTTTGGTAGAATGGGTGTACAAAGATCTTCAAAGAGTGGAGGATTATGCATGCTTCTTCAAAGACTGCGCTATTCTTACACCGCAAAATCAAGAGGTCGATGAGATTAATGAACTAGACTTGAGTGCATTACCTGGTCTTGAAAAGAGAATACCTAAGTGCAGATTCACTTGTTTCTTCTGCACGTGATAGAATATTGTATGCAATTGAGTAATTGAATAGTTTGAACTTAGGTGGTGGTTATCCTCCTCATAGCTTGCTTCTAAAGACGAATGCTCCTATCATGCTGCTTTGCAATTTAGACCCTTGTTGGCGTGGGGACTTTGTAATGGTACCAGACTGATATGCAAGCAATTTCACTCAAAGGTGATAAAAGAAAAAATTATTATAGGTACAAACATTGGAGACATGGTCTTTATTCCTAGGATAACATTTATACCATCTATACTTCAATTGCCTTTTGACATGAGAAGGAGATAATTTTCTATGAGGCTAGCTTTTGGTGTATTAATAAATCAGTCCCAAGGACAAACATTGAGTGTGTTGGGACTTTATTTGGCCACACAAATATTCACACATGGATAATTATATGTTGCTATGTCACATGTTAGATCATCAGATATAGTGAAAGTGCATGTAAAAGATATTGTGGACCATGAAAGTAGCATTGAAGGTACAAATAAAGTCTACAAAGCCAATGTTGTCTACAAAGGGATATTGCAAATGGCATCCAGAAGAATGTAAATGTAATCTATGTCCAAAAGGTAGAGAAGAACGAGCTATCAACAACCTATAAATAACAGAGACTACATTCATAGATGTCTTTGTAGTAAGCATTTGGAAGGAGACTATTTGCAAAGATGTGACATGTGCAATCTATGTGGTCTTTCACAGTAAGTGTGCATAATTTCAAGTTGATTGATGTTTCTTTTAGAATGACAATTATTTTATTGTGATGTGAAGACATGAAGTTAAATAGGAACTGGATGGTAAACTTCTTTCAATTTATCTCCCACACTGGTGCTACCATTGTCGGTAATATTTAATTGATATATATGAATATACTTACATTGTGTGGATTAAATTGTTGGCATTGAGGTAAAGCGACCATGCAGATCCACAAGTATGAAGTGCCCCAGCTCTTGCTCAAGGGGTGGTTCAAATTCTTGAGATGCCTATAGGAGGCATGGTGAGTTCATCTTTGTTTTTATAACATTTAGATAAGCAAATGTTTTGTTTTTGACTTTATTTCATTTATAGTGGCATTATTAATTTTTCTTTTTAGTTAAAAATACTTAACATCCATAGAGAGAGAGAGAGAGAGAGAGAGAGAGCTCAAAATCTAGAGAAGTGTAGTGTCGTTTTTGATATAACGGGTAATAATGCTTAGGATGATAGATGTGACAAGGAGACCATTTTCATTTATTTATGGTGATAGACAAGATATTGAAGGTATTTGTCTCGATGTTTGCTATAATATAGTCATCATTGTTTACCCCATAATCTATTTAATCTTCATGGCTCAATTATAGACCCCCCATCTTGGGAAGGACAAGCAACAACATCTCTAATGATCAAAGTATTAAAGTGCACATGTGTATTACGATGCAAAAATTTGTTTTTTATGTAGATATTATGTTTAATTATAAATATAATTTTTATTGATATATTTTTTAAAACAAAATAATTTTTTTATTTTTTCAGAACCTAGATTATTGCTAGGTTTGTATGGTCCGGGCACTTACAACGAGAGCTTTGGACTCCTTGAAATTTACAGTATAAGATTGCAAATGATCAGCTTCATGTACATGTAATGTTTGTAGACTATAAAAAGCTTAATAAGTTAGATTTTTGGTGCATAAGCACTGGACAATACATAGTTTTTTGATTTGCTGTCTACAAGCCTATTCAAATGCCATTCATCTCAAAAATTGATCCACCGAATGAGTTTTGTAAGGTTTTATCTTTTAGTTTTTATTTTCTTAAAAATTATATCTTTCAATATAGCTAATGTTATTATCTTATATATATTATATATTTTTTGGGTCGATGGAGGTGGAGTATAGGCTTCCAAGGAGAGATAATGCAGTTGCTCGAAGATTGTTTTTTAATGGTTTGCCACATCAATTTTGTTAGCGTTGTAAAGAGACATAAATTGTGTGGTTCCTTTTAACTTACAAGCCAATTTATGTGTATATCAATGATGATGGTTTTGCAGGGGGGCATTGATCTACTTTTTTGTGTCACTCTTTCTGACCTGACATTTTTGTGTGTGGATGGTACATGATTTACTGGCTTTGTATTGGTTTCTGGGCTAGACTCTACCTTCTATGTTATCCTATGTAGTTATAATGAGAGTGAGAAGGCACCTAATATGAAACTATTTTTAACCTTTCAAATTTTTTTATTCATGTTGTGGTTTGGTTTCTCAATACCACGTATGTCAATATTGTCTCCACTACACTGGGTTAGAATGCCATATGTATGCCAAGTTTGCTGCTTTCTTAAGAAAAATAAGTGCTTTAGGAGCTCCTAGTAGTAGGTGGATATATATGGCAAGCATGGTGTGTTCATATATAGGTAGCCAAGTTGAGGACCATGAGGCCCAAAATGGGCTTCAAATATAAGGCCTATCTCTCCTCTCCCATCCCGAGGGGACGAGTATATGTATATCTCTTGCCCGTCGGAGGCCCGCGGAGATGGGTCATGCCACTAGTTATAAGAAAAGACTTATAAATACTCATGTATCATTTGCCACTTGGCCTTTGTAAAAGGCACTCTCTCTCTCTCTCTCTCTCTCTCTCTCTCTCTCTCTCTCTCTCTCTCTCTCTCTCTCTCTCTCCTAATAAACATAGTATTTGAAAGAACAACATGATGCGAGCCTCTCTTGCCTATTGCTTTCCATAAGGAAAAACCTTTTGAATTGCACACTGAGAGATAGATTTTGACAATAGAGGATTTGGTCCTCATCATTAGGGGCCATGGGAGCTCACTTATTCTCTCTCTTGCCTCTTGTCTCTCTTTCTAAGGCAATAGGAAGGAAATCATCATAAAGGAAGTAGAGATGTTGTTTGCGTCCCAATTGGAAGAACATGAAAGGCTTCAGGAAGGATGGATCATGAGATGGACGAAGCACTTATTTGTGTGTCCCGACTATAAAAGCAAATGAAAGGCTTGAGGAAAAGGATGGATCGTTGTTGGCAAAGGCCACCCTAGCTAATAGCACCAAGCCAGGGTGGCCTTGGTGCACTCATTAATTAAAACCAATGCACCATCCCCCCAATAATCAATGTCATGGCCTAAAACATGGTATAGCTTCTAAGGAAAGAGAGTTATTGGGGAGCATGATAAAAAGATTTACTGATTTTCTACACAAATCAATTACCATTTATTTTGGGGATGATTTTAGGGCTTTTTCAAAGATGTTGGTTTGGAATTCATGCGGTTGGGTGGGAAAAGATAATTTATGTAAATCCTTTTAAATGTGTCTTTTGTGTCTTCTAGGGAGTTCTATTAAGGCATGGAAGGTATGAGCAACTTGTCATCAAAAATCAAGATTATTAAGCAGATGACCTTGCAAACAAAGATCTCACGTGTGAGGATGGTCATTTGTCCCACCACCACATCAAATGTCCTTTGGCACCCCAAGTACTCTGGTTGTTGTGACCACTACATCAGAGATCATAGAAGCATTGCAAGAGTGCAAACAAACATACGCATGCAGAGAATGAAATGAAACAAAACTAACAACTTGAGATGTTCTAAAATAGTTAATCTAAAGCTAGTAATCATCAAACTAAGAATGTGTTTAATTATCACTAATTATGCTACGTTTTATAGATGTTCCTAAACTTACGAGTGATTTGGATGTTAATAATAAGATCCTCTTGATCTTGCTACATCATTAATGAACAACGGTCTCACACTATGTTAACCATTGGTATCTCTAGTTTATATGTCCTTAGTTTAGAGCACTTCTAGATTCCAGGTACAACCACAAGTAGTACTACCTATAAGATTAGATAATCTAGAATAGAATTTTGTCTTCCTTAGCTTTACCTTAGCTTCATAGACCAAAACTAAATCACCCTTCTATTTTTTTTCGGAGCTTTATACGAATCTCATCATCTCATGAAAATATTTTCACCAATTTTGCATGACTTTGTGAGACCATGTCCCCCAAGCACTAAGGCTCACAAAATTCTCACCTCCATGAGATCATATTTTGTTGCTATCCTCATATATAAAGACACTACAGCTTCAAAGCTAACAAAAGTTAACCAGAATAATGGAGTATGACTGGTTGTGGTACACGGTTTATCCATAATGTAGGCAAAAGCTTGTGGTCCCAATTATTGGTTTTTCTAGGACAATCATTGTTAAAATCCCTTTGAGATTTTTTTAGTACTCTGTGCTTGCCCATTTTTCTGGGGGATAGTAAATGCTAGTTTTCTGGTGAAACAATTAGAATCTAAGCTATTTGCTTCTCTTTGAGTTTATTGAGAAAGTGTGTCCCTTGGTTAAACACAATCTCAATTGAACATCCAAAGCTGGTGATTATACACACATAGATGAATAAAGATGTACTATAGTAGGTTAAATAATCAGGTAATGCCTTAGCCTCTTAATTGTTTAGTAACATGATTGATTGCTACTACTGCTATACTATTATGTACTTAGTATTTCTCAGGGTTATCATTTTTAATAGACCAACAAAATATAACCCCCAAGGCTTCAAAGCTAGGACCATCATATGTTAAGGGCATCATATCATTGGCCACCCCATGGATTGACTAGTCTGCTAACATTAGCCACACCGGGAGTGTTATAAACCAATTTGTAGTAGGTTAACATGGTTTCACTTGCCTGATCCGCCTTTGCCATCTTATCTGCTTGGACGAGCACTTACCTTCTTTACAAGTACCCGTTCTTTTATAAGATGACACTAGAACATATAAAGCGGCCTTGCCCTATGCTTAATGTTAAATACGGAAAGTGTAAGGACATTGTGTACATGCTTGCTTAAGACTAGTAATGGTGGTTGGAACATTTTTAAGTATAAGGACTTTGTGTAGCGGTGGAATTTCTTCTCAAGGAGTTGTAGAGCTTGGAGACCTCGAGGGTTACGAGCTCGGTCATTGGAAAGATCCTCACGACAGTTGCAGTTCACCAGGTAATCTCTTTTTGGATGTGTTTCAACAAGGAGGGTTAGGGTGAGCCTTAACATTTTTGGCACGTGTCGGGGAGCCATCCCTTGGCTATTCATTGTTTTGTCTCTCTAATCTATGCATAACCCATTGCCCATTATCTTGATTAGTGGTTTTCCATGAAAAAGATGTGGATTTGATGGTGATTTGTGTGAGATTTGGTGTAGAATAGCTCTCTTTTTTATTTTTTAAAAGAATGTTTTTTACTTAAATTTTAGATTAATGTGTTGTTTTTGTTATTGCTTTTATGGTTTTTCATGTTCCTTAGGGCTTGCAAATAGTTTGTACTAGGCTTAGTTTGCACCCATTGTATCAAACAATGCAATAGAATGCATTTCTTATAGTGAATGTTAGCTCTCGTTAGTTTAAACATAGATCTAAGATCATTAATTTTAGTTTAATTGTGAGTTTTTTGTTGAAATTGTTTGGTTTAGAGTGTTAGCAAGCATTAGGAGTAGCTTAATCTCTCAAAAAATTTCTTAAAACCATAAAAAATCTCTGGAATTTGACCAATTTCTCTTAATGGACTGGTTTTTGTCATTAAGGGTGATTAATCTTGTTCAAGAGACTAAAAATTTAGAAAATATATTAATTGGGGTCTAAATTGATCATATGAGTAGTCAAAATTGGGGTTTTTGATTATTTTGAGAGATTCTAGATGCATCAAAACACATAATCACATCAATTGTTTGATCAATTAGAGAAATTTGACTCTTTTTGCTTAATTTTACCTAAAAAAGGAGACTATAATTAAGAGTCTAATTAATCTCCTAATTTAGATTAATTTATACAATTGTTGATGCACATAGATTAGTTTTTCCTTGCTCTATCCAATGATGTGCTCAAGTGTGTGAATTAATTAGAGATTGGTGGTTTATTAGAGTCCTTGATTAGTGTAAAAGAGGGAAAGATTAGTGAAAGAATTAATCTTGGATTAATCTTTAATCACCTTTTTACATAACTCATTAAGGCTAATGATTCAATGAGAAGATGCTCATTTATCCATTTTGGGGGTCATTTATGAAGGGTATAAGGTGTGTCATTAAAGGGTTGACTTTTATGATTCCATTTATCTTTTTGGGAAAAATGCCCATATCCCTTTCATTCTAAATTCAAAAAAATATTCCCCCCAAAAAGGAAAATTCGTATTTCCCACTAGACTAAAAAAATATAAATAAAAATCAAAATTTAATCCCATGTGAAGTCCGGTTCACGCGTGAAAGTGTTTCATGGCGTGAAAAACCAGTTTTTCTAAAAAAAATAAAATAAAAAAAGTTCAAAATTTAATCCCACGTGAAGTCCGGTTCACGCATGAAGAGCATTTCACGGTGTGAAAAACTAGTTTACGTGGAAAAAAAAATAAAAAAATCTCACGTGAATGAATATATGATGTGAACAAAATTCTCACATGAATGGAAATATGACGTGAATGGAAATCTCACGTGAACGAAAAAATGACGTGAACTAAAATCCGACAACACCATATTAGTGAATTTGGGAATCTCCCAATTCCCATTTTTAACACTAAAAAAGGAGGACATGGATAACATATTTGTAAGTTTCTCAAAACCCTATCATGTGACCTATCATTGGAAAGCGCTTAAAAAATGGGATCTAATAAGCCATAAAGCGCTCATTTTGGATTCATGGTGTTCAAGTTATGGGAAATCCAAAGTTTTGACCATGTGTCCCAAAGTCTTGGGAAATTCCCATATTCCCCAATATGGTGTTCGACGCAAAAAAAAAAAAAGCAAATGAAATTTAATTCCCACGTGAAGTTCGGTTCATGCGTGAAGAGTTTTTCACGGCGTGAAACAGAAGTTCACGCAGCAAAAAGAAAAAAAAAGCAATTGTGATTGCTCATTAAGGAGCATTTAGGCACTCTAACATGGCCACGATAGAGGGATTGCCATGGATCACACAAGGACTCAACCCAATGGCTGACATCTTTGAGCCATTGAGATCTATGCCACTAATTCACCTCCCCATGCCATTGGCCATGCCTATAACAAGTGTGTCATCGGGTTTTACACCCCCTATGACTTCGATCCCACTAGGCTTTGGCCCCTTGACTAACATTCCCGTAAGTCCTATAAGTACCAACCCTTTCCTGGATGCTCACACCTTGGACATACTGACTAGTCTAGGAAGGGGGGTGGCCCAAGGACTTAGTGAGTCTCTTCCAACAAGAGCACTCACATACGGCCTCAATGATTCATACAAAAATATGACCATATCAATTTCTAAAATTATGGACAAATACGACGGAACAACAGACCGTGTTCAATTTATTAAGTTTGAACATAGATGTGAAGCCTTTGGAAATCCCAACTGGCCCACTAAGGTATATGCGTTGAACTTATGCTTAGAGGGAAAAGCTAGTCGATGGTTCATCGCATTGATGCCGGTGATCAAGACCAACTTCAAAACTTTAAAATCAGCCTTTATACATGGCTTTTCCAGACAAGATGATCGGTGAAGTGCAACAACAGAACTCTATTCAATTGAACGTCAACCAAATGAATCCATTAGAGATTTTATCCTTCGGATAAAACTCTTGGTGGACTCACGTTGTGAGTTGTGGGAAAAATTAAACGATGTTCAATTGAGGAGATGTTTCATGATGGGCTTAAAGAATAACAGCTTACATAACTTGATCATTATATCCAATTCGAAAACATTCGATCAATGTTGCAAAGAAGCAATACGTTTAGATGACAACATGCTAGAAGATGATCATGCTATGAGATGTTCCTCATCTAAACTAAGTGAAGCAATGGCAAAAGAAAGATCGATCTCGGAATTGAAATTCCTCGAATTCTATGCAGCCTTGCTTAAAACCTTATAGCCAACGTCTCTAAGAGAGGATGAAAACCTTCAAAATCAGACATCCTTAATGCCTATAAAAATGATGAGCGAAATGCCTTGTGTTGAATGAAATCACTATGACCATCCCAACCGTCATTGTGCATACAAGGCACCTATTTTTCTATACTGCATCTATTGTAAAACCTCATAAGAGCACTTAAGTATGCATAAAAACATAAAAAGCACGTGGGCACAAGAAGACAGCATCAGGTCCTACTCAACAACATTTGACAAGAATCCTGCCACACAAAGGGACATCATCACAAGACAAATACTTCAAATGATGAATGTCGTTTCAATGCATCAAATGAGGAACTGAGAATCACCATCTCATTTTGATGATAAAGTCTATGTTTCTCCGGATCCTTCTCTCTCTTCTCTCCCATTATTAACATCTCTTAGTGTCCCCACTAACAAAAATTACATGCCGATGATTGCCAAAAACAAAGTGAGCAAAAAAAAGACGCTTACACAAATATAAAAATGCAATCATTTGCAAAAATCTCCCATCCCATTTTAGGAATTCCCAATACACCACTAACCTCTTCATTCATTAACTAGCTTTTCTTATTTCCTCTAGAGGAACAAAGACCATTGAACATCATTCAACATCAAAGCCATCGACAAAGCTTGTTCATTCTCCCCACACAAAAGTCTTCAACACGATTCACGAGGACACGATCATCATTATTAGGAAGGGGAGAATGTTAATCCAATTCTAGGACTAACAAGAGATACCACCATTATCTTACATCAAGGAGTCATGGTAGATACACCAAAGGGTCATACATTCATGATATGAAGCAATAGTGTCCAAAGCTACAACTTGGACGGGTGCCCGTAATGGTGTGACGGAGTATTTATGGCAATTCTCGCTTCAAGAGCATGTGGTAGCAAGATAGGATAAAGTACTAAGTGATGTATTTCATGGATATATTATGAGAGTAGTCATTGTAATAGCATTAGGCCTCTTATGAGCCTAAAGTGCCCGTCGGCCAGCCACAGTTTAAGTGAAAGTGAACACTTATGGCCATGTATATAAGTGAGTGTGAACACTTATGGCCATGTATATAAGTGAATTTCTCTCATAATACAAGATACTCTCCCATTGTGTAATTGAGTCTTGCTCTTGCTAATCCTCTTGCTAATCTCTCTCCCTAATGCATGCTAGTGAGTGTGTGTGAGTGAAGTGAGGTGAGAGGAGGGACGAGGACCCATAGTGCAATGTGGCGGTGTGACAACGCTCGCGGGAGATACAGTGGAATTGCTTCCAAGGAGTTGTAGAGCTTGAAGACCTGGACGAGCTCTCGGCCATTGGAAAGATCCTCATGATGGCAGTTGTGGTTCACCAGGTAATCTCTTTTTGGATGTGTTTTAAGGAGGATTAGGGTGAGCCTTAACACCTGGGAGGATGTCACAACTAATACCATCCAACTTGAGGATAACAACCTGATGATAAGGGGAGTCAAAGCTTTAGGTTCTAAGCTTGTTGTGTGAGCAGCTCATAGCACCACCATTGCAAAAACTCTAGCTAAAGGTAATACCTTAGCAGAAATGACTTAGACTGACTTCTCAAAATCTCTCCAAGAGGAAATGAAGGCTATCAATACTTTCGACAATGTGCACATGTACCCAAGGAGAGAGCTTCTCAAAAGCTCTCTAAGAGGAAATGAAGGCTATCAATACTTTCGACAATGTGCACATGTACCCAAGGAGAGAGCTTCATTGGTGTTCCATTTTCCATCAAGGAAATACCACCAATGAATGTTTAATTTTAAGAGCTCGTTACAATGGTAACTATAGCTTTTGTGCACTATGGTCACAAAGCCCAAGATTGATAAGCACGCCTTCAAGCTATCACCACCACAACCAGACCACAACTACCCTTGCCGCCCGCCGATATCGCAACAAACACTAGCCCTTGGTTCTGTAACAAATCAAGAAATGGCCGAGCATTCCACGCAACAACTCCTATCAAAGGGCATGTACCATGCACCCACTGTGCCACTACCTCCACTAGTCTTAGAATCGTAACAACAACCATATCCATCAGGGTGACACCTCTTAATCAAGTAAGCTTCGAGGAGCCTACTGATTACCAAGAATATGAGGTGTATGTTGAACCCATCCAAACCTTTTTGAGGACCCCACAGATCTTCATCTTGACTATTATGTGGTGGATGGGAGAGGGGAAGTTAAGCCAGTTTACCAACTTGTTTGCGATGGGAAGGGGATGGGACATTAATGCAATGGGAAGGAGAATTCCTCTTTAATGTTACCATTGTCAAGGTCCCCATCGAGTTTCTGAATGCCCTTTAAAGTTTCCTCAACTAAACCAAGTTGTTCCCTCAAACATGCCACCAGCTACTTGTAATAACGATTGTGGCATAGATCACTGGATTAAGGACTGCCCCAACAAGACTGTGGTGACAAGTCCATAGATGGGACCCATTATCACACCCCTAAACATGATTGGGGTAAGTAATGAAACCCAAAGGTATATCTTGAAGAATATAGACGGGACCCATTATCACACCCCTAAACATGATTGGGGTAAGTAATGAAACCCAAAGGTATATCTTGAAGAATATAGATCCTAGACCTTTGAATGCTATCACCCTCTACAAGCCCAAAACCAACATGTTCTTGAACAACGATCTGTGGCCTGGATAGCAGAGTCTAAGAAGAAAAAAGTCGATATGGGGTTCTTCCTTAGGATCCATACTTGTTTGGGTATTCAGGTTCACTTATAATACTCTTCCCTTTGTTTCAATTTAAGCTATTTGAAGTTTTTGTCCATCACTAAGGAGACTTGGGAATTTGTAAGCGACGTGAGGCTAGTGGTATATATTTATGTTTTGGTATCCAAATACAATGGTTACCCTCGTAGAAGCCTTGATCTTTCAATAAGCATTTAGGTATCCATTTTGGAGTAACCTATAATTTGGACTTCTTGCACTAATTATTATGTTGAGGCCTTCTTTGCTTTGTTGGGTAAGGTGGTATAGATGGAGAAACCTTGGAAACCAATTTTAAGGTAGATTTGTGTTGCCACTTTTTTGCTTATCATATCTACTTTTCCTTGCATGGAGGCATGTGTGAAGGTAAAAGAATTGAGAGTTCCTTGAATAGTGGACGATGAAGTGGAGGGGGTTTCCTTAGCTTTGGTTGATGTTAAAGTTCCCTCCACATTGTGATTCTTGACAAGAGTGAGAGGTGGCAAGGGGTTAGTAGAATGGTTAGCCGTGGCTTCACCCACAGAGACACATTTTATTGATGAGACCAGTCAATCATACATCTAGCAACCTTCATCCATGCATGACCAACCTTCTTGACAAGAGTGAGAGAGGTGGCAAGGGGTTAGTAGAATGGTTAGCCGTGGCTTCACCCACAGAGACACATTTTATTGATGAGACCAGTCAATCATACATCTAGAAACCTTCATCCATGCATGACCAAGTATTACCAATTCAGCTAATGTTCTTGCAAGCATAACCATGAAGTCTCCCACTAGGTGCTTGTTGCCATCACAATGTCTTTTTTTAAAGTAGCCCAAGAGCCTTGTTGCTCCTACCATTGATACCTTTCACCTTGAAAGAGGTGTCTATGAGTTGAGGTTTTCACAATTGGTTCCATGCATTGAAGGAAATTAAATTGAGACTAGCCCCCGTATTAAGCAATGCATTATATAGCACTTTACCATAAAAGCTAGGCAATTGAATGGACATTCATAGAGGTGCTATGTGCTCCTCTGTGTCTACTTCAACTTCTCCCCCAAAGGCTTGTGCGGATCCAAGGATAGCTTGCTATGCTGTCAAATTTGCCTTTCTTTATCTTCTTGTCAAGCTTGAGCTTTCTTTAGTTTTGCTTTTTCCTTGGCTGCTTTCTTATCATGTGCGACTTGCAAGGATTCCTAAATAAGAGAACCATAATACTTTTAAAATTTACTACCATTAAGGAAGCCAATTGTTTCAACCCCATCAAGGGTTTCAACACGCATGGTACCTTGAGGTGTTATTTTGCAAACTCGAAATGGTTCTTTTTTGATATAGTTTAGTTTCTTTTTTTTGTTGTGGACTCCTTACATAAGTACAAGGTCTCGCTCATTGATTTCCTTATCCTTAAGATTATTATCAAACCATTTTGTTCTTCGATCCTTTTATGTTAACATATTTTGTATAGAAATTTATCTTTCTTCCTCCAGTTGTTCGTGAATGAGCAGTCAGTCGGCCAACATGTTACCCTCAGGTCTCTTTGTTGTCACACTACTACCCTTAAGCTGGGTATCATGAATTCCCAAGGCATTACTACCTCCTCAACCCCGTATATCATCTTAAATGATGGTGTGCAACCAATTGCAACTTTGTAAGAGGTTCAGTAAGCCCATAGAGCTGCTGTGAGCTTGAATTCCTAATCATTGCATCGAGCTTCAACAATTTTTGTTAATATGGAAATGAGGAATTTGTTGGTGCTTTTAGCTTGACCATTTTCTTGGTAGTATGGATTAGACTTGTGGTGTGAGATCATGAACGTTGTGTGGTGAGATGTTGGATTACATTATTTATAAAATCTTTCCCTTGGTCAATCACTTGCTCGAAAGGACAAGTAAAGCGGGTAATGATATTCTTATAAAGAAACTTAGTTGCCACATCCTCCACTTTTCTTGAAGCTCTTACTTTAGTCTATTTCGAGACATAATCCATAGCTATTAAAATGTACCTTGCTTGGGTGCTACATGCAGCTGGCCTGATGGGTCCCACAAAATCAATGCCCCATTTTATAAAGAATTCTAGAACTTTAATAGGGTGCAAGGACATCATGTACTTCTTTTGTGGTTCAGCACATCATTGGCACTTTCGTCACATCCTCTAAAATAGTGCATAAACTTTGAAGAGCGTGGGCCACCAATATCCCAATTGGAGTATTTTTCTTGTAATAATATTTGTTGAAAAGTGCCTACTAGCTACCCCTTGGTGTGCTTGTTCGATGATGTATAAGTATTCATCGATTTGGGATATGTCATCCTTACCTCTTCTATAAAGAGTTTCAACAATCAATTGGTAAACAACTTCCTCAATCACTAGATCTTTCCTTAGCTTCTTTACCTCTGGAAAACCATTAGCTCTAGAAAGTTAACGATTTTCTCACTCCCTCACTGGTATAGCCTCAACTTTAAATAGTGTAGCGTCAGGTCAATCATCATCTATTCCAGTTGATGATTCACCATTAGGTGCACGAGGAGATAGATGATCAACCATGAGATAGGGTGATTGATGGTGAAGCTTCTACATCTAAAAATGTAACAAAATATTATAAAACCATTGTTGGCTATCCAAAACCACGAGATAGGGTGATTGATGGTGAAGCTTCTACATCACAAAATGTTACAAAACCATTGTTGGCTATCCATGCCCCAATCCCATTGGTCTCGTTAGAGCGACCCACTATGCCAGTACAAATTGCCTTACCGTCGCAATTGTCAACTCCATTGCTTATCTATATAAGGGAGAACCCATAAGCTCCATCTAGTCTTATGAAAGTCCCTTACCTCCCTTAAATCTACATACCGCAAACAAGTAACAAAGAGTGCTCCTAGCCAACAAGAGCTGATGGAGCATAGTTGGAAGGGATGGTTACAAAAAACCTACAATATATTTTGCGAAGTCAAAGTTTGATAGGAAGCAAAAAGGAGGGACTTATGCTAGTATCAGGAGGGAGCCTGCTAGGAAAAGCTAACCTATGACAATATAGCTTGCACAAACATGTAAAAAATATAGCACCTGTACACATAATAAAAATCCAACTAACAACAATAAAAATTAAAAAACATGATGAGAAAGAACACATACCAAAATAGAGAATAAAAGTAAGACTCTGCTGTTACTACTACAGACCATAAGCATGGATTTTTCATGGACTGATATGAGTGACTCTATCCAGGACCCCGATTGTCTAGATTGGTACATTCATGATTTTTATGCACCATTAGGGGAGTGATGTTGTGTAGCCACCTTTGTGGACATGTTCTACCTAGAGTTTTATCCCCTTGCACCATGTCTTAGTTGTGAGCGTCGCATGTTGTCCGTAGCATCCTACTTATATTGGCATTGTAGAAATTATTTTAGGTGCTATAGTATAGGACTCTTGCAGTACATGGTAGGAGAGACCCCACAACGACATGATGACATGAGTGTACTTTACCTAGTGGGAGGATTCTATTAAGTAAAGGAATACACATGAAGAGATTATAGAGTAGGGGAGGAGGGAAAGGGCCTACGCACTTACACAGTCATTTTATCAGGTAAGGAATGCACATGAAGAGCTTGTAGTGTGTAGGGGAGGAGGGCAAGGGCCTATGCACTTACACCGTCATTCTATGAAATAATGATACCAACTCCTTGTCCCTTCTTGAGAATGGTGGGTCATTTCCTTGATAGCTTAACTAGTGGTATCCACTTAGCTCACTTGCCTATAGATCCATACCATAGCATAGTGAGGATGCACTTAGCCCGTTGCCTCATACACCACCAGAGGAGACATATATATTAGAATCAAACCATGAGGATGATAAGGTTAGTGACACTGAGTCCGACCTAGTGTATGAGTTATGGCTATCTGATGATGACCTATTACAATGATTTTTTAAAGGTTCACAAGAAGCACAAGGTAATTTCTCAACATTACAAGTACAATTCGACACAAGATTGACTTCCCAACCATACAACCAATCAGGTGTATTCTAAACCCATCCTCAAATAATGTTATTGTTTTCAATTTTAATCTTTTTTATAACTATCCATTTAATGTGTTTGTTTGAGTGCTTGCTTCTTGCATTGTTTTGTGTGACTGTCTACACTATTAGTTTTCTAGTTATTACATGGATAACCATTAAGGATTTGGTCTTAGTTCAATCCTTATTTAGATTGACTGTAAAGTATGCCAAAAGAGTATGCCAAGTACTCCATCTTCCTTAGTGTGCCCTGTTTACTTAGAGTAGAGCCTTCTTCTAGGTGAATTGTCAAGTGAAAGTAATTTTAAAAAAAATAATTAAAAATAAAAAAATAAAAAATAAAAAATAAAAAAGAAGGACCTAAGAGGATAACCATCACCATGAGAGATCTTGGTTGTAGGACTTTTGGTTCTTAGTGATAGAGCCTTGGGACCATACTTTTATATTTGTTCAAGTGTGTGATTAAAGGTTCACTTTCCTTCATATCAAGTTTGTAGAATTGTATTAAGAGATTTATCTTTGAATTTTTTGCTTGAGTGCCAAATAATTTATTGAGTTCATCCCATACATCTTTTGTCTAGGTAGGCCTCATCAATACATGCCAATGGCTCCCTTAGATATTTAATCCTTATGGGGAACTTATCCATTGAATCTCCCTCATTTATATTTTAGCATTCATCTCATGTATGCACCATATTATACTGTAGGGAGTGAGGGCCTGTGATGTGGGTGTGCCTGCTAAAGGAGTCCCCGATTTTGTCCATTTTTTTTTAGTTCTATAGTCGTGTAGTGGGGGGCTATTTTTGCTTTCTATGATCAGTGTGTAGGAGTCGAAAGGGTAGAGGTCATGGGCCAATTGACCAGTGCTTCCTGGTTGTGTGGCCCATGGGGGCCTATCGGCCTATTTAGACTAGCCACCTGGCTACCCCTTGTTGCCATATATATAGGGGCACTTGCCCCCCCACTCATTTTATACCGGATTCAGGTGTATATATCAGAGTTATATAGCACTTCTCCTCTCTTGCATTTCTACATTTTTTGCTCTCATATTTCTGTCTCATTTCTGCTGCTGCACATTTCAACATGGTATTAGAGCTCAAGGTGGCTTGAAGCTTTGGAGATAGCGAGAGCTTGTGGGGTTGATGTACTTGGTGCTGATTGAAGTGTGTTCGGGCCGTAGGGGACATGGAGAAGCGGGTAGAAGGTGGGCATCACTGCTAGACAACCACCTTACAAGAAAACATAGCCTCTTCAAAAAAAAAATTCCCACCCACCCTCCCTTCACAAGACTACATGAACCCCCAAATGGAAGATTTGCTTGAGATGGTGGAGAAACCTATGAAGATCCCCACCCTCTTGACGTTCTTGGTGACCAAAAGTTGGACGGGAATAACTATGGCATTTGGAAGGTGATGATGGAGTCTATTTTGGAATCTTATGATTTGGCTGATTTCGTCACGGTTGAAGTTTCAGATATGAAGGAGGATGACTCTTCACTATCAGTCAAAGAGCGAGGGGCCCAAGCATAGTTGTGGGATTGTGTCAATGCTCGTGTGCACTCTTTCATATTTCTCAACTGCACACCCCAAGTGATCAATCATATGAAACACATGACGCTGGCTCGAGGCATTTGGCAGCACTTGGCCTCTCTATACAATCGGGTATCACCCATGAAGAGAGTTTCCTTGGAAGTGCAGATGCGAGTGATCCTGCAAAGTCTTCAACAATGGAGGAGCACATCAACAAACTCAAGGCTCTCTATACAACCGGGTATCACCTATGAAGAGAGTTTCCTTGGAAGTGCAGATGCGAGTGATGAATCCTGCAAAGTCTTCAACAATGTAGGAGCACATCAACAAACTCTAGGCTCTTAAGCAGGAGTCTCTTTAGGCTGGGGAGGAGATATCATTAGAGGACATGGCCATCACCCTATTGTCTCATCTATCCTCTTAGTACTCAGCTTTCTATTCCTCTTTGATCACCAGTGGGAGGCTCAACACCATTACTAGGGAGGAGCTTGTGCCGATGATATTAGACGAGGAGGAGTGATTTTTGAACCCTCCACAGGGTAGAGGTTCTAAGGCTTTGAATGGTGATGAGCAGTCGAAGAAGATGCAACAACAACAACAAGGGCAAAGGGAAGTCTTGCCAGTCGAGGTCTTCTGGGAAGAAGCCCGAGATGCTTTGAAGGCCGAGTGGACCTATGACCATTGTGGCCTAAAGGATCACTACTTGAGGAAATGCCCTTAGTGAAGCACTGAGAAAGGTGCAAATTCCTCAACATATATAGCCACAAAGACTCCAACTTTTGTGAACTTGGAGATTATGACACTGGAGCTTCATCTTCTTCGACCATGGAGGCAGTTGGTCTTACTGTTGGGGATACATGGGAGAGTATTGTAAACAGTGGTGCTTCCAAGCACATAACTCCTTCCCGAGAGTTATTACAGGACCTTTGGAGGCAAGCAGGTCACATCTTTATTGGTGATAAGTCCATTATCCCGATTCATAAATGAGGGGGCAGGTTGGAGATTATTCCTGATGGAGAGGGGGGAAGCATTCCTCCTCAGTTCTTTATGTCCCATCTCTTGGCTTTCATCTTTTGTTAGTGCACATGAGGTTTGCAAGACTGGTATGTAGGTGGAGTTTGATGAGAATTCAATTGCTATCTGCGATAAAGCAACAAGACAAGTTGTTTGGGAAGGTGGAGTAGAGAATGGGATTTACAAACTCTCAGTACTCTCTTCTCTTACATGTACTCAACTCGGTGATTTGTGGCATTTTCGTATATTGGCCACTTGAATGTGGATGCACTACGATGGGGCTTTCCCGTGACTAGATAGTGGATGGCAAGCCATCCACCACGAAAACAAGGCTCCTCCCAAAGATGGGGTCTGCATAGGCCTACATCCTTAAACTTCATTTGAAGCCCTTAGACCAGATCATATTTGCTATGGTTTTGTGTATGGCCTGAATTGAAAACTAGTCATTTGTATGTTCAAATGAAGATCAAATGGAATGATCTTTGGTACAAGTATTCTCAAACCATTGGAGAAGGTACCTATAAGATCAGATTCGAATTCTATTGAAGACCTTGGTTTAAAACCTCTAATTTCTGAATTGGTATGAATTGTACCTATATTGTACCTATTTTGATTTCCAAAACTGTTCGAGAGTTCCTTTTTACTATGCTCTTGGCATACCTATGGTGGAAACTTGAAGAAGAACTTCATATCTACAAACTACCTTGCAATCCATACTATTCCAATGGGGAGAGAACCATCGATTTATTTAGCAAATTCTTTGACCATCCATGTCTTTATCATCTATTTATCTGAAAAGAAAGGACACTGGTGCCCACCAACACTCCCTTGATCCCCCCACCCTCCATGCCAGACTCCTCGTCTCGTGAGCACTAGCTTCCCACTTGAATCTCTTCCCCTCTTTCCTTCACCATATACAATCCATCCTCATATTCCCTCGCCACCCCCTTCAGCACAGCAACACCGTCACACACTATGTACAACATTTAGAGGAATCATATTTTCTTGCATCAACGGGTCCACCCGGGTCCACCTTCAATCTAGGATCAAAACATTACTAGTTCTTAAGAGTAAGATCCAAGACCAATATCCTCTTCTACTCTCATCTTAGGGGTTTCCAGATTTTACCTCGTACTCTCATCTTAGGGGTTTCCAGATTTTACCTCTTAATTACACTCTAACTCACATTCTCTCACTAGAATATTCTCACTTTTCGCTAGAATAAGGATTGTTTATTTTGATAATTCTAAGGGTTCAATGTTAGAAAATGCAAGATGAACATCATCAAAGGTTTGCAAAACATGGGTTGGTAAATAGTTGGTGAATGAATTACGGGTTGCCGACCTCTCAGGAGCTAAATTCTACATTAGGTGACCTAATCACTATTATTCATCTCTAATGCAGTCTTCTAATCACATAAGACTAATTACACCGGTGCAGATGAAGCATAATGCAGTGAAAAACTACTCATCCTAGATCACTATAAAAGTCAAATTTGTATGTAGCTGTTGTTAACACAGTGAATTGAAGCCTCTAGTGATAAGCAGAAGCTAACAAGTGAGTGCAATCTAAGTCTGACACCTACAACATTATATGATTCTCATATTTGAGCTAGTTGATCTTATTAGTGCTGGGATTAGGATTTTGGGGATTAGCCCATTCACTAGTTAGAGTTAGATTTAACATTATTGTATCTCTTTTGATTTAGTAATAAACACAGTGCTGATTCAGTTCTGAATTAATTCATTCCATCTGATTGCTATTGGTTGTGGCAGCACATTTTTGCAGTTCTCACCATTTTTAACATGGTATCAGAGCCTTGTTTGCTCCATTACATAGATTCTGCCTAGGCACACCACCTATCCTCTAAGATCAAGCACACTAGCATTTGCATTAGCTTCAGTCACATGCAGCCTCAAATTTGTAGTCATTCCACTCCGCATTAGTGTTGCACAAACTGCCAAGTTAGTCCTTTGCATCCTGGCATTCATCATTCTGCACAAACTGCCAAGTTAGTCCTTTGCATCCTGGCATTCATCATTCTGCACTTGAGGTGCAGATTTAGCATCAGCCACTCTTGTCTCTGTAGACTTAGGTATGCAGAATCTACATCAGCGCTGACGTATTGAAGCCACATCATCATCAAATATGCTAAAGACACATCATCCTCTGACCTGTTGAAGCCACATCATCATTGGATCTGTTAACGACACATCATTTTTGACGTACTAAAGCCATGTCATCATTTGACTTATGGAAGCCATGTCATCTTCTGGTGGTCATCAGAGCCAATTGTCTAAAATAGCTACTATCGTAGTTAGCTTTCTGAATCAACTGACTGAATTCGCTATCTAAAATAGCCCCGTCGGAGCCAGCTGTCTAACACAGCTATTGGAGCTAGCTTCGGTAGCTGTTTGAAACAGCTACCGAAGCTAGATACCTGAATCAATTGTTGGAATCAGCTTCTTGAATCAACTGACAGAATTAATAGTCTACATTACTTATCAAAGTTAGCCCATCGACCTGTCGACAAGCCAACAACCTACTTTAACAAGCCATCAACCTGTTGTGCTAACATCAGCGCGACTTGTTACTAAAAATTAATGACCACCACTGTCGGAGTTGGCAGAATAAGCATTTGTCCAATACTACTAATTTTTGCCAGTTTTACTAGTTTTCCTGGGTTTACTCTTTTTTGGTCGAGTTTACTCTTTGTTGGTGGGCTAGGTTTACTACAGTCAACTGCTGTCATAATTCGAAGGGGGAATCAATTGTTTGTTCTATTGACTCAATGGCACCCAAATTGAGTAGCCCACACTTGGAGTGAGCTGAAAAACTCAATAGGACAAACTATGCAACCTGGAAACTGAAGATATAGTCACTTACTCTTCCAAGACTATTGGGAGATGGTTTCTATGGAGAGAGCAACTAATCAGAATACTACAGCTTTAGCAAAATGCAACAAGAAGGCCATGTTTGCTGTCCACATGCTCAAGCTAAGTGTGAAGGAGGACATCCTCAACCGTTTGAGGGAGGTGCTGACTCCAAAAGAAGCTTGGGAGGACAAAACTTGAAGAAAGTTTATGAGTCTAAAAGCAGTTCAAGGCAAATTTCTTTATGAGCTGAATGCACAAATGAGATAAGGAATCCCACAATGAGACTGCTAGATACAGACTTCATCAACAAACGGGTGAAAGATCTACATGAGCAATGAAGTGATTGATGCCAGAGATAAGATGTCTGCCAATGAGCTTGCTATAATCACCATCCATGGATTTAAGGAAGGCTATGAAGGTCTTGTTGAAGGCCTTATCATTCTGAAGGAAAAATCCTCAGTGGATGAAATGGAGCAAATCCTTAGAGGGACAAGGATCAAAGGAAAGCAACTATGAAGAGTATCCATGGCAGCAGCAACACTTTAGCAAGCAACAATGACAAATTTATCTTCACACACAGAGGTAGATGAAGATCACATCATCAAAGAGGAAGAGGAAGACATAGCAATCATCCCAAAACTGGGAAAATTTTCCTTGCCCGGAAAACGAGGATGATTCCACCTTTTTGATTTTCTTAACGAATTTTTTAATGGGGTCAAGAGATTAAACTATCCTTCACCTGAATAAACTAGATAGACAGAAAACTATTACAGACTTAACTTGAAGAAATCAACGCTTTTTTCTTAACTGAAATAAGGCACAGCCGTTGATCTATTCATTTGAGGTCTTCAAATTTTTATTTAACTACTTGTGTTCTAAGCGTATTCCTATTTTTCAATTTCATTATTAAAACTCCACTGATTCTAGCCCCATGGGGGGTTAGCCATCACCCAACCACTGGAATTGGTAGAACCAGACAATTACTCACCCACCCATAATTGAATGCCTTTCTTAACTTTTGCTTTCGAATACAGGTATGCACACACTCCTCTTTAAAACTTAACTTATAAAACAATCCATTGACGAACAATTATTGGTTACAGATGTCATAACTCAAAATTTCCATCCACTCCTTGTTTCTAAAAAAAAAATAGTATCACTCTGGACTCTCCATTGAGACCAGCTGGTCAGCCCAACGAGATCCAGTAACAGAATATAATAATCATTGGTCCATCATACAATCTTCCATGACATACGCATGGGTGTCCTAGGCACCGTGAGCCCGTGCATCAGGGATTTCACTGACGTAAAACGAGAACATGTGAACATGTTAATAACATATGTTAATAACACAAAAACTCTTGTGATCACTTGTTATATTCACAAAGTTTTCACAAGGGCCTAAAAAAATAATCTTTGTCGGGCATAAAAAATCTTCTTAGGTGGCCACTGACCTGCTATTATGTGAAGATGGTAACATAAGAACATGTGAATAGCTTATTCCCATGTGTAGCCAAGCTTTTAAGGGATCCCCAAATGGCAAGTGACCTATTATTTTGTGAACAGTAACATGAGAACATGTGAATAACTTGTTCACATGTGTTATTATCATAAAAAATCTTGTGATCACGTGAATATTAAATCCCTACCGTGCATCCTCTGGTCAGAACCCTCCAGGATCCTCCTTAGGTGTCCTGGCACTTCACTAAGGGACCGCTTCGTTGGCCCTCGTCCATCGTACCAGAAGCGCACCATTTTAACCGTACCAAGACTGGTCAAGACCTGGGCAGGCTTTGTCGCGTGAGTTGTTCTTTGAACACTCCCTGCCAACTGTTGTAACCGAACTTCCCTTAGAAAAACATATACCAAATGCTCCCTCCAGCATTTTGGCGTAAGACAGTCCTTTAAGAAAACAGGGTTTCTATGCAAGTTTTCAGTTTGATTTTCTTTTGAATACAATGAGTATCTTAAATCAGTATCCCCAAAACTTCATAATCGTAATACTGAATTTCAAAACAAAATTCCTCGAATTCTGTAACCTTAATCCTCAGATCAATTCAAAGGGTCTTAACTTAGTTTCAGATTTGGTTGGAGATTTAAGGGTATTTTCATGAACTGGTCACATCTTCTTTCCTCGAAACTGACGAAAGAGTTTGGTCTTGGTCATAGTCTGATTCTGGGTGGTTCGAGTCTAATAAGGTTTTTCCTGAACTATCTTTCTCGAAAAGGGGGGTGATATTTCAATTACTATTTTATTGAATTTCATTCATTGAATATTCACTTAATTGATTTCTAAATTAATCACGAATTCCGATGAGGAATAAATTAATCATTTATCTGAAATTCCGACTTCGATAGATTTTTTCAATTTTCTCTTTACAATCCGAATGAATATGACACGATAGAAATTTCTCTCTCAGAGTATTTACTTATTCATTTATCAAATATTCATGGAAATCAAACATAGAATTAAAGAGAATCTAATTTTGATATAAAAATTCTTTATGCATCTATTTATGCATAAAATCCAACTTGAATGGAAATAACACTTTTAAAATAAATGGAAATAACACTTTACTTATTCATTTATCAAATATTTATGGAAATTAAACATAGAATTAAAGAGAATCTAATGCATCTATTTATGCATAAAATTAATTTAATAGGAATAACACTTTTAAAATAAAAAGAATTTTTGTATGCATCCTTCTATGCATAGAAATTAATTTCAATGGAAACAACACTTTTATAATAAAAAAAATTTCAATATGCATCTTTCTTTGCATAGAATTTAAATTCAATGAAAATAACACTTTTATAATTAAAAAAATTCTATTATGCATCTTTCCATGCATAGAAATTAAATTCAATGAAAATAATACTTTTATAATAAAAAAATTTCCAATATGCATCTTTCTATGCATAGAATTTAAATTCAATGAAAAAAACACTTTTATAATTAAAAAAAATTCTAATATGCATCTTTCTATGCATAGAAATTAATTTCAATAATTAATATCAATGATATCCATGCATATTGGTAGGTGAATATGTACATGGAGTAAATAAAAATATTTCTTTTAAAATGCACAAATGGTGGGAATTACTCTTTTAGAATAACATAAAAATAAACTTTATTTTTCACAAAATTTAAGAAAATTTTACCATAACCTTCTTTGTATGGCTAACCATTTCTAAATTTTTAACATTCTATTTTTAATTTAAAATTAACCCCTATTTGAAGTAAAATACTCTAATCTACTCAATTTTCACTTTCTAGTGAGTAAACAATAAGAAAAGTTTAATCAATTTATTTGTTACTTATTCTAGGATAAAGAAAGATTGAATTGTTAAGGAAGAGAAGGGGGTAGCCATTTCATCAAGGCATAACATCAGGATTCACTTTGATCAACTATAAAAAAAACAAGGAAATCAGAAAACCATAGATTTGAAATTAAAAAATAGATATTTTAGCTTACATGGAGTTTTGTAAGCTTTCCTTTGGCTTGAGGGATTGAGGGTTCTACTCTTGTTTGGATCAAGAGTGGCCACCAATTTCTTTGGAGAGGATTTAGTAAAAAACAATTCAATTATCAAGAGAATTCAATGTAATTGGCTCTAGGTAGGAGTAGAGTAACAGTGCATAAACACTATTAAGCTTTTACAAAGGGGGAGGCTTCTATTTATAGAAAAAAGTGAGCCTCAAACAAAGCAAACTGAGTCTAGAATTTTTTCAGATCAGTTTGGTCAATTTTTGACCATTTTTGGTTCAGTTCATCTTCCTTTTTGGAACTAGACTTGAAATAGGAGAGAGGAGAGATGAAATATCTCATTTTATTGATTTAAAATTTGGAAGCAATGATGAGAAAAAAGGTGCCTCCTTCATGAGGGGGAATCCCCACTCTGACACGTGTCAAAAATTTATTTTTTTAATGTTTCCTTTGGTCCTTAGTCCACTCTTCATCTTATGTGAGTATTTACTCATTTTTGGGGAGTTTTTCTTTATTTCTTCAATTTATCTCCTCCCTACATTTGGATTAATCTTATTGGTCCCTCAGAATCTTAATCTAAAATTTTTAGAAAATCTGGACCCTTAGGCTAAGGTCTTTTGAGCAGATTATAATTTATTTCTAATGCACCTTAGGAAATTCTTTTTAAACTTCTATTTCGGGGCAATTTATTTTAATAAGAAAGGATATTTTTCCATCCAAAGATATCTAAAAACTGAGTATCTCTCTCTAGAACATTTTCTCTCTCTCTAGGCCAAAACAGGTAGAAACAAGATCTTTTATTATTCTGAAAAGGGGATTGATTACAGGGGAAGAAGCTGGACATCTTGAAGGGCTCGGGAGGAATCTTACATTCTCTCCCACTTGAAAAACGCGAAATGTCCTCATCTCGCAAATTGGGGGTAATCCCGCATCCGGTTTCTTTCTCCCAAGTGGCATCCTCAAAAGGATAGAACTTTCATTTGACTAATAATTCTCTTAGAATTCTGTTCCTGAGAACCTTCTCTCGAACATCAAGGATTTCTTCAGGTTGGAGTTCCATCAGCCCTTGGGTTGAAGAAGTTAAGAGTTCATCATCATTAAGCACATGATTCGGGCTCGGTACATACTTCTTAAGTAGGTTGACATGAAATACATTATGTACTTTGAGATGAGGAGGCAGAAGAAGTTCATAGGCTAAGTCACCTACTTTCTTTGTAATCAGATATGGCCCACAGTATCTGGGGGATAACTTCTTGTACTTCCCAAGAGATAGAGAACTTCTTTTGGGGCGTACTCGAATAAAGACCATATCTGCTTCTTCGAATTTTTTGTCTGACCTCTTCTTATCTGCATACTACTTCTGTCTGTCCTAGGGGGCAGCTCTTAAATCTTTGCAGATTGACTGCATCTGCTGCTCCATGTCATCAAGCATCTGTCTAGACATCTTGACCCTAATCAATGGGTCGGACCAAGTTAATGGTGTTAGGCATTCTTGTCCATACAGAGCTTTGAAAGGGCTCATCCCGATGCTTCGGTGATAATAAGAAGCATTATAGGCGAACTTAACTAGGTGCAGATAGCTTAGCCACTTCTTGGGTTCCCTGCCACAGCATGACCGAAGTATCTCTACGATTACTTGGTTCACCCTTTCTGTTTGACCATCGGTCTCGGGGTGGTAAGCTGTGCTGAGATCCAAGAAAGTTCCTATTGCTTTAAAAAATGCAGTCCAGAATCTTATTGTGAACTTGGGATCTTGATCACTTACTATTCTCCTGGGTAGGCCATGCAATCTGAAGATTTCATTGAGGAACACTATGGCCACATCCACTGCACTATTGTAGGTTTCTTTTACTGGAATCAGATGGGCAACTTTGGTTAGTCTATCAACTACCACGAAGATGGGCAACTTTGGTTAGTCTATCAACTACCACGAAAATGGAGTTGTAACCTGATTGCACTAAAGGTAGTCTAGTAAAATAAAATCCATACTGATTTATTCCCACTTCATCTGGGGGATGTCTAACGGATGTAGCTTCCCAGGCATTTTTACTCTCTCTGCTTTGACTTTTTGACAAATCAGACATTGACGTACATGATTAAGTACATCCTTTTTTAGTCCAGGCCAAAAGAAGCTTTTCTTTTTATAGATATGTAGGTCTTGATGAAACCTGGATGCCTTGCAATAAGGCTACCATGGGCTTCATTCAGAATTTGATCCTTAGTTCCCTCATCATTGGGAATGCATAGCTTGCTATTATAATACATAATTCCATCATCCAGGCTACCATGGGCTTCATTCAGAATTTGATCCTTAGTTCCCTCATCATTGGGAATGCATAGCTTGCTATTATAATACATAATTCCATCATCCAGGCTATACCCTTAAACTTGGCAACTCTTGAGGAGTTTTGCTTTCCTGCATAAGTAGGGTAGCAATAGGGCTAAAGAATCTATCCTGCATGATCTTCTCTCTTACTTCATTAATCAATGGATTTGACACCACTGTGATTGCAAGCAAGGAGGCTTTTCTGCTGAGGGCATCTGCTACCACATTTTCTTTGCCTGGGCGATACTTGATTTCAAAATCAAATTCCCGTAGGGTCTGCATCCACCTTCTTTGGCGCATGTTGAGATCCTTCTCTGAGTGAAGATCCACTTTAAGCTCTGATGATCTGTCATCAAAGTGAATCTTTGACCCAATAGGTAATGTCTCCACAACTTCAGGGCATAGACTACTGAAAGTAGCTCCAAGTCGTGGACAGCATAATTTCTCTCATGCGTTCTGAGTTTTCGGGATTCATAGGCCACTGCATGACCTTCCTGCATGAGTGTACCTCCCAGGGCAAAACCCCACCGGCATCACTTACTACCTCAAAGAGTAGAGAGAAATCTGGCAATTTGAGAACGGGATTGGTTACCAAGGCAGTCTTCAGGTTGTCAAAAGCTCTCTGACACCTGGCAGACTATTGGAACGAGATATTCTTCTTGAGAAGATTAGTCAGGGGGGAAGCTATGAGAGCATACTTAGGTATAAAAATTCTATACCAACCAGTTAATCCCAAGAATCCCCTGACTTCTTTCACTATCTTTGGTTCGGGCCAATCTATGACTGCTTGGACTTTTGCGGAGTCTGGAGAAACTCTGTCTTTGGATACCAGAAAGCCCAAGTATTCAACATTGTCGACAGAGAAAGTCCATTTTCTCTTTTTTGCAAAGAGTTGGTGCTTCCTTAGAATCTCAAGAACTTTTTGGATGTGAGCTTCATGGTCAGCTGCATTCTTTGAGTGAATCAAAATATCATCAAATAAAACAAGAACAAAATCATCCAAGTATTCTCTGAGGATGTCCTGCATTAGGCGATTGAATGTAGCTAGGGCATTTGTCAATCTAAATGGCATGACTGTAAATTCATAGTGCCCATATCGAGTATTGATGGTTGTCTTCGAGATATCTTGCTCATTAATCCTGATCTGGTAATATCCTGATTTGAGATCTATCTTTGTGAAGATCTGGGCTCCACTTAGCCTATCTAGAAGATCATCAATTCTGGGGATAGGATACTTATTCTTGACTGTCAGCTAATTGAGACCTCTGTTATCCACACAGAGTCTTAGCATTCTATCTTTCTTTTTCTGAAAGAGAATTGGCGCTCCCCAAGGTGAAACACTGGGTCTTACAAACCCTTGTTCTAATGGCTGCCTAAGTTGTTCCTTTAGTTCAATGGCTTCAGGGACATGCATTCTATATGTGCACTGGGCTATTGGCTGAGCCAGGGGTCAATTCTATCACATGATCTACTTCCCAAACTGGAGGAATCTCTGTTAGCTCTGCTCTGGGAATAAATCATCATACTCACTCAACCATTATGGTTCTTTAGCCTTTAACTTTGTGTCTACCAGATTCATTTTGACAACGTAAATGAGCTGCTTCTTTCCAAGTCCTTTCAATAACTTAGAAGCTTTTACTAATTGCAGACCTGGGGATCCTGAAATTTCGGTTCCTTGAACTTTGTTTTCGTGAAGGTCATGCAAGGAAATGGTTCCATTGTGACAGTGAATGTCAGCTTGATTTTTGTGGAGCCAATCCATTCCAAGGATCCCGTTGAAAACTCCCAAAGGTAGGACTCTGAGAACTGACAGTCAGTTATATTCCCATCTAGATTAAACTGAATACGATCTGTCTCATGGTGAGTGAAAAGGATCTTCCCACCACTGGCCAATTCAAATCCTTGGAATCTATGGTATGGTAAGATCTATAGGGTTTATTATGGTAGACCGTCTGCAAAACAGGGAAGTAGAGTGAAAGTATGCTGGAATTCAAAAGATATAAAGTGTAATAAATTCTAGCATGTTAGACCACAATGGATGTTGCTATGAGAACTTAGTTTGAGGGGTCACATGAATGAGCTAGTGTAGCAAATTAACTTGAGTTTAAAATTATTAAAAGTAAATCAAGAGTTAGCAAGGTGTCAAAGGTTAATCAAGGTTTATAAGTGGCCTAAGTCAAGGGGAATAACCAAGCTAAATAAATAAACAGATGACCACAATGTGTCTACTCTAAGAACAAGTTAATACCACGAGCCTAGGGACACAAGAAACGTCAGAGTTACAGGAGC
The DNA here is from genome assembly GCF_041138505.1 of Cibotium barometz. Lineage (NCBI taxonomy): Eukaryota > Viridiplantae > Streptophyta > Polypodiopsida > Cyatheales > Cibotiaceae > Cibotium > Cibotium barometz. The sequence goes on along the minus strand of NC_141080.1, from coordinate 9,034,845 downwards.
CTTTTACCTTTTTTTCTTTATGCACGTGACAATTTTTACACACAATGGCGACCTCCCTAAGGCAAAACTAACATCGATCCTGGTACCATGTTTAACACAAAGCATTATCCAGGAATCTATTAGTTCACCTTAGCAAGGCTACCCCCTACCAACCAAGGCATCGGTCGAGTGGAATACTCCTCACCTACCAAGTGTCAATAAGGCGATAGGCCAACATTAAAGCACATAATAGACTTGCATTGCCATTTATTGTAGGCTTTTTTTTTTTAATTTATTCTTTTGATTTTTGCTCCTAAACTATAATGTGTTCTTACATCCTTTTGACCAAGGGGGAAAAGCTACGTCTTAGAGGTCAACACACACATGGCCAGGTGTCAAACATTAAGATGGTTTGACCCTAGACCTAAGATAATCGTATTCCAAGGTTAACTAAAGACTTCATGCATTCTCGGGAATATATCCAATAAGGTTAAGCTCATTAATGATTTACACTAGCCCGTCAGGCAACTTCAAAAACTAAGTCGTACTTTGACAAGTTCCATGTGGTCATGCCTTCAGTTCATGCAATTAATTGAACAGTTCATGTGGAATATCGGGGATATCTACGGAGTAGGGGTCAGTCATGGTCAATAGGCGAATTAGCCATTCTAATTCCTCAACATTTTTCTCTTTGGCTAGTACATCTATATGATCCAATTCAGTTTTAATCTCACAGGATAGCACATGTGAAATATTTGAGAAAGGTACAGATGATACCTCTCACCAAAGGTGGATGAAGTGTGTGATGCTCTTGCATTTGCCATATCTGTAAACACAGATATAGCATCAGTAGGTTTATGACAGGTCAATCTAGTTCCTGATTGTATACGGATATTTCTCCTCTTTTTGTGCTCTTGCTCTTTTTACTATTTTATGACAGGTCAATCTAGTTCCTAATTGTATACGGATATTTCTCCTCTTTTTGTGCTCTTTTTGTGCTCTTGCTCTTTTTACTATTTTTTGTTTTTCTTTTCTTTCCTTTTTTATGTATGAAGCTATATATCCAGTTTGCAGAGATGGTAGTGTACGCTCCCATTGACGAATGGAGGAAATGGTTTCCGACGATACTTTTACAAAGGGAGACATAGACTCATTGGTTTCTTGTTGGGTGTTGACAAGAGTAGGTGTAGAGCATGAAGAAACTTCTATATCAACGTGTGTTTGGCATGAGGAGCTAGAAGCTTCATGTGTCTCCCCCCTTCCTGAGTAGGTGGTATTGATTGATATCGTTTGGGAATCCAAACTAGCTCTGGAAGAAGTGGTGCGGAGCACTCTGTTACCTTTCCCTTACCACGGTCTTGAATTGTCATTAGGGTGGCAACATTTGGTTTGCAAGGTTTTACAGCAGGTGATGTAGAGGGATTCAGCTTATGTTTAGGGACCCAAATCTGGTCATTCCCCTCGTAGTACCCTTGGGCTACTGATAATTTTTTAGGGATCCATCATGATGTTACACTTGGGTGGGTAGCTGCTTTCCTTCTACGAGGCTTCTTGTCTGAACGAGATTGAGCAGGGGAAGTAGCTGTTAACGAAGCTTTTGGGACCCATTTGTATACTCTCTTTGGCATAGTAAGCGGAGCCTTAGAGACCACACTGCCTGTTTCCACTCTTGGCGTTGAAGCGTTAGAGGGGTGATTTTTCATTATCTAGCATTTGAGTTGATGACTTAGGTGCGGGATTTTGAGCGGTCAGACTGAGTGTTGGTTCTTGCGTTGTGACTCGTCTGGTTGCCCAATTGATATTGCACTTGGTGGCCAACATCCATTTGCGTCCTAAGTTTACAGTCCCTTCCATGGTACACCAGCAGGCATAACCAAAAAGCTTTGAATTACGGTCCCCTTGTCATAGGCAACCGGAGTGTGCAGAATTCTTGAGACAGGGGTTTTCTTCTTGTTGATACCTTTAATTTGGATAGCACTCTTGGATAAAGGTGGTTTTCCAAGTTGACACCACACGCCATATGATAGCAAATTGTGTTGAGCTCCTGTATCCAATAATGCATTATACAGCACCTCCCCGTAAGAACTCTGTAACTCAATTGGGTATCTTAGAGGTGGGTCAAATTCCAGTGAATCCTCCTTTGCCTCCTCGAAAAATACTTGCGTAATTCCCAAGTTGGCTTCTCGTTGGCGCCTAGCACGCTGTTGACGTTCTTTGGCTTCAACTCTTGCTTGTATCTTCTTAAGCTCAGCTTGTTCTTTAGCTACCTTCTTTTGATGGATTGCATGTAACTCCTCTTGGCTCAGGGGGTCATAGTATCTTTTGAATTTACTCCCATTAAGGAATCCAATGGTTTCAACTCCGTCGAGAGTCTCCACTCGGATGGTACCTTGCGGGGTAATTTCACATACTCTATACGGTCCCTTACTAGTATATTTGAGCTTCTTCTTTTCGTTACGCACTCCATACATCAAGACTTTATCCCCAACCTTGATGTCCTTGTCCTTTAGGTGACGATCAAACCATTTTTTCCTTCTATCCTTCTCCACAAGGGCATTGTACACAGCTAATTGTCTTTCTTCATTTAGCCGCTCAAGGATATACAGTCGCTCTACTAAGGGATTACCATCCCAACCCTCTTGAGTAACAACACGAAGACTAGGAATGACAAATTCCCATGGCATGACTGCTTCTTGGCCATATACCATTTTGAATGGTGTGCAATTAATAGCCACTTTGTACGCAGTACGATAGGCCCATAAAGTTGTCGTAAGCTTTAGATCCCAATCCGTGCGATGAGCTTCAACTGTCTTTGTCAAAACAGAGATTAAGGTCTTGTTGGTACTCTCAGCTTGGCCATTCGCTTGCGGATAGTAAGGAGTAGATTTATGATGGGATATCATGAAATTTGTTGTGAGCTCCTTAATCACTTCATTTATAAAATGCGTACCATTGTCGCTCACAAGTTCAAAAGGACAATCAAAGCATGTGATTATATTTTCAAAGAGGAACTTGGCTGTTGTCCTTGCATCTGCCTTACGTGTCGCTTTCGCTTCAGCCCATTTGGTCATATAGTCAGTGGCCACAATAATATAGCGAGATTGTGTGTTGCGGGCCACTGGGCTAATTGAACCTACAAAGTCTAAACCCCACTTTTCAAATGGTTGGTTTACTTTGATTGGATGTAGGGGCATCTGATCTTTTCATTGGGGTTTCTTGTATCGTTGGCATTCATCATCACAACCCTTCACAAAGAGTGATGCATCTTGGAACATAGTGGGCCACCAATACCCTGATTGTAAGATCTTTCACGCAGTTAAGTCTCCTGAGAAGTGACCACCGGCTACGTCCATATGTGCCTCTTGCAAAATGTATAGATACTCATCTTCCTGTGCACAATGCCTAAGAACGTCATCCTTTCCTCTTTTATAAAGAGTCCCGGCTATCAGGCAATAGGGTTCGCATTCTTTGATCGGCTTTTGAGCTAGATCTTTACGAAGCTCCTTGGGTGGAAAGCCATTAACCAAAAAGTTAACAATCTTCTCACTCCATTCAGGCATTGTCTCCACCATGAACAGGGAAGTGTCAGGTAAGTCATCATCAACTCCCGTAGGAGCCTCACCATTAGGTATGCGAGACAAATGATCAGCCACCATAACATGTTTTTTGCCAGGTCTCACAACAACAGTGAAATCAAACTCAAGAAGAATCAATAGCCATCGTGTGATTCTTCCTGTGGAGCATGGTTTGTTAGGTTTGTTTACCAGATACAACAATGCTTAATGATTCACATAGAAAACAAACTTGGTGGCAAGGAGGTAATAACGAAATTTCCTTACTACATATATCATTGCCAACCCTTCTCGCTCCGTAGTGGTGTAGTTCATCTCAGCATCGTTCAGCAAAGCTAATGGGGTAGTCTAGTTTGTGTTCTCCAGGTTGAGTTAACACACACCCATAACACACACCCAATAGCAAAGTTTGATGCATCAATATGCACATGGAAGATTAAATCCCAGTTAGGCATTTGTAAGATTGGAGCACTCGCCAAGGCCTTCTTTAATAGCTCATATGCACGGTCACAATCTTCAGTCCAAATAAACTCAATGAGAAGCTTATACAACGGTCGAGCTATCTCAGCGAAGAATAGAATAAACCTTCGATAATAACCAACCTGGCCCATAAAGCGTTGGACTCCCTTATAGTTGGTGAGTGGGGGCAATTCCAGAATGACCTTGATTTTACTCTCGTCAGTGGAGATCCCATTTTTGGACACTATATGCCCTAGAATGACTCCGTGTTTAACCCAAAATTGGCATTTGAAAGGGTTCAATGAGATGCGATATAATCTACACCTTTCAAATATTTTTCGTAAACACATCAAGTGCTCATCCCAAGAGGAATGAACACAAAGATCATCTAAGAAGGCTTCACATTAGATATTCCTTAAAGGCTGTGTTTATCAATCGTTGAAATGTTGCAGGTGCATTGGTCAAGCCAAAAGCCATGACGCGAAAGGCAAACACTCCAAACTCCGTGATAAATGCTGTTTTAGCTTGGTCCTCTACTGCAATTGTGATCTGATTGTAACCAGAGTACCCATCTAAAAAGCTATATGCCTCCTTGCCTGCAACTCTTTTAAGCACATGTTCAGAATACGACAAGGGGTAATGATCCCTTCTGGTGGCTGCATTAACCTTTTTGAGATCAACGCACACTCTGAGTTTCCCATTCTTGTTTGGTACGATGACTATCGGAGAAACCCATTCTGAGTGCTCAATCGGGTATATGAATCCACATTTTACAAGCTTTTCAATTTCCTCTTGTACAATCTTTGCGTACTTAGGATTCATTGGGTAGGAACGTTGCTAGACTGGTTTAGCAGTGCTAATCATTGGAATCGTGTGTTGCACCACCGAGGGTGGAACACCCTTCATATCATGATATGTCCAAGAAAATATGTCTTTGAATTCCTTAAGAAGCTTCTTGAGGGTAGCTTCCTCTGTCTGGGTGAGGTCTTGAGCAATAAAAACTGGTTTAGACTCCTCACCCGGATCTGCTAAGTCTATCTCCTTAACTACCGCAGGGCCATCGTAGACACCGCTACTCCCATTGGTGCGTTCGTTGGGCTTTTGTGTAGACCACTTTACGTTCCCCTGTGGTAAATGATTTGAAATGCTCGGGTGCGAGGTGTAAGTCTACTGGTTCTTGTTGTGCCAGGTTTTTTTCTTTTAATTCCGCCTCCTTTTGTTTGCTGAGCTAACTCTTGGTTTTGTCGCCTTCTCGCAGTACGACTTAGTTTCGGTTTCTCTTTGATTTCTAATTGGGCGACGTCATGAGGTTGCGGAATACACCACATGACACTTTGGAGGTATTGTCCCCAATTATCCGCTAACTTCCGATGAGCGTCAATGGCTTCTATATAACTAAGCCATTCTGCAGTGGATCTCTCTTTGTTTATTGCAGTTCGTACATTAGCTCAATAGCGTTGGCGCTTATGTCTCATTTTCTTCTTACCAAGTTTTTGATTTTTGTTTCTATCAGATTCGGACTCACTTGGTCGATCTTCACTTGTGTCCCCCTCACTTTCGGATGAACTGCAGGAGGTCACCGTCCTAGGCCTTAAGCACCTTGCTTCCACACTTGGGTGAATATTTGATTCATCCCCCCCCATCAGACAGTGTCTTCTTGAGATTCAGACAACTCAGAGTTGCATTGGTCAGAGTCCTCGCTACTGTCAGTGTCAAGGGAGTTTGCCACTTTCTCGCCATTAGGAATCAAGTGCATAACACCTATCATGTTTATTGGCACTAACGGTGGCATATCTTGCCCCTCAGGCGTTACCCAACTTGTGCCTCTATTTCCCCATGTGTCTATGGTTGCTACTAGGTGTACCCAATCCACGTTATCCGACTCAGTCATACCCCGTAGGACATCCATATAAGGAGAATCTTTCCCATCATCAGTCTCTTTTTTGCATGTATAGCAATACCTTAATGGGGCGGAGTGAATAGTGGTATCCGATTGATTATCAATGATAACCTTGCTTCCTAAAGGATGTCCTAAAGGATGCGTGCGACCATTCTCAAGATCAACTCGAATGACAGAGTCCTGGAATTGTAGATAGACATGGTTTTTCGACCAGTCATGTACCATTTGTGCTTCCCTCATGAAAGGACGTCCTAAGATCATTTGATATGACATAGGATGCTTGGAGAAATCCATTACAATGAAGGTATGTTTTACCTTGTATCCCAGAACCTTGATCTTAAGGTCCCTTAACATTCCAATAGGTTTAGCAATAGTTCCATTTGCCATCTTAACCACTATGTTTGTGACTTCGAGGTGAGGTCTTCCCATAGATTCCCAATAGTTTTTAGTCACAATGCTCACTCCAACACCACCATCAAGGATTTCCTTTAGAGTTAATCCCTTGTTGGTAGTAATGGGGAGGGTGGCATTAGATTCGTCCTCACCTTCAAAGTACTGTCCCAACTTGTTAACAGGTATTTCCACGACCGAGTTTTCATCTAGGTTGGGTTGTAGATCCCAATGTTCCTCCTCATCTTGAAGCGTGTCGGGTCTATCCATATTTGCAAATTGTGGTAATCCGGCCTTTAGTTCTCCATTGAGAAATGCTCGAAGAGCTAAGAATAGCTCAGGATCTCCGTATAACTTGGATATGATCGTGGTTCTGATTTGAGAGGACATGAAATCCATTAGCTTGGACACATTCAACGGTACTATTCAAGACATCGCTCCTTGACTAGGGACTGGTGAAGATGGAATCACTTCCTCTTCGATGGGGTCAGGCATTCCCTCACTAAACATTCTTTCCAGCAAGAATGGTGGTTGCCCACTTTCGGATGTCCTATCCTCACTTTCTTCCCGAATGATACTAGGTATAGCTAACGGTTTATGGTTCCTGTGAGGCTGAACTTGCGTAGGAAACACTGTGTCTGGAATTTTGATTTTTCTCGGGTTTTGGCTCCAGTTCTCTTTGTGTTTCTTCCACCAAACCCCTTAAGTGTTGCACTTGTTCAATCTCCTCAACTGGGTTGGGGTAAGTTCCAATCTTTTTCTTGAGGGTTTTTGGCCCACGTGGCTTGTCTTGGGGAGTCTCAGTCAGTTTGGGTGGTCGAGAGGGCATTAATTGACTTGGTTGTGGGGCCGAGGAAGTTTCCTTCTGTTTCCCCTTATTTATGTATTCACTTGATTCTCCTTCGTTGAGCTCCCGAGTGGGTTCCTCCCTTAAGGTAGTGGCTTTGGTTCCCATGGTTTCTATTGAATCAGAATCATCTTCAGGATCATTCATATACACGAGGTCGTCTCCTGTTCCTATGTTAGTCTTTGAACTAGGCTTGGAGCTCGTGGCATTAAGCGATCTCTTTCGCCGCGTTTTCTTTTTCTTTGCTCGAGCAATTGATGCAGTATCCCTCTCCTCAAGAATGTAGTTTTGATTTTGAAGCATTGACCATGTAACTATATTCGCGGGTACAACAGGTATGGTTTCTCGTGCCACCTGGTTGGTGACCTCAACCAAATTCAATGGCGTAATCTTGGGTGCATTAGGATTATGTGAACATTGAGCAATCAAATGATCTATGCCACAATGATTACATGTAAGTACCAGCATTCCCGATGTGCTCCCTTGATTTGGTTGCATCTGAGTAGCGATCTTCTGTAGCCTATTAGGGCACTCCGCTACACGATGCGGTCCACCACAATCGTAACATTGAAGAGGTGGTCTCCTTGCCAAGGTATTAAGGTTTTGCCCTCTTGTGGTGGGCGAGAGCAACCGCTTGATATACAGGCTTAACTTGCCCGAAATGATCCTCCATGTAGTACTGGGGAATCATTTCAAACGTATCAATCCCATATGAAACAGTGGGGTCTATCTCCTCTTCATAATCCCCACACGCACTATGTGACTCACAACCCATCTGGTTTATAGGGGTAATCCTTGGATGTGGAGGTTGTGGCCCTAGTACTGGCGATGGTAACGGCACATACTGGACTACATTCGGGTTCCTTGGAACTATGTGCTGTGTGACGGTTGCTCAACAGGTGTGGTGCAGGCATCAGCGCGGGTACTTGAGGTGTGTTTGACCAGGCTAGGGGTGCCTGATTTGCTAACATACGCTTAAGTACTAGGCAATCCTTAGATTGATGGCCATACTTACCACATGCATTGCGATTCCCATTGAATTTGACTCTGAATGTGGGACATTCGCTCGTGCTATGTGGTCCTAAGCAAACCGAACACCATTGTCGCTCTCTCCTTGGGTACATATGGCTATTCTGAGGAGCTCGATTACCCCTAAAGTATTCTTGGAGAGCCTTAGTAAGGTCAGTCAAAGACATTTCAGATATATTGGGCTCCTTGGCAATAGGTTTCACCGTCATTGGCTCGTGCCCAGATACTTGCGAACTAACGGATTTTGTCTCCGAAGACACCTTTTTACCTGCAATCATCAAGTTGTCTTCTAGCTGGATTGCATTGGCAGTGACTGCTTCCCATGTTGTAAGACCTCTAATGACTAGGCCATTGTATATGTCCTCGTGGCGCAATCCTCGGATGAATCTATCGAGTAGTTGGTTGTTATTGAAGCGCTCATCGGGAGTGCAGCAAGAATTTAGATGCTTCAATCGACTAATAAAGTCTCTCACTGACTCCCCTTCCTCGCGTTCAGCTTTTTGGAGTTGAGATGCTACTCCCCAAAGCACACCCTCACGTATGTATTCTTTCAAGAACAATCTCTTGAGAGTGGGGTAGTGAGTACGCTCTTCAACCCTTAAGGTTCGATACCAATCTCCGGCCTTCCCACTCAAGGTTAAGCCTAAAGCTTTACACTTATGCAGCTCATTGTGCTCTTCCAAGGAATCACACACGTGTTCAAAGACTTCAATGTGCTTCCTAACATCTTCGTTTTACCACTGAAGTTTTGAGTGAGCTTAGCCACTTGTACCGCCTTGCTTCTTGTACCGCCTTGCTTCTTCTGGGTTCTCTCTCAGGCATGCCCCGCATGTTTTCCCCAAATAGATCGTCTGATTGTTTGAGCAAACGCTACGAGATCACCTAGGTGAGCAGGCATAGCTGGTGGAGGCACTTCTGGGATAGCCTGGTTGATAGGAGATAGCGTTGGTCTGGGTATGTAGGCAGCTGACGTAGGATATGATATGTGACTAGGCCTAGCTCCTCTTGGATAAGGGTTGTGATAAGGCGGTCGTGGAGCATACGCCATTGGCATACTAAGAGGCATAGGAGCTACATGAGCATGAGTAGCGATAGGTACATATGGTCGATAGGCATTGGCACGCACTATTGTAGGTACTGTTCCACTAGGTAGCGGTATCGTACTAACTACAGTGGTAACAGGTGTGCCTTCCATCATGCTCATCATCGGAGTAGGCGTTGTGGATTCCCTAAAATGGAAAGTTGAGCCAAGGTTGGAAAGCTAAAGTTACTGCTCGTGGGCTCAACCTGCATTGAGACTCTAGGCGAAACAACATACGAAGGGTCTATGGGACTCACCGAGGGAGTCTCCAATTGTGATAGGGTTGGTTGTTTGGCCTTGCCCGTATCCAAAAATCTCATAGGGCCAGTGGAAACTAGGTTCACTCCCCTATTTTGCCTCTCAATTTGGATAATTCTATGAATAACCTCACATATCATTTGTTGTTGCTCCTCTAGATTAGTGGCGCTAGATGTAGATCGTATGACTTCTAACCAACCTACATGGTATGTGTAACCCGTGTATAGGTCAGTTAGAGTCTCTGTGTGTAGATCATATTCCCAATTTTCATTGAGAAATATCCCATCTAAACTTGGTGTGCAAACGGTTCTCTTGAAGTGGACGCAATGTCACTTCTTATGGATTGGCTTCTAGGGACCTCTACTTTAGGAGGCGCGTCGTCGGAAGGGGGTAGCTCAGTAGGGCCCTCATTAAACGAAGTGGGTAGAATATCCACATGGACACTCTTTGGGAAGATAGGGTCTACATGAGATGTGAATGGCGAATCCACTACCCCTCCTTCTTCATTTACTTCGTTTGTCGCATGTTCAGAGCATGTAGCTCTACTAAAGGTCTCTATTAGACGACTAAACGTGCTAGATCCGGGTTGTGGGGCCCAAACTGGCATGTTTTGGCTTGTCTCCTCAGGGTTCTTGGTAGGGTGCCCTTCCATGGCTTCTGAGTCAGAGGACAAGTCACTATCCACTATTCGTGGATCTTGTGAGCCTGCGTAAACTGAAACGCTTTCTAGTGGCTCAGACTCTAGCACCCGACCAGAGCGTAGATGCATGTGACGTGGGTACCCTACGTGCGTTAGTAACTACCCTTGACGCCCACACAGTGGTTTCTTGAATATTTCGCACCCCGTTTTTACTTATTTTTAGATTGTTTTCAACCCGTTTTTTACCCCCTTACTTATGGTCGAACCTAAACTAGGGCATGTTGTAGCTCAAAACGAGCGTATCGTTTAAAGGGTCCTAGAGTGCTTTTTACAGCACCGTGTTCGCCTATCCAGAGCTCCTGTGGTCCTCAAAACAGTCTGTTTCCTTGTGGGAAAAGGGGCGAAGGCCTATTTGCTTGTGGAGGAAAGGATGAAGGCTTTATCCCACATGCTCACTTCACTCCTTGGGGGGTGGGCTATATATAGAGCTCCACTTCCCTTAAGCTTTCACTTGAAAGAAAGCTATGGAGCCTCACTCTTCTATATATATATATCAAAAGACCGAGACCGAGGTCGGGGTCGGGGTCATTTGGGGGTTTTTCTTTTCAAAACATTTTTTCTCCAAATAAAAAATCTCTTTCCTCTCCACACGCTTATTTTTTTCTCTCTAAAATAAAATTTTAATTTTTTTTTGAAATTTAATTTTTTCTTTTTACCTTTTTCTCTTTTTTTTTGAGAATAAGTTTTCTAGGGTTCAGCCTTGGCCGCGGCGCTGTTCGCACACAGCGCGTCCGCGTTCTCACAACGCAGAAAAAACAAGAAAAAAGAGCAGGGCGCTAGAGAATAACCAAGAACACCGAATTGCAGAAACAAATTACAGAACACGAAAAAACATCAACACCACACACAGTCGCCTTTTCTACAGTGTAACTTTCACTTCACACAGCAGACCGAGATGCAAACTGGAGCTTGGTGCAGGGCATTTCCCCGGCAGCGGTGCCAAAAATGTGCGCTTTTGCCGCACGGGTCGTAGCTGGGGACTTGCCGAACACCGTATGCGAGCCACGAATGGCTGCAAGCATACAACTAGGAAAGCAAGCTCAAATAGAATGCAAAGGTGTGTCACTCACCGCTCAAACCGCCACCGTGAAGGATTCTCGCGTCTCGCGGAGAAGAAGGAGCCGTCGTCGTCGCTCTACCGCCGTGCCGCTACTACACAGTGCTCGATCGCTCTCTCACTCTCTCTCTCTCTCTCTCTCTCTCTCTCTCACACACACACACGCAGGAGAAGGAAACCAAGAAGATAAGGCAAGAGCACTCTTGTATTCAACACATGAGAATGAGAGTTTTAGGGTTGCATTTGACTCTTATAGGTGACAGCCGTTTACACATGGGCGCCCATACATGGCCGGCCGATCCTAACCCTTATCCTACTGATATTCAAGGTGCGCCTCTCATCGGCCATCACCCAATCCCTTTATCCTTTATCTATGGTGCCAACAAGCCCGGCCCATGACTCAGAATACTTAAATTAATTACATGACGTAAAACATAGTACGTCTCAATGTCCGTCATAGGTTAACATCTTGCATGCACTTGTACGCCTTGCACCCTATTGTAACTTTATTGGAGGGTGGAGATGCAACTCACAGAAGCCTTAGTAGCAAAAAGACTCAAGTTTTCCCTAGAAGGCCTCACAGAGATCGCCCCCGGTTAGGGCACAAGTTAATGGTCAAGTACTTCAAGGAGAGGATCAATGGAGAACCCACAAAGATCACCTACTAAACAAGATATTTCTAGAGATGTTATGGTTACAAAATAAGACCCAACACATATTAGCAAGAGCCATGCGATGGATACGGAAAGCTCAAAAGGGCGAGGATGTCAATTGGACATCCCTATGTTTCACGAAGCTGCAGAAAGAAATTGGCCACCTGCTTGGCGAAAAGCGTTACCCACTGTTATGGTCGTATTTCTGTACGAGTCACTGAGGCCGTAGGTGAGTGCTCTTGATGGTAGGGACTCACTGAGTCCTTGGGCTACCCCCCTTCCTAGACTAATCATCAGTATGTCTAAGGTGTGGGCATCGAGGGGTTGGAAAGGGTTAGTACCTATAGGATGGCGAATGGGATTGGGATTGGGATTGGGATTTGTCATGGATCTCAATGGCTCGAAGCTGTCAGCCCATTGGGTTCAGTGAGAATGTCGACCCACGTAGTTCCTCTATCGTTGGCTATGTCAGATTGTCTAATTGCTCCTTAATGAGCAAGCACACGTGTTTCTTTTTTGCTTTTTATATTTTCTCACTGCTCGTTACAGCCTCAAGAGACCTGGCATACTCTTCGTTAGGTCAAACAAATGTCTGTTTGCCCTAATTAGCTTAGACGTTACATGTACGTGAACGACCTTAGGGATATTTTTTCGAAAAAAGTGCATGCTAGTAACTTCTCATATGGAAGAGGAAATCCTAAAACCTATTTTCCATCATTGTCTCAAGATGAAAAAAATTTCCATGAATTTTTTCCCTCTTTCACAACACATTTTTTAGAGTGTTCCAAAAGGAATTTGAAAAAACTCTATATGAGAGTTGTATTTTTAGAGTACTACAACTTTGTCTCCCTGAGTCGTTCGTGATTTTGTCGTTTAGACCCTCAAAAAGTAGCCCAAATATAGTTTGAAGTCGTTTTCACGACGCTGTTTTTTTCAGATCTTGAGGGTGGAGTAGAACGGCTCATACAATTCGGCTTATCTAGCGATTAATGCTACTTATCTAGTAGGTAAAGATCTCTTTGATTTTTAGTGCTTTTCGGGTTGTTTTCAATTTTCGGGTCAAATTTTGAGACTGCTGACAAAACTATCAATTTTGACTTCGGACGACTAAGACCAAAATTGAAGAGCTTGATGTCGGCTTTCCAATGAGCACTAGAGCACCCTCATCAGATTCACGGTTTAGGAGATACGAGGCTCCAAACAGGGGTATTTTCTAAAGCCCCCCTTTCACGTCATGAACTAGCAGGGTGCAGTTCACGGCGTGAAGCGGACTTCACAAATTTTATCAAATTTGATTTTTTTTTATTTTTTTTGGGAGGACTGTTTCACGTCGTGAGATAGTGTTTTACGACGTGAAATGCTTAGGGTTTCACACTGTAAACCGAACTTCACGAATTTTTTTTTTACTATTTCATACCGTGAGATACTTCTTGTTTCATGCCGTAAAATGCTTAAGGTTTCAAGCCGTGAACCAGACTTCACAGAACTTTTTTTTATCGCGCGGGGACTGTTTCACGACGTGAAACACTTACTAGTTTACGCCTTTAACTACTTAGGACGTAAATTGATTTTTATTTTTATTTTTTTGCGTGGGAACTGTTTCACACCATGAAACACTTAAGGGTTCACCTTGTCAATCGCTTAAGACGTGAATAGATTTTCAACAAAAAAAATTGGGGCATGAACCCTTAAGGCGTAAGTGTAGAAAATGGTTCATTTTTTCGAATTTTTTTTTAAGACTAGTGGAAAATTCAAATTTCCTTGTTTGGGAGGGATATTTTTTTAATTTTAAATTAAGGAGATATGGGCATTTTTCAAAAAGGTAAGTGGGAATCAAAAAAGTCAACCTTTTTATGACACCCCCTTACACCCTTCATAAATGACCCCCAAAATGGACAATTTGACAACTCATGCATATCTTGAATGCTCATTAGCCTTAATGAGTTATGTAAAAAAGTGATTAATAATTAATTAAAGATTAATCTTTTTACTAATCTTTCTCTCTTTTATACTAATGAGAGACTCTAATTAACTACTAATCCCTAATTAATTCATACAATCGAGCACATCATTGGATAGAGCAAGGAATTGCTAGCTATGTGCATCAACTAATGTGTAAATTAATGTATAATTAGAGATTAATTAAGCTCTTAATTCTAGTCTCTTCTTTTAAGATAATTTAAGCAAAAACGAGTCAAATTTCTCCAATTGATGAAGAAATAGATATAATTAGGTGTTTTGGAGCATGTAGATGCTCTCAAAATACTCAAAAATACTAATTTTACTACTTACATGATCAATTTGGATCCCAATTATCACATTTCTAATTTTTTTATCTCTTAAATAAGATTAATCACCCTTAATGACAAAAGCCATTCCATTAAGAGAAATTAGTCGAATTCAAGAGTTTTTTTATGGTTTTGAAAACTTTTTGGAAGGATTAAGCTACTCCTAATGCTTGCTAACACTCTAATGCAAACAATTTCAACAAAAAACACACAAATTAAGCTAAAATTAATGATTTTAGTTCTATGTTTAACACTAAAGAGAGCTAACATTCACTAAAATTATATTCTATTACATTGTTTTTGATGCAATGGATGCAAACTAAGCCTAATACAAACTATGTGCAAGCCCTAAGAACATTAAAAACCACATTAACAACAACAAAACCATTAAATTAAACAAAAAAGCATTCTTTACAAAACAAAAAAGAGAGCTATTTCTCACAAAATCACACACAAATCTCCATCAAATCCACATCTTTTTCATGGAAAACCATTAATATAGATAATGGGCAATGGTTAATGCGTAGATTAGAGGAAAAGCGATGGAAAAAGCCAAGGGATGGCTCCCCAGCAGAGCGACGCCAAAAATGTTATAGCTCACCCTAACCCTTCTTGAAACACATCCAACAAGAGATTACTTGGTGAACCACAACCGTCATTGAGGATCTTTACAATGGCCGAGCTTGTAACCCTTGAGGTCTCCAAGCTCTACAACTCCTTAAGACGCAATTCCACCATGCCTCCCCACGAGCATTGTCACACCGTCACGCTGCACTACGGGTACTCATCCCTTCTCTCACCTCACATCACTCACACACACTCTCTAGAATGCATTAGAGAGGGCGATTAGCAAGAGGATTAGCAAGAGAAAGACTCGATTGCACAATGGAAGAGTGTATTGTTTTATGAGAGAAATTCACTTATATACATGGCCATAAGTGTTCATCGGGCACTTTAGGCTCATAAGAGGCCTAATGCTATTACAATGACTACTTCTTCATAATATATCCATGAAGTACATCACTTGGGACTTCATCCTACATGATGCTACCACCTGTTCTTGAAGTGGGAATGGCCTTAAGTATTCAATCGGACCATTATAGGCACTCATCCAAGTTGTAGATTTGGACACCCATTGCTTCATATCTTGAATGTATGACCTTTTGGTGTATCTACCTTGACTCCTTGATGTAAGATAATGGTGGTAGATCTTGTTAACCCTAGCAATGGATTAACACCCACACTACTACCAAGGTGGGGCAATTGCTCTAACGATCCTCTTTCCATTCAGTGAGAGGCTGCAGGCGAATCCGCCTAACAAAGTAGAGTGAAGCCTGCCCAAGCACAACAGTAGGACACCAGCAAACATTAGCAAACCCTGCACAGGTAGCCAACTCGAGAGTGGACAATCAACTAGACCTCTGAAAAGGAGAGAATCGGTTCCACGGCTATGACCTCATAGTTCAAGCGAAAGCTTGTATTGGCCTCCCTCTCCTCTTAAGGAAAAGAAGCAGTGGGTGCTCACGAAGCTTCCACCCACAAAGACGGATGCACCACATCAATCGAGTCAAATAGCTCCGACCCAATCAGTGGTCATCTCCAGCCCCCTGGGGTCCCTCCAAGCCACCCCAACCAATCAACTTCTCTAGCCCCAAAGGATGATCTCCTGCTCAAAATGGAACAACTCGAGCAAGAGCTCACTAGCTATAAAGAGCAAAACGCCAAGCTAACTGCCCTGGGGAGGAAGAGGCCTCTGCAAATCCAAGAGGAGTGGGTCCAGATGCATCATTAACAACTCGACCATGGCACTATTAAAAGACCATGCGGTGTCCCTTCAAAAGAACTACGATGAGCTCTGTAGGATTGGATGGTTGCCATGAAGATGGCATACAAAGACAAGCACAAACAAAACCTGAAGGATTAAGATGGCATGCAAGCTCATATTGATGAGCTGAAGACAAAACTGGCTAGCAAGAAGCCTCCAGCTCGACGAGGGAAGCAGATATTCAGGAGGCCATTACAACCCTTGAAGAGGCTAAGAATGTAACACTCCGAGCCGACTTGGCAGCTGCTCTTCGCCAAAGCGAAGATCTCTGAACGATGCTACCGGCAATGATGAGATGGGTGGAGTGGAGGACTAGAGCCTCCAGACCGAGGGATCACGAATTTGCCCAAGTGCATCCAAGTTCAAATTGCTCGCAAACAAGCGCAATGCTGAGAAGGATGCCAAGGAGTATCCCCAATGTACCCAATCTCCAGGTGATTTACACTACCGACGATAACCTCAAGGAAAGACTGTGGGTTCGAGTCGTCGAATTGGGAATCCAACCCACCGAGTGTGCCAAGTGTTGGGGCCGGACAGTCAGAACACCACAGTTGTGGCCAGTCGGCAACTTGTAAATAAACTCGTCTTAGCCTTCATAGATGTAACACATCCTTTGCTCAGAGCACAGGAAATTCTTTTTTTGTAATTGCACCTTGAGCAGTATAAACTTGTAATGGAAATCAGAACAATGGTTGTTGTTGGCCAACTTGATCAATCAAGTGTCTACTTTGTATATCAGTCTCTTTTCTTTTTCATTTGGTAATATGTAAGTGCCGATTTGACTCTTGTACTTTTATTCATCTCTTGTGATTCAATTTATGCTTTGTCTTTGGCTCGTTTTTGTATATCTATTCGGCACTACACTAGTGTATGCTACATGCATAACCAGAGAAAACTCAGTAGATTACTGGGCAGCAGTCACCCGATAACAATTAGCAATCGATCATGTTACCAAACAATTAAGAGGTTAAGCCCCTAATTATTCAACATCCTATAGTACATCCTTATTCATATGTGTGTATAATCACCAGCTTTGGATGTCCGATTGAGATTGTGTTTAACCAAGGGGGGACACACTTTCTCAATAAAGTCATAGAGAAGGTAATAGCTTAGATTCTGATTGTTTCACTAGAGAAAACTAGCATTTACTATCCCCCATGCAATGGGCAAGCACAGAGTACTTAAAAAATCTCAAAGGGATTTTACCCAACATTGTCCAAGAAGAACCACATAATTGGGACCGCAAGCTTTTGATTGCATTATGGGTAAACCGTATACCACGATTGGTCATACTCCATTCTGGTTAACTTTTATTAGCTTTGAAGCTTCAAGTCCCTAGTTTGAGGATAGTTGTAGAACATGATCTCATGGAGGTGAGAATTTTGTGAGCCTTAGAGCCTAGGAGACATGGTCTCACAAAGTCATACAAAATCGATAAAACGATTTTCATGAGCTTCATATAAAGCTCAAAAAAAATAGAAGGGTGATTTAATTTTGGTCTCTAAAGCTATAAGGTGAAGCTAAGGAAGCCAAAGGCTTGTTCCAGATTATCTAATCTTATAGGTACTACTTGTGGTTGTACCCGAAATCTAGAAGTGCTCTAAACTAAGGACACATAAACTAGAGATACCCCTATCTCATGATCCATCCTTCCTCAAGCCTTTCATTTTCTTCCATCCGATACACAAGCAAGATCTCTACTTCCTTTATGATGATTTCGCTCCTATTACCTTAGAAAGAGAGAAAAAAGGAAAGAGAGAGAATAAGTGAGTTCCCATGCCCCCTAATGATGAGGACCAAATCCTCCATTTTCAAAATCTATCTCTTGTGGTGTTACAAAGTTTTTTCCTTATGGAAAGCAATAGGCAAGAGAGGCTTGCATGAGAGAGAGAGAGAGAGAGAGAGAGAGAGAGAGAGAGAGAGAGTCCCTTTTATTACAAAGGCCAAGTGGCAAATTCTACATGAGTATTTATAGGTCTTTTCTTATAAAGTTGTGTGTTTCATCATGCCACCCTTATGTCCAAGCTTTATGGGTAGTCTTTTTTGCATCTAGTATATGTAGCTTCAAGTTTGTTGTTTTACATTTTTTTCAAACATGTGTTCATGTTAATGTACATGACACGGTACACTCTTGATGTATTAACTTGGAATAAAATTTTATTTTATCCATAGCCTTTGGATCAGAAGTTCACAACATACCTTCCCTCAAAACCTATAAGAGACTTCTTTTAAAATAGATCCAAAGAGCAGTTGTCGGATCAAGGACATATGATCCAAGTACACACAAGATTACTACACAACACTTTACAATGCAATCCTCAAATACAACACATTTTCTAGAAATGAGTTGTAGAAAGGGTCTTTTCAATGTTGAGTTTTCACTTTTGGGTCAAATCTTCCATCCAAGTATTGTACAAGCTTTAGCTCAAAAAGTTCAATCATGCTTTTAAACTTCAAGAAGGCCTTCTTACATTGTTCCACAAGAGCTTTAAAATATAGAAAAGATGCTAAGTCTCATTAGACATGGAACTTTATAAACATGTGAAGAAGGCAAGTTAAAACAAGTGCCCAAAGAGATAAGCATCCACATCGCAATGACACGGGGATAATTCAAAGCCTTAAAACACTTCTAGGGCCATTAAATACGTATCATAACCAACTTCATCGTGGGTGGGTTGGTCTCTTGTTGTGGTGGTGGGTGTGATGGGGGTGGGAGGGGAATGCTAAAACAATAGTGTGTTAATTTCTTCAACCCATTCGAGGTTTTAGAAATAGTTAAACAAAATTGAGACTTTCTAGGAATAAAAAAGAATTAAAATAGCTTGATGCATATGTAGAGCAAACACAAAGTATTGGCTTTTTATACCCCATGAGGTAGGAATGAGCAAGCATATTATTACATGCTTAGGGGAATGAGAGAAATTTGTGGACTCCTACACATGTTTCCAAACCTACACTTTGCTTTAGGTAAGGTAGCTAATACTTAACTTAGAAGAATAGATACATGTGCTTCTTACTAAAGGCATACATTTAAATAGGCTACCATCTTTCCAATATGAACTTTAAGCTACCAGAAATGATAAAACCACAAACCTTACACATGGGTTGAACCACCCACCATCAACGACGATATAGAAACCAGATTGGTGCTTTCCGCACAAAAACAAATGAGTAATAATGATTATGTAGATAAACATTATTTGAAATGAATAGAAGATAAGCACCCAAAATGTTTTTTTCCATTAATTAATTAGTTTGGGCTTGTGAATCATAGGAGAAAAAGTTTTTCTAAGGTATATGTGGCAACAATAATTAGAAAGACTTGATTACTTTTTCGTGTAGCTATCATGCCTCTTTCTCTCTCTAGAAGTCTTTCTCCCGTTGGCATTTGTCTCTTGTAGCTATTTCAGAGAAGGCCAAAGAGAGCGAAAGGCATGCAAGACAACACCTCAGGCATGACTGAGGAAGCCAAGCACAAGGCACACAAGACAAAAGAGAAGACTGCAAAGGAAGGGAAAAGCAAGAAAAAATGAAGGCTTTTGTCTGAGAAGGATGGGTGAAGCCAAGAAAGTGCAAGAGAAAACACTTAGAAGGGAGTGCAGCATACGGCCCATCAAGCCAAGGAGAAGACGGAGGACATGAAGCACCTGGGGTGGAGGCGAAGAGCGCAGAGGGGATGCTAAGGTTTTTGAACCTTAGTGTTGCTATTAATAAGGGCAGCCTTATTAATAGCAACACTATTAAAAGTTGTGAATAAACAACATTATTTGAAAAGTATCTTCTATTCATTTCAAATAATGTTGTTTATTCACAAGAGTGTGAGGAAATACTTTTTCTGATGCATGTGCGTGCTATAGCCATTTACCTTGAAAAACATACAAACATAATTGAGAAGTGGCACATTTTCTCTCAAAGAGTAATAAAATGCATTTTTGTAGCCATGCGTAGGTGTCATTTGTCATGGGATGGGAATGGAACCTCAACATAAGAAAGTGTGTCATCAACTTGTGTGGCGCATAGTGCAAACCGTAAACAAAAAAAATTTGCCTAGTTTCCCTCATCAAAACATATTTATACGTCTAGGGATGGATCCTTTTCTTTTGCATCACATGAATATAATGCATCAAAAAAATTTCGCTCATCAAAACATATTTATAAGTCTAGGGATGGGTCCTTTTCTTTTGCATCTCTAGTGTGTTTGTGTCAGTTGTCTACAATAGAAAAAAGAAACAAAACCGTGTAAAATTATTTGGGGCATATCAATCATGCCACATCTATGCAAGGCAAAAAAACATGCCTCATCCTTTCATAACTACTTTCAATGGCACTATTTTGCTTATAAATTGCTAACGTTCTCTCTTGTCGTGTGTTGTATAGACGTAACATTTACCATGTAAAGGCGTCATGTTTAGATGTATATTATGTCACGTGGTATTCATAGATGATACAGTGGCTCACTCAGCATGGTCTTGACATAGATCACCTGCCACCTTTCCAGTATGATATACATGCACCACACATCCAGCTCTCACAGTGAGAGGAACAGAGTCCTTCGATGACAGGATTTATGGCAACGATACACTCAAGAGACTTGGATTACACCCAGTCAGCCTCTACCGCCGAAGATGCTATACTACAGAGATCAGTTTATGCGTATCTCAGCGGATGGATTCATACAGAGACCTGGATACATGGATGTGTACATGCCTCACAATGCCCGAGTGGTGATTGGCCAGCTCAGAGTGTCATCACACCAGCTTGAGATTGAGGCAGGTAGGGCAGCACGGATCCCCATAGCAAAGAGGATATGCAGACTATGCCAAGAGGAGGTTTACAGAGAAACATTATATATGCAGATGCAGAGCATACAGTGTCATTAGAGAAAGATACACCACCATCTTCAATGGACATCCCTCACTCCATAGATCATGGAGTCCGCAAACCAATGCAGATTTGGCTAGTTCTTGCTAGAGACAGCACGCAAAGAGACACTACTGCGGACTCATACCACAGGGAGAGGTGGGCGACAACTCCAGCTCACTGATTTCTTCCAGAGATCTATCCTAGTGCCTACCCTGACACACAGGAGAGGGTTACACTTCAAGGCATTGCGGACCTCCGAGCTAGACGGAGACCGAGATCACCAGGCTACCAGACTCCCAGACTACATCAGAGGGAGATCACAGAGATACGGGCTCGACATCAGCACCATATCCAAAAGCGGCTAGCTCACTTACACACTCACACCCGAAGATCATGCTCCAAGGTATTTTTGCCTCGCCATCGTCTATGTATCACATATTCCATTCTGGTACTGGTTGGAGCTACACAGATCTACATTGCATTCTTGTATACCCTACGCATATAGGTTGCATACTGAGCCTCTAGAAGTAGTGCTCCATCCATCACACCCCCCCGCTAGCTCAGTACTTTCATAGTTTATTTCATGTTCATTTTGTCCTTTTTTTTTTCTGGACATCCAGAAGACATTGACAGTTGTACGTTGATTTGTCTCATAGGTCGAGTTTGGCCTCTAGTAGACGTTAATACAGCTTTCTTTCTTTCTTTCTTTCTCTCTTTGGGTATGGATGAGAGGTTTCATAACCATGAAATCCACAAATAGGACTTTTCCTTCTCTAGATTGTCACAAGTTATATGCTATGGGGGTATGGATGAGAGGTTTCATAACCATGAAATCCACAAACAGGACTTTCCCTTCGCTAGATTGTGTCACAAGTTATATGCTATGTTAAGTATCTATCATTTCTCACAACTATGATGTCATAGGCCTCGTCACGTATTACGTATCATTAATATTGTACAAAACACGCCTTGTGTGAAAAATGTATAAGCTCAATAGATTTATGTAATGTGACTCATGCCTCATGTCATGTATATGATTATTTATCATGTAAGCCATGTATATCAAGGAATTGAGCACGCCATACGAAAGCCATTAAAGGGAAAGGAACATGCTCCTTTCTTATAATCTTGGTGGTGCTCTCCACTGATACAAAAGAAAGGCTGGAATCACCCAAGGGGTGGAAATGATACTAGGGAGATGCTCCTTAATGATAATACATTAAAACAACGAAGGACGTTGGAACGTGCAAAGGGTCTCTCCAGTGACACACGAAGGCAAGACTTCAATTCAAAAACCAAAAGCCATCATGCCATCATAAAAGTAAAATTCCATAGCAAGCATTGCTACTTTCTGATCAATCCAAAAGATGATGAACTCAAATCCTCAGATTACCAAATAAATCATGTTTGATTCAAAATTGGTGAAACTTTTCAAGTTTGTCATACTCATAGATAGTGCATCACAAGAACTAGGAGTCACTAGGCACCCAATGAAATTTCAATAGGAATGAACATGTGTTAAATCTTGTGTGTGTGTGAGAGAGAGAGGGAGAGAGAGGGAATAACGTCATAAAATGCAAGCTGGGGATTACCATTCTCAAGGGTTTAAATACAGTGGCGTGGGATGTTTAAAAAAGGGACAAGGTTTAAACATAGCAAACCCTTCCACGCCTCCTAATGCAAATCAACATTCAGTGACATGCTAGGCTTTCGAAAATTATGTTGAGCATGTGCAATATGGGAATTTGGAAGGCCCCCTAGGAGGGTGGACCTTGACAAGGCTCACATTGGCTCTCATGGGCGATCAAGCCTTCCTAGATAGGTAAATTCATGTATCATCAGCAGTAGAGAAATCATAAGCTTTCCGCTACATTAAAAAAGATCCAAGCTTTCTCCTCCCATGTCTTCATCACAGCACCTTCACTTGTAGATATTCAGCCGTGGGAGATGGCTTGAGGTGCCATTCCAACTTGTAGGATGGCAGATAAACAAATAAATACTTAACTGGTACTAATACATATTAAACAAAGTACTACTATCAGAAATAAATAAAAGGTCATAAAGGTAATAAAGGTGGGAAGAAGCATATGAAGCATGGTAGCGGAGGCATGGAACAAAGTTTTTACCCTGCTGTAATATCCATGAGAGTGACTACCTGTCTCTATGTGACTAGGGTAGTGACCAGGGTATCATCTCTATGCATGTAACAAAAAGCTTCGAGTTTGGCTGCAAACCAGTATCATTTACACCACAGGAAGTCAGGGGTGCAGAGCAGAGCCCATGCTCCCGCTTCTTGCACAAGCCCTTGAATAGAGAGACCACAGAGAGTGCCATGCCAACTCACAAACCTCTTCACTTATATCCAATCGAATGGAGTTGCACCAACTATGGAATACAGAAGCAACATATCTGCCTGCACCCAAGCTCCAAAATGGGCCCCAACAAGGCCACACTTTCTGAATCTATAAGGATTGCTCTCCAAAGAGCCTTAAATCAGACCTACCTTGGATCGGAAGTTGGCGGCAGCTTCCTGAGTTTTGGAAGCTGCTCCTTAAGACTTCCAAACGGTTGTGCTTGCTCCCAGAATAATACCCACAATGGTGGACATAAATGATAGCAGTTTGGATTTGATACCGAGTTTGATGCAGCAATGTCTATGCGTAGTACATGTATAAACTATTTGAGGCAGCACAGGCTATCAAGTTCACGGAAGGATGCCATGCCAGGTGTCGGAGCTTCGATTTAAAATCTTGAGCTCCTCCATTGAGTTCAACCCCTGTGTTCTCACTTCCTGCATAATCATGTCATAAAATTTGAAAGTAAGGGATAAGGCCTCTAAACAATGTATTTAACACTAAGCATGTAATAAATTTCAAAAGCAAAGCATCGGAGCATCCATAGACCTCTTTTGCTGCGGCGTGCAAAGCTCGTTAGACTTCTTATAGGCTTTGTTGGAGTCTGGGTGAGCCGCCTTTTCACATCAAAGCCCACACATGAAAACAAAAGAGCATATGTTAGCATTCAGTAAGGCTTTGTAGCATAGCGAAAGAAGCCAATGCTGACAAATGCACACTTTACTTGGTTGGGTGCTTGCTCGCTTCCAGAGTAGTAGCCTCCTCACTACCAGTGACAGCCCCGAATACACGAAATACGTTGCTGCAATCAACAAAACAAATACACTAAGAGATGTTACTTCTATCTCACCAAAGCAAGTGAAGCTAGATTGTTCACAAACTTATATTTGCTTGGCAGGATCATAATTTGTGAACCTAAAATAGGCAGGCCTCTTTTGTCTCAGAGCCACTCTCTAAAAGTTTGAGCCTGAGCATGAACATAAGCAGCTTCTCTCTCATAATAATTCTGATAGCATCTCTCAGATGGTTATCTTGTCCCTTCACATGATCACTATTGTGTATGTGGCTAGTTTCAATTTCTTTTTCCATGATCATGGAACTATTGTAATGCATTTCAATCTCATCGACCCTTCAAGTTTTTCGTAGACATTTAACATAGCTTTTACTCTTTCTTTCTCGTAATCTTTGTGACAGCATCTCTATAAAAAAAAGTGTGCGCGTGCAGCGCGTGCAGGTGTACATGCGCACCTCCAAGAGTTGTGCATGGGTGCGTGCACCGTGTGTGTGCATATGACACAGACTAATATAAGAGTGAGCATCAGCATGAGCAGATTTGCCTTGTGGTCATTGTGATGGTGCGCACGTGTGTGTGCAGACCAATATAAGAGAGACCATGGTGTATGCCCATGTGTTCCAGCCAAAAGCCACTTCCCTGCTGCCAATAGATTGAAGTGCACACATTTTCGCTAGTGTGATTGTGCATACGCATTCTTGACACACAGTAGCCATGAAATTATTGATGGGATTGGGCTTCAAGCTTCCCATAAAACACAAGAGGAACACAAGAAGATGAGTACCTGTAAGAGCCTGTTGCTACTCGGAGGCCATCTCCACTCAGGCAGCAATCAAATTTGTCAAATATTGAGTCATTTTCATAGAGATCACATAGCTGGAGAAGAAAACCAACAGTCATTTTCAGATTAAAGGCACCAATAATATTTTACATGAACATCTACAACTTAAGGAAAGCACTCCCCCGTACCCGAAAGATTTAGATTCCTATACCATAGACTCTAGTGACCAAAGGGGCATCCTACATACCATGTCATATGTAAAATATAAAGAATACCTTTGGCCGAAGATACTCATGTACTTTGAAAGTTGCTATTGGTGAGGACTCCATGTTCACGTCCCAAAGCTGCAATGATTAAGGTCTCAAAATGTAGAATTTTTACTTCTGAATAACCACATCATATCATAGCATATACTTGAACAGAAGTAACTCTAGTTCACAAAACCACCCTACCTTTTTATTCAGATGACATGACCAGAAAAGCACCAACAGTCTAGCCCAGAAAAACATTATTTGACAGTAGCTACTAAGATTTGTGCAAAATGACTGCAGAGAATTCTTCTAAAAAACACTCACCGGCATGGCCATATCCAATGCAAACTAAATCCTTCTGCTTTCATCTCCACCATCATGTTATGTACCCCCAAAGGTCATAATGTTCCATGATGTTCCATATTCACACCATGTCAGGTATAATAAGACTTACACAAAAGTCTGAAAATCATTCTTTTGGCTTGGGACATCATCCGCTATATTAGAGAGTTCATGCATTGCCAATGGCTGAAGTTAAACCAAAAGAGGATGCCCGGAGAGTTAGAACCATGGATATATCTCATAGCAAGTGGGAGTCTATTTTCATGGACTTCCTTACTAAATTGTCCACTTCTAAGACGGACATAGCACTCTAGAGGTTACTAGAGTCTTGTGAAGGAGATTTTTAGGCTTGATGGGATGCCCGAGAGCATCCTATCTGACAGGCAAGCAGATAGATAGATAACTAACTAGTGCACCATTTAGAGCACATGGAACAGGCAACCAAGGGACCACAAAGGTGAGGCTAGTTTGGCTGCCAGCTCAGAGCCAGACCAGCGGACTAGACCAAGAAGAAAGTGCCCTATAAAGAAACCCACTCTCAAACAACCAGTTAGCTCTCAGCTCTTAAACAGTATCGGGCAGTTAGCTATTTGGCCTGTTTTGGCAATGAGCACTTGGGTGCAACCCTTGATATCCTATGCATGGAGCATAATGACACTTGTACTGAATGTGTTTAAATTCCACAATTTTTTGTATACACATACCTTAAGGTTCATGTAGTCCCTACTTAAAATGTAGCGACCACCTCTCGCAAACTTGATATCTGAAATAGATGCAATAATCTCTGTGAAGAAAGAGCGTGATCCGGAAGCTTCCACCTCTTCAAATCTGAATTATCATGTAATCACAGGTAGCAGGGGTTAAGAAGGAAATGTGAATCTTGGGTTGCGATCAATCAATAAGATGAACAATAACCCTTTTGACAGGCACGCATACACCCACACACGTAAGCACGCACCTGCACATCCCCGAGAGAGAGAGAGAGAGAGAGAGAGAGAGAGAAGCACTCAGTTTCTTACAGTTTTACATGCTTATCACAAAGTGCCGCCTGTCGCATGTCTACAAGGCGAATAGTACCCTTCGAGCTGCTATATGCTAAAGTATTGCAGTGGGTAGGGTGAAACTCTGCAGATGTTATCACCTCTGCAAGCACATGAACCTCAAGTCAAATGTCTTATCACATCAAAGACGGACCATTTTAGCATCCATCACACCAATATGTTAAAACAAATCATATTGATTATGGTTAGAGCCTTTAGGCACAGTACATACTGTTTGTGTTTAGTATAAGTACCAGAGGACTGATAAGGATAAGGTACGTTAATTACATTGTTTGTCCACAGCATTAACTCCCCCTCACTTATGCCTTTTTTTATTAAAAGTGTCAAGCGACATTACCTAAGTCATATCCAACCAGACACATAGCAACATGCATAACATCACAAAATATGGCACATTGCATCATTACCACTTTCCATGCATGATTAACGATTAGTGATGCTGTGTGTCACACAATAATTTTTTTTTTTATGGAGTTGAGCTTTGCGTGCAGAACACGCCCCGCCTCAGCCCAGCTTTCAGAGCCCTCCATGAGGCCATATAGGCTCTATAAACCCTTTAAATCATAAACTCAATAGCCAGATTTATGAAAAGCTGAAACCTGGTGTACAGCAACAGACCAACCTGTTAGGTCTTCCATGTTTGTAGGTTTTATGTCTATAATGTTGAAACTCTGATCACTGACTTCCAGATTCCACAAGTTTATCCGCAAATCATCAGCAGAAATGTAAGTCTCTCCGTCACTGCCACCACAGATTTGACAACTTTTTAACCAGCAGCTCAAAAATGATATTTTCAATTAGTATTTAAACAACCCTTCCTTTAAATAAAACCTCCAAGACATAATACACAACCTTATCAACAAAAAATACTGCAAAACACCAGACAATGAAATGCGCACTTGCGCTTGTAGAATCACCAAGACAAAGACTGAATTCCTCTTAAGCACTTATAAGGCCCTTCTGCGTCTATTACCAAGTCAAAGAAAGCACTTGACTAGCAGAATTGGGTGTACATGATCACATCCTACCATAGGCCAGACACAAAGTACTCATTCCGGTTGAAATTAAGTCCACCTTCGGTGATCCAGTAAAAAATCGACCTTATGTAGCACCACGGTCCACCATAGGTAATTGCTAAAATGTGTCATCATCGGATTATCATACCTGTGGTGCAAACCCAAAGATGCATGCCGAGGCAGCTTACCTACTGTGTAGAGCTTAGTGGAGCCCCAAAGGAGTGTGATCTCTAGCACATGCTACCAATGGCTAGTGAGGTCGGTGAAAAAAATTGCTCTTTTGATGATGAAAGTGGTAACTTGGGTGCAAGGGCTCTTTGAATTTTTGGGTGTACATGATCACATCCTACTCTCTCTCTCTCTCTATCTCTCTTGAGCAGGGATATGCAGCCTTGAGCTTACTTGAGCGGCAGTGCTTCCAAGCACATTTCCAAGAGCCCAGGACGCAGGGCTGGCTTTTGACACCCTCGTCACACCAGCCTTGATGTATGGAGCAGCCTTCTGGGAGCCAGATTAATCCGCTGAGGATTGGCAGCGAGTTGAGAGGCCCCAGGTCATGATGTTCTCCCGTATGATCCGCAGCAAACCATCCGTCCCACACCAGATTATCCAGCAGAGTTTGCTGCAGCCCCGATGGTAGTGGATGCACTCTTCAAGACAGTCACATACCTCCATCGCATCAGTCACATGGATCCCCACAAGTACCCGAGGCTTGCCCTGGAATCCTCCAGACAGCTAGCATTTGAGGGGCACTCTGGAGTAATGCACTAGTTTCCACTTGGTTCTCCGTATATGGGCTCTGCATGGACCGCCTACCCCCCCTTCAGTACAGTTTGGAATCCCCTTTTCTCCGGCTATATCACGAGGATACCAACCGGGTTATCCGGTTGGATCTTCTCAGCCTCTACACACATTGCACATGGATCACACCTCTGGAGCTCCCCACGAAGATGCACTACTTCCTCACACTCACTGAGGATGGATTCATCCAGCAGCCGGGCTACTTGAGTGTTCACATGTCCCATGCCATGCGGATTGCGATTGGCCAAATACGAGTTTCATCCCACCGCCTCTCAGAGTGGAGACAAGTAGCTGAGCGCATCTTCAGAGCCGGGAAGCTCATACGGAGACCCAAAGAGGAGAGGATCTACCGACTATGCCACACAAAGGTTGAGACGGAGGAGCATTACATATGCCGCTGCCCAGTATACTATGAGATCCGCGGGAGGTTTCACTGTCTATTTCGTGAGGGATTCGGTCCACTCTCCAGGATCATTGACTTCCAGGACCAGCGTTGCCTGGGCCTGTTCTTGCTTGAGCTCCGCAGACACAGGGCACCTTCTTGAGAGAGCCTCGGCCCCAACCACCCCGCCCCCTCCCTCACCAGCCAACCATCACCAGTTTCTTCCGGACCCAGGAGGTGGAGGACACCGACATAGTGGATCAGACAACTCATAGAAGAGCTTCAAGAAGAGGCGCGTCAAGGCCCACTTCTATACGAGCAAAGATGGACACAGCTCAAGGAGACATGGCAGCATCAACAAAGACCAAGAAGGAATCACCTAGGGTTGTGAAGCAGCCCATGACCGAGAGCGTTTATCCAACGAAAAGAGAGCTTCTAAGACAAGAGTTCTCGGGAGACGTGATCACAGAAAGAGGTGTT
The DNA here is from genome assembly GCF_041138505.1 of Cibotium barometz. Classification (NCBI taxonomy): domain Eukaryota; kingdom Viridiplantae; phylum Streptophyta; class Polypodiopsida; order Cyatheales; family Cibotiaceae; genus Cibotium; species Cibotium barometz. Next base: position 9,005,683 of record NC_141080.1, on the reverse strand, counting down.
TCCGAAGAGGTGCCATTACCCGGGATGCACATGCCAGAACCAGAACCAAAGCCAAAGCTAGAGCCAGAAGCCAAACCAGAACCAGAACCACAGATCGCGCAAGTGGATCTTTCCAAATCCTATTTGGAGGAGGATGAGGTCAACCCGATAGTTCCCAAGGAGGTGGATCTCTCCAAATCCTATTTGGAGGGGGATGAGGTCATCTTGACAATTTCAAAGGAGTTTTCAGAAGATCCAAAGACCAAGCCAGAGAACTTAAAGACTAAGTCAGAGAGCTTTGGGGATTGAGCCGATGGATATGAAGTGCAATCTTCAATTGGACCAAAACGGAATCGGAGCAAAGGTGTATGGATTACCCCAGTGCTCCAAGCTTAGCAAAAGGGGATGTCATGTGCATCCGTTCATCCCAATGCTCATAGACATGTATATTCTCATTAGCAAATATATGGGCAGATTTAGAGCAGATTTTACAGCCCTACAAGCTCCCGGAAGTGCCCAAGACATAGCCCAATGGTTGGGACACCTTTTGGGCATAGTTTGGACACAAAATATGACTGTTTGGACAATGTTTTGTGGGAAAAATAGGCAAAACCGACTTGATTACGAATTCATTCCTTTTTCCTATAAATAGGATCATTAGGCATTCATTAGAATCATCATTCAAAGATCAAGAGGATCCATTTGTCAAAGTCTGCAAGACAGCAAGGACACAGTGGTAGTGGTGGATCAACAGGAGCTTCTCTTGTTCGATTGCAAGTAGAGGGTTGCAAGGATCTTTGGTATGCATCATGAAGCTGTGAATCAGCAAGATCATTGTATATATAGCATGTTTTGGCAATATACAGTAGATTAGGTCTATCTCTCCTTCTCTTTTGTGTCTTTGCTAAACAGAGGATTAGCGTTATCTTTTTTGCTTAGTGTTAATCATGAACACGCTTCCGCAACACATGTTACATTCACACTTAATTATCATGGGAGATTGTGACACATTTCAAGTAATCCGGAACGTGTGCTGGTCCACTCAACGTCCGTGGTGAACCTGTAAAACCACTCGATCCCTAAGATGTTGTATGCACCTATAAGGGAAGCAACCATGAAATCGTGCACAAATTCTATGCCCTTGATGACTAATTTAGCACAAACTTGATGCTCGTTGTCATGCCCGTGCTACATCCCTTCACTTTCTTACCACCGAGGTCAACGAGAAACGGGCTCGTCGAGTGGCCTGTTCCATGACCACATCTGCTGTACTGCCGCTGTCAAACAGGAAAACAACTCTCTCGCCACATATGTAGCCAAATGTCTTGAGTAATTCATTTCACTTATACTCATGGTCATGGTTGCCCTTCTTCTAATCTTCGAGCTCCCAATTGACAATAGCGCCAACCACAGGAGTGGAAGCTGGACTAGCAACAATAATTGGAATTTGCATGGGCCCAATGAGTCCACCAAGAGATGGCTTCCCCTACGATGTAGCAACTAGCTAACACCAGCTTCTCTATATCCATCTTCCCACCAGCAGCAAAATAGACTTCAAACTAATGAATCCAAGAATACAAAGTTGTGGGGATCAAGTTTACCACTATACTTACTAAAATTCACCCTTTCATGAAGGTGAGTTGAAGGTGGGTACTGCCCTTGCGTCGAGAGCTACAAGGTTACCCTCATGTCGACGTTGTTCGTCTTGTGCGGCAACGCGGACTGCCGCCTGTGTTCGAAGCTCTACCTCCCATACCTACAAATCATGTAATGCACGGAATTGTTGTGTTAACTCCTCAATGGAGATAGCCGTGGGAAGGGATCTCGGTGATGGGGAGATGGGTGTCGAGGATTCTTGAAGAGGGATCCGTTTCTCCTAGGCCTGTATAGAAGTCGTACACGCCCGCATCTATTCCCCTTGTTGCACTATGATGTGCATAAATTCTTGGAACATGGCGTTTGTACCACCACCTGTCACCTGCTTGTATTTGTGAGAAATCCCCATTCCAAAACCCTAATCAGCTTACAAGGAATTTTGTATCAAGAATTTTGAAGTTAATAAACCTTAGACATGTTGTCTGACCTAGCATGGCAGACTTCATGATTGGACATGTGTTCTTTTCCAAGGAACCATGATTAGACATGCTTCTATTCCGAAATGGGAGAGCATAATATTGCATGCATGAATGGACATGCTTCCATCCCGAAGTGGGGAAGTATGATTGGACATGCTTCATAAGCATGATGGACTATGCACTCTTACCATTATGGGAGAGCGTATAGATGGATACAAGTGTATGGAACGGATGGTACTCACCTTAGGCACATGCACAATAAGCTGTTTGAAGATCTTGCATTGGATGCTAATTTTGAGAATGCTTGAACATTTAGGCATTCATCTTAAAGCATCGAACTTGTGCATAATACTGGTTGCTGATCTAATGACTTGTATTTTGCAGGAGGTTAAGTATATTTCTTACTTAAACTACTTTCAATTTTGATAGTTTTACAAGATATGTACCTTTCAAGTTGGAGGTCAATTTTGAGGCCTTTCCCTTCATCTTTTGGGAAAACAAAGGTATCCATGTACTATGTACCCCATTTTGACTAGTAGCATTAGCTTCCCACTCTCCCTAGTTGCTGCTTCCGGATGCCCCCTACTGATGTATTGTGGGGCTAGATACTTACCTTCAGTTCTTTCTTTTCTTTTCCAGACAGTGTATCAGATGTCACATGGTTGTAACTTTGGTCTCATAAGTCACTTTGGCCTTTTGAAGTCGTTAATATAACATTTCATTTCTCCCTAGTTGCTACTTCCGGATGCTCCCTACTGATGTATTGTAGGGCTAGATACTTACCTTCAGTTCTTTCTTTTCTTTCCAAACAGTGTATCAGATGTCACATGGTTGTAACTTTGGTCTCGTAGGTCACTTTGGCCTTTTGAAGACGTTAATATAACATTTCACTTCATTTCTCTCTCTCTCTCTCTCTCTCTCTCTCTCTCTCTCCAACAAAGGCAAGCGAAGTCATGTTTCACCTGTTTGTTGAAATAGAGTTTATATGATAATCATGAGCATGCGCATAAGCTCTTCTGCATCTCGCCACGTGTGTTGTTTCACTGCTACAAACCTGCGGTTATAATTGATCACACATATAATTGCACATGTCCTTAACAAAAAAGGGTTTCAAGGGGAATAAACATAATGACTCTCATAATCCCATTACCACCCTCCACTTATGGCCTTTCTTTCTATGTGCACGCACACACACAAAGCTTGTAAGACATGGTCACCCACATGATCACCCTTACCACATGCTTGTTTACCCCCCCCCCCCCCCCCCCCCCCCCCCAAACACACACACACACACACACACACACACACAAAAAAAAAACTTGTTAAGACATGGTCACCCTTGCCACATGCTTGTTTACTGCCATGCATGCATACAGCACATAAAAGCAACAAGCAAGTGGATAAAATCTCCAGAACCTAAAAGCGGCTAATTCACTGAATTAAGATTCAGTGAATTTCCCTAGCATTAAAGGGAGATCAACGGGTGCCTTCCTGTACGTAGGGATGTATGCATATGTATGTATGTATGAATGGATGAATAGATGAATGTATGCAGGGATGTATGTATACATGCATAGATGTGTGTGTAAGATTGATTGTATATATGTATGTGCACATGCATGTATGTGTGTGTATGATTGATTGTATATATGGATGACATTGGATGTACACATGCATGTATGTCTTACCATGCATGAGGCAGAAACTATTAAATGAAAAATCTTAAGAGGAGGTACAACTACCATGGGCAAGCGATGGGGATCAGTCTTACCACATGCACATGATCACCCTCACCACATGCCTGTTTACTTTCATGCATGCATACAGCACATAAAAACAACAAGCAAGTGGATGAAATTTGCAGAACCTAAAAGCAGCTAATTCACTGAATTATGATTCTGTGAAGTTGGCAACTTTAAAGGGAGATCGATGGGTGACTTCCTGTATGTCTGTATCATGCATATGTATGTATGTATGAATGGATGGATGAATGGATGGATCGATGCATGCATGGATGTATGTATGTATGTATACATGCATAGAGGTGCGTATATGGTTGTATGTATATAAGTATGTACACATGCATTTATGTCTACCATGCACCAGACAGAAGCTATAAAACCAGATATCTTAGAGAGGCTACAACTACCGTGGGAAACCGAAGGGACTGTATTCCATTTGGGGAAGCACTATCCCCATTGCTCATAGCAGCATCACCATGCCACTTAGCAGAACCACCATTCAGGGCCCAAGGGGTGTGACCATTTAGACTCAAAACAGACTCTCCTCCAGTCTGGCTACAATTTCCCAGTCCAACAACTGGATGCAAATTCACTTCTGATACTTTTTTAATCTTTTTTTCCAGGACCTGTCAAATCAAACCAAAAAAAAATCCCTTTCAACCAAAACTTGTATACACATACATTTAAAAACAAGTTCAGATTCAAGCTTCGGAAGACGTGCATAAGTGCATGTTTGTCATGTATAGATTAAAGCATACCCCAAGGAAAACTAACATAAATTTAACAAGCACAAAAATGCAACCTTCACTCCATGAATGTTCTTATCGACATATTTATACGAAACACAAACAGAAAGAGAAACAGAAACAAAGCTTTTCAAGGGGATCAAACAAGGAGCTCAAACACCACCAAGGGTGATGAGAGAAGGAGCGCGTGCAAGTGTGTGAGCGTACATGTGTGCTTGCCTGCCATGCCCGGCCGGGGAGGGGGGGGGGGGGGGGGGGGGCAGTAAGGGGAATTGGGTGTGTACATGCAGCAAAGGGAAAGGGAGGAAGGAGTTGGGGAGAACAAAAAAACAAATTATTGCATCTAACAGGGGAAACCTAAAGTGTGGCTGGGGAAAGTTGAAACAGGTAAACCATGGTAATGATATAAAAGACCACTGAAACTCGCATTTCCACCCATTCCCATAATTATTCTTATGAATTCATGTGTACGATTTACAGAGCCACATGTTATGATGTCTCAACTTGCATAATCAACACCCAAGGATAGGTCCAAATTTGTGTATCGAGACATACCTACCCTAGCATTCACCTACCCTCAGAAGCAACCTCTTGCAATTTGTAGCACAAAAACAACACACAACTTCCTGGCCTCATTATGCATTCTCACATGCATTCTCACAAGCATGTGTCCTCCCAAAAACACATCATTTTATCATATGCTTGTAGTACTATAGAAGCTCGCAAATGCATTATCAACAAGCTGCTCTTGAAGACTTAGCATGAACTTAAGTTGGCTGACACATCCTGCTTACCATGCATATCTCTCCATATAATCCATGCATTTGTATAGATTGAATCCATCAAAGCCCCAAAATAAAAGCATGCCACCATTTCTAACTGAGCATAGTAGTCTCAAAGCTGTAACCATTTCTTCCAACTACCATATTGTCAAAGGTGTCACACTCAACTTTGTATTTATGTTCATACAGAAATCAGCAACCTGAGTTTCTATCACTTCTTCAAAGACACCCAGAACAGGACTAAAACTAAAGCCTCAAAATACTTTCACTAAAAAAATGATAACCATAGCTGAAGGACAGCATCGTCAACATAAAAATTCTCTCTCCACCTTCCACAACTTGATAGTCTTGTCATTTGTTGAAAGTAGGAATAAGGCACCGTTAGCCGTGTGGCTCCACCTGATCTTGTTTATTTTCTCCTCAATCTCTAAACTTTTGAGATAGTCAAACTGCAAGCCAGGAAATCAACCAAAAGAAAAGTTACTCCTAGGAACATAAAAACCAGCTACTCGTGAGCCTCACCTATGCACATGGCAATTTCCTGTTTTCAAAAAGTGATTTTACCATCAATTTATATCTCAATACGCCTGCCCTCGATTTTGAAAGATGCTAAATTAAATGTATGATATAATTGAATAATAATGAACAACGAAACAAGAAATATTATTAATAATTTTTTTTTTTAACGACTCATGTGCTGGCCAGCTCCAGCACGAGTGGTAACACCCTTTCAAACCCTAGCATATAAGAAATGAAGATTCATGAACAAATGCAAGTTTTTTCATTATTAAGTAATTATATACATTGACTTAACATTGGCATGTCCATCAAAAAATAAGATATAAAATAACTAATTAGCTATTTTATAACAGAATATATTAGTAAATAATTTGACTAAGTTTTTAATGTGGATTTTCCATTTTATTTGTGCACGCTTGTGCGTGCATGCATGGGTGCGTGCGCGCGCGCGTGTGTGTGTGTGTGTGTGAGAGAGAGAGAGAGAGAGAGAGAGAGAACAAGAAAACGTCAATCTAGATTTTATAGACTTTTTGCTGAGCAAATATGGCATACCGCTAAGACCTACCACTTTACAAAGGTAGGCCAAAAATAGTTTGAAACTCCAAAATCAGTACTCCAAACTCCAAAAAATTCAAAAAAACTAACCTCAGGCTCATGGCTTTGGAACTCAGTCTTATAATGATACTCCGGATGCTTTGTACTCAAAATGTCTGCTCTCTCAAGATCTTTCCGTCTGTGAAACTACAAACCATTAAAAGCAAAACCACTGCAGCCATTCAGCATTGAATGATAGAGCTCAAAAAAGGCTCAAAACAATAGCTTATAAGGTCATATTTCTATTTGTGAACATGCATGCACTCATGTGAACATGCATACATGTGGACATGAATATTTTTTCCTATGCATTTGGACTTCTAAGAATGTGCATCACATTCTTAAACACAGACCACTAAATCCAAAAGCATATAAAATTCTTCAACAGCATTGCGTGACTCACATCTTTCACATCTGTTCTCTCGAAAAGCACAACGCGACCCCCTCGATCTCCTGTTGCTAAATGCTCACCTGTTTTGTCGAACTCGATAGCAGATATGATATCAACTAGCCAGAAGAATACAACGAGTCAAAAGTTATCAATGTTTTGAAGCACCAAAAACTACACTTTTTTCACGTCAATGCTCTATGCACTACTATAACTATGTTAAGTCATAACATGGTTGGCATGTATTATGAAGCTCGAGTTATACCTTTGGTGGTGGGGGGGGGGGGGGGGGGGGGGGGTGGTAGGGGTGGTGGAGATAAGAGAGAGAGAGCTGAGTTTCAGTATATTCATATAGTACAAAAAGGTGTACAAGTCTTGGTCAGCCCTTGGCTGCCATCAAAAGGTGGTAAACACCTACTCTAAGCCTAGGTCTAGTGACTTAGCCCATGGAGGACTTAATGAACAATAACATTGAGCAATTGTGCCCTTTTATAGGTCAAGAATCCCCTTCTGGAGTGGCTGACCTGTTGTCGGCCAGGTCCTGGACAAAATATCATATCAATGCTGCAATCAACAAAGTCATATCCCCTTCATGAGCTGGCCGACAGCCTCTTTTGTCCTCCACAAGGCACTCCTGCCCATACTAGCAGCACAAGCTCCTATACTGGTCCAAAACCTTGTCTTTATTATGTTGCCCTTCTAAGAAAAGTCTTGGGAATGAGGATGCACATGTCTTGCACATGACATCCCCCTCTGCTAAACTTGATGACGAGATTCCAACTTCTGTTCTTGGATGACTGTCATCATCCCATGGTCTATTCCTAGAGTCCCAGCCTGTCATCCTTGCCTTCCTGGCAACCTTTTCACTGAAAACCCTGTCCGGTCTCCACATCCAACTCCAAATCCAATGAATATCTATTTATCCAACTCCAAATCCAATGAATATCTATTTATCGGTTCCATCTTGTCCCCTATCCCTTCATGCCTTGTCCCTGAACACTTTCTCTAGTCTTCTTTTCCTGAGTATTGAGTTTGGTACTCTCACTCCACCCCTTGGAGGATCCTCCTCCCTTGGAACCGTTGCCTAAAAGCCCTTCTTGGTATGCCCCAAGTGTCACCCGACTCACAGGACTGCCATTCCCCTTGGGTCTTGTGGAACACCACCAACCAACCTCCTCGGAATTGCTTCCATGTCTTGTGTTACTCTCCTTGGACTGTGCATCTTCATCTGGGACTAAATTAGTGTTTAGCCTTGCTGAGCCTGATGCTCTGATACCCATGTCACATGCGAAAGCTTTGGGAGTCTTCTTTCAACCCTAAACACCATCTTGGAACAACCTAATGCAAAATGCAAGCAAAAGAGATGGAGAGAAGAGAGAGAGAGAGAGAGAGAGAGAGAGTTGAGTTTCAGTATATTCATGTAGTACAAAAAGGTGTACCAAGTCTTGGTCAACCCTTGGCTGCCATCAAAACATGGTAAACACCTACTTAAGCTTAGGTCTGGTGACTTAGCCCATGGAGGAGTGAACGAACAAACATTGAGCAAGTGTGCCCTTTTATAGGTCAAGAATCCCCTTGTGGACTGGCCGACCTGCTATCGGCCAGGTCCTAGACAAAATATCATATCAGTGCTGCAGTCAACAAAGTCATATCCCCTTCATGAGCTAGCCGACAACGTCCTGTGTCCTCCACAAGGCACTCCTACCCATATACTAGCAACACAAGCTCCTATATTGGTCCAAAACCTTGTCAGGATTGTGACTTAATCTCTCTTCATTACCCTTTATTACTCTTAATCGTTGAAGGGTCACAACTTGTCACATGGGTCATCACCAAAGGACACATCTCTTCAAAGGGACACATCTATTGATCAAAGGGCATATCTCTACGTCCAAAGGACATAATTATTCATTGAAGAGTCACACCCTTTCATTAAGGATGTGCCTCTTCATTTGTACCTCTTCAAGCCCTATTTAACAAGGCCTTGTGTCTCAACGCAAAACACAGCTTTCCACTCTTTGCCTCATGTTTACTCAAGTATTTAAGCATTAAGATATTTTAATCATGTTTAATTAAGCTAAAAGCTTAACAGTGGTATTAGAGCAAACAAACTCCAACCTGTAGGATGCCCACAATCTAACCCTAACCCTAAAAATTAGAAACCCTAAATCAGCAAATTAACCTTAGAATTAGATATAGCAAGAGCTGTATGGAAGAGCAAGAGAGAATGTCCCGTTCAATTTTGGCCCCTTTGCCTAATTTTGCCTGATTTATGAAATCCCCCAATTGTCTACAACACCAAAAAAAAAAAAACAATGGCTAGTTGTAGCCTCACCAAGGTACTCATAGCATAATATTGGGTCTTCTCTTGCATCTTTTCAAGCGCCGGTTGGTGATGGCAGCTCTTCTAGGCTAAATCGCCATTTTTCAGTAGTTGCCTCCTTTCGAAGTGAAGCACCACGATTATTATTGAAATTAACAAACAATATTTGGGAGTCTTTTTTTTTTAAGACTTTAAAGGCTTTATAAGCCTTATACTTAAAAGCCTTCCAAGCCACGTAAGGCAGCCCACGGCCATGCCCAACTAGAGACTCACATTTTTTTTTTAAATTAAAAAAAAGATGGGCGCCCAACGCCAATCATCCGGTTAACAGCTAGCCTCTCAACAAAACAAAAGAAGAAGAAAAAAACGGGCCAGCATTTGCGCAAGCAACCCCCCCTTTCTACGTTTTTTTTCTCTGTCTTTCTTGAACATTAAAGTGCCACATTGTCTTGGCTGTTGTTTGTGTTGTATTTTGCATTTTTGTTTAAATGATGAAAACAGCACGGTATATGGGCTGATCACACATGAGATGTGTGTGTGTGAAGAAGCCCAGCTGAATGCAAGTACTAAAGGAGTCAGGCACCATACAAAAGTTGCAAATAATGGAGACTTGCAATGCCGAAAGGTTGGAACAACGCCATGAACACATGCAGGCTAGGAACCATGTGCAACGCCATGAACACATGCCGGCTAGGAATGTGCAGAAGGGGGAGAACTTGTCGCCAAAGAAACCACAGAGATATGTGCAGAGGGATTGGCCGTTTTTTTTTTCTCTTTACTTCTTTCTCTCTCTGGACTAGCCGCAGAAAGTCGCCTGGAAGAAGGCAACGAGGAGAGGAACCAACTGGTGAAATCGCCACGAGGAGAGGGGCTGGCTGAAATCCGTCGAATAGGGTGGGGGAAGGGGGGGGGTGGGGGAAGGGGGAAGGGGGAAGGGGGAAGGGGGCCTGTTTGCGCACAATTCATCATCATACGGGACTACACACTTCACATGTGCAAATCGGGATTTATGGTTTACATAGAAATAAAAACCCCCTCTGCTCCCTCTTCAACGGCAACAACCAGTCCCAATGCTCTTGGTTCCAGTTGAACTTCCTCCTTATACAAGATGGCATATAACAACCTCGCCAGCTTGTAACCTACCTTCTCCAATTCGCATAATGTATCTGCTCCCCCTACTTGTTGATGGTTCTCACTAGGGACCAAAGGCGTCAACAACCACAACCCCCAAAGCCTCCATTTGCAGAGTCTTCATCTCAACGTACTACTATGGAGGACGAAACCCACCAGCCTAGCAATCCAGCTCCAACAGATTGGCAACAGGCTTTGCAGCAGATGCAGCAACAGTCTCAACAACAACTTCAAGAGTCCATGGCCACATTGGCTTCTCAGATCCAACAGTTGCAGACGGATTGCCATTTTCGTACTAGTTCTGTACCAGCAATCGACATCACAACATCAATACTAGACAATGAAGACAACATTTCCCTTGAGGTGGAAGGTGATGATCTTAAGACTCTTTATCGTCTTCTGCAAGCTAGTAAAACAAAGAAATTGAAAGTTAAACCCCCTGAGTCCTATGGAGGACAACGCAATAAGCATACACTTGAACAATGGCTTTACAAACTTCGCCTGTATTTTGACTCGATGGTCCTTACTGATGCCAAGAAGATTACATTTGCCGCATCCTTACTTAAGGATACTGCCTTACTTTGGCGGCAATGGCGACAACATGTAGGAAAAACGATTACGATGTGGGAAAAATCTGAGTGGGTCATTCGTAAGCAGTTCATTCTTGCCAATGTAGATTTTCAAGCCCGAACCTGTTTACGCCACATAGACCAAACTGGTTCTTTGGCTTCTTATATCTCGTAGTGCACTAATTTGATACTCGAGATTGATTCTTTGTCCCCAACGGACGAGCTTCATGCCTTCATTTAAGGTTTAAATTCCATACTTCGTTCCACATACTTGTAAGCCAAGCGGGACGTGTCATGACAGACTCAACCATGTATCCAGGAGATAGAGATAGAGAGAGGGAGAGGGAGAGGGAGAGGGAGAGAGAGAGAGAGAGAGAGAGAGAGAGAGAGAGAGAAGGGAATAGGGATCTTGCACAGTACGACACACTGCGCGGAGAACAAGCCCCAACCCCTTTTAGGAATTTATTCAAGAACAATCCACGAGCATGCTGGCCAGGATCAATACAATCAATGCATACAAAAGAAACAGATATGCCAATGAACTTATGAAGGATATCCAAGTCGAGGTCGATGTCAAGGCACGAGATCTCTAATGCCGAGCTCACCACGGGGATGACCCACAAGAATCTCTCACTAGGCTAGTACCAGATCCAAAATCCAAGTCCAAGTCCAAGTCCAAATCCAAATCCAAGCTGTAGGAAAATCCTCAAGAAACTCCTCACGAAAGCAAACACCAAAGTGGCAGATATGAGGGCTTGATTGTAAATCCCCCTGCTAAGGATTTTGAAAAAATACGCTATCAGTGCTGGCGGATATATGAGTCTAATTGCCAATTTCCCCTGCTCAAGATCTGGAGGAAATGCTGGCAGCGCTCGTGGCTATGGGCGGCGCTACGCAGGCGGTGGCAGGCGAGCTGAGCGGGGCGGCGACGGCCGGGCTAAGCTGGGTGGTTGAAGCTGGAGGTGAGGTAGATGATGAAGATGATGATCTCCACAACTTTATGCACTTGATGCCAAGAGAGTTTCTTTTTATACTTGGGGAGAGCCCTTGCTTTTTGCCAAAAAGCTCTAACCAAGCTTTGCTTTTGTCTTTTTGTTTTGATATTTTAATAATTAAAAAATATTACTCATCTTTTGCCAAAGTTCTTGATTTATTGCCTTTTAGCTTCAGGGCCTTACTTTTTGGCCCTGGAGCTGCTTTTAACTTTTTGATCCGGCTCAGTCTCCTCTTTCCAATGATGCACTCGGCTTGCGGTCAACCCAATTTGACTTTTTTGCTTTTTCTTGCTTTTAACTAAGACTAACCTGTTCATGTGTCCGCGCATGTGTTCCATCATGTGAAATAGAGCTAGGAGGGCCAAATAGTTACATTCCCTCCCTCTTACATTACAGTTGTCCTCAACTGTAATACATATGCTTCATAGAAGTTACACAAAGACAATGAAGGGCATGGCATCTCAACTGCGGACTGCAAGTATTCCAAGTTGTTAGAAGTCATCTCCTGTCTAGATTTATACACCAGGGCCTTTGTTGTGGGTGTGCCCGCCCTTATGAGGTGTTTTATCATTTTTCCCCACTCTCCGCATTTTTCCCTTATTTTTCCCATTTTTTTTGTGGCTTGGGAGGCAGCCCTGTAGTGGCAGGAGGACCTTGAGCCTGGCCGACTGCATCTGTGAGATAGCCAACTGCACCTTATGAGTCGTGGGACTCTTCTACTGGTGGCCGACCCATCTTGATGCTGGCCGACTGTGTTTATCCAGTCGTGAGGCTTCGTGTGTCCAGTCGGCTGCCTGCATGCTGCTGGCCGACTGCTGATGTGGGGGCATATAAAGAGGCCCCCAGCCCCCATACCACATTTGTATCATACCCGGGATTTTCTTGTGTATATCAGAGCAGAGTTACACGCCTACATCTCTCTCTCTCTTGTGCTGTTTTTTCTGCATGCATTTTTTGCTCGTGTTCCCAGATCTGGTCATCATCTCCGCTGCGTATTCTGACGTGGTATCAGAGCCCTAGGCTCTAGATAGTTCTTGGGATTTGTGTGAGCAAGAGGGGGACTGTTTTGTGGCTGATTGGTGGACTGTTTTGGACTGTTCGGGAAGAGGAGAAGCAAGAGGAAGGCGGGCTGATTTGCTGGACAGCCACTTGCAGGTTTTAGTTCTTCTTTGTTCCCACCCACCCACCCTTTTCAGAGTACATCCCCGCAATGGCAGATCTGTATGAGATGGCCGAGAGACATGTGAAGATCCCGACACTCCCCACGTTCCCAGTGGACCGTCAGTTGGACGGGAGCAACTACGGCATATGGAAGGTTATGATGGAATCTGTTCTGGAGTCTTACGACCTCGCTGATTTCGTCATTGTTGGGGTTCCACGGCCGGAAGTTGAGAAAGGGGAGTTACCGTCAACCCGAAAGGACCGGGAGGCTCAGACACACATGTGGGATCGTGTCAACGCCAGGGTCCGTTCGTTTATCTTTCTCAATTGCACACCACAGGTAATCAACCATGTAAAGCATATGACGCTGGCCCGAGGTATATGGCAGCATTTGGCCTCACTTTACAACAGGGTATCGCCCATGAAGAGGATTTCCTTTGAAGTACAGATGCGGGTTATGAACCCTGCAAAGTTGTCGACGATGCGGGAGCATATTAACAAGCTGCAGGCTCTTCAGCAGGAAGTTCTTCAGGCTGGGAAGGAGATATCATCCGAGGACATGGCCATAACGTTGCCCTCTTCGTACTCAACATTTTACTCGTTGTTGATTACCAGTGGCAGGCTCAGCACCATCGCGTGGGAGGAGCTTGTGCCCATGGTCCTGGACTAGGAGGAATGATTCACGAACCCTCCTCAGGGTGGAGGTTCGGAGGCCTTAACTGGCCAACGATTGAAAGGCCGTAACACGGGCAAAGGGAAGGCTTCGTCGGAGAAGTCTTCTGAGAAGAAGTCCGTTTCTGACCGCGAGAAACTAAAGGCAGAGAGGACCTGTAATGATTGTGGCGAGAAAGGCCACTACTGGAGGCAGTGTCCCAAGCGGAAGACCGAGAAGGATGAAGATTCCTCAGCAGCAATCATGAAGACTCCGGCTTTTGTGCACCTGGAGGTGATGGACACTGATGTTTCATTTTCTTCAGGCAGGGAGGAGATTGGAGGACTCTCCGCAACGGATACTCGGGAGTGGATTCTCGATAGTGGTGCTTCCAGGCACATGACTCCTTCCCGTTCCGGTTTATAGGATCTCTGCAGGCTTTCTGGTCATATTCTTACTGGTGATACATCCACTATCCCAGTTCACAGTGAGGACAGGATGGAGATAGTTCCCGATGGCAGAGGGGGGAAGCATTCCTCCCAGGTGTTGTATGTTCCGGCACTTGGTTTTCATCTGTTGTCAGTGCATCAGGTTTGCAAGACTGGCGTACGGGTGGAGTTTGATGAGCATTTTGTTGCTCTCCGGGACAAAGCAACAAGCCAGGTGGTTTGGGAAGGCGGAGTAGAGAATGGAGTTTACACGCTTTCAGCACTCTCTCTCCCAGGTCCTCAGATTTGTGATGAGTGGCAGCCTGGTAATGGCCACTTAAGTGTGGATACGCTGCAGGTGCGGGCTTTCCGGGACCAGATGGTGGATAGCTTGCCAGTAGATGGCAGCAGTTGGCAGGAACTTTCCAGCACTGATGTTGATAGTTCTTGTGTTCGACAGTCAGAGGAAGCTGAACAGGTCACTTATACTCTGATGTCTCGTAGTGTTCGGGACATAGAACCTCCAGTAGATGAGGATGTTCTTTCCACGGGGACCTTTCGGAAAGCCAGGCAGGTAGCAATTGATTACTTGCAGAAGGAGGTGGATTCTCCAGGCTTTGTGGTTCCGGATTCAAAACAGGTGGTTGACAGGTTTCATCACGTTTCCAGGACTTGTTTGTGCATCGTAACAGGTGTTGATCCTTGTGAGCAGTGTGATGTCTCTGTGACTCAGAAGCTGTATGGTTCATTGATCTGGTTGATGGACACCAGATTGGACGGGAGCTTCCTGATGAGGCAGTTGAGCTCATGGTTGCGGATGACTCTTTGGGAGGCAGGATTGCGTTTCCTGTGGTTTCTGCGGCATGCGAAGGATCATGGACTCTTGTACACAGGAGGGGGATTGTTGGATGGAGTCCGACTCCACGGTTGGAGTGACTCAGTTTGGGGAGGAGATCCGGACACGAGGAGATCTACTTCAAGCCCAGGAGCAGTTTTACGGAGCAGTAAGAGACAGTCTAGCCATAAATATTTCCCCCCCACAAGCCTCTTCTGGCTGGAAGCACATGGGGGGAAACTACATGTGTACTAGAGAAGTACACCATCTGGGTTCCCCTGAGCCGGAAGCGCCCTGGGAGCCCTAGAAGTGGTAGTGGAATCTGTATCACTATCCTGTGTCGTGTCTTTGTCTTTTCTCTGAGATGAAGTCTTGTCCTTCTTCTTGGACAAACACTCTTTCACTATCCTGTGTCGTGTCTTTTCTCTGAGATGAAGTCTTGTCCTTCTTCTTGGACAAACACTCTTTCGACAGAGGGCCTCTTTTTCTACAAGTAAAGCAACGACTCCGAGCTTTCTTATGAACTGAGAAAAGTGCCTGGTCAGAACTGTTGCTAACACCTTCGATTTACCCTGTGAGACGAGAAAAGTGCCTGGTCAGAACTGTTGCTAACACCTTCGATTTACCCTGTGAGACGAGAATGGACTCCTCCAAAAGTAGGGAGCTAAGATCATCAAAATCCAATTGAGTGGATGTGACCTGGCACCGCAAAGATCGAGAAATCACATCATAGTCCGGAGGAAGCTTGGTGATGATAAGAGCAGCCAACTGAGAGGACGACAAAGCAGCACCCATAGCCAGTAACTAGTCATGGATAACCTTGGCCTTCATGAGAAAAGACTGCATTGAATTGCCTTCAGGAAATAACAAGCTGTAGAGCTACCCCTACAAGGTAACTGCCCTCATCAATGAATCTCATGCAAAGAGATCCTCCAATTTTGACCATACCTGATGAGCACTGGTGAGAGTTTGCATTGCCAGTGAGACCTCCTCAGTGATGGTCCGCACAAGGACAGAATGCGCCTTCGAGTCCCAATTCTCCCAATCTTGTAATTCCGCACCAAATTCATCCTCTTGATCCTGAGTCCACCGCCTAGAGTTTTGAGGATGCTCGGGCTTCCTTTCAGTGCCCTGAACAATGTCCCACAAACCCTTGTGGATGAACCACATCCGCATCTGAAGCTTCCAATGAGCATAATTGGGTCCTTTCAACTTGTCATCCTTGTTCGTCCAGGGTATCCACAACAGCAAAGAACAAATCTCAACTCTCAAACACTTCTCTCAAGTGCTTTCCAACGAAGCGAGGCACGAGGAACAATCAGCCCCCTCTCAAGCCTGAGAGAGGAGGAGGCTGGACAACAGAAAAACAGTCCAAGAAACCACCGGGAACCTCCTATTAGAAGGGCAAGGACTCGTGGAGGAGGAAGAAAAAGTATGGCCACTTGTCTGGCAACTCCACATGCAAGAGAACTCACCAAATCTGATGCCGGAGCAGAATTTGCAGCCAAAACTCCAACACTTGCCTCTGTAGAAGAAAACGTAGCCAAAAAACCATGCCGGCTTGCCTCTGTAGGAGAAAACGCAGCCAACAAACCGGCCGGCAGCAAGAAGGGCTGGCTGGACCAGAAAACACAGCAGTGTGTGAAAACGCAGCCACTGTTTGGGGCTGATCTTCAGCCAGGAGGAGATAGGGCAGAAAACGCAAGGCAAAGTTGTGACGGCGGGCAGATTTGCATAGCTTGGAGCAGCTTGGACCCAAGCGTATGATACCATGAAGGAGATAGCACAAGCGGAAGCATAGGCAGTCAACATATGAGAGAGTGCAAAGGAGATTGAGAGAGTTGGACAAGATCACCTTTTATAACAGCAGTAAAGGGTTACAATGGCAATAGCCAACAACTGAGTGTTGAACTATGTGCAAGGGAAGTGGATGAATGAGTGAATAATGGGGAACTCCTTACATAGTGCAATAGGGACCTGACCAACTGCCTCTAGGGCTAGCCGACTGGCCCTGGACAAATAAATAGGAGAAAATCCAGTAAAATACCAGATAAATGGTAAAGCCCCAAAACACAGAGATGCACAAATTCTAACACAAATATATCTAAACCAACCACTTTCTCATAAACTCAAAGGATATCTGGATAGTCTTTGAAGTATTTCGTATCCAATAGCGAATAATTCTCGAATCCCAAGAAAAATTTTCTAACTCCTGTCTTTCCTTTTCTTTTGGCTCTTCCACCCTTGGTGGATCCTCCAATACAGGCTCCTGTGGGGGTAACCTTGTACATGGTTTCAATAAATTGTCAAGGAAGGCATTGTGTGTCCTCCAATGATCTGAATAGTCCAACTGATAACGTACATTGTTGATCTTCTTGGTATCCTGAAATGGTCCCTATGCCATCATTCCCATTTCCAAACTTTGGCAATCCAAAGATAAAATCCATAGCAATACTCTCCCATAGAGCATTCAATGGGTGCAATAATCCTGCTAGCTTTTGTCCATCAAAACTTGACCATATGACAAAAACATTCTCAAACATATAACTCAATGTATGTTCTCTGCTAGGCCAGTTGCTTCCCAAAGCTTGAGTTGTAATGGCCTTCTTTCATCACTTTTGGCCTCAAATCCTTTGTTTAATCCTAAACGGGTTTACTTCATAAAAGAATCATCCTTGATGACAAGAGAAGTCACAAATTTTCCATTATATAATCTGTTCCAATACAATCCTTGAAATCCTCATCTAAGACTTTCATAGGCCACAACATGGCCCTCATGATACAAGACTACTCCAATGTAATCTCCTCCTGACAATCTCCCTGGCAGGATGTCAATCTGATGATCTTCTAGTCTCTTTAACTTCTTGCTCTGGTAGGTTGGAACAATTTGCAGCCAAGTGTCCCTTCTTTCCACATTGGAAACACTTCCCTTCTTTGGCATATTCCTCAAGTTATTTGAGGGACAATCTTTTTCAAAAGAGTGGAGGTTTGTCCCCACTCCCATCCTTCTTCTCTCGAGACTCAGCTCTTGAAGGAGATTGGTCTTTAAACAACTTCTTTTGAGGTGGATCCCGATTGTCGTTCTTTGTCTTGCCATCCATCCAAGGCATGTACAAGGCCTCGGCTTGTAAAGCTTTGTCTTGGGCTTCTTCCAACGTTTTCGGTCCAGCCATATAAATTGCTTGCATAAGCTTAGGTTGCACAAACTTATGCATCTCCATTAGTGGTGGAATAGGAGTATATGAAGTAAACTTCTTTCTGCTTTACCTCATCCCACTGTGAGGGCAAAAGAGACCAAAGAACCAAATATATGAAAGATCAGAGTAAAACACACAATATGCAATGGTGTTGTCAATATAAAAGATGAAGTCCAGTACAGGAGCTCTATGTGAGACTCCGGATAAGCAGAAAGAACTGTTGTCCCATAAAACGAGGTTAACAAAGCTGGAGTAACCCTGATGTAAGCGCCGATATAAGCCTGAAGCACACGTCGGAGATCACTCGATGTAGACGACAAAGTGAACTTGGTGTAGGCGATGTAGTAGGTGAAGTTAACGCTGCTGGTAACCTGATGAAGGTGACGAAGTCAACCTAAAGAAAGCGATGCAGAAAAGCTGATGTAGGCACCCAGACCAATAGCAGTTAACGCTGCTGTTGAGACTGGCTGTAGGCGGCATCAAGTTGCAGTCAAATCAGCGCATGACCTGGCTGTAAGCGATGCAATAGAAGCTGACGTAGGCGTCGACTTGTGTGCTGACCAGCAAGCAGTGGTAATACAGACGTGAGGCGACCTGTACACAAGTGTTGGAGCGCTGATGTGAGGCGACCAACACATGAGCAGATGGAACGCTGCGATGATGAGAAAACGCAGATGCACCTACACATCAATTGGTGAGCCGAGGACAAGCGAAGGGTCTCATTTATATATGAGAATTAAAGTGCCCAGCAAAGAAGTCGGCCAAACAAAGAACTTGGCCCTTTTTGGGCTGCATGGTTTAGTTACATTTTCACACACCCCCTCTCAGACCAAAAAGGGATCATGAGAGAAGAGGGGAAAAAGATGGTTGTCGAAGATGAGGATTTCTGTGCTTTGACCAGGGTACGGCATCTGGGATTGAAATGTACTAGAATGAATGCCACAATGCAAGAGGTTTTCACATGCAAGAATGCCCATTTTTGGGTTTTCATTCATACATGCGCCCCAAACACATAAAACAGAATGCTGTGCATAGGGAATGCATGATGAAAAAAATGCAATGCAGTGGGTTTTCACAGGAGCCATGCCCTCATGGGGTTTTCACTGACTCATGTGCCCTATACAAAAATGGTAAAAAAATGAAGGGAGAGGCAGATCCCCCTCTCAATGAGCGGAGGGTGATGGTGGTGGACCGATGCCAATCCGATTGCGAAGACGCTCAAGAATGGGGCGGTTGACGGACTTCATTAGGATGTCTGCTTGGTTGTCCGCCGTAGAAATGTACTGGAGTCGGATGGTACCAAGCTCAACCTGTTCCCTGTTAAAGTGAAAATGAACACCCACATGCTTGGTACGATTAGAAAAAATAGGGTTGCCAGCAAGAGCGATCGCACTCTGACTGTCAACGAAGATGGTAGAGGCGGTGTCGATGGAGACGCGCATGTTGGAAAGAAGTTGACGAAGATACATAACCTCAATGGTGGCATCATAGAGGGCCCGGTATTCGGCCTCTGCTGAAGAACCTGCAACAGTATCCTACTTTTTGCTAGACCAAGAGAGAGGGGCAGATCCGAGGGAGAACAAATAACCACCATGAGAACGTCAAGAATCGAGGTCACCAACCCAGTCGGAGTCCATGTAACCGTGCAAGGAGATCCCGCGACTGTAGTGATAGGTACCTGCTAGATAGCGAACAACCCTCATTGCTGAACTCCAATGTGGCTCCTTTGGAGCATTGAAATACTGGCTTAAAATGGAGGTACAATAGGAGATATCAGGACGAGAATTTGTGAGCCAAATAAGTTTCCCAACCACTTGTCGATAGGCTCGCTCTTCATGTGGAGGTGAGTCCATTTCCTTTGATACTTTAACGATGGGATCCAATGGAGTGGCCACAGGGATAGCACCATCAGGAAAATAGGAAGTAATGAGTTGGAGACCGTATTCCTGTTGAGATACGAAAATACCATCAGGATGTTGGATCACCTCCATGCCAAGAAAATATGAGAGAAGGCCGAGATCAGTCATCTCAAAAGTTTGTCTAAGCAGTGCCATGATATCAATCATTTTGTCTTGATGGAAACCTGAAATTATTAGGTCATAGACATACAAAACAAGGTAGCAAACCAATATAGAGATTGGGGTCATAGTGTGATGGGTGAAAACCTTGGCTGTGAAAAAATTTGTCGATGCGATGATACCACGCCCGGGGTGCTTGTTTAAGCCCATAAAGAGCTTTATGTAGGCGAAAAACTTTATCCTCAAGACTAGAGAGAGGTAATCCCGGAGGTTGGTCAACATAGACCTCCTCTTGAAGAATGCCATTTAAAAAAGCACTCTTAACATCCATCTGGTAGATTGGCCATTTATGGTGGGCAGCCAGATTGAGTAAAAGATGGATTGTGGGAGCAAAAGTCTCGTCTCGAAATCAATGCCTTCTTTTTGGCGAAAGCCTTGCACAACAAGCCGGGCTTTGTATTTGTCCAGGGTACCATCGGCTTTAAATTTGGTGCCGAAAATCCATTTGGTTCCAATGACCTTCTTATGACGAGGGCGATCCACAAGGGACCACGTGCCATTACAATGAATGCTTTCAAGTTCGAGTTCCATTGCCTATTTCCAGGATGGAATTTTAATAGCATCTTTCCACGAAGTTGGCTCATCATGTGCCACATAGACTGCAGAAAAAACAGAGGCAAATGAGGCACGAGAGGCAAGTCTGGTGGATCGACAAGGACCTCCAAAGGGATATCAAAGGAAAGTATACCACAATCACGGATGGTTTGTTGATGAAAGAATGTGCACAAGCGGAAGCAAATAAACATGAGAGAGAGAGATTGCAAGCAAGAACAAGAGCTTTATTAGCTTGAGGTTACAGAGTACAAGAGCCAGCAAATAGGGCAATGAAAGATGATTGAATGAATAAAAGAGAGCAACTCTTATATACTTGTGCATGGAGCAGTCGGCTGTAGAAAACAGGCTGACAGGACTCCGCGACAGCATTAAGAGAGATGCAATATTTTAACACCCCCTCTGCATCTTGAAGTGTGCAAAAAAGTCAAAAGAAAACTGATGACGAAGGTGCGACCATGGACACCTCAGCATGGCCACTACTAAGTACACCTCGGAAAATGCACATGTCAGCTTGTTGTCTTCAGAAAACATAATGCCACTATAAAGAGCAAAAGAAAATCTGCTTGGCTCCAAACTCAAAGTAGAACTGTGAACACATCACATCCAATATCCTCGAACAAATGAACATGGAACACATCCTGTCCGTAGTCTCTGCTGACCAATAGTTCTGGAACTCATCCGAACCATGAAGGAAACTTGGTTGACCCTGGAACTCATCCGGACCATCAAGTGAACTTGCCTGTCTTCATACTTGGAACTCCGACACACAAGTCCCATGCTCCAGATTTAATATAAGAGAGCTTTTGAAAGCCCCCTCTCCCGCCCACAAGCCGTTTCTGGAAGACAGCACGCGGGGGGATGCCCTTAGGATCAGAACAGGACACCAGTCATGTTCTCTCCAGTCTGTAAGGCCTTGGGAGAGTTGGGGTTGTCACTAGACGAGTCTGTGTCAGTGTCATGTGACTTGTCTTTGCCGCTTTCAAGAAACCTATGCATAGAGATTTTATAAGCTTGCAAACTCTATGCATAAAGCCAAGCAGAAAACGGAGAGAAGCAGATTGTGCAACAGCCAGAGCCTACCATGAAAGAATGTGCACAAGCGGAAGCAAATAAACATGAGAGAGCGAAAGATTGCAAGCAAGAACAAGAGCTTTATTAGCTTGAGGTTACAGAGTACAAGAGCGAGCAAATAGGGCAATGAAAGATGATTGAATAAAAGAGAGCAACTCTTATATACTTGTGCATGAAGCAGTCGGCTGTAGAAAACAGGCTGACAGGACTCCACGACAGCCTTAAGAGAGATGCAATATTTTAACAGCTGATACCAGCGAGGTAAAGGGTCCCTGGGTGGTTGACGAGAGGAGGAAGCCTCCTCAAGAGGAGGATTTATAGGTAACTGATGGGGTTCATTTGGCACAGTCTGAGATTCTTGTTCAGTTGGTATGGGCAGCGAAAGGCGAAGTAAGTCTCGCTCATCAAAGACAATGTCTTGACGAACAAAAACTTTGTTTCATTTTGGATCAAAAACTTTGTAAGCCTTTGATTCAGAAGAGTAACCCACAAAAATGAGCAACTCACTCATTGGCTCAAGCTTGCCCCTTGTATTATTCGGAGTGTGAGTATATGCTCGACATCCAAAAACACGAAAGTGGGAAACGGTTGGCTTCTCGCCAAAGAAAGCCTCAAATGGGGTCCTGTGCGGAACAGCAACCGTGGGGCAACGGTTCAGAAGATACACCGCAGTGTTGACCGATTCTGACCAGACACGTTCAGGCAGCTCAGCTGCAAAAAGCATGGAGCGTGCCATATCCATGACCGTTCAGTTCTTGCACTCGACCACTCCATTCTATGGGGGAGAGTTGATGGAGGTGAGTTGGCATTGAATGCCATGATCTTGCAAGAACTGAGAAAATTGATGGGAGATAAATTCACCCCCATTGTCACTACGAGCAGTCCCAATGGAGACGCCCATTTGATTGGTAACTAACCGAACCCATGTGGAAAAGTATTGGAAAGCGTCAGATTTATGCTTTAAGAAATATACCCACATGTACCTTAAATAATCATCAACAGTCAGCATGTAGTATAGAATGAATCAACAAGAGGATTCCCGAACCCATGTGGAAAAGTATTGGAAAGCGTCAGATTTATGCTTTAAGAAATATACCCACATGTACCTTAAATAATCATCAACAGTCAGCATGTAGTATAGAATGAATCAACAAGAGGATTCCCGAGGCCCGATGAGTAGTGTGTTGTGGGAATGGGGTACGATGTTGTTTACCCAGTTGACAGGGCTGACAGACATCCTTTGTCAGTTTGAGGCTGGGTATGCCTTCAACTAACTTGTCTCGAGATAGCTCATAGAGAGTGGAATAGGGTAAATGACCATGGCGAAAGTGCCATAGTCGTTCAATGTCGGAAGGAGCTTGGGTAACATAGGCCCGAACCCCATGAAACTCTGAGTCAACAGAAGAAGGCTCAGTTAGAAAAGTGGGCAGTCGGTACAAACCATCCTTCTGAGCTTGTCCTTTGGCAACAACAAGACCAGTAGTTTCATCAATTACCTCAACAACTCATTTGTTGAAGTAAACACGACAATCGAGTTGGGTGAGCTCGGAGACAAAAAGAAGGTTGAGACCTAAATTAGGGACAAGATAGACATTGTCCAAGGTAGCCTAGTTGGGGCCAGTGCTGGTGTCAAATAAGACAGTGCCAATGGATTTTATGGGCATCATTGTGTTGTTGCCACATCGAACTTCTCCCTTAACGGGACGCTGAGAAATGAAAATGTCAGCATTACGTGCCATATGGTGAGTAGCGCCACTATTCCACCCAAGTGACAGGAGGATGACCATAGGGAAGAGTTGGATGGGCCTCAATAATGGGCACGGAGGGATTATCAGGTAATTGACAAATCAGAATGAGGGCAGAGGCCTTTCCCTGCAGATGGCCTTGTTTAGGCCTTCGTTTCTTCCTTTTGGTGGAGTGGTGGCGGGAATCAATCTTAAGAGTGACATGAGCAATGTTGGCTGAGGAGCCAGGATGAGGTGTGAGGGAAGACCAGTCAGACATCTCTTCAGGAGTGGTGAAAGAAACTAACTGGGAAGGTGGGGCGTGAGCAACCTAACTATAAGCTCGCCAATGGGAGGAACGTGGCCAAGTAGAACCATTTCCTTGTTGTTGGGTCCGTGGAGGGGAGCTTGGTAGAGTCGGTGCTGGATTGCTACCCCCTCTGAATCGCCAATTTGGGGCATTGCCGCCACCTTGGTTGTTTTGGCGGGTGGAGGTAGTAGGGTTGGAGTTATTGCCTCTATTTTCCTTGTTTTTAAAAAACACACTCATCATCAACATGGCCACGTATTTGGCAAGAGGTGCAAAATCTATTCTTTTTGGGAATATTTTGCCAGTAGGGAATGGGTGTGGAGGCATGATTTTTGGAATCAGTGTGGTTGCTAGAAGATTTGCCTTGATTTCCTAAGATGCTATTCCCTTTCCCTTGCTGATCTTTTTGAGTAGAGGTTGTATTGGACACAAGGGCCCCCTCTTGAGTGGAGGGAGAGGAGGACTTCTTGGGATGAAATTGGTCATGCAACCTAGCAAAACGCAAGAGTTGGCATTCACACTCATATAGGTTAGGCATAGGCTCTAAACTAATGGTCTGTGTGACAAAAGTGAAGAAGCTAGGAGGCAACTTGTTTAAAAGAGTGATAACCTGATCTTCCTGGGACTTGGCACAGCCAGTGGTGGCAAACTCGGCGTTAAGGTGTCGATATTCAACAACTTTGACGGTTAGGTCATCTTCTTCTTTGATAGAGAAAATTTGAATTTGATGCTCAAGATCAATGCAACGCGTACGATCACGTGCGACATATCTCTCGGCGAGATGTGTCCATCTGTCAGACACATAGGGGAACTGCTGGAGTTGAGAATGGAACTCAGGCAGAAGGCCTTGCATGAGCTCCACTATAGCAGTGGCATTTCTAGCCTCCCAATGACTAATGACGTCAGGAGGTACGAGAGAAGGGTGGGGTTTTGGGTCAAGGCCCTTTACGAGGTTCCAGGAACCTTGGGATGTGAAAACTTGTTCCATAAGATTAGCCCAGGTTGTATAATTAGACCCGTTAAAACGAGTCTTTTCTGTGAAAGCATTTCTGGACATGGAAACATGAAAGGAAGATGGTGGGGGAGTCCAGGAAGGCTAGTGACCATATCTAGAGTGTAAGTGTTGAGGAGAGAAATCCGACAGCCCACCAAGACTAAGCATGGATGAAGGACCTGTCGAGGGTGCTCCATAAGAGGGAATCAAGTTTTGGGTACTCATCATAGGAGAAATACTAGGTTAAGGTACGAACCCTGGATAGGGCACATAATTGGAAAAAAACACCAGTGCCAGAGATGGGTTTGTATTTGATACCGTGGAATGCTGGGTGAGACCACAGTGACAGAGGGCAACGTGTTAAAAGCTAACTAGGATGCGTGGAAACCATACGCAGGACCCAAAAGAGGTGCAGGCAGTGATGACTGCATGCCAACCTTAGTAGGAAGAGGTATGGGTTGGGAGGGAGGGTTTTGAGTTTGAATTTGGGCAGTATTCCATAACACATTAGGAGTTGGAACAGAAAGTGAACCAGAGGAGAAACAGTGTTACCTCCTTGAACACCGGAAGTCGGAGAATGAGTTATACTCCTAGACCCTCCTCTATTAGGGTTCACAAAATTCCAGTTGATGGTACCGTTTGTTGAACCTATGCCACAGAAGAAGATACCCATGCAGAGTTAGGAACATACGTACTAATAGGCACATACGAACCTGACGCGGTCACCGACAGAGATGATGATGGATCTCTGAACCATCGAGGAGGTACGTGTCCTTCCTGAGAAAGAGCCCCATACCGAAGTCCAGTTTGTCGGCTAGAGTGAGAAGCAGAGCTCTCCAGTTGAGGCTGAATACCTGGGTCCAATACTGGCACACTGGCTGTGGGCATGTATCCTCCTCTAGAAGTGACGGCTGATAAGCTTGGAGAAGAAAAACCATACGCCAAGGGTGAAGAGGGTGAGTGGGTAAAAGTAGGCTGGTCGTCTCCCAATGAAAGACCTCGAACAGGGCTCTCCAGTGAATAAGGAGTTCCATCCTCTGTGTGATCTATATCGGAATAAGGGGAGTCAGTATCTGGTATGAAAAGCTGATCCTCCGGAATCGAGGGTAGACGATCCATGGTGTGTTCTTTCTAGGTCTTCGATCCCTTTGCTCACGATAGCTCTGATACCATGTGAGGGCAAAAGAGACCAAAGAACCAAATATATGAAAGATCAGAGTAAAACACACAGTATGCAATGGTGTTGTCAATATAAAACATAGTCACAGGGGACGGAGGGGACAGACCCTTGGAACGGGGGGACGCAGTGCCGGGAACACTGTGGGACGGGGACGGACGGGGACGGGGGGACGTCCCCAGCTGGGCGTCCCTCACAAGGGACGGCGTTCCGGGGACGGATCCAAGAGGGGACAATTGTGGGGGACGGCTGCATGGGAACGCCTGCAGGTTACTGTTTGGGCAATGGTCACATTTTTTACCTTTTTTTTGGCCGTTTGGGAGGGGCTTTTCATGGACCTTTAGCCTTGGCCCATAGGCCTTGAGCCTTTGAGGCTTTGGGCCTTGGCCTCTCTCTTGCCTCCCTCCCTATAAGAAGACACACACACACACTCCCTCTCACACTTCAAGCTTTAGCTTCACACACACACACACACTCTCTCTCCCTCAAGCGGCAAGCCTCAAGGGCCAAGGTCTCAAGTTTCAAGCTCACACAAGCAAGCTGTAGCCTCTCAAGACACTCTCCCTCACACACACTCTCTCAAGCTTCACACACACACACACACACACCCACCCATCCTCACACTCAAGTTCTCCCTCAACTTTCAAGGCTCAAGCCTCACTCACTCTCTCTCTCTCTCTCTCTCTCTCTCAAGCTATCAAGTGACAAGGAGGCATCCATCATCCATGGCATCCTCCTCGTGGCAGTGGCTCTTCAAGTTCCAACTACCCGTAGGACGACGGGATGGACATGGTGGGATGAGGTCAATCACACCCCATCCCCTCATGGAGGTGGTGCACAACCATGGACATGCAAGCTTTGCCCGTATAGGCGAGTGGGTGGTACTGACAAAGTAATTTTTAAGTGCCCTTCCTACCCCCGTCCCCATTCCCTACATATGGCTGTCCCCCGTCCCGTCCCCGTCCCCGTCCCCCGTTACCGTCCCCCGTTACCGTCCCTTGATATAAAAGATGAAGTCCAGTACAGGAGCTCTATGTGAGACTCCGGATAAGCAGAAAGAACTGCTGTCCCATAAAACGAGGTTAACAAAGCTGGAGTAACCCTGATGTAAGCGCCGATATAAGCCTGAAGCACACGTCGGAGATCACTCGATGTAGACGACAAAGTGAACTTGGTGTAGGCGATGTAGTAGGTGAAGTTAACGCTGCTGGTAACCTGATGAAGGTGACGAAGTCAACCTAAAGAAAGCGATGCAGAAAAGCTGATGTAGGCACCCAGACCAATAGCAGTTAACGCTGCTGTTGAGACTGGCTGTAGGCGGCATCAAGTTGCAGTCAAATCAGCGCATGACCTGGCTGTAAGCGATGCAATAGAAGCTGACGTAGGCGTCGACTTGTGTGCTGACCAGCAAGCAGTGGTAATACAGACGTGAGGCGACCTGTACACAAGTGTTGGAGCGCTGATGTGAGGCGACCAACACATGAGCAGATGGAACGCTGCGATGATGAGAAAACGCAGATGCACCTGCACATCAATTGGTGAGCCGAGGACAAGCGAAGGGTCTCATTTATATATGAGAATTAAAGTGCCCAGCAAAGAAGTCGGCCCTTTTTGGGCTGCATGGTTTAGGTACATTTTCACACACCCACTCCTCCTACACGTCTGCTTCAAAGTTTGCGGGTAGGAACTTCTTGTTGAACATAGTCTTGAAGTCAATCCATGTCTTCGGCTCAGTCCCTTCCTGTACTACTTTCAGCCACCAATTCAAGGCGGCATCCTTCAAATGCATGCGAACCATGTGAAGCTTTGACTTTTCGGAGTAGTTGTCTCCTTCAAAGTCGGCATCAAATTGCTTGACAAAGGATACAGCTTTTTGAGTAAAGCATCAAACTCGACGCTCTTCTCTCCCTGCTTGAAGTCATCTTGCCGATTGATGTAAGCTCCTTTGCCTTCCTTTCCCTTACTTGCATCTGAGAAAGGAAGGCAAAGTAAGGGAAAGGAATAGCCTCCATGTTTCCTCCATGAGAAATAGACCGAGTATCTCTAGATCCTTCTACAATGGTGACTACTTTGGTCCAAAGATAGGCTTTAGTAGCGTCAACTCCTTCTGCTTCGATGGCTCAATCCTTGATGAAATCTTCCAACATCCAAGCTCTTCTTTGGTCCTGTTCCTTCTTGGCTCTCCAAGCTAGGAATTCTTCATCTTGGAGAAACTGTCTAATCTGTTGTTGTACTCTACCGATGTCATAGCTGTTATCTCATGCAAAGGACTCTTGGTCTTGGTTCCCATTTTGAAGTCCTGGGTTGGCCTCATAATTGTTCCCTTCATTACGCCCTTGGTATCCCTCTACTCTTGCCATGGTTCTGTCACCTTAAGAAAGTTTCTTCAAGAGAAATCCTACTCTGATACCACTGTAAGCCTAGCGGAGCATTCCATGATAGACTCAACCACGTATCTAGGAGATAGAGATAGAGAAAGAGGGGAGAGAGAAAGGAATAGGAATCTTGCACAGTACACCACACTAAGCGGGAAACAAGCCCCGCCCCCTTTCAAGAATTTATTCAGGAACAATCCACGCACACGCTGGCCAAGATCATACAATCAATGAATACAAAACAAACAGATATGCTAATGTAGGTTATCCAAGTTGAGGTCGATGTCAAGGCACAAGATCTCTAATGCCGAGCTCACCACGGGGATGACCCACAAGAATCTCTCACCAAGCTAGTACCAGATTCAAAATCCAAGTCCAAGTCCAAGTCCAAATCCAAATCCAAGCTATAGGAAAATCCTCAAGAAACTCCTCACAAGAGCAAACACCAAAGTGGCAGATACGAGGGCTTGATTGCAAATCCACCTGCTGAGGATTTGGAAAAATACGTTGTAAGTGCTAGCATATATACGAGTCTAATAGCCAATTCCCCTTGTTGAGGATCTGGAGGAAATGGGCGGCGCTGCTCAGGCGGCGACGGGCACATGCAGCGAGACGAGCATTGCGTAGGGTGGCGGCAGCCAGGCTGAGCACGGCGGAGGTGGCGCAAGGAGGTGAAGTCAGAGGGGAGGTAGATGATGAAGATGATGATCTCCACAACTTTATGCACTTGATGCCAAGAGAGAGACTCGAAGTGTCTTTTTATACTTGGGAAGAGTTTTTGCTTTTTGCCAAAAAGCTCTAACCAAGCTTTGCTTGTCTTTTTGTTCTTATATTTTAATAATAATAAAATATTACTCATCTTTAGCCAAAGTTCTTGATTTATTGCCTTTTTAGCTTCAGGACCTTGCTTTTTGGCCCTAGAGCTACTTTTTGAAAAAGCCACTTCTAGCTTTTTGATCCAACTCAGTCTCCTCTTTCCAATAGTGTCCTTGGCTTGCGGTCAACCCAATTTGACTATTTTGCTTTTTCCTGTTTTTTGACTAAGACTAGTGCTTTTTCTTGAGCCAACTTCATGATTCCTGTTCCCATGCTTTCATCAACCTCTCCATGTGTCCAAGCATGTGTTCCATCATGTGAAATAGAGCTAGGAGGGGCCAAATAGTTACATACTTATTGTGATACTCACAATAAAACTTCACACGATCACAAGGGTAATTGTGCCAAGGTAAAAGGCAATGAACTGGATACAGCAAGTTAGCAGACGTTGCATCTAAGGTGACCGAGCGTCACTGGCCACTTATGCCAATGCAAACACACGCAAGAAATCTCCCATTCTCAATGCTTGTATATCCACGAGCACATCTTAACATTCGTCCGAGAATCAAACCACTTGACCATAAGGTCAAGGAATCGTCCCACTTCATCCAAGGATCCGAGAATTGTACCACTTGATTTTGAGGACTCAAGAACCGTACCATTTTATCCTCTACTTCACATAAATCCAAGGATCATACCACTTGATCTGTCATGCCTAGTCCAAGCTCCAGGAATAGTACCACTTGAGATAACTCACATAGACTCCAAGATCGTACCGCTTGAGTCGAGTGTCACACCCATGGATAATACTGGTTAATACAAAGGTAATCAAGGAATAATCCAAAATGGAGACAGCCATACTAATTGTCTAGAGCACAGGTGGGTGTGTAGCTTGGTCTCCTCATGCATGTGCACAGCCTATGGACATTGTGGAGGACAACCACAAAAGCCAAGGAGAGGAAATGAGCGCACATGGGCTTTTCCTATTTTAAGGGATTTTAAAAAGGCATGTGTGCTATTATTGCTATGTTGGGTTTTTAATAAGGGAAAAAGCGTGCTCTTGAGGGCTAGCCATGGGTGCCCAAAAAGAAGTAAGTGGATATAGCTAAAAAGAAAAAAAGCAAGCCTTTTTTTGGTATGTCTCTCTAACCACCCGCTATTCAAGTAATAGAAATGGCATATGGGAGAGCCTTGGACCACACTCACACGAGGGTTTGTTGTTTTAATAGCTAACCTACACTATAGATTTTCCTCTCCCAACTCTCCTCTCTATTGCACTAGATTCCAATTAAGGCCTTGAGGTTACAGAAGGCAACAAGCTCAAAGGTTGTGTGCTTTTTAGGGTAAGCAAGGCGAAAAGAGAAAGGTGTGCTTCTTTTGGTAAGCAAGGGTTGCCCGGTCGTACTCATAACCGCATCAGGTCTCCAAGGTGAACAGCCTCTGGTCGATAGAACAATGTAGGTAAGGGAAGTCGGCAAAACGGATCCGTAACTTCGGGAAAAGGATTGGCTCTGAGGGCTGGGTCTAGGGGTCTGCGATCTGACCCCGGAGGCTGTCGAGGGTCTGCCCGAGCTGCCCCAGCGGCGAGGGCGGGCCTCCGCGTGTCCACCGGGCGACGGGCGCAGAACGTCGCCCCTCGCGGGGCGGCCCTCCCTAGGCGGTGAACAGCCGTCTCAGAACTGGTACGGACAAGGGGAATCCGACTGTTTAATTAAAACAAAGCATTGCGATAGAAAGCTGTGTGCTTTTTTCTAGTAAGCAAGGCCAAAATTAAAAGCTAATTGCTTTTTTTCAATAAGCGAGGCCAAATAGAAAGTTAGGTTTTTGGTAAGCAAGACAAAATATAGATAGTGAAAAGTTCAAAACCAATCCTTAGGACAATCCACTTATCTGTAGTGCCAAGTAGTGAACCTACTTTTTTCTATGCTTTTCCTTCATTTGAAGCTAACCATAAGTTATCCATGGTGGGGCTCCCTTTTTCAGCTGACTTTTTTGCTAAAGCTGACACGTATTTATGGAATCAATGTCGAGAAATGACTTAGAGCTAGAAAAGCAGCTTGGATGGCCTGAGCTTGTTAGGTTTAGGGTTGAATTTAGGACAAGCAATGAAGATTAGAAAGCATAGTCAAGTTAGTCAAGTGCAGAGAGGGTGTAGCACACAAACTTCCAGTATTTGATAAGAAAACAAGTATACACCATTTGTAGAAATATAATGAGAGATCCAACCTCATAGTACCATGCGTCACACTTACTCCTAAGGTCACCACACCATATAAAAATACTAACTCTAAATGTGCCCCTAGCACTTATTTCTAACCTCCTAACAACTTCTAAAACATTTATCGCTACTCAACGTGATCTTGTACAAAGTGAAAGATCACTCTCCAAATGGAAGTAAGCCCAAAGCTTTGTGGAAAGCTTCAAACTATGGTTCTAGCATGTAATATTGGGTTATGTGCCACAATCATAGCACCCTAATTGTCAATGAAAATAGGTGTGAGCATATGCTGACTCACACAAAGATCTTCCGTCAATCTCCTCAATCATACAAAATCTACCTCGTACTCGGTTTAACAAGACGATGTAACCACACTTGGTTGCTTTTTACTCAACCATGAAATGTATGAACTCCCAGGTTAAAAGCAGTTTCCACTTTTGAACTGATGTCATAATCACAAGACCAATCAAAATCACTGTAAGCATGCAACTAAAAATCACCCCCGCCATAGAATAATCCAAGGAACTGAGTACCCTGGAGGTACCTGAAAATGTGCTTTACAACCTACTAATGTTGTCCTTGGGCTGTGTATAAACTTGCTTAGCAACGACACCCCAAACTGAATGTATGGGTCGCACAAGTAAATAAGGCACCCAACATCTGATTGTAAACCGTGGCATCAAAAGGCTCATCTGAATCATAAGTGCTAAGCCTAGAACCAAGTTCTACCGGGGTAGAAATAGGCTTACAATCTTCCAAATTAAACCTCTTGAGCAGTCCTCTTATGTACTTTGACCGCAACATAAAGATGCCATCATCTTGCTTTATAATCTGTATGCCAAATTAATAGTGCAAAGGCCCCAAATCTGACATCTCAAATGAAGATGCCTTGAATGCTGTAATTTTCTCCTCATTAGTACCTGTAAACAGCATGTCATCTACATACAAAATGATGACTACCAAATCTGAATTTTCTTTCTGTAGACCCCATCATGACATGGCTCTAAATGTAGAGTCCATGTATGCTCTATCTTTCTATCACAATTTATCCAAAGTAACCGGACATAACCATTAACTTGCAGACCATTGCCAACTTTCCAGTTGAAAAAAATACCTTCTTGAAGCCTAAAGGTCACAGGTTAAGATTGCTTTTCGTTAAGATTGCTTTTCAATCAGGTTTCTGCATAGGCAAGAATGGTTGAGCTCGATATATACCTTCTTGAATCTCCTCTCCTGCTGCGCGTTCTCCAAACACTTGCGAGAATTTCCATTCCAAAGCGGACGGCACACCTCCCGCTTTATCTGAAGGGATCATCCCTACCTCCTTCTAACCCCGAGCTCCAATGGCGATCTCGTCTTCAACCCCGAAGAGTGCTTCTGAAGCCCTGCGTCTGCTTTTCATCTGAAAGCTGCATCGTCCATCTCACAAGGTCTTTGCAAAAGAAGATATCGGTGATGAAATGGAGAACAGCAACAAAACCATCTTTGAGTTGAGCAAAACGCTGAAAGCGAGGCCCAAACTGGAAGTAGACTGGGAAAACCCTAATCCGACAGAGACAAATAAGTATACACGTTAGGTCACACTGATCCAGCAAAGGAAAGGTCACTTTAGAAACCCTAATCCAGCACAGGACCAGAACAAACGACTCGTGTAGAGGAATGAAGGTACAGAAAATTCAATGAGGTTTCCTGAAAAACCCAAATCCAGCAGGCAATCCACTCATAAAACCCTGATCCAAACCCTAATCCAGGGCAGTGGGTCAAATGAGAAACCCTAATTTGGTAGAGACGAGTGGCGGATCAAAAAGGAGGAAAATCTGAGATGGGGGGGTGAAGAAAAACCCTGCTTTTTCTGAAAGAAGGGAAAAGGTGAAAGATAGAGCAGAAAATATGATGAGAGGCAGAAAGCAGATGTTAAAGAAGGACAGACACAGCAGGTGTTATGAAGCTAGCACAATGAAGTATTTTAGCTGGCTCTTCTTCTGTTGATTGATTTGAGGTGCTGACATGCTGTGTGTGCTTTTCCTCCCTGATGATGATGACGATGATGCAGATGCAATCAACCAAAAATTGGGTGGGGTTTCACACTGGCCCAAGAGAATCTTTTAACTTAAAACAACCCAACCCTCCACACACACACACCCCCTTTCTCTCCAAACACAAACCCTTGTTCTCCTAGTTGAAGCCAAAAAGCACCAACCTTTCTAAAGTTCAAGTAGCACTTAAAGAAGGTAAATGGATAGTATTTTGTGATGGAAAAGCTCTCGTCCAAAATTTTTGCAACCCAAAACCACTTGATCAACAGGCATCATCCATCGAATCAAGAGACCTTTCATTTCAGTGTCGTCAATGGATATTCTCTCTCTCTCTCTCTCTCTCTCTCTCTCTCTCTCACACACACACACACACACATTTGAATGTAGCGTCCTCATTTTTCCTTAAAGTATCTCAGCTTTTTCACCCCGTCGTACGCATCTGGCCATGTTCTTACCGTATTGATCATTGTTCTCTCTTTCAACTACAAAAAACAAATGCACACAATAAAGCTCTATTTGTACATCGGGTGAGGCCATATGTGGCCAAATGCTTAAGAAATGGCTTAGGTAGGTTTGGCATTATGTCAAATAGGCTACATGTAAGTGCACAATAATATACCCATATCGAACTACATTAAGGGTAGAAGGAGATCTTCCTAGGACATATCATCGTCAGGTTGTGAGACCCAAATCAACATATACTGACCTCAAATGGATCTAGATTGTGTGATAGTACCATATGTCTCTTGCTTAGTCCTAGAGGGCCTCACTCTAAGAAAACCTCCATATCCCTTACATTTAAAGACATTTAAAGGGTAGTTAAAAAATAGGTTTCATGATTTTTAGAAATATACGTATCATTTCTTCTACATATACATGTTTTTCATATGAATATTTCACATGCCTACTTCAAGTTGAACACACTAGTAGTTAATAAATAGGACACCTTATATAACTCTTGTAAATAGAACTTCTTTTAAAATGGTATTCTATGTATGCACATGATCTATTATACATTATTTTTTGGTGAAACTACTAGGTTTAGTCTATTATTACCCTAGTCATGTGATGTGGTCAGTTGGTGCAAATCGTACTAAACGTAGGGTGGCAACATAGGCCAACGTAACATATGACTCCCATTAGTACTTTATATAGATGGGTTTGGTATCTTCCATCTTATCCAAATTATCAATTTTGAGGTCTATCTGCATTGCCCTATCAATTTTGAGGTTTACCTCGAGTGCTTTGTGCACCCTTCCTTCACATTGCTATAGTCCTCTATCTTAATTTCTTTCCAAATCATCATCCAATATCTCCACTGCCCTATCAATTTTGAGGTTTACCTCGAGTGCTATGTGCTATGTGCACCCTTCCTTCACATTGCTATAGTCCTCTATCTTAATGTCTTTCCAAATCACCATCTAAGCTCTCTCACAAGCGTGCATGGGTGGAATATAGGTGCCATCAGTTGTAATATCAATTGTAACAATAATTTAAAATTATCATAAATCTATATCTTGTTAAATTTGTGTTCTCTATGAACGTCTTACTATTTGTGTTAATGCACAAGTTATGATAACTTACGAGGGTAAGGGGTTATTGACTTTTATTATTATTTGCAATGGCATTTTTCTATGACAATCTTTAAGAAAGTGTTTCATGCTACAGAAGAAACATGAATTAGGAAGCTTTTGTCTATAAGAGAATGAGAGGCTAGGCTAATATCCATAGTCAAGGATTCTTCAATGGGTTCTTGTGGATTGATTCCAATATAGATTGATGATAGATTCTAAAGCTTAATAATTTTCCAAGGGGATCACAAGGTATGTAAGGATAAAGAAGGAGAGGGAGATCTTAAAACCCTAGTCAGACAAAGGTATGGGATGGTTTAAGTTTTTAGGGATGAACGAAGGGCTTCTGGTAATCGTGAATTCTTCCAACCTCATGAAGTTTAAGGAACTTCTGGGTGGAACACCGTGATTTCTTTCAACCTTGTGTGGTTCAAGGAACTTCCAATGGAACCTCACATGACTTGGCCTTAGGCTAAGTAGTACTACTACTTAGCCTCGATTAGTCAAGGTAGTTCACGTCCACCTTTATGTTATTCATTGCCAAGTAAAAGGGGCCTAGGGTTCTTGTATCATAGCTAGACAAGGGTATGGAATGGTTTAATTTTTTAGGCATGAACGAACTTCACATGGCTCGGACTTAGGCTAAGTATTACTACTATTTAGCCTCGATTAGTCAAGGTGGTTCACATCCACCTTCGTGTTATTCATTACCGCGAGTAAAAGGGACTTAGGGTTTAGGATCGGCAACAACATGAAGCTTTTTGCTACCCTCTAGAGTTAGTACCCTAGACTCTACACTCACGCTATCAGCATAATGATCACATGCTTGCTATGCGATTACATAAGATAATTCAACGATACACAAAACCTTCCTACATATGAATATGAAATAAGATAGACAAATATGTGTTAAGGTATCCATATTGTTTGAATGATTTGATTGTAAAAAGATCATGTTACAATGCTAAATTTCTTATCAACAACTTTGCAATTCACGGTCTCGACTCACTACAATAGCATGATGATAGTATGATAACACAAAAAGGTATATCTGGTACACAAGCTAGCCCTTTATTTATAGGTATGGTATAAGGCCATGTGTTTTCAAGATCCCATGGATTTTTGGAGCTCCTCCTTTTGGAGTTTTTATATGTCCTACTACTAGAGTCTTTCCTTTTGGTGCATGTGACTAAGATCAATCGTGCATTGGCTTCGCTCCTTGAGAGAAGTGTTGAGATATCGAGCTCAACTAGTGCTGCGGAGATTGATGACCCGCCTAGGTGATAGCTTTCGCACTTATGCCATCGCCAACTCATACAGTCGAGTTCACATTAGGGATTGACCATTATATGTTATTGTAGGATAGTACTTTTCCTTATAGCATGTACTCTTATCTTTTATTTATATGGTTGTAGAGAAGAGAAGAAGATAGAGAAGATAATTCAGCCATCCATCTCTCTCTTATGTCTTGCTCTCTCTTGTGTGTGTTTTTGCTTTATAAGAAACTCAAGCTCTCCCTCTCTCTCGCATTCTCTTTATGTTATTAGAACTCCAATTTGTGTGAGAGCTAAGGAGGCAAGCAAGAGGCAAGAATAAAGCAAGCAAGGAAGCGGTACACGGGTAAGAGCATCATCATCTCTTCCCCTTCTTGTTTAGGTACGACACCCCCTGGGTAGCTTATCATTGAGTAGTTAGACTAGAAAAACTTCCATGCTTGGAAGTTCAAAAGGACCAAATTCCTAATGGGTAAAGGATTTTGGGACTATATTGAAGTAGACAATGAGAAGCCTCTAAAGTTGTCTGAAGAGAATGCCACTTCAACATATATAAATGCATTCAAGGACTAGAACCATGGTGCAAGGAAAGT
This sequence comes from Cibotium barometz, assembly GCF_041138505.1. NCBI lineage: Eukaryota > Viridiplantae > Streptophyta > Polypodiopsida > Cyatheales > Cibotiaceae > Cibotium > Cibotium barometz. Next base: position 8,968,775 of record NC_141080.1, on the reverse strand, counting down.
CATATATTGGCTTTTTAGGACACATAGAGGATGCCAATTTGGCACTCCAATAGTTGCATGGCAAAACCTAGTGTGGATGTTTCAGACCAATACAAAGGCAAGGAAACTGTAACTAAAACAAGAGCTACATATTGTAGTGGGGAAGAAAAGCATGTCTATTAATAAGTATGCTTTAAATATCAAGGGCATTGTTGAATTCCTTGGGTCTATTAATGGATTAGTGGAAGATGATAATTTAGTGAGTGTCTGTCTAAATGGACTTGGTAAAGAGTACAAGCTATTCAAGACCTCCACTGCAGGCAAACAGAATGTTCCCAACTTTCGAGAATTAGTGTCTATGCTGATCTTATATAAGAAAAGTCTCTTAGTGTGAGGACTCTTCTTCACAAAGCAAAAACACATCAAAACAGGTCTTTTACTCCAATTCAGGTAGGGGTAGAGGTAGAGGTAGAGGTCGTGGTCGAGGCCAAGGTGGTGGTTAACATGGAAACCAAAATTATGGACAACAACAGTCCAATGATTCGCAACAACAACAACAATCATACATAGGTGGAAGAGGTCCCAATCTAGATGCAAGGGGAGCCAGAGGAGTTGAGGTGGTTTGGCAAAGAAATTAGAGTGAAAATAGCATAGAGTGGTATTATTGTGGCAAACTAGGGCACATGGTAAAGCACGCTTTAAAAAGAAGAATGATATTAAAAGTGTAAAGTTGCAGCAAGGCAACTATGTATCATCTAGTAAATAGGGTGGTGATGACATAAGTGACCAGTTGTTTGTGATGTAGCACATGCTCAATTCCACAACAGGAGATGTGTGAGGATCTAAAGATATATGGTATGTGGATTCAGGTGCCTCTAACCACATGACCGGTCATGGTGAGTGGTTTAGAGACATGTAGAAAATAAAAAAACCAAGTTATATATAAATAGGTGTGCATCACATTGCGCATGTTGGTGCAGTGCCATTGTCTATGTATGATGGAAAAATAAAGTACTTGGCTGATGTACTTCATGTTCCGAATATTACAAAGAACCTAGTTTATGTTGGACAGATGGTTGAGTAGGGTTTGTAAGTGAGGTTTAATCCTCAAGGATGTTTTGTGGAAGACTTCAAAAATCAGTGTCGCTGGTTGCAAAGGGTAATAGAAATGGTAGGATGTTTACTTTGAATGTGAACATGCCTAAGGTAAAGGCAGCCATGTTTGTGCATGGAACAAGTGTCATTGCAGATATTGACATATGGCACAAGTGCATTAGTCATATGAATATACAACGACTGAAGTCTATGCAAGTCCAAAATATTGTTGTAAGTTTGCCAAAGTTTAAAGTTGATGCTATGCATAAAGTATGTGAAGCACACTTTCAGAGATTTAAAGTCTTAGTCAAGAAGGAAAAAGACATACAAATAAAATGCTTGAGATCAAATGGTGGGGGAGAGTATTTCTCAAATGAGTTCAATGATTTCTTGAGAAAGTAGGGAATCAAGAGAGAGTTGAGAATCAAAGATAGTTTACATGTAGCAACAGAATGGTGTTGCGTAAAGAAAAAATAGGCACACTGCAGTTTGAAAAGAACGTGTGACATTATTTTTGGACAGAAGCAATTACAACTGCTGTTTGTACATTATGAATAGGACCCTCACTGCAGTTTTTCGTGGTATGACACTGAACATAGCTTTACAAGGATAAAACCATATGTGTCTCACTTGAAAGTGTTTGGGTGTATTTCATATGTGCATGTTCTCGACAAAGTGAGAACAAAGTTGGATCAAAGGCAGAGAAATGCATCTTCATTAGTTATGCTTTGGAGCAGAAACGTTATAAATGTTATAACCCTACCAATCGTGAGATGCGAGTAAGCAGAGATGTTATTTTTTATGAGATAAGTAGTTGACATGCACCAGTAGTGAAGGCAACATAAGATGTAAATGTAAGAAGTATTGATGATGCACCACACGTAGAGTAACAATCACAAGTGCTAAGTGGACCTGGAGAGTTCTCTAGCAGTGGATCCAATGTTAGTCCATGGTCAGGCAGGTTGAGGATAGATGTAGGTGCACACGTATCATGCAAATGGAAGGAAAAAGTAGATCAATCTTTTGTGCCTGATCTATCAGCAGGTCACTCATATGTGGATGGTGACCCTAGTGGCTCTAAGCATAGCCTTCATGAGGAGCTTGGCATTTCGTCTGTGGTTACTCCTGGTGTAAGGAGAACGAGGGTTGTTTTGAGGACACCTAGCAGTGATCCAAGTGTATGTTGGTCTACAAGGGTTAGGTACGTTGTTGACACGTTGAGATATGATGGATATACACCCCATCATTATTCTTACATGGTTAGGGAAATATAGGAGCTGGAGCCCACTTGTTTTGAGCAGGCACTTGAAAATAAAAATAGGGAAGATGATATAAATGACAAGATGGCAGCATTGGATGCAAATGTAACATGGGAGTTAGTGCCTTTTCCTAAGGAAAAGAAGGCAATTGGATGTAAGTGGGTGTATAAGGTCAAGTATAATGTAGATGGTTCAGTGAGTAGGTATAAGGCATGATCGGTTGCCAAGGACTATACACAGACCTATGGCATTGACTATGAGAAGACATTTAGCCCGGTTGCAAGAATGGAAACCATGAGAGCTGTCATTGCTATGGCTGCAGAGGGTTGGCCTTTATATCAGATGGGTGTAAAGAATGCCTTCTTGCATGATGATTTGCAAGAAGAAGTATACATGATGTAACACTAGGTTATGAGAGTAATGCACACCTAAATTTTATGTGCACGTTACGCAAAGCCCTATATGGCTTGAAGCAGTCACCTAGAGGATGGTCAAACAAGATCGGGGAGTATATTGTTACCATTGGATTTTATATATCCAATGTAGATTTTTCACTTTATGTGAAAAAGATAGACAGAGGGATCATGCTATTACTAATTTATGTGGATGACTTGATTATCACTGATGATGGTGATGCTGACATACATGATGTTATGAGGATTTCGAAGCAGAAGTTTGAGATGAAGGATTTGGGTGCGTTGTGGTATTTCTTGGGCATAGAGGTGGTGAGATCACCTCATGGAATTTCGTTATTATAGAGGCAGTATGGCTTGGACATTTTGTCCAAGTATGGTATGACAGGCTATAAGCCTATTTTAATTCTATTGGAGCATAACACAAAGCTTTCCACAGATACGGGTGAGCTTTTGGAGGACCCCACTACGTGTACAAGCGCATAGTGGGTAGCTTAATCTTCATGACCATTACTAGGCTAGACTTGAGCTATGCTATTGGACTTGTGAATTATTTATGCAGGTCGTAGTAAGCCACACTTAGATGTGGCTAGACGAATTCTCAGGTACATAAAGTCCACATTCGATTATGGAACTTTCTATGAGGTTGGTACAGAGATACAACGACATGGGTATTTAAATGTTATTTGGAATGGTATTGTCGCATATAGGAGGTCTACCAGTGGCTTTATGTTTTCATTTGAGAGTGCTGCTATGAGTTGGAGCAGTAAGAAACAACCAACATTTACTTTATCGAGTACAAAGGTAGAGGACAGGGGTGCTGTTATGGCAACTTTTGAGGTAGCTACTTGGTGATATGGATGAGCCCATGGATAGGAAAATTATCGTTTATTGTGACAACATGAGTAGCATACAGTTGGCCAATAACCAAGTTACCATGCTAGAATGAAGCACATTGAGGTGCATTATTACTTTGTGAGGGAGAAGATTCTAGCAAGTGATGTAGATTTGGTATATGTCAACATAGAGAATCAAGTGTGACCATTGCTTGTTGTGGGGCCAAGTATGTAAGATTCCTCCCCAGCCTCTCAGGATGTCCAGTATCTTCCCTTGTAGTCAAATCCCTCTTCAGAAATATAAAAGATCTTGTTTCTACCAGTTTTGGCCTAGAGAGAGAAAATCTTCTAGAGAGTGGTAATTCAGTTTTTAAATATTTTTGATGAAAAAATATCTCTTCTTATTAAAATAAGTTCCCTCAAAACAGAAGTTCAAAAAGATTTTCAGAAGGTGCATTAGAAATCAAGTATAATCTGCTCAAGAGGCCTTATCCTAGGGGTCCAAATTTTTGAAAAATTTTAAATTAAGGTTCCTATGGGCCAATAGGATCAATCCATGTGTGGGGAGGAGATAAATCCAATTTTTAATAGAAAACAACCAAAAATGAGTAAATGCCCACATAAGATGAAGAGTTGACTATGTACAAGGTTTATTAGTAAAAAACTATGAGTATTATTAAAAAAATGAGATATTTTGGGTATAATGATTCCATTTTGACACATGTGTAAGGAAAGGGGATCCCTTCAAGGAGGTGCCTACTTCACATGCTTGAATGAGTTTTAAACTAAAAAATAATGTGATATTTTTATCTCTCCTCTCTCTTGGATCAAACCGAATAAAAAAGGAACCAAACCGAATCAAAAAGGAACTAAACCGAATTAAAAAAGAACTAAACTAGGTCCAAATCTAGTCCAAATTCAACCAAACTGAATCTAAAAAATTTTAAAAATCAGTTAGTCTTGGTTAGAGCCTCCTTCTCCTATAAATAGAACCTGAGCCCTTTGTAAAAAAATAGGAGAATTATACTATGCCAGAATTATGCTGAAATAATGATAATTTTTACTATTCTCTAAAATTCTCTCCCAATTAAAGAAATTGGAGCTTCCCTCCTTCTTCAATCTCCATTGGTAGCTCCATCAGCATACCAAACCAATTGATTAGTTGGGGGCCTCTACCGTGATCAAAGAATCAAGCAATTTGTAAGGTAAAGTGTGAATTTTGATCTTTTTCCATAATTTCTCAATGTTTATCTCTTCTCAACCCCTCTCAAGCTTGAGAAGCTTAATTGGAATGGCTTTTTAATGCTATTGAAGTTAATTTATGAATGGAAGTAAGGAAATACATAAATTCTCATGTATGCTTAATTTTTATGGTTTTTATGATTTTTGTCTTCTCTAAAATGATTATGATGTTATGCCTCATTGAAAAAAGGCATTCCCCTCTCTTCTTTAGTAATCCAACCATTCTTTATCCTAGATGAATGATTAATGGATAAAATTAGGTTTTTCATAATGTTTCTCTTTGATAAGTAGAAAATGTTTACATTAGAATGATTGAAATACGCTTGGTGAACTTCTAATTAATTTTAGAGAATTAAAAATTAAAAAATGGTCAGCCATACAAAGGAGGTTATGGTGAAATTTTCTAAAATTGTGAAAAATAAGTTTTACTTTTTTATTCAAAAAGAGTAATTCCCATCGTATATGTATTCTTAAAGTGTTATTTTTCATCCTAGGTATAGAAAATGCATACTAAAAATATTTTTTTAAAAAAGTGTTACTCTCTTTAGAATTAAATTCTATGCATAGAAGGAAGCATAGTGAAATTGTTATTTTGATTATAAAAGTGTGATTTTTATCATAAATAATTTTATGCATAAATTAGATGCACAAAAGAAATTCTTTTATATTAAAAGAGTGATTTTCATCATAAATGATTTGTAAGCATAAACATATGCATAAAAGATATTTTTTTAATATTAAAAGTGTGATTTTTATCATAAATGATTTTATGCATAAATTAGATGCATAAAAGAAATTCTTTTATATTAAAGAGTGATTTTCATCATAAATGATTTGTATGCATAAAAGATATTTTTTTATATTAAAAGTGTGATTTTCATCATAAATGATTTTATGCATAAATTAGATGCATAAAAGAAATTCTTTTATATTAAAAGAGTGATTTTCATCATAAATGATTTGTATGCATAAACATATGCATAAAAGATATTTTTTAAATATTAAAAGTGTTATTTTCATCATAAATAATTTTTATGCATAAACGGATGCATAAAAGAAATTCTTTTATATTAAAAGAGTGATTTTCATCATAAATGATTTGTATGCATAAACATATACATAAAAGATATTTTTTTATATTAAAAGTGTTATTTTTATCATAAATGATTTTTATGCATAAATGGATGCATAAAAGAAATTCTTTTATATTAAAAGAGTGATTTTCATGATAAATAATTTGTATGCATAAAAGATTTTTTTTATATTAAAAGTGTGATTTTCATCATAAATGGATTTTATGCATAAATTAGATGCATAAGAGAAATTCTTTTATTCTAAAAGCGTAATTCCTACTAAATTGGATTTATGCATGGAAAGATGCATAAAGAATTTATTTTAATCCAAAAAGTGTTATTCTCATCAATTTTAATTTTATGCATAGAAAGATGCATAAAAGATTGATTTTAAATTCAAAAGTGTCATTCTCATTTAAAATGAATTTATGCATAGGAAGATGCATAAAAGATTGATTTTAATTTCGAAAGTGTTATTCTCCTTAAAATGGAATTTATGCATAAATAGATGCGTAAAGAAATCTTATATAAAAAATAAGAATTCTCTTGTATTCTATAAATAGATATGAGAATGTGAAACGAATCAGATAGATGAAAATGAACGAGGAATAGATGGAGATGTATGTATGTGAAAGAATGGATGTAGTTATATGTATGTGAAAGAATGGATGTAGATGTATGTATGTGAAGGATGTATGTGAAAGGAAAGATGTATGTGGAAATGGATGTATGGATGTAGATGTGGATGTGGATGTGGATGTATGAATATAGATGTGGATGTATCGATGTGGATGTATGAATGTGGATGTGAAAGTGGATGTATGGATGTATGAATGTGGATGTGGATGTACGAATGTGGATGTGAAAATGGATGTATAGATGTAGATATGGATGTGGATGTATGAATATGGATGTGAAAATTGATGTATGGATGTGGATGTATGAATGTGAATGGGGATGTGGATGTATGAATGTGGATGTGGATGTGGATATGGATGTATGAATGTGGATGTGGATGTGGATGTATGAATATAGATGTGGATGTATGGATGTGGATATGGATGTGTATGTATGAATGTAGATGTGGATGTATGAATGTGGATGTGAAAATGGATGTATGAATGTGGATATGGATGTGTATGTATGGATGTAGATGTGAATGTGGATGTAGATGTGAAAATGGATGTATGGATATAGATGTGGATGTGGATGTATGAATGTGGATGTGGATGTGGATGTATGAATATGGATGTGGAAATGGATGTATCGATGTGGATGTGGATGTGAAAATGTGGATGTATGAATATGGATGTATCGATGTGGATATATGAATGTGGATGTGAAAATGGATGTATGGATGTAGATGTGAATGTGGATGTGGATGTGAAAATGGATGTATGAATGTAGATGTGAATGTGGATGTGGATGTGAAAATGGATGTATGGATGTAGATGTGGATGTGGATGTGGATGTATGAATGTGGATGTGAAAATGGATGTATGGATGTAGATGTGAATGTGGATGTGGATGTGGATGTGAAAATGGATGTATGGATGTAGATGTGGATGTGGATGTGGATGTGGATGTGGATGTATGAATGTGGATGTGAAAATGGATGTATGGATGTAGATGTGGATGTGGATGTACGAATGTGGATGTGTATGTGGAATAATGAATGCGAATATATATGTGAATGGATATGACGTCGATATGAGCGAATGGATGAGATGAGATGTCATGTGAATCAGAATGTGAATGAATGATATAAGATATGAATGAATGAGATGTAATGAGAAATGGATGTGATGAGACATAATGTAAATTAAGAAAGATAGGAATGAATGTTATGTGAAGTGAATGAATCTGATGCGATGGGATGGAAAATGATGTATTTGGTCAAGAATGGATACACATATGATTTGGATTTGGGTTAAGTAATATGGATTGATGTGGAACAATCTGGAAAGATGTGAGTTCATTATAGAAACTGTATTTGTGAACTGTTTGTAAATGACTGTTTTATGTCAAGAATGTTGGGGAAGCATTTTGACTGTCTTGAGAATGTGGTCGTGGAGACCTACCTGATAAAGTTGCAACAGCTGGACGAAGAGTCAATGGAGGACGTCTCGCGTAGCAAGGTCGGCCGAGGTCTTGACCATCGATTTAAATGGTGAGCTACCGGTACAGTGGATGAGGGACCAAGGAAGCGGCCTATGAGTGAAGCGCTAGGTGACCTGCGAAGGATCCTAGAGGGTGCTGACCATACGGTGCTCAGGCTCTGGGTCGCCGAAGATACCCACACGTGCGTCGTGAAAGATATTGGAACAAGGAGTAAGAGTTGTTTTCTGAAATCGAGTATGGATCTGGTTGATTGACCTTGCTGGTCCTCAACAACTGATGAGTCCATAGCTCTCTTATATGGATCTGTTGGTTGATCTTGCTGATCTTCAACGAGGATTCCATCTTGATTTTTATATGTGAATATATTGCTGGTTACTATGAGCTAGGAACTATTGAAAAGGCCCCTGAGTGAACAGGTGGTGAGCGTTCTGGTTGCCAATGATGCTATAAGTACACCGATGAAGGAATGATTGGAAATAAGGATTCAACCAGAGATTTTGAGGATTGTGATCAGTGACACAATGGTTTCATTAAAGGATTGTTTTAAAGATAGCTGATGCTGAGAAAAAGGCAATTTCATATTGGGTGTGTAAGGGTGAATTGTTTTCAATACATCCCTCTCCTTTCAGTAGTAAGTGATGTGAACAAATATTGTCACTTGGGAATGCCAATGCATAGATTTGATCTCATTTTGCATCTTAAAAGAGTAATTTTCAGCAAAATCCACAACTGACACAACTACATCATCAGGGAATCTCTTAATGCACTCCTTAAATTGTGAGGCTTGTTTTCAATACATCCATCTCCTTTCAGTAGTAAGTGATGTGAACAAATATTGTCACTTGGGTGGAATGCCAATGCATAGATTGGATCTCATTTTGCATCTTAAAAGAGTAATTTTCAGCAAAATCCACAACTGACACAACTACATCATCAGGGAATCTCTTAATGCACTCCTTAAATTGTGAGGCTTACCACAGCGACACACATAGTTGTGTTTGATGAAGAACTGTAGCCGACTCTTTAAGAATTTGACAAATTCATTGCATTTCATCTCTGTGCATACAAGATCTTTTCTTTTTTTCTTACTCCCTTTCTTGTTATCTACCTCCACATTTTTGAATACCCTCACAGAAATAATATGTTCTTGATTAGCCATCTCTACTGGACAACATGGTAATTTCTTTACATCGCAGCTACTGCATTCGCCTATGAGACATTTTCGATGGTGAAAGATTACTTCAGCTTGTTTTGGGCATAGGATGGACTCCTGAAGTGTTGTGACACTTTTGCACGTGTAAGTAGATGCAATGCATACACTACTTGGGTCTAAAGTACTGCAAACATTGCACTTGCATTGACATGAAGATTTATGGAGAGAGCACATTTGGTTGAAGGAATCCTTCAAATAGCACATCTGCACATGATAGATACAACAACACGTATTCCAATCCTTTAATTTTCTTACAAAAAAGGGCTTCAAGGACTCAAAAGATCGAAGCTGAATTTTGTAGTATATATGTTGTGCCTTGAATCATTGAAATAACTCCACCTGCATAAAACCAAACAAGAAAATCATTAACAACTTCATAGTAATGTTAATAGTGACTAATTAGATAGTGCTAGTTAGTAGCATGTGTTAGCAGTGATTGTTTCTACTACAACCCACAGTGTTGCTTACTAGTACTAGTTAGCAGTACTAGTTTACCAGTGTATGTTAGCAGTTTTAATTAACAGTGCTACTCTGCAGTTTCTATTAATAGTGCTAGTTAGCAGTTATGTTAGCAATGCTATTAGTAGTGCTAATAGATAGCAATACTATTAGCACAATGATAGTAGTTACTAGTGCTAAGTAATACTGCTAGTAGTTAGCAATGTGTCCTAGAAGTAGTGTGTTTAGCAATGTTTGCCAACAGTGCTAGTAGGCAGTTTCTATTAATAGTGCTAGTTAGCAGCTATGTTAGCAATGCTATTAGTAGTGCTAATAGATAGCAATACTATTAGCACAGTGCCAATACTATTAGCATAGAGCTAGTAGTTACTAGTGCTAAGTAATACTACTAGTAGTTAGTAGTACTAGCAGTGTGTCCTAGAAGTAGTGTGTGTTAGCAATGTTTGCCAACAATGCTAATTAGCAGTCTCTTAGTAGTGCTACTTTCTAGAAATGTGTGTTAACAATTATAGTTAGAAATATTAATTTGCAAGCCAATGCTTGGTAGTAGTGTAATAGTGTTAGTTATAAGTAAAGTAATATTAATAATGTTAGTTATCAACATGACAGTGTTAGGTTATGCTAGTTAAGTCTAGCAGAATGGTACAAGCATTGCTATATAGTGCAAAATAATAGTGTTAGGCTAATATTTTAACAATGCTACATAAGTTAGCAGTACAAGAGTGGTAGTTCTCAATATAACACAGCTAGCTAGTGCTAGTTATTAGTAAAGTAATGTTAGCTAGCTCTAGACCATTAGTAGATATTGCTTCTTAACAACAAAACTGTGCTAGGCAGCACCAGTGTGCACAATGGTACCAATGGTACTTGTAGCACTACAATCACATTGCTAAATCAAACTTGTAGATGAGCAACACCTTACCAATGTTATTTGCAGTGCTATGAAGCATATAAAATTTGAAGTAACTAGCATGACTAGCAACATACCAATGCTACATGTGTAACTAATCAGCAAAATATTATTAATGAGACAAGCATGACCAACAATATCTCAATGCTATTTTTAATGCCAATAGTGTGTGTAATGTAGCATTTAAGTGCAGACAAGAATATTGTTTGAGTCAATACATGTGTCTCGTCCAGAAAGTGTACTGGATGCTTGATAAATGTCTTTCTCCTAATCCTCTTTTGGCACACATCCCTCTTATTCGGGGACACTCGTGTCTCATTTTCCCAAAAGGAGTACACAAGCTCCTTGATTTCTTGGGAAATGGGGCTAGTACGTTGTTGCTTCCAACAAGTAGCCAATGAGAACATTCTAGTAGTATTATCAAGAGATTCACTATCTAAATGAGATCTTGCTGAATACAAGGTGCTCCTTCGAACCTTAATGACCCATGAGTTCTTGGAAACTTGCAGATCACGAGATGTAAACCCATCAGATTTCATCAACATAGACAACGTGGTGATGTAGAGGTAGTAATGGATCCCCATGTCATCCCGCCAATGCTTGAAAGTGTGGAAATACTCCCAACACACCGTGTGTTGGGAGTATTTCCACACTTTCAAGCATTCACGCCCAAAAATGAACTAAAAAGCCAAACGTATGCGCGTGAATGCCCAAAATGAACCGAATGCCAAAAATACATTAAACAAGGGCCAAGATGCACGTGTGAACGCCCAAAATACACTAATCGGCCACATGGCACACAAACCACCTTGACGAAGCTCAAAGCTTGTGAACAAGCCTCCAAAAAAATTTCGAAGCATTTGAACACTCTCCACATACAACAAATTGATTCAAGGTATGTAAATAACCTCCTCGAGGCTCACCGCACGTGAACAAGCCTCAAAACTATCACGTTGTTCACACGAACAACCTCCTTGAGGCTCAAATCATTACATGTGAACAACCCAAATCCATGTGGACCATTCTGCATGTGAACTGCCCCTTACTGCCCAAAAAAAAAAAGCAAGGTGGATGAGTGAAAGTGTGGAATGCAGGATTAATGAGATGGGGTATGAGAATAAAGAGACCAAAGGATTAATGGAAGGTGGACCAAAGGGTGCAGAGAGTGAAATGCGAAAAGGGTAGGTAAGTGTGGAAGGCCAACCGTAAAAAAATCTTAACAAAAATTATAGAATGCCTCCCTTTCAGCTCACGTTGGTGGCCATCTTCTTTTTCTCCACCCTGCACTTTCACCTACCTACTCTATTGCCCTCCCCCAATGAATGATACCTAGAGCGAGCTATCTAAGCTGAGTGACGGTTAGGGGTTGAAACATTGTCTCTCTTGCCATTTGTGCAAGAAGAGTGTAGAAGCAATGGTGCCTGCTGCTGAGCTCTCATAGACCTCCTTCTCTATGCAACCTAATCAAGGCTGATCTGCGGATCGAAGTGCTTGCTAATCTCTCACAAAGGCCTGCCCATGCACTTTTTGATGTGCAATGTAGGCACTATAGGTAATGTCTCTATATGTTGCGAACGCTGAGATGCCCGCCAAGTACATTGCACTGTAGGCAATCACCTTTCTCTCTTGTTTGGTGAAGCTAAGTTTTTTTCCTCAGGTTTTCTTTCTACGGTTCCTAGGACGTTGTGAAACTGTGTTGACATGCCCAAACTCTGAGACGTGAAATCCATAGACCTCCGTCTATAGGTCCATTGACCTCCATGTGCAGGTCCTTGCAGATTGCTAATTACTGTGTGCACTCCAGTTTGCTTGCTGCCATGGATACTGTCATGATGGAGCTATACATCTTTATTGTAGCTTCTATTTTTCTGTTTTGACTCGGCTCGGCTGGCCTCAGGGGGCGCGAAGATGGGTGTTTGGATGCTGCGTTGTTGTAAAATGATGCGCTAAGATACTGTTTGAATGCTGCGTTGCTGTAAATGATGCATTGAGATGCCAGACACCGAGTGATTTTAAGCTTTGTGGAAGCTTAAACTGTAGGCAGCACTACATGGATGCGATTAGACACTGCAAGCAATGTTGAAGGTATTTTCAGCCCTCTTTTTCGAGTGCTAGTCGAAAAGCTGTGTCAGGAGCTTGTTGTCCAGGACACGCGACTTTGTTGGAAGGAACCCAGGCGCATGAGCAGGACTCTTGTAGAAATCTAGTGGTTTGCCCTATCGAGCTGCAGCCATCGATAAGGACATCGCGCATACATCCACAGGCTTAGATCTAGTAGGCGCTACTAGGATGTACATCTCCTTCTCGGCCTCTTCGAAGAGTTTCAGCCCGTATAGGAAACTCGCACTAATTATGTTCAGCGTGTGTGGCTTTTGCTGTGATCGCGGAAGCATGTTAACTGTTACAAAATAACATGTCCATGGACATTGCTAACTAGCACAATTTTTTAGCATTACCTCCTCTTTTTGTTTGGCAACATTACCTCCTCTTTTTAAATGGTTATATGAAGAATTGTTTTTTTGTTTTCTTTTGGGCCATACAGTGGTTACATGGGGTGAAGTGGGCTATCCAATGTGCTCCCCTCTCTCTCTCTCTTTGCTTGGAAACGTGGTCTCTCTCTCTCACTCTCGTTGAAGCTCTTGCATGCTATCTATGTACTCGTGCAACTCTAGCTTGTGTGTCTTTGTCTGTGTTTTCTTGTCATAGCATCTCTCTCTCTCTCTCTCTCTCTCTCTCTCTCTCTCTATGCTTCTATTCTTTTTTTCAATTTCTAGATAGTGCATTTCTCTATTTTTCTCCCTCTTTCTTGCCCTCTTCTTTGCAGGCTTCTCACTTACAAATCATGATCAACAATATGGTTGGATTGTTATAGGAAAATTTTCGACACAGTAATTAGACAGTATGAAGCTTTTTTTAAAAAAAAAAAGAGCAACGGGCACGAAACAAACTAAAGATTATGACATGTATTTAGTGTGGTGATGATGTAAATAGTGATGATGATGACCATGCTATGACTACAGATGATTATATGGGTGATGATAATCGTAGTGATCATTCATGGGATACATTTTTTGAGTTATCGCATGACAAGTTTGGATCCTTGGAGAAAATGGATCGAGCATGCTGCCACTTTCATTGCTATCACAATGGTGTTTGCATGGGCCTTGAGAGCTTCTACGACTCACCCACAACATCGACTAGCCATCATCTCATTGATTCTCATTTACTTAGACCGGCTCATTTATTGTATTATGATGGGAATGATGAGTGAGGATGATGTCGTATTGTACACACACACACATGATGATATTGATGTATTGCACACACATACACATGATGATAGTGATACATGTGCACATGATGCCACTTACACATATGCACATAATGATGATGTATGTGATAGTCATAGTAGTGAGAGTGATGTGTGTGAGTTAGATCATGTGGGCATGATCTCGAGGGCAGAGATGGCATTGAGCATAGCGAGCGTTACGACCGAGCATCATAGAGCTACCTATCTCTATTTCTAGTGATCATAGGGATACATTCGATGACCATAGTGATGCATTCCATGATCTTGATGGGCATTTGACTAGTCACGATCATTCGGCTAGTCATACATCCCTAGTTACACATGGGATTGACACTTCACATGTTGTTGAGCACATTATAGACCATGAGGAGCATAGACCCGAGGTTCTAGTATTAGATGTGTTGGGCTACTCCTCTAGATTTGTTACATGAGAGATTTTGGATATGACCACTACTCCTAGTTTTCATAGCATTTGTGTGGATCAAGTTGTTGTGATTGAGCAGTCAGGGATAGTGCATGAGAGTAGTGATGAGTTCGTAGAGGTGAGACATCGTAGGAGTATGCATATTTGTTAATCCAATTCTAGGATTAACAAGAGCTACCGCCATTATCTTACATCAAGGAGTCACGATAGATACACTAAAGGGTCATACATTCAAGATATCAAGCAATAGTGTACAAAGCTACAACTTGGACGGGCGCCCGTAATGGTGTGATGGAGTATTTATGGGCGATTCCTGCTTCAAAAGCATGTGGTAGCAAGTTAGGATAAATTCCTAAGTGATGTACTTCATGGATATATTATGAGAGTAAACATGTAATAGCATTAGGCCTCTTATGAGCCGAAAGTGCCCGACCGGCCATAGTTTTATGGCCATGTATATAAGTGAATTTCTCTCATAATACAGGAGACTCTTCCATTGTGCAATTGAGTCTTGCTCTTGCTAATCCTCTTGCTAATCTCTCTCCCTAATGCATGCTAGCGAGTGTGTGTGAGTGAAGTGAGGTGAGAGGAGGGATGAGGGATGAGGACTCGTAGTGCAACGCGGCGGCGGCGGTGTGACAACGCTCGCGGAAGGGAGACGCGGTGGAATTGCTTCTCAAGGAGTTGTAGAGCTCGAAGACCTCAAGGGTTACAAGCTTGGCCATTGGAAAGATTCTCACGACGACGACAGTTGCGGTTCACCAGGTAAGCTCTTTTTGGATGTGTTTCAAGGAGGGTTAGGGTGAGCCTTAACATTTTTGGTGCCGCTATCGGCGGGAAGCCATCCCTTGGCTTTTTCCATCGTTTTGTCTCTAATCTACACATAACCCATTTTCCATTATCTTGATTAGTGGTTTTCTGAAAAAAGATGTGGATTTGATGGTGATTTGTACGAGATTTGGTGTAGAATAGCTCTCTTTTTTGTTTTTGAAAAGAATGCTTTTTACTTAATTTTTAGATTAATTTATTATTTTTGTTGTTTTCCATGTTCTTAGGGCTTGCACATAGTTTGTATTAGGCTTAGTTTGCATCCATTGCATCAAACAATGCAAGAGAATGCAAGTGAATGTTAGCTCTCTTTCGTTTAAACATAGATCTAAGATCATTAATTTTAGTTTAATTGTGTGTTTTTTGTTAAAAATGTTTGGATTAGAGTGTTAGCAAGCATTAGGAGTAGCTTAATCTTTCAAAAAAATTATTAAAACTATAAAAAATCCTTGAATTTGACTAATTTCTCTTAATGGACTAGTTTTTGTCATTAAGAGTGATTAATCTTGTTCAAAGAGGCTAAAATTTTAGAAAATATGTTAATTGGGATCTGAATTGATCATATAAGTAGTCGAAATTGGAGTTTGTGAGTGTTTTGAGAGCATCTAGATGCATCAAAATACCTAATCACATCAACTTTTTGATCAATTGGAGAAATTTGACTCTCTTTGCTTAATTTTATCTTAAAAAGGAGACTATAATTAAGAGTCTAATTAATTCCCTAATTTAGATTAATTTATATAATTTTTGATGCACATAGATTAGTTTTTCCTTGCTATCTGCAATGGTGTGCTCAATTGTGTGAATTAATTAGAGATTAGTGGTTAATTAGAGTCCTTGATTAGTGTAAGAGAGGGAAAGATTAGTGAAAGGATTAATCTTGGATTAATTCTTAATCACCTTTTTACATAACTCAATTAAGGTTAATGAGCATTCAATGAGAAGATATGCTCATGAGTTGTCAATTTGTCCATTTTGGGGGTCATTTATGAAGGGTGTACGGTGTGTCATTAAAGGGTTGACTTTTTTATTCCATTTACCTTTTTTTGGGAAATGCCCATATCCCTTTCATTCTAAATTCAAAAAAATATTCACCCCCTAAAAAGGGAAATTCGTATTTCCCACTAGACTCAGAAAAAAAAAGCCACGTGAATGAAAATCCCACGTGAACAAAAAAATCACGTGAACGGGAATCTCACGTGAACGGAAAAATGACGTGAACGGAAATCTCACGTGAACAAAAATCAGACGTAAACGAAAATCTCACGTGAACGAAAATCTCATGTGAACGAAAAAATGACGTGAATGGAAATCTCACGTGAACGGAAAAAATGACGTGAACGAAAATCTCACGTGAACGAAAATCTCACGTGAACGAAAATCCGACGCAAAAAAAAATAAAAATCATAATTTAATTCCCACGTCGTGAAGTCCGGTTCACGCGTGAAAAGTATTTCACGACGTGAAACGAAAGTTCATGCGGTAAAATAAAAATAAAAAAAATCATAATTTAACTCCCACGTGAAGTCAAGTTCACACGTGAAAAGTGTTTCACGGTGTGAAACAGTTCACGTGGCAAAAAATAAAAATAAAAAAAATCATAATTTAATTCCCACGTGAAGTTCGGTTCACGCGTGAAAAGTGTTTCACGGCATGAAACAAAAGTTCATGCGGTAAAAATTTTTCTTTAAAAAAAAAAATCCCATGTGAAGTCCGATTCACGCGGGAAGACGTGAAACAACAGTTCACATGGGAAGTCTAGAAACCACCCCTGTTTGGAGGCCCATACCTCCTAAACCATATATCCGATGAAGGCACTCTAGGGCTCATCGAAAAGCTGACATCGAGCTCTTCAACTTTGGACTCGGTTGTCCGAAGTCAAAATCGATCATTTTGGCCTCCGACCAGCAGTCTCAAAATTCGACCCGAAATTTGAGGCAAAAAACAGTCCAAAAACCATGAAAAATCGTAAAAAAATTGCACGAAGACGACGACGAGTCATATTCAAGCTACTTTTTGAGGGTCTAAACGACAAAATCACGGACGACTCAGGGAAACAAAGTTGTAGTACTCCAAAAATACTACAACTCCCTCACACGGATTTTTTCAAAATTCCTTTTGGATCACTCTAAAAAACGTGTTGCGAAACAAAGAAAAAATTATTGAAATTTTTTTTCATTTTGAGACAGAGATGGAAAATAGGTTTTAGGACCTTCTCTTCCATCTGGAAAGTTCCTAGCATACACTTTTTTCGGAAAAATATCTCTGAGGTTCGTGTGCGTATAGCGCCTAAGCTAATTAGGACAAACGGACACCCGTTTGATCCAATGAAGAGTACGCCAAGCCTCTTGAGGGGCTGTAATGGGCTGTGAAAAAGTTAAAAAAAAACTGTAATTGCTCATTAAGGAAAGGGTCATACATTCAAGATATCAAGCAATAGTGTCCAAAGTTACAACTTGGACGGGTGCCCGTAATGGTGTGACGCAGTATTTATGGTGATTCCTGCTTCAAGAGCGCGCGTGGTAGCAAGTTAGGATGAAGTCCTAAGTGATGTAATTCATAGATATATTATGAGAGTAGTCATTGTAATAGCATTAGGCCTCTTATGAGCCTAAAGTGCCCGGCCAGCCATAGTTTAAGTGAGTGTGAACACTTATAGCCATGTATATAAGTGAATTTCTATCATAATACATGAGAATCTCCCATTGTGCAATTGAGTCTTGCTCTTGCTAATCCTCTTGCTAATCTCTCTCCTTAATGCATGCTAGTGAGTGTGTGTGAGTGAAGTGAGGTGAGAGGAGGGATGAGGACCCGTAGTGCAACGCGACGGTGTGACAACGCTCGCGGGAGACGCGGTGGAATTGCTTTTCAAGGAGTTGTAAAGCTTGGAGACCTCAAGGGTTACGAGCTCGGCCATTGGAAAGATCCTCCACGACAGAACCAGGTAAGCTCTTTTTGGATGTGTTTCAAGGAGGGTTAGGGTGAGCCTTAACATTTCTGGCGCCGCTGCCAGGGTTCCATATCTCAAGGCTACCTGCACCGATTTAAGTCTCATCATGGATTAAGCCATATCACACAATAGCCACTATATATTTATTAAGCGTATTTCTTACTATTCTTTTGGCTAAATTAATGTAGCAGCTACTCCATGAGTACGAATCCATACTCATGCACTCGAGAACATTTGTACCAATGCCTCACCATCAACAACTTCCAGGTACATTTCTAGATGGGGGGACCATGGTGGGCGAAAGCCTAGTCAACCCATCGCCTCGAATTTTCCTTCAAATTACAAACCTCTCCAAACGATACCACCATCTTCACAAATCAATGATCTTCAATCCTTAGTGAAGATATCTATATTAGCCTCGCAAGTCGACGTAATTCTTTCAATACTCACCAACAAGTTGCTACTTCAACAAAGAGCAATTCAATAAGAGTCTATATGACTCAATTCTTGTACTTCATGAAAATCTGCCTCTAAGAGCACTTAAATATACATAAAAAAAAAAAAGCACATGGGCAGAAGAAGACAGGATCAGGTCCTACTCAACAACATTTGACAAGCATCCTGCCACACAAAGGGCTTCATCACAAGCCAATTACTTCAAATGATGAATGTTGCTTCAATGAATCAAATGAGGAATTGAGAATCACCATCTCGTTTTGATGATTAAGTCTACGTTCCTCCAGATCCTTCTCTCTGTAACCTTGCCAATGATTGCCAAAAACAAAGCGAGCCAAAAAAAAATCCGGCTCACACAAATATAAAAATGCAATCATTCGCAAAAACCCCCCACCCCGTTAGGAATTCCCAATATAGCATTAACCTCTTCATTCATTAACTAGCTTTTCTTATTCCTTCCGGAGGAACACAGACTATTGAACGTCATTCAACATCAAAGCCATCGACAAAGCTTGTTCATTCTCCCCACACAAAAGTCTTCAACACAATCACGAGGACGCGATTGTCATCTCAAGAAGGGGAGAATGTTAATCCAATTCTAGGATTAACAAGAGCTACTGTCATTATCTTACATCAAGGAGTCACGATAGATACACTAAAGGGTCATACATTCAAGATATCAAGTAATAGTATCCAAAGCTACAACTTGGACGGGTGCCCATAATGGTGTGACACAGTATTTATGGCGATTCTCGCTTCAAGAGCGTGTGGTAGCAAGTTAGGATGAATTCCTAAGTTATGTACATCATGGATATATTATGAGAGTAGTCATTGTAATAGCATTAGGCCTCTTATGAGCCTAAAGTGCCCGGCCGGCCATAGTTTAAGTGAGTGAACACTTATGGCCTTGTATATAAGTGAATTTCTCTCATAATACAGGAGACTCTTCCATTGTGCAATTGAGTCTTGCTCTTGCTAATCTCTCTCCCTAATGCATGCTAGTGAGTGTGTGTGAGTGAAGTGAGGTGAGAGGAGGGATGAGGACCCGTAGTGCAACGCGACGGTGTGACAACACTCGAGGGAGACGCGGGGGAATTTCTTCTCGAGGAGTTGTAGAGCTTGGAGACCTCAAGGGTTACGAGCTTGGCTATTGAAAAGATCCTCACACGATAGTTGCGGTTCACCAGGTAAGCTCGCTTTGGATGTGTTTCAAGAAGGGTTAGGGTGAGCCTTAACAATATCGATCATATTTTTAGCATATCCTATGACATTGACCTCAAGAGCTTTACATTTAATCTAGATATTTTCTTAGATCCAGTGTTATTGGAGATTGATTTATCATGGGATTCAGGTCATGTAGGGACACCATTGATGGAGATTGTCTATACTTTTGGGGATAACCTTAGTGGCCTTGGCGATTCCATTGATAGTGAATTGTTTGATACCACTTATCTCTCTTGTGTAGACACTTTGTCAGTGCTTAGTGGATATACTTTTGTCTATACTTTTGGGGATAACCTTAGTGGCCTTGGCGATTCCATTGATAGTGAATTGTTTGATACCACTTATCTCTCTTGTGTAGACACTTTGTCAGTGCTTTAGTAATGATGATCTTTATGATGATCTAGCTTTTATTTTAGACGGACACACATATATAGAGTGTCTTGCACATGGAGATGTGTATGTGTCGGATCATACTCATACACACATTGATATGGTAGATCATGCCTTTAGCTTTTCGAGTGGTGCTACATGTGATGGTGGCATGAGTTCACATTTGACTCTACATGAGGTCGACCTTGAGATATATTCTTTTGGCTCCTACAGATCTCAACACGAGCCTATGTTCTTGGGAGGAGCTAGGACATTTTCCTTTGGATGCATTCTTTGCCATTTGAGGAGCATAGTTTTTGGATATGTGGCTCGACATTCAGATGCATCTATGACATATTCCAATCTTGGCCTACACGATGATTCTTTTGTGCCAGGACCATTTGACATTTTGGCCTGGAGTTTTGAGCTTCTGTGGGCGGATACCTTTCGTGTGCCAGATTCACACTGTGGTCACGAGGATGCATTTACGAGTTCTCCTTTTGATCTTGGAGCTACTATCTCTTTGGAGTCGAGCTTTCCTTTTGATCTAGGAGCTACTACCATTTCAGCTTCGAGTGTTCGGGGTGTATACCATACATATCCCTTTTATCCTAGAGGATACTCGACTAGCTTCGTTATCGACAGTGGTTCCTTATCCTCTCCACTTGCACCAGATTATCATGGGACCATTGCCTTTGATTTTGCATGCCTCGAATTTCCTTTTGATCCAGGAGGTTGCATAGATAGCCTCATTATCGATGAGAGCTATTTATCCTTTCCATTTTCCATTTGACTCAGGGGGTCATATGATTCATATATGGGGCTTTCGCTACATCAACATTCAACCATGGATGTGATTTTTGGCTTTTGTACATAGCCACTTGTATATGTCTTTTCTTTGGGCACGACCACCCTTCGATTTTTCGACGATGAAATCATTGTAGGAGGGGATGGTTTATAATGAAGTAGGTTCGGGTGCACATGCACATAGGGAATGGGGCCTAAGCACTTGGGCTTAGGGACATTTACATGTGTACTTTTTGGGACCTTGGACTATATTAGGGCGACATTGTACCCTTTTTGATGATATTCACTCTGTAGACATTCATGCCTTCTTGGTGCTCATGCCCAAGCTTTCATGGCCTTCTTGGGTATTACCGTAAGGATGGTGACCCACACCCATGTTGTCACACCATGCTTTCTGAGTGGCCAACCCATCTCTTGCATAACACCATGCAATGTGCTATTAACTAAGAGAGGGGATTGACGTGTCATGAGATGGAAGGAGAAGATAAGCAAGGAGGCCTAGGCATCCATAAACAAGGCTAATCTTTTGGAAGGGGAGGTGGTGCATGAGTCAATTGTGTGCTAGGGAGAGTCTCATATTTTTTGGGTTGCATCCTTTGAGTCGAGGGAATCAAGAGTCTTTTATGCAGTTAATATATGCAAGTTTTTGAGGTGCTCTTGTCCAGCTTAGAAGGAACCATATAAACCTTGTGAGTATATATACTTTGTCTTTATTAGGGTGTTGGGGCTGCAGCAGCCTGGTATACACAAGTTTATGCACCAAGTAGGACTCACCAAGCTAGAGTTAGCTCAGGCACTGTCGGGTCATTGTAACATTTCCTCTGTGGTAGCCATGTAGTTGAGGGATTGTCATATGATGGCATGGTGTTTAAGTTTTTGAGGTGATATTTAGATTGATGCATATATATGGTGACATCAGTAATTTTTGGAGATTTCTTAAAATTGCTAGCAAAAGGAATGTGAGGAAGTTGTTATCGTTATTTCAATTTTGTTGTTGTTAACTGTTTTGTGGAATCTTTTGAAATTGCAACACATTTATTTGCTTTACTTGTTGTCTACTCTACACTTGTAATTTTTCCAAGTATATGTTGCACCTTTTAGTACTTTACGCAAACATTAGCAGTTTTTTGGGATTTCTTGCAATTTCTAGCAAATTGAATGTGAGGGGTTGATGTTTGATGTTTTGTGGAATCTTTTGGAATTACAACACATTTATTTACTTTACTTATTATCAACTTGTGATACATAGGATTTGTGTGCATCGATAAGGGTTTCACTTTGGCTTCTAAATTCTGTTTTGGATGCCATTTAAGTGTCGAATTAGTGGGAAGGAGGAGCCTAGATCAGTTTAGTGTCGTTCGATTTATGGGATTTCTCAGTTCATGCGTGCTCGGTTTTTGTCAATCCTCCTTTGCACTGAACCAAAAATCGTGTATACTTAGTCAAAATCGACATTTTCACTGAGTGCCTAGAGACAACTTGCAAAGCCAAAACGCGACTAAATCACCCCGAAACATGCAAAATTGCATTTAGTTGCGCACATAATAGTTTCTTCTTCCTTCACCCAAGAGGATGCCTCAATCCAAGACAGTGATTTCCCCATCTGCATCATGTAGCTCTTACAACTACCCAAATGTGTTGCTCCAAAATCAAAGGAAAAAAGGAATGGAATTACCCTTCGCTTCCTTGCTTGCCTTGTTCTTGCCTCTTGCTTTCCTTCTCAACTCTCACATGAACCAAAGCTTTGATACCATGAGAAGAATGTGGGGGGAAAGATAAGCTCCTTGTTGCAGGCAAACACACACATAGAAGAGTAGACAAGCACTGTCACGTCTCACATCTCAACTAGGTAGACTCATGTCATATCACATCTATATCACGGCTTACATGCTCATGTCACGTCTTATAAGCTCACATCTTATAGACTCAATTCATGTCCCTATAGACTCACATCTGTTGGACTTATGCTTGATTTCCACGGGACAATGGACTCATGTTTACAAACCTGAGAGGTGGCTTGGCCTAGTTTTTATGAAATTTCAAGGTTTCTTGGACTTGTATAAGGGTGATAAGGTTCCTAAATGCCGTAGTGGTTAAGTTTTTGAATCTTAATTAATGCTACTCACGCAAGTGATTAACTATTTTTTAATTATTTTTTGCTAAATTTAGATGCACTATGCTACCAATTACAATAATGCATGAACAAAGATTATGAAATGTATAAACAAAACTTCACAAACGTCTCATCTAATCCACACTAAATGGAGCTTGTAGCTTAAGTTTTCGACGTAATGCAACAAAATCAAAGCCTTTTGGGCTTCAAAATCATGCAAATGGCCAAAGAAACAAGGGTTTCTTGCTTCCAAGTATGCAAATAGAATGATCTAATGAACACAAGAATAATAAACAAGCTCGAAAACAATATAAAAACATCCAAGGATCTAAAACCATATGTTTTTTTGGACGTGTGACCTCCTAATCAACACTAGGAAATATTGGGTGATCCCAATAGCTTGGAATGAATGGAAAAACAAAGCTAAGCCTTAAGCTAGTCCCCATTAGCAATGACAAAATATGTTCAACACAACAGCTTATCTTAGTCTTTGTCAAAACAAGTGTTGTTTGCTCTTATCTTAGAGGCATAAATGCAACTCCTTGATGTGGGTATGCTAGCACGTCTACACTTTGTTGTTACACTAGAATGAGTCCATGGCTATAGGGAAGAAGAGATAGCTCTCTTTGCCTAGATGGAGGCAAGAAAAGAATAGTTTTTGCAATGGTTCTTCATCATAAGAGGTGGGTAGAGAAGCTCATAGAAGGAAGAAGCCCACACTCAATCCTATCTAAGCTAAGCAAAGATCCATGAGAATATAAGCAAGCAAGAGAGTAGAGAAGAGGGAGAATGAATGTGTATTGCTTGATGTGATAAGCTTTCACACTAGGCCAGGCAGTACTTGAAAAAGATCCATTCAATTTGGTTCTAGTCATAAGCAAAAATATATAATGAAGTTTGCAACTTCACTATTTGGCATTAAGTGTAAGGCCACTTCATACATTCCAACATCATCTTACAAGGAATGGATGCGAGTAAGATGGTGAAACACCTTACAATAGAAGATGAATGTAACACCAAAGCAAAGTGGTTAAACACCACCCTTCACTTATTACATTTTTTAAATTTACCTTAAATTTACCTTAAATTTTATGTACATAACATAAAAAAAGTTTTTTTTTTCTTTGGCAATAGATGATGATTAACCTCTAAATTTATGTTTTTAAATATCATTTTTCATGAAAAGAAACTACATAAAATTACTAGAACTCTTATCATCATAACTTCCAATTTTTAATTTGTATAATATTAATTGGAAAAGCAGTCTCAAGCATGATTGAGCCACCCACATTATTGGCCATCATTACGCCAATGGCTTGACCTCAAGCACAATCCTTTATTCATAAAATTTCCTACTTCATTGTGACTAGCATGTTCATGGCTCTTTTGCAAGGTGGAATCAAAGGTCTAATAACGATGACACTGCATCAAATTAGCTAGGAATCACAATTAACATCCCTCCTTAAATGGCCTACAATGTTTATTATCAAAACATACAGAAGAGTCTCATAGTTGAACCTCAAGAAAATGGCCTACAATGTTTATTATCAAAACATATAGAAGAGTCTCATAGTTGAACCTCAAGGGGCTTGGCACTAAGTATTCGAAATGTCACATTTAGCATGGTCCCTTGAGAGACTTTTCCTTCTCTACCACTAGTAGTATGAGAATGTGTATTAGAACAAGTTATATTTTCTAGCATGGTTCCTAGTATTAAAGTTTTAGAATTAAGGGATTAACCTCAAATTAACTTCTACAAACTATTGCACTCATCTCTCTCACACCATAGGGGTAAAACAAAGCTCTCACCATTGCAATGCCATAATAACCCTGTGCAAAGTTGCATCCCAAGAACCAAAAACGGGCGACTCCCTCACAACTAAGGTATCTCACGTCAAGCTACCTAAAGTGACTTCATTTGTGCTTGTATTGTGTTGATGCTTGAATCAAAAGTCACTCTCATCACAACAGCATCCCATCAGCATTGGCTTGTCCTTCTCACCAGTCCTTGCCTTGGTTCTTGTGCTGGGATATTTCATTACTATCTTGGTGGGGCAACATACTCGGTTACATTCAAAGAAAGTTCTGAAGTCCACTACTCTTACCACACGGTAACGACTATCTCAAACTCCCAACATTATCCACTAACTACTATCTCAAGCTTGGGAGTTCCTACTCACCACCCACAATCGTCTGTCCTTCAAGGTGCTGATCTTCCACATGACTACATGAAACACCACTCAACAAGTTCTAATCTTTGAAATATGGAACTCAGCTAGGACATCAAATTGATCTAAGTACAAATGTAAAGAGTAGAGGCATTACAAATTCCCTCAAAAGTACAAATGTAAAGAGTAGAGGCATTACAAATTCCCTCAAAAGTACAAATATACAGAGTCATGAGATTGCTGAGGCAGTCACACATCTGAGTGAGATTTAAACTTTTGAGCCAGCAGAGGCTCAATAATGTCTGCCCATTGAAAGAAAGTCCAAGAAGAATCCGCATCATAAAGGGGAATACCATTGACAAAAAAGTACGGGGTACCGACCACGACTCTAGAGCACCCAAACTGCAAAATAAAAGCCCTTGTATCAACGCCTTGCAGCACACAAATGTAAGATATCTCACAAAGAATATGGTATGTGGAGGTAAAAATTATAGCTTTTCATATAAAAAGCCCACCTTGAAGGAGATGCGAGTGGCCAAATCTGTCCTGAAGTCCGAAAAACCCGCCTCGAATAGCCTCTCAAACTCAGATGGCAAAAGTTCATTGAAGTTGTCCACCGCAAGTTTTACAATTCTTTCCACAACAGATGATGGTGCCTCTTGTATCGTATTGCTTGTTGAAAAGTTATCCTGCACATCTAGCAAATAGGAAAATGAGCATCTTCTACATTAAATTGAGAGAGAGAGAGAGAGAGAGAGAGAGAGAGAGAGAGAGAGAAACTTTATTAACGTCTACTGGAGACCTGGGTCTAAGAAACCAAAAGTAGTACATAGGATCCATGTGTAAACTCACGTCACAAAAATATGCTCCATGTATAAACTAAGGTCACAAAATGTGGTACATTTGATCCATATGTAAACTAATGTCACAAAATAAGGTACATGTGATCCATGTGTAAAGTAAGCTCACAAAACATGGAAATTAAAAAAAGGCCCATCTGCGAGAGAGAGAGAGAGAGAGAGAGAGAGAGAGAGAGAGAGAGAGAGAGTTTCGATGTCGTAGCCAACCCAGCAGACCACATATATGCTGGCACTAAAAGTGCAGGAGCATTTGAAAATGGAATCTCTTGATTAGGAGCCTGGTGTGTTAACCAAAACCGTAGCAATTCCAAAAACACACACACACACACACACACACACAAAGATAAATGAGGTGAGTCTTTCAACGTCCTAGCTAAGCCAGCAGACTATATGACCCATAAGACAGCACCAGAGTGTGGGGGAGGGATTTCTCAATATGCAAGAACCACTATGACCAGCACGCATGTGTGTGTGTGTGAGAGAGAGAGAGAGAGAGAGAAAGAAAGAAAGAAAGAGATATATTAAGCGTCTACTAAAGACCCAATGGGCCTATGAGACCAAAGTGATACAATAATGTCCCATGGCATATCTCATCATGGAATGGAAAATAAAACAGAAAGAAAACATAAACATTCAATGCTATGAGTGTTCTCAGCTAGTTCTCATCAGCCACTCGAAGATCTGATTGGCAGGCAGCCTTGAGAGTTCTTCGTTATCTTCGAGGTACTTCAGATTATGGCATCACCTATTCCAGTGGTGCTGATTTGGTCGGTTTCACAAAATTGATACTCGGAGGTCTACATCTGGATAATGCTTTATTCTTGGTACTGGATTGGTTTCTTGGAAGTCTCAGAAACAAAGGACTGTTTCTGCTTCTTCCACCAAGGCTGAGTACAAATCCTACCTTCTCTCCTCCACTTAGGCACATTGGATACATCAGATTCTAGAGCATTTGTGCTGTATACCGACACTTCCCCGGTTACCATCTTCTCGAATTCTCAAAATGCTATTGCTCTAGCTCAGAATCCTGTGATACGAGATATGGGATCCTCTACATAGTCACATGGAACGGGGAACGGGAACGGAGACGGAAATGGGGACAGGGATGGGGAACGGCAAAAGGCAGGGAACGGGGACGGGGACGGGGACGGGGACGGGGACGGCATATGGAATATGCAATTTATTGACTACAAAGCATACTAAATAAAAGAACATTTATGTTTTTACACTTTGAACTTTCAAGGCATCAATATGCCTATGGCTGCTGTTGAAGCCAATGTAGAAGTGGGCCAGCATCAAGAAGTTGAAGACAAATCGGGTGTTTGATTATTTGAGAAGTGAGAGCCTTGATTTCTTGGAGAACTCGTGGCAGAGGAACTGATGGTTCAAGACAAAACTTACCATTTGATTGGCCTCCTGAATGATAAGATCAATCCATGACATCTTTCCAATATCCGTTAAAAGATTGTTCAAACAATGTGCCATACAATATGACAGTCATGTGTGGATACATGCCCTCAATAATAGCTCCAGCTGCCCTATTTGCAGCCTCGCCATCTGCAACAAAACCCACCACACATTCCGGGCCCATGAGCTCAATGCCACTTGCCCACTTTGCTGCGAGCACGTCGGCACTCTTCCCTGTCCCTGAGGCATCATGTGAAGCAATAAAGTACATCTCGCTACGGGAATATGCAACGAGACCATGGATGGACCACTCCATCCATCTACAATGAGTGACACTCCATTCTTTGCCCATAGCCGCTTTGTGTTCTCTGCAGCTTGCTCGACAAGGCGCTTCTCCTTGTCGAGCAATGTGGTGCACAAAGACTCTGATTATGGGGGGGTGTAGTTTGGACCATACTCCCCAATCTTCTTCACCATAGCCTTGAAGTACTCGGATCTAATTACCAAAAGAAACAAGTGAACTTTCAAGAATGAAACTTAGAAAAATCATGTCAAGAGGGAAGAGTCAAGGCTTACCTAGTAGTATGGAAAGCAATATGGTCATGGAAGAAGAAGTGAGCCACAGCTCTATCAACCTCTTCCTTCTTCTTAGGATATCCCAACTTCCCTCAAGTGTACTCTGTCGCCGCGCAGGTGTGGGCATCGTAAAGGAACCTACACCATGTGGCCGTGGTGCAGATGTGGTAGATGCACCCCCTGACCCTGAAACAGACCCCTTGGGTGGTGTCACAAATGCTGCAGGATCCACAGCCACACGTGCCGGCCTTGCAGCCCTCAAAGCCTCATGCCCGGCAATGCACTTAAGAACCTCCCTTCTCTTCTTCAATGTGATTCCCATACAAAATTGAACCTCGTGCCCGGACTCATGCATCAAGTGGGCTCTCACTTTGCCTGACCCACTCGTCCGCCTATAGGGGCAAAGCTTGCAAGACCACGGGCGGAATCTCCTCCACTTCCAGGCCGGTTGGCATTAACCTCTTCCCACCATGACCAACATCGGTTCTTCTAGCACCACCACGGAGTGTAGGTGTGACCAATGTGTCAAACAACCAGAGTTTGGTGCGCGGCTCCTGAAACTGAATGTAGGCACATTGTCTCTCTAGTGCCCCTAGGGCTGCATATCCACGTGCCAATCTAGCCTCTGCTGCTTGTCTCATAGAGAACTGTGGTCCACTGAATGTGACTCCTAGGTACACATATGATCTGGTGTACTCCACTGATTCACCTCTAAAAGTGAATTGATGGTCGGATCTAGTCACCCAGGCCTATGCGGTATTGAAGACCATAATCTTCGTCTTCCCAAGGTTCACTATGAGGTCCCTATCTACACAAAACGACTACAAAGCATCCAAATGCTGTTGCAAACCCTCAGGGGAGTCTGCAATAAGTACTAGCAGTATGGGTATCCAAACCCTTGCCAGTCTGGCCCCCTGCCCCCCCATCCTGTCAATGTAGTCGGATATCTCATCAATGTAAAGTCCAAAAAGGGTGGGTGACACTGGGCATCCCTGCTTCACCCCAATGGTGCTAGTCACTGTATCCGACATGCCTCTGGGAGTCCGTACTCTGCCTATCACCGCCTCATATAATGAATAAATGCCCCACTGCATCTCCTCGGGAACACCAATGTCATGCAATCCCCTCATGAGTTTGGCATGTGGCACCGTGTCAAAGGCTTTGCGGAACTCCACGAAGCAGCAATATATCCACTTCCCCCATGCTCATCCCTCCTCAATGAGAGCCATGAGGATAAATATGTGATCCAAAGTCGTGAAACCTCGTCTGAAACCTGCCTGCCCAGGTGCTCTGAGTCCATGTGTCCCAGCCCATCTACTCAGCTCTCGATCCAAATATCTTGGCCAAGCAATGGCCAATCATGATGGTCCTGTAGTTCCCTGGTATCATGGGGTCACCACTCTTAAATAGAGGTACAATAGTATGTGCCGCCCAACTGTATGGGAAACATTCGCAAATGGCCCTGTTAAACATGTGTACTAACAGTGGTGCCAATACATCTCTAGCATGTGAAAAATGTTCTGCCACCAGACCATCCTGGTCTTGGGCTCTTCCATTACGTAGTCTGTCAATAGCATCCAAAACCATCCGAATGGTGACAAAAGTACTATGATCCAGGCGAGTTGCTGACGGACGAGGAATGGGGGGCTACCTTGGTACTTCATATAAAGATCTTGCATATTCATGCCATGCCTCAGGTGCTGTGATAGGTGTGGGTGGCTGTCGCTCATGGAACACCTTCCACGCCCTCTTGTTGTCCTGCCCCAAAAATAGTTGGTATATCTCCCTCTCAAGCTTGGCCAGGTAATCTCGCTTCTTCTTCCGCACAAGGCGTTTGAAGAGCATTCTAGCCTGTCTGTGTGTGTGGATGCCAAGGGTGATCTCCTGTTGCAAGCGGTCACGAGTCTCGCGACATTCATCATTGTACCAACCATTCTGGGGGCCGTATGGCGAGGGGGGGTATACGCGAAAGCATATGCTGCTGAACCATGTAATACATTTGCCAACTCTTTCGTAAGCTCATCAAGTGGACTGCTCGGGTCAAGGGCGAACAGACCATCATATACTGCACTGCCATATACCCTAGAGGTCTCCCGAGTAAAGTGATATCTTGGGTATCTGGTATGACTAGAGGGTGGTGTGCCTCTAACATATCCACAAGTCACAGAAAATGTCAAATATGCATGGTCTGCTGCTATCCCAATGGGTCTGCCCGAAATGGAGAGATCCTGTATATCATGTATCAAGGTAGGTGAGCCCATCAGGTAATCCATTGTACTAGCTCCTCCCTTTTTGTTCCAGCATGTGAGAGCATCTGAACTTGGCCAACGGGATAGGCCATTATAGATAACTAGCCCATGTGCACTCCCCAAAGCTAGGAAGTGTCTCCCATATTCTGTCACGTCTCCTGTGTCTTGGGCAGATCTCTGCATCCCTATCTCATTCGATGCTAGCTCGCGCTACATGGGCTCATCCGTAGCATAGAGAGTTGATTGTTCCCGACCTGTATGTGCATTTAAGTCCCCCGTTAGTAGTACATCTCCCAAGCTCGCAAATCTCATGATGTCCTCGTACAGCGGCATAGATGGTGATTCTCCCGGAGTAGCGTATTTGGAATGTGCCAGTGGGAAGTAGCATACTGCAATGTAAATGTCCCGAGGTCTATTTGTGCTCACTTTGATCCACATGTAGCGTGCGTCTGCACCTCTATGCATCACATGTACCCCCTCCCGTAAGTCCTCCCTCAACAGTATTGCTACCCCCCCACTTCCTCTAGTCCCCCCTACTATGAGTAGTTGGGGTCGACATACTAATTCCCATCTATACCCAGAAATGAAATGAAATGATATATTAACGTCTCTAAGAGGCCATAGTGGCCTATGAGACCAAAACTGAGAGTACATCTGAATTTGGTGTCTCATCAAAGAGAACAACTAAATGAGACTAAAAAGTACAATAAACTGATTGTCCCACAGTTATAAGAACAGAACTGTAAGACTCCGAGACGATACTGAGTAGAAAATACTGGAAAATATTGAAAATGTATATCAGGTAGATCCATGTATGCTGATCAGTTGAAGCGTTTCCCTCTCCTTAGATCAAGTATCTCCGCCATGGGGCTGTCTAGAATGGAGAGGTCGTAGAAGCAAGGTAGGCGCCTCCGATGCCGAGCAATAATGGCTCTGATCTGGCGATGGTGAGGATGCCGTGGTCGGGATCCTGGTGGGCGTGGTCGACGAGCACGACATAAGATAACTGCTCTATCAGTGGTGACTCCCTGGGAGCATGGTCGGTGCCCTGATGGCCCTGAGAGAGAAAGAAAGAAAGAAAGAAAGAAAACTATATTAACGTTCTTTAGAGGCCACATCTGACCTATAGGACTAATCAGATACATCCATGTGATTACATTCCACTTCGGGGGCAACAAAATGAAAATAGAGATAAAACTAAAAATAGTTCAAATTCCCTACATGACCGTAGGAGAATCCTAGATAACATGAAGGATTTCTCTAGCAGCTACTCTTCATTACTACCATGTTTGGTTGTCCTGAAATCTGCAATAACAGCTCTACCTCTACGGTAGACTGCCCATTTTCCTTGTTTCCTTGCTTCGTATACTTATTGAGTTCTTGTTTCCTGTTTTTTAGTTGTGTGGCTGTGAGTTCATCCGCCATCCACACCTTCGTTCCCTTAAGTGACCTTGTTTGCTTCATGACTTTAATTTTGTCTTTCATATCTGCGTACCTCAAAACCACATGTTTT
The DNA here is from genome assembly GCF_041138505.1 of Cibotium barometz. Taxonomy (NCBI): domain Eukaryota; kingdom Viridiplantae; phylum Streptophyta; class Polypodiopsida; order Cyatheales; family Cibotiaceae; genus Cibotium; species Cibotium barometz. The sequence continues at coordinate 8,936,921 of NC_141080.1, read as the reverse complement.
CCTTTGATTGCCACTGAGGGATCTCCAATGTCGATGAAAGGGATAGCTCTGCACAGCTTTCTTTGTAGAATCTCGCATTCCGGGACATAAGTATCATTCGCAATCTCCTCGTCCTCCAATACCTCCACCTGTTCCCAACTCTCTGACAAACCACCCACCCTAATTTCTTTTGTAATCCATTGCTGCTCGTTCTCTTCATTAATCTGTGATATTACTTCTTTAATGAGAATTTCTTTAGGCTGTGGATGAAGTAAATTTACCTGTGTGATTTCCTCCCTGTTTTCTTTTTCATGTTGTTATTCCTTAATCTGTTTCTCCAGGGTTGAAAGATGTTGTTTTGTTTGATGTAGTTCATTTTGCAAGGCTGAATTTGTTTGCTGAAGATGTTGAATCATGCTCAGGAGGTACCGCTCCCATGGTGATGGTTTTTCATTGGGTTTGGTAGGAGGGGAGATAAGGGTTTCGGAGAAGGTTTTCTTGCTGGCCATGTCAAACTGCTGGACTGTTTGAGAGGTTGCTCTTCACGAACCCCACCCCCATGAGGTGCAAGCCCTTACCTGCTTGGAGGTGGGTTACAACCCTACCCTACAACTAGGGTGAGCAGGCGGGCAATAGGTGCATAGGTCTGTATGTGAGTAGCAAGAGAGATGGGCAACGGGAGAGAGAGAGAGAGAGAGAGAGAGAGAGAGAGAGAGAGAGAGAGGGAGAGTTATGTTGCTGCCTTGGGGAAGGGCGGGTGGGAAACGGACGGCAAGGGCGAACGGGCGGCGAACAGAGGCGACCAGGTGAAGCGATGGTGAGTAGGGGCGAACAGAGGCGAGCAGTGAAGCGACGAGCGGGAGAGAGAGAGAGAGAGGGGGCGGCGAGCAGTGAAGCGAAATGGGGGGTTAACACGAACAGAGGCGACCAGGTGAAGCGACGACAAGCAGGGGCGAACGGGCGGGGGAGAGAGGGAGAGAGGGAGAGAGAGAGAGAGAGAGAGAGGGGGGGGGGGGGGGGGGGACGGGCGGGAACAGAGGCAACCAGGTGAAGCGATGGTGAGCAAGGGCGAACGGGCGGCGAACAGGTGAGCAACTGAGCAAGGGCAAACGAGCGGCGAATAGAGGCGACCAGGTGAAGCGACGGCGAGAGAGAGAGAGAGAGAGAGAGAGAGAGAGAGAGAGAGAGAGAGAGAGAGAGAGAGAGAGAGAGAGAGAGAGAGAGAGAGAGAGCCATCCTCAGTGGTGCGCATAGTAGCACGAAACGGCGTTTCCGCCCCCAGGAAACGGTTCGGGCGTTTCCGGAAACGGCAGGCCGGCGGAAACGCCGTTTCCGCGTATTTTTTTTTTTCAGGTTTTGACAGGGGGGGGCCGCGTGCGTTTTTTCATTTTCGCTCTCCTTTCCTGCAGCGCTGCGCTTCTTCGAACCTTGCGCCTTTTCACCACAAAGGGCCAAGGCTCAAGGCCAAGGCCCTAAGGCTCAAGCCTTTGCCCCCAGTGCCCCCCACAAGGCTCCAAGGCCTGTACTCTGCAGGCAGCTTGCTCCAGTGCTCTCCAATCTCACAGGTGGCTGCCCATTCTTCAAGGCTTCAAGGCCCAACTTCCAAGCCTCCAAGGGCAAGTGTTCTCGAGGGTAAGTGCTTTCAACTTCAAGTCTCACTATGCCTACAGATCCCTATTGGCAGTATGCAACAAAAGGGGATGGATATGTCGGAGGTGGGGGTTCCCGCAAGTGGAAATGTAATTTTTGTGGATATGAAAAAACAGGTTCAGTGACCCGGGTAAAAGACCATTTGGGGCATGTCCCAGGCAGAGATGTCGCTTTATGTCAAAATGTGCCGCCCGATGTATTGGCATCACTTGAGGGTTGGAGAAAGCAACGCCTTGGTTTGGATGTTGGTGAGCAACATATGGCAGCACATGCAACAGGTGAAGCATCCTCGAGCCAAGTGGCCTCTTCAAAGAGGACTAGAGTTGAGAGCCAGACAGATGTATCTTCGAGTGTGGGTGAGGGCCCTAGTGCAAAGAGGACACCTTTACCTAGTGTGGAAGTGCCTGCAAAGGGTTCATTGCAAAGAGCAAGCATTACAGCAGGCTTGCAAAAGCAAGCCATGAAGGAGGCAACAAGGGAGGTCACGCGCTTGTTTATACGGTGTGCTATCTCTTTCAATGTGGCTCGCACCATACAATGGAAGAAGACCATGCGGGCCGTTAGCCGCATTGGCTGTGAGTGGGAGGGTCCCTCGGCTGAGACAATCCGCACACGAGAATTAAAGAAGGAGAAACTCAACGTAGAAGGCCAGCTTGAGTTTTTGAAAGAAACATGGAAGAAATATGGCTGCACTATCTTATGTGATGGATGGTCAGATGTACGCAAGAGGAATGTGTATAATGTGCTTATCTCCTCTTGCAAAGGCACCATGTTTTACAAGGCCATTGATGCATCGGCTGCGGGTCTCACCGTTACAGGTCTCTTTATTTGGACACACATCAAGAAGGTGATTGAGGAGATTGGCCCACAAAATGTTGTGCAGGTTATTACGGATAATGGAAGCAATTGTGTCTCCATGGGGAGTATGTTGGAGGATGCATTCCCAACAATTGTGTGGACCCCTTGTGCCTCCCATAGTCTTGATTTATTGATTGAGGATTTGGGGAGAATTTTTTGGGTCAGTGAAATCTTTGCCACCGCGAGGAGCATTGTCAAATTTGTGACACAAAGACCAAAGGTTTTGAGCATGTACAGGGCTAATAGTACCTTGGAGCTTCTCAAGCCATCCACTACGAGGTTTGCATACATGTTCATAGTGCTTGAGCGGCTTCTTCGTGTGCGGCCAAATCTGATTCGCACTATTAGTTGTGATGCATGGATCCAGTCGGGTAAGAGTATGACCCCAAAGTTTGTGGATTTTAGACGCAAGATCCTCAATGAAGCATGGTGGGAAGAGGCAGAGGCATTAGTGAAGACCTTAAATCTCATCTACACGGTCTTGCGCATCACGGACATGGAGGGGAGTACACTAGGCCTCATTTATGAGTACATGGATAGGATCGGGAAGGCACTAGACAACAATGCCTACCTATCTGTAGAGAGGTACGTACTTCTTCGCTCATGACTCATGGCTCATGAGCCTTTGCCAAATTGCCTTTTTGTCTTGGCTCTTTTCTAAGTTATAACTTTAAAGTCTTTCTTTGGTTTTGTTTGTTACTTGTAACTTGTAGAATCGCGGAGATCAAGCAGATTTGGCAAAACCGTTGGGTTTGGTTTCATAGACCAATCCATGCTGTGGCTCATGTGTTGCATCCTCTATGGCGTAGCGAGGATCAGCTTGAGTGTGAGGAGCTAAACGATGACTTCCAAACCTATGTGGAGAAATGGTGTGGTGGCAATTTGCAGATGTTGCGATGCTTAGAGGATGATCTCCTTGCTTTCCGCAACAACACTGGCTACTTCACAAGACCTACTGCAAAACTTCGAGAAACGCAGCTTCAGCCGGTCTCATGGTGGGAGAAATATGGACATGGTGTGCCTACGTTGGTGAGTAAGAAGTCCCTCCGCTTAAGCTTTAACGGCGACACCTTATTTGTATAATGTACTAATCCTAAATCTGCTCTTTGAACAGAGACGTCTTGCCATTCGAGTCCTCTCACAAGATTGCAGCTCTGGAACTTGTGAGAGGAATTGGAGCACATGGGCGCTCTACCATACGAAGAGGAGGAACAAGTTGACTACAGCCCAACTTGAGCGTCTTGTTTTCTGCAATTGTAACTTGAAGCTTCTTGAGCGGGCAGCTATGGGTCCTGAGCCAATGCAAGTGAATGTCGACAAGATTGACATTGAGAAGGTGCGGGATATTCCCACAATTCTACAAGAGGACCGAGATCTTTACACTTTGCTTTACGAGGAGGCCACAACACCAGTTCACGACACACGTGGTGGTCGTCGTAGGAGAGGGAGGCCGGCTGCAGCTAGTACTAGTGCTGCTAGAGAGGAGGCTACTGGAGAGGACTCATCTTCTTGCAGTGAGGACACACGCGAGAGCCATGAGGACTCTCAGGAGGATTCAGACTCCTCGGGTGCTTCAGATGAGGCTCAGCAGTGATCACTGATTCACTGATGTTCCATGTTTTTTGTTTAGTTCTTCTTATCCTTAGGGATTATGGACAGCCGGCATGTCGGTTATTTTGTAGTTTTTGAACCTCTGACTCCCAAGTTTGATGATCATTGCTGATATGTATGATGTATTATGATCACAATTTGCAGCTTGCTATGTATGCTTCGGCCTTCAGCCTTTAGTTTTTTATGGTTCACATGAATTTGCCGCGACATCATACATGTCCATTTGGCATTATCTACATTCTGTTAAGTGTTATGATTCTAATGTCCACTTGAGTCTTTGATGTGTCTTGTTTGAGGTCTCTATGCATGTTTTTTGCATCTCTTGACATAAGTTTATTTAATAGGATGTCTCTATGCATGTTTTTTACATGTCTAAAATAAATTCAAAAGAAACTCCGTTTCTTGCCGTTTCCGACCTCGCGGAAACTCGGAAACTCCGTTTCCGACCCGGTCCGAACCGACCGTTTCTGCCGGTCCAGGTTACTATGGTGGTGCGGAGAAGATGGTCTCTATAGAAAGCCATCTTCGTCCCCAACTCCGATGAGGGCTCTAGCCATGTCCTCCTAGTGTCCAATTGAATGAGGTCCTGTCTGATGACTCTACTAATCTCAGAATGTGTCAAGGTGAGAGAGGGTGCCTCCAGAGAGTACTGGAAGGGTGGAAGTCTGTCTAAGCTGAACCCATGAAGCTCAAACCAGGATGCTATCTGCGCATACCAACATGAAGTGTCTCCCTCCATGGCTAGCTGATGAGAGGACTCTAAAGCAAGTCGTGCATACCGGTGCCGGGGAAGCTCCCAGGTGCTATGAATGAAGGACATTGATCTGGCAAGAGCCTCTACTACGATCGGTGGTGCTCCCATCTCGCCTCGGATAATCTCATGGGGTACCGAGGCCTTAGCCCGAATCATCCTGGAGATCATGGACACAAGTGGTCTCTCCATCGATCTCCATCCATCGTATGTGCGTCCTGATCGACTGTGACGATCTAAGCTAGGCCCCCATATCTGTACTCCATATAGCATAGCCGATGTGACCAACGTCTTCAAAAGGCCAAAGTGACCTATGAGACCAAAGTTACAACCATGTGACATCTGATACACTGTCTGGAAAAGAAAAGAAAGAACTGAAGGTACGCATCTAGCCCTACAATACATCAGTAGGGAGCATCCGGAAGCAGCAACTAGGAAGAGTGGGAAGCTAATGCTACTAGTCAAAATGGGGTGCATGAGTACATGGATACATGAATACATGAATATGGGGGAGTACAAAAGTGACAGGGAGTACAACAGTATATGGCTGGAGTGGTAATCATCCTAGGAGCTCTAGCATGGGTCTTTGCCGGATGGCCTGGATATCTGCCATAGCATAGAGAGAGAGAGAGAGAGAGAGAGAGAGAGAGAAAAGAAAGAAAGAAAGATATATTAAGCGTCTACTAAAGACCCAATGGGCCTATGAGACCAAAGTGGTACAATAATGTCCATGGCATATCTCATCATGGAATGGAAAATAAAACAAAATGAAAACATAAATATAGCTATCTCACTAGGGTGATACAAAACTGTCCAAGGAAACTCGTCATGGAAAACTAAGAACATAAAAACATGGGAGCAACATCAGCTCTGAGTAGTGCATACCATACTCCAGAGTGCCCCTCAAGTGCTAGCTGTCTGGAGGACTCGAGGGCAAGCCTCGAGTACCCGTGGGGATCCATGTGACTGATGTGAAGAAGGTACGTGACTGTCTGAAAGAGTGCCTCCACTACCATCGGGGCTGCAGCAAACTCTGCTTGGATAATCTGGTGTGGGACTGATGGTTTGCTGCGGATCATACGGGAGAACATCATGACCTGGGGCCTCTCAACTCGTTGCCAATCCTCATCAGATAAATCTGGCCCCCAGAAAGCTACTCCATACATCAAGGCTGGTGTGACGAGGGTGTCAAAAAGCCAGCCTTTTGTCCTGGGCTCCTGGAAATGTGCCTGGAAGCACTACCACTCAAGTAAGCTCAAGGTTGCATATCCCTGCGTCACTCTAGCATGTGCTGCGGGAAGCATGGTAAAGCGTGGGCCACTGAAAGTGACACCAAGGTAGACATAGGATGAGACAATCTCCACAGGATCCCCTCTATATGTGAAGAGAAAGAGAGAGAGAGCGAGAGAGAGAGCTCTTATGGCTTAAGGCTTAAAAGTTAAGAGGCTAGAGCCGAGAGTAAGCTTGCGGGTTGAGAGAGAGAGTGAGACAGTGAGGGAGTGGGAGAGAGAGAGAGAATGAGGGAGTGGGAGAGAGCGAGAGAGAGAGCTTGCTGCTTAAGCCTTATAGGGCCTAGGCAGCTGGCCAAGAGTGAGAGAGTGGGAGAGAGAGAGAGCGAGGAGAGCTTAAGCCTTATAGGTGGCTCTCAGCACAGTCCCCACGGGTGACGGCAGGCCATAGAGTCAGCTAGACGCCAACGGGAGAAAACGGGCAGAAGCAACGGCGAAAAAAAAGCGAAAATAATGGCGAAAAAAATAGCCGAAAAAAAACGCTTGGGTGTTCCAGGTGTGTCCCATTCCAGACCCGTCCCCAACAAGAAGAGGCCGTTCCGCCGTTCCCCGAATGCCGTCCCCGGGTGACAGTAATGCCCGAGACATTCCCCCCGTCCCCATTCCGTGTTGGAACGCCAGGTCGTTTCGGGACGGCGTTTCCGCATCCCGGCCTGTGACTATGATCCTCTATCCTAGATAAAGGAGGCTGTCCATGTAGCACCCTAGGACAGATGGTGGACGTGGTGACGAGCACTGCAAAGATCTTCTACCATCTGCAAAGGAAGAAGGAGCCGTTGCATAGTCTTTAAAGCTGCTTCTCCACGTGCAGCAGCAACAAAGACCAGCTAGCTAGCTGCTAAATCTATAGAACTTAAACTCTCTTCGCCTAGGCAGCCCGTCCGAAATTTCTGCATCACGGCATTCTTAGCAACACGGCCTCCAAGTTTATGCAGCACCCAATTTTTAAAGGTTGCTTTACCCTTATTTCACTAAGGCTTTTGGGCTTCTTCACATCAAGACCTCCCTAAGAGGTGGGTCATGTGCAGACAGCTTTTGGACTCCTGAGGTTTATCGCATGTAGCAAATCTCGCTATTTACACATTATTTCAAGAGCTCACATAGAATCTTTGTGTCACTTTTGAAATCATGACATATGTGGCAAAGTCTTCAAAGACAAAAGTGCAAGCAACTTGTGAAGGGAAAGTTAATCAAGCTATCTTTCTTTCATGTGAAGATGACAGTCACTTGAGGGACCGATTGCTTGACTTCTGCAGAAGTAGCAAATGTATGCAAATTTATTTTGCAGTGCACTGGGATAAGCATAGAAGATACCTTTTGATGGTATTTTTCAACCAAAAGCCAATGATGGCTAGTTTGTAGTTTGTAAACACTATATATATTTGTCACATCGTAATAATAAAATAAGTAGTGATTTTTCAGCAATGCATGTTTTCTTCTTCTCCTCTCAACATGTGCATTTTCTGCATCTTTTGTGCAAATAAACATTAAGCTAATTTACAACACGCCATGCATTGATGTTGGGTTTTCTCCTCTCTACAATCTTTACTTATCCACCCCTAAATAATGCATAATTCCCTTCATTCCTAGCCTCTTTTACCTTGATCATCTTTGTTTTCCTTTCTTCCACTTGCAGTTGAGTACGATCTTCAATGATGTATGTATGTGTTGTTGAATCTAATTTTGAAATTGAACATTGACTTTGCATTTTTGAACTTGATACTCAACAGTCTTTCTTTCTAGAGAGATCTCCTTACGCTTCATGCATTCTCCACATCATTGCTGACATCATCTTCTCTTGTAAGACTTGGATGTTCTCCAAAGGAAATGCTCCTTCTTTGAACATGAAACAAATATATTAAGGGCTTTATCCTTTCTACACTGTTCCTCCTAAGGTGTAGCCATGATCGATGCGCTAGGAGTTTGCCTACCTTTCTTGATCACCTTTGTCCACTCTTTCTCAAACTCTTCTTTCTCTTTCATGCCACAGCAGTCCACTTGGATCGGCCACATTTTACCACCTCTGCCAGCTGTTTCTTGTGTTCTTATGTTTGCTGCTCTTTAAGAAAGGATGATTCTTCTTGCTGTTGCAGGTTTCTTGCAAGAAACTTACCTAGTTTGGCCTTATGTGTGGTTTGCAAAGATGCAATATTTACTTCTGCTTCTGCTAAACAAGCAAATTGTTTGCTTAGAGAGAGAGAGAGAGAGAGAGAGAGAGAGAAGAAAGAAAGAAAGAAAGATATATTAAGCGTCTACTAAAGACCCAATGGGCCTATGAGACCAAAGTGATACAGTAATGTCCATGGCATATCTCATCATGGAATAGAAAATAAAACAGAAAGAAAACATAAATATAGCTATCTCACTGGGGTTATACAAAACTGTCCATGGAAACTCATCATGGAATACTAAGAACATAAAAACATGGGAGCAACATCAGCTCCGAGTAGATGGTATACCACTCTCCAAAATGTCAAGCATGGGGCTGACGAGTATGGCCGAGAGGTCTCCCTCAGCTATGTCACGTGGAAAGGTAGCTCGATGGCGGTGGAGCATGTCCTGGATTTGGAGCTAATGAGGTGATCGTGGCCGGCGGGGGGGTCGGGGCGTTGCGCACACTGGAGTGCAGAGGCTTGGTCCGAGGTAACTCCTCTCGGGCGAGGTAGGTCCAGTGCAGCTCGTGGAGGGTCCACAAGATCCACTATGTCGGTGTCCTCCACGTCTTGGGTCCGGAAGAAACTGGTGATGGTTGGCTGCCAAGGGAGGGGGCGGGGTGGCTAGGGCCTGTGTCTCAAGAAGGTGTCCTTGTGTCTGCGGAGCTCAAGCAGGAAGAGGCCCATGCAATGCTGGTCCTGGAAGTCAATGATCAAGGAGAGTGGACCGAATCCCTCACGAAAAAGACAGTGAAACCTCCCGCAGATCTCATAGTATATTGGGCAGCGGCATATGTAATGCTCCTCTGTATCAACCTCTATGTGGCATAGTCGGCAGATCCTCTCCTCTTTGGGTGTCCGTATGAGCTTCCCGGCTCTGAAGATGCACTCAGCTCTACTGTCTCCACTCTGAGGCGGTGGGAAGAAACCCGTATCTAGCCAATCGCGATCCGCATGGCATGGGACATGTGAACACTCAAGTAGCCCGGCTGCTGGATGAATCCATCCTCAGTGAGTGTGAGGAAGTGGTCTCTGTAAAAGTGCATCTTTGTGGGGAGCTCCGTGGGTGTGATCCATGTGCAATGTGTGTAGAGGCTAAGAAGATCTGACCGGATAACCCGGTTGGTATCCTCCTGAGACAGCCGGAGAAAAGGGGAGTCCAAACTGTACTAAAGGGGGGGTAGGCGGTCCATGCAAAGCCCATATACTGAGAACCAAGTGGAAACTAGTGCATACCATACTCCACAGTGCCCCTCAAGTGCTAGCTGTCTGGAGGACTCCAGGGCAAGCCTCGGGTACCTCTGGGGATCCATGTGACTGATGCGATGGAGATATGTGACTGTCTGGAAGAGTGCCTCCACTACCATCGGGACTACAACAAACTCTGCCTGGATAATTTGGTGTGGGACTGATGGTTTGCTGCAGATCATACGGGACAGCATCGTGTCCTGGGGCCTCTGAACTCGCTGCCAATCCTCATCGGATAAATGAATGGGAGAGAGAATTAGGGTTAGAGTTATTCATGTGGGAGACATACACAGAGAGAACAAGGGAGAGAGAGAGAGAGAGAGTTGTGTGGTAGTCAACTCATCAAGATGAGTGTGTGACTCCCCTATCACACATGTATATTGCACTAGTACACATAGTGCACTTAGTACATTAAAAGTACTAAGTGTACTATGTACTATAACTTATGGGCTTGTACACACTATAAGGGTGGGCATAGTGCCTTTACCCCAACAACCTCCCACTTAAAGGCAAAGTGCCCTTAAATGAAGGAAAAGAAAAAATCAACATGTACATGATAATATACAAGGCCATATCAAGGCTGAAACTGGCCTCATCCAATGCCCATCAAGTGTCTGCAATGAGCAAACCGCTCCGGAGGCAAACTCTTTGTCAACAGATCAGCCGGGTTGTCATCCGTATGAATTTTAACAAGCTGAATTTGCTTGTTCTCTATCACCTCTCTGATGAAGTGATACTTCACATCCACATGCTTCGTCTTTGCATGAAAGACAGGGTTCTTTGCCAACTGGATGGCACTCTGATTGTCACAATGCAACAATGGAATATCCCCTGTATATCCCAAATCAACCACTAACCGAGATAGCCATAATGCCTCCTTGCAAGCCTCTGTGGCTGCAATATACTCGGCCTCTGTAGTAGATAAGGCTGTACACTTCTGCATCCTGAATATCCATGACACAACACCTCCTGTGAATGTAAATACATAACCGGTAGTAGACTTCCGGTTATCTGGATGACCGGCATAATCCGAATCTGTGTAACCATGCACTAATGCATCCTGTTTGCCAAAACATATGCACATATCTTGTGTGCCCTTTAGGTATCTCATGACACCTTTCACTGCTTCCCAATGCTTCTTGCCAGGGTTGGCCATGTATCTAGAAACCACTCCCACTGCAAATGCAATGTCCGGCCTAGTAGCAACCATGGCATACATGAGACTGCCACAAGCTGAAGCATACGGAATCTTGGCCATATCAGCCCTGTCTCTATCTGACTGTGGGCTGTCCATAGCACTGAGTTTCACATATGGAGGCAAAGGAGTACTAGTCTTCTTCCCCCCGTCCATATTGAACCTCTGCAAGACTTTGCCAATGTATTCCTTCTGAGACAAATACAACACATGCTGATTTCTGTCCCGAAGTATCCGCATACCCAAAATGTGATTTGCATCACCCAAATCCTTCATATCAAAGGTTTGATGCAGCCTCTGCTTCAAGGCATCCATCTCCTTACGAGATTTCCCGGCAATCAACATATCATCAACATACAAGATGAGGATCAATAGACTGCCATCCAAAGCTTTCTTGGTGTATAAGCAGTGATCCATGTCACTTCTCCTGAATTTCTGGGATTTCATGAATGTATCAAATTTATGATACCATTCCCTTGGTGCCTGTTTGAGCCCATAAAGACTCTTTTTCAGCTTGCATACAAGCTTCTCCTTTCCACTCACTACATAACCCTCTGGCTGTTGCATATATATCTCCTCATGGAGATCACCGTGAAGAAAAGCAGTCTTCACATCCATCTGAATCAAGTCCAGATCATCATGTGCAACCAAAGCTAACACAGCTCTAAGTGTGGTCATTTTGACCACTGGAGAGAAGATCTCATCAAAGTCCACACCATATTCCTGCTTGAAGCCCTTAGCCACTAACCTGGCTTTGTACCTTGGCTTTGCATCAGGTGCAACTTTGAGCCTGTATACCCACTTGCATGGCAAAACCTTCTTGCCTGCAGGCAAATGCACCAACTTCCATGTTCCATTTTTGTGCAGAGAATCCATCTCTGACTTCATGGCACGCTCCCATAGAGCTTTGTCTGCCCTCTGTAAAGCCTCCTTATAACATGAGGGCTCCCCACAGTCAGTAAGCATCAAGTAGTCAACCCCTGGAACAAACCTGTCAGGGGCTCTGGAGGGTCTTGTGGACCTCCGTACCCAATGACCATCATTTGCAGGTTGTTGTCCAGCCTGCATATCACCTATTGGTGGCTCCTGTTCCATGCCATAAGGCTGAAAAATCATGCCCGGTATCTCCTCTAACTGTGGCATATCCATAGGGATATTTTCTGCCATCTCTGGCTGTCCATTTGGACCATTTTCAGCACCATTTAAGGGCTGGTTTTGTTGCTGTAATGGCTGATTTATAGCCCTTGGTTGTTGTCCATGATGTCCATCATCATCAAAGATGACTCTGCCAGGCTCCTGTTGCCTTGCAGGCTCCTTATACATGCATGTTTCATCAAAAATGACATCATTGTTGCGTATAATCTTTCTATTCACGGGATCCCAAAGTCTATACCCCATTTCACCTCTGTCACCATATCCTAGGAATATGCATTTGTGAGACTTAGGATCAAGTTTGGTGCGCATTTCCCTGCGTATGTGCACGTACGCAACGCAACCAAACACTCTCAAGTGCTTGTATGACGGAGGCTTCCCTGTCCATACTTCCTCTGGCACTTTCCCACCAAGCCTCGTGTTAGGTGACCTGTTTATAAGGTGAACGGATGTCACAACAGCTTCAGCCCAAAAACCATGAGGTAATGCAGCATGTGACAACATAGAACGGACCTTCTCCTGAATGGTTCTGTTCATCCTCTCTGCTGTCCCGTTTTGTGGAGGATCATAAGGAGTAGAGAGCTCCCTCTTGATGCCTTTAGCATCACAAAAGACCTGACACTGTTTGGACATATACTCTCCACCATTGTCGGAACGCAAAGCCTTCAGTGTTTTGCCTGTTTGATTCTCAACATGAGCAACAAACTTCTGAAACACTGAGAATGTATCACTCTTCAAACGAAGAGGATAGACCCACACCTTGCGTGTGGCATCATCTATAAAAGACAAAATATTTTGCCCCTCCCAAAGAAAGCTGAGGCATCTCACATACATCTGTATGCACAAGCTCTAACTGAGCATCTTTCTGTCCAAGAGCTTTCTTGTGGGGGCACTGGAGTTGCCTGCCATATATACAATGCTCACAAAACTGAAAACTTGAAAACTTTAGAGAAGGCAAGTAACCCAAACGAGACAATTGCTCCATTCCTTTGACACTCATGTGTCCCAACCGGCTATGCCACATAGAGATTTCCGGCAGCTCGGTTGCATTTACATTAGCATGGTGACAAACACCTGCATGCATGAAGTAAAGAGTGTCCACCTTAGAGCCTCTGGCAACAACCAGTGAGCCCTTACTAATTTTCCACTTTCCACGACATCAAGTGAAGACGTGAATAGGACCTCATCCTCACTGTCACCTGCATGTGACACATTGATTTCTTCAATCTTGACTCCACTTTTACCCTTTGGCTTTACATCTTTGGTTTCATCTTTGTCTTTGTCTTTGCCTTTTTCCTTTTCCTTTTGATCATTTTTCCATTTATAGCATTGCTTTTTGATGTGTCCCTTCTTGCCACAATAATGGCATTCCAAGTCCTTTTTAGAGCGGGACTTGCTCCTTCCCCTTTCTTGGCTTTTTCCCCTTTGCTGGGATCTCCCACGTGCATTCATTGCATTGGACTTTCCAACAGAGTTGTTTTTCCTGTTCATCTCTTCTTGAAGAAGAGCACCCTCAACATCTGCATATGACAGCATAGCATTCGAATTGCCAGTGGCTGTCCTGAATGTGTCCCAACTCTCTGGCAAAGTGCATAAGAGAAAAGTGGCTTTGAACTCATCGTCCATTGCCAACTTTTGATTTATAACCTGGCTGACAATACCATTAAACTCATTTAGATGGGCTGCCATAGACGCCCCTTCCTTCATCTGAAGACCTATGAGTTTCTTCAACCAATACACTTTGCTTGAGGCACTTTGCTGGGCATACAAGTCCTGCAATCTCTGCCACATTCCCCAAGCCGTCTTCTCTTCACGAATGCTGAAAAGTAAAGTGTCTGACACAGACAACATGATGGTGGATCTTGCCAGCTCATCCATATTTTCCCCCTCTTCAGCAGTAAGAGAAGCGGGCTTTACACCCCTTTCTTTGATAGGCTTGTGCTGCTTTTTCTGGAGCAACACATTATAGCACAGGGTTTGCCAAATATCATAGTTATGTGAGCCTTCAAGCTTCTTGATGTGAAGCAATGAAGAGCTCTCACCTGTGGTTGCCATAGCAATATGCAACCTGTCAATGCCTGACTCCCTGCAAAATGTGCAAACACTGCACCAAAAGCACACAAAGTGCTCACAGTTATTCTCCCAAGTTTTATCTCCTTATGCGGAAGCACAAATGCAACTTTTCTCCCACTGTATGTGATGAAATCAGCAAAATCTGGTTGCTGCAGATTTTGGACAGCACCTTAAATGTGCTCTGTTGCCCTTTCAAAGTATTGTACAACAGTACCAAGTGCTCACCTGTGATGTACCAAACCTGTACCGGCAAGTACAGCAGCTGAAATTAAACCTTTTCCTCACTCAAATCAGTGTACAGCCATGCCAAAACTTGCACAAAGCTGCGCCAAATCTGTATCAACAGGTACAGTAGCAATAAATGCTCTCCTGGCTGTCCAAATGAGTGAAAATCAGACTTTTACAGTCCCGAACACTGCATACAACAGTCCCGAACAGAAATTGGGCAAAAGCCCCTTGATTGCAAGCTGATTTTTGAGGATTCAAGGCATAAATGTCTTGCCTGCTGCTTTGCCAAGCTCAACAAGCATAAAATCTTGAAAAGCCTCTTGATTTAAGATCAATTGCTGATCATACATGGTACATTGACGCACATGAAGGCATCCAGAGTCTTTGCGATGCTTCCCCCTGGCCACATATACATCCAATACATGAAAGCCCCTTGATTTACAGGCACATTGAGTGCTTGTAAGGCATCAACACATTATCCACAGCATCAAATGCGATTGCCTGCATGCAAATCAACCAAATCGGCACAAAAGCCCCTTGATTTGCACTGCAATTTGCTGCAATTTTGCCCAAATGTGCGATTTCTCACATCATACAGCATGTATGAGTGCTTAATTGCACAATTACATCAAAAGCCCCAAATTTCGACATCCAATTTCCTGCAAATTGATCCTGATTGTGACCAATGTCACCCAATTTTGCCAATTTTGCTCAGAAATTGAGCAATTCGGCACTTGTATCTACTCAATTGATGACTGTACTTGCTCAATTGCAAATCCCAAAAAAAAATTGAAGCAGAATACCTTGTAATTTCTGATTTTTTGTTGCAGAAAAAAAAATTTGGTGCTGCTATTGATGTTGATGCTGATGCAGTTGTAGTCGGGCTTGGGCTGGTCACAGACGTGGCCCTGTTTGGGCAGGCGAAGGACCAGACGGCACTACCACGCTTGGCGAGTCGTCCATAGTCATCTTCTTGCCGAAGATGCCAGCGGGGTTCACAGGGGGGCCGGCCACAACGCGCTCGCCTTCGTAGAACAGGACTGGCAGGGCCACGGAACCATGGGTCAGATCGAGCGAGGCCAGCGGAGCTGAGGCGTCGGTCAGGTCCTGTAAGGCGAAGGCGGACGAGGCGTCCTTGGCCAGGGCCTGATTTTGTGAGATGATCTACGCGGCCACCGGTAGGCCAGTTGAATGCGCTGGCCTCCTCGCTACCCCAGCTTCTGCTGCCGCCGACCTTCTTCTTCGCTCGCCTGCCTTCGCCTAGCGCCTAGTAGCCAGTTGAACGCCCAACGCTCGCCTTCGCTCACGCCTAGCAGTCAGCCTACGTGTCCGACTGGCTTCGCCTGTGTTCGCTCGCTGCTGAGCGCCACTCGCTTCTTTGGCCACCAGCGCCTTGCTGCTTACACTGCCTACGCCGATTGCCCCAGCATTGCGAAGCATCCAGGAAGAGCTCCCACCATAAGAGCTCGTTGGTGAGGCGCTGGCAGAGGCCTCATGGTGGCCCTCAGACAAAATGCCCAACACAGACAGAGAAATGCGCAAGAAGATCTGACAGGCTTTGATTACCATTGTGCACGTTTCTGCGCTTTGAGTCTGTGCAAACTCCCCTCCAGCTCTGATACCAGTTGAATGGGAGAGAGAATTAGGGTTAGAGTTATTCATATGGGAGACATACACAGAGAGAACAAGGGAGAGAGAGAGAGAGAGTTGTGGGGATAAGTCAACTCATCAAGATGAGTGTGTGACTCCCCTATCACACATGTATATTGCACTAGTACACATAGTGCACTTAGTACATTAAAAGTACTAAGTGTACTATGTACTATAACTTATGGGCTTGTACACACTATAAGGGTGGGCATAGTGCCTTTACCCCAACAATAAATTTGGCTCCCAGAAAGCTGCTCCATACATCAAGGCTGGTGTGACGAGGGTGTCAAAAAGCCAACCCTTCGTCCTAGGCTCCTGGAAATGTGCCTGGAAGCACTGCCGCTCAAGTAAACTCAAGGTTGCATATCCCCGCGTCACTCTGGCATGTGTTGCGGGAAGCATGGTAAAGCATGGGCCACTGAAAGTGAGACCAAGGTAGACATAGGATGAGACAATCTCCAGAGGATCCCCTCTATGTGTGAAGCTCAATCTGGATGTGACGGGGCCAGAGGTATGGAAGACCATTACCTTGGTTTTACCAAGGTTAACAGAGAGGTCCCGCTGAGTACAAAAGTCATGTAAGGCATCCAACTGTCTCTGAAGCCCTTCGGCTGAGTCTGAGAGGAGGACGATGTCATCTCCATAAAGTAGTATGGGGATCAATATGCCTGCCAGTGTGGGACCAGCCCCGCCTAATCCATCAATGAAGCTCGAGATCTCATCAATGTAGAGGCCGAAAAGAGTGGGTGATAGAGGGCAGCCCTATTTCACCCCAATAGTGCTGGAAATCTCCTATGATGTACCTCCTGGGGCTCTCACTCGTCCGGTGACGGACTCATAGAGGGCGATGATGCTCCAAACCATGTCAGATGGGACTCTAATCTCTTGTAGACGGTGTAAGAGGCGGGCTCGGGGTACAGTATCAAAAGCTTTGCGGGAATCCACAAAGCAATAGTAAATCCTCTGGTGTCGTGCTCTACCCTCCTCGATGATGGCACGGAGGGTAAAGATGTGATCAAGGGTAGAGTAGCTCCTCTGGAATCCAGCCTGTCCTGAGGCCCTGTCCTGAGGCTCTGCATCTCTGGCTCTCTGCAAATGAACTGAGCTCCGCCTCTAGCACTGATCCATAGAGTTTGGCCAATGTGTGGCCAATCATGATCGTCCTGTAGTTATTAGGATCAAGTGGATCTTCGGCTTTGAGGATGGGGGTGATGGTGTTGGTGGACCAAGAGGGTGGAAATCATTCACAAAGGGCTCTATTGAGAGAGAGAGAGAGAGAGAGAGAGAGAGAGAGAGAGGAAATATACCTGATTATCAAAAAACAATTCCAGCAATGGATATGTAAAAGAGCCGTTCAGCTGGTTGATGATGTGCAAAGCCCTGCATGCAAAAAATGCATTGTGATGATACCTACCACACAAACAAGTATGTGAATCAGTAATCAAATATGAGCAAGAATAATAATAAAACATCAATGCAACATTTATGTCACATGAATGACACCACCCACTAAATATATCCACTAGGGCTGGGTTCAGTCAGTGAGTCCTGCAATTAGCAGAGTTTTCAAGACTCAGATCTCAAATTATTCTCATTAACCATCCCACTCACATATATCAACAGGGTCTATTATATAGCAGACACGCTTTGTGAGTAACAACCTTGCAACCCTTTTATGCACTTTCCTCTGCAAGTTTCAACAGCACTTTATTGCGTCAGATATCCAACCTCATATCCAGCATTCATGGCAACCCTAATTCTTGCATCACCCTTGTGAGTAGAATGATCCCTTAAAAACCTGGTGAAGGACCAGCGCAATACAAAGAATGCCTTTCGGCACAAAAAAGAAAACCACTCTTCCTGTTTATTTTCGTGACTTAATCTTGCAAAAGCATAGATAAATGGAGTACAAAATCATTCAATACAGCAAGTAAAGAATTAAATATTCAATCACACCACATGAGCGCTAGGTCTCAAGGGCAGGCCAACCCCACCCCCCGCAGTGCACCCCAGCTAAAGAGTACTAACTGAAATGAGATTAAACTACAAATGTGGCTGAACCAAAAATCAAAACCTCACCATGCTTTCTGTGCAAAACAAAACCAGAACTCACTCCTAAGCAACAACTCACCATCTCCCTCAATCCATTAAGTAATATTGCTTAATTTGCAGGGCTGAAGTTGAGCTCCACTTTGTTGACCATTTTGGGATGCATTTAAACTGATGGGAGTTAATTTTTCTCTTCCATAATTCTAAGATCCCTCAAAGATCTCCCTAAACACAAGCAACAAGATTAGTACCAAATAGAAGGGGTGCAAGCTAGCTCACCTCCCAACTGTAGGTTTGTGACCGTAAATGTTGTGTACCTAATGCTAATCCTCAGGATTAGTACCTAATCCAATAGGGTTAGGGGAGCCCTGGGATTAGGGAGAGCAAGCTGATACATGCGGCTAAGGCTTTGGCTAATAATACCAAGTATACTGGCTATTTACAACTGGACAATTATTTATAGCAACAGTAGCCACTATATAAGTAAGACTTGGGTATTGTTCAAAGAGAGTTATTCACTGTGTGATCTATGATGGACCAAGATTACCGTCACGAACATGATTGGATTCGACGGGACACCAGAGCCCACCACCCGTACCCACGCTCTAGCTCCACGCCCCAGAGGAGTTCTTACTGAGAGAGCTCGATCCATTCTGTGAGCCAGACATCCCCGACCCAGAGCATCAGGACCCTCCACCACATAGACATAGATTCGTCCGCCGAAATGTCATGCTCCCATCACAGAGGCCTGACATTCACTCCACCATTAGAACAGTTATGGGGCCAAGGCGGGTATTGTCATTAGCTGATCACAACATATCTCACTGTACACAGGATCATCTGTTGATCACATGTACTGTTAGATGTTTTTCATTTTACTTTTTCTTTCAGTTTTCCATGGCTCAATATATCCATGGTACCATTGTATTACTTTTGGTCTCATAGGCCCCTGGGGTCTTCCGTAGACGTTAATATAACTTTCTCTCTCTCTCTCTCTCTCTCTCTCTCTCTCTCTCTCTCTCTCTCTCTCGCCTAGAATCCATAAGGTTCAATCATGCAAGCAACCATGAAAAAACGCTTACTTCTTTCTTGCAGATCAAACATAGATATGGTGACCGAGAGTCTAGAGAAATACCTGAGTCCAGTGGAAACTTGAAAAGCAATAGAAAGACACAAACTTTATTCCTGCTTCCACTTTTAGGATTTCTCTGATACCAACTATACAATCCACCTAGATCTCCCTAAACACAAATAACCAGATTAATACCAAATAGAAGGGGTGCAGGCTTGCTCACCACCCAACCATAGATTCCATCCAAAAATCACCCCCCGAGACGGAGGCTAAGGCTCCAATCCCATGAACCATGCATGTCAACATTGGTATACCACCAACGCCTGCTTGCTGAGGCCTTCAGCATGACCGTATGTTGTGGGCAGTGGATTCCGATGTGGATGTATGTACCACAAAGAAATCTGTGATGGCTCTCTGTGAGGTGTCCTGTCGAAGCCGGGGCTGTCTCTCAGCATGCTACCTCAACACTACATCGCTGTGTCGTCTCAGCTGCATCAAGTACATGCCCAAGCACCTCTGATCCTCAAACTGTATCACCCGTGTGAGAGGTCTGAATCCCTCTCGGAAGAGGCAGTGGAATCTCCCTCGGATCTCATAGTAAGCCGGGCAACTGTGCATATAATGGGCCTCATCCTCTACTGCTCTTGTGATGCATACAATGCATGTCCTCTCCTCATGTGGGATATCCTCAACTCTGCCAGTCTCTACTCTGAGGCAGTGGGAGGATACTCTGAGCTGGCCGATCGTGATACGCATGGCATGTGCCATGTGTATCTTAATGTATCCCGGGATCTCAAAGAATCCATCCTCGGAGAGTCTCAAGAAGTGATCTTTGTAGAACTCACACCCATGTTTGGTGTATGTGTAGCCCGAGTAGATCTAACCGGATGATCCGGTTGATCTCCTGACGTGAGAGATCAAGGTATGGGGAATCCAAGCTATACTGAAACGGGGGGAGGCGGTCCATCTGTATGCCATGTGCATGAAACCACTCCACTACCTCAGAGTACCATGCATGTGTCGGTAATGGTGGTGGCTGTGTCGCTGAGGAGGAGGGCAGTCCAGCTCGTCTCAATCGCTCCCTCTCCCTCTCCCTCTCACCGTATAATTGCATAGAGGACTCTAGTGCTAGTCGTGGGAGGCGATCTCTGTCAAGCGTGTATACATGCTGAATATAAGTGACAATCTGAAAAAGGGCATCTGTAACCAATGGGGCCACCCCAAACTCTACATGTAGAATGTCATGTGGTACAGATGGCTTACTCCTGATCATGCATGACAACATCATCACCTCAATGCTCTTCCAGTGATCCTTCCCTAGGCCTCGCCCCCAAAGGGCTGCACCATACATAGCCGCTGGTCGTACTAGAGTATCAAAGAGCCAGCACTTAGTGCAGGGTTGTGCTTGGAAACACTTCTGCACAATCTCACCGTTAACGTCTCTCTCCTTGCAAAATCTGTCCAATGCATTTAAGTGTTTTTGTAAACCCTCGGCTGAATCTGAGATCAAGACAATGTCATCAGCATATAGCAATATGGGCACTACTGTCTGAGCCAATCGTGAACCTCTACCTCCGAAACTATCCACAAATACTACGATCTCATCAATGTATAGGCCAAAGAGTATAGGTGAGAGTGGACAGCCCTGCTTAACCCCAATAGTGCTACATATATCTCCCGAGGTCCCACCGGTTGCACATACTCAGCCGAGTACTACCTCATATAGTGCCATCACACCCCATATCATCTCATGTGAGAACTGGAGCACCTGCAAGCGTCCTATCAGACGAGATCGAGGGATGGAGTCAAAGGCTTTACAAAAATTCACAAAGAAAAATACACAAGTCTCTTTGAGGACCTCACCTCCTCTATGGTAGCCTGTAAAGTAAAGATATGGTCCAGCGTGGAGAAGTTTCTCCTGAAGCCTGCCTGGCCTGATGCTTTGTTTCCCATCCTCTCTACCATAGAGCTCATCATGTCCTCTAGTATTGCCCCATAGATTTTGGCCATTGTGTGACCAATCATGATAGTCCTGTAGTTACCTCGATCCATGGGATCTCCTGCTTTGTGGATATGGGAACAATGGTGTTGGTAGTCCAGGAGGGTGGGAAGCCTTCAGAGAGTGCTCTGTTAAAAAGATTGGCAAGAATGGGAGCCAATACGTGGTGCTCGTAGGTAAAATGTTCCGCGCATAGATCCTCATGATCTTTTGCTCTCCCATTATGTAGTTTTTTAAGAGCCCTAGTGACATTGGGGGAATCAAAGAGAGAAGATGATGTAGGCCTAGGGGTGTGTGACATTTGTGGTATAGGCTGGTTTGGCACATCATACAGTTGTCGTGCATAGGCTTCCCAAAGGCGAGGATCTGTGATAGGTGTAGGTGCTCTTTTTTCTTCCAAAATCCGCCAAGCTTCTGAGTTGTCCTCGCTCAAAAAGAGCTGGTATAACTCTTGTTCTCGTATGGTGAGAAATGCCCGTTTCTTTCGGCGAGTGAATGTACGGAAGATGCATTGCATCTTATGTGCTGAAATCAGCCCATGTTCCCTCTCGCATAAGAGGCGAAGCCTGGTGGTTTTGCACTCTTCATCATACCATCCGTTCTAGGGTTGGGATCCCACTAGCAAACTTGTTGTAGACCATGTGGTGTAGGGGAAGCTGGCGTGGGCGGAGTCATGGATGATGGAGGAAAGTTGGGATGTGATGGTGGAGATGGGGAGGGATAAGTCGAGAGCGGAAATGTGGCGGGAGAGGTGGTCCTCATAGATGTGGTCAAGATCATGATGAAAATGAATCCGGGTGTGGGTGTGGGTGTGGGTGTGGGCAGTAAGATGGGACATGAGATTGTGAAAGAAAGTAATGCGTGGTCAGCTAGTATGGGGGGAGGAGGGATGGTGAAGTTTGAGATGTGTGGTATAAGAGCGAGAGATCCCATGAGGTAATCCACCGTACTAGTGCCTCCCCCATGCAGAAAAGATGTAAGGCTGTCCGACTATGGCCATCTGGACAACCCATTATATATAACCAGCTCATGCATAGCCCCCATCTCCAAGAAGTGTCTAACATATGATGTTGCATTCCCCATATCCTGGTTGGTCCTCTGGAGGCCCATCTCAGCCAAGTCAATTTCTGACAACATAATGGCATCTCCTTGGAAGTCATATGTCTGCACCTGTTCCCCCTTTGTCCGTGCATTAAAGTCTCCTAAGAGGAGGACCTCTCCTTGTTGGGAGAGAGAGGGGGGGAAAGTATGCACCATATATGTTTTACAAATCCATTACTCACCAATCTACCGACCCCGAATATTTAAATTGCTAGCTATATCTGGCACACAAACTAACCCTTCACAGAAGAATAAATCTATCCATTGAAATACCATTAGTGATATAATCTCTGAGTAGGGATCTCTCCAGAATATATACGCGCACCTCAAGATCCACTAGTAACCCAACCGGTTCCCAACTCCACTCAAAACAAGCAAAACATAACAACTTCACCATAACAATGATGAAACAAAGAGTTTCACCACCCCAATCCTAGATGCAACCAATCCACAACAGCACTCCAATCATGTGCAATCCCCGATCCATTTTTCACTCTTCCTTGTAATTGATTAAAAAATCAACACGTCTCACCTTCGGTCAGCTAACACCCAAATAGAAATATGAATGCATCCGGAAATCCTATATGCAGCATATCCTAGTGTCGCATACCACCAAGATATACTCCATATAAGACCTCCTTTAGACCCATAAATCTAGGTTAGAGTGATCAATTCCTTGTTGGACCTTGTCTTGACACAACCAAACTCCCACTTGAATGTCAACCACTTTCAAGTTAGACCCCCACATCAATCTACCAATACGACATTCCCTAAGACCTCCTCCAATCTTGGGACTACCATAAGTGCTTAACACTCAAAAAAATGACAAACTATGTCAATACTCCAATGAACACTAAGCTCGTAGCTACTCACCGGCACTACTAAGCCAAATGCATGGACCTTTTCACATCGTGAAATGGATCTCACGTCATGATTTTTTTTTTCCACGAGCGGGACCTTTTCACGCTGTGAAACGCAAGGACCTTTTCATGCCGTGAAATGGATCTCACGTCGCTAAACCAACCACTGTCCTCTAAAGGATTATCACCAATTCCCACAAAAGTTGAATATCCGCATGGAATTGGCCCGCAGTTTGACTATCTACCCCTCGGGTAAGTTTTCTCCAACACCCCCTCTACCATGTCCCGATGAACCTCCAAATGAGCCCCTAACCTACGAGGATAGTCTTCTTGATGGTCGTAGAAATCTCACCAAAATGAGACGATCTACCATGGGTAAGAGATAAAAACTCGAGAATGAAAGCTACTATCGCAAGATATGTTGGAAAATATATCATCTCAAGATGGTCTTCATGTACCTTAGCATGCTTGGACTGGTCATTTCTATGAGGCCTTGCATTGCATAACTAGCAGACATCATATAGGACTTTTCTACCATTTTTTTGAGTCTTTTTGAGGCTATTTATGGAATATTTATACCTCAGCACTGTTGTCGGCCTGCTACAGTTGGCCGACTAGCTTACATGGGAGATATATAAGGGTTCACACCCTTCTCATCATTCCCCATCTCATTCTTGCATATTAGCTGGAGGTCATTAGCTGTTGCGACAGTCTCTTATGCTTGCAAGCACCTACGGGCTTCCCTCGTGCTCATTTTCAGCAATAATCAACTGTCCACAACCTTCTACAGTTTGTGCTTTTGCCTACAACCCGTGTTTTCTCTTTCTTTCATGGTATTAGAGCCAAACGCTGACCTATAGGCAGGAAAGTGCAGCATTTTTTTGATTGGAGAAGAGGCTTCCTCAGCTTTGCTGCGTTTTCTACAATTGTACCCTGGGACTGCTGCGTTTTTGTTGTTGGAGGCTGAGGCCCTCTTCTAGTTGGAGGTTGAGGCCATCTTCTAGGTGCTGAAGACAAGGTTCCTGAGAGATTTTCTTTCTCTCTTTCTGTTTCCCACCGTCCCTCCCTTTCTTCTTTCTCTCCTCTTGCTGTGCACAGCTTGAGAGGAGGCTATTTGCTGTTTTTTTACAGCCCTCTTGCTTCACAGAAGGTTTCTTGTCAAAGGACATGGCTTCAAGAGATTTTTCTACTGCTGCTCCTTCTCCAGTTGATACTCCAGCACCTTCACTGCTTGGATCCCCCGCTCCCGCTCCCCAGGTGCTTCCTCTTCCCAATCTTTCTTCTCCGAGTTTCTCTCATCCAGTTAATGCTCCCACCCCTACCCATATACCATCCTAGTTAGTGATTCCATGAAGCTTCCAGCAACCAACTATCATACTTCGTCTTTCTACACTCAATTATTGCTAGAAGGAGCCGGTGTGTGGATATCCCATAGTCACCAGAAATGGGAAATGGAAACGGAAACGGCAACCCCCTCGGAAACGAAAACAGCTAGGAAACGGCACATATACTTGATAAATTAAACTATAGAACCAAAAACTAGTAATTACAAACTCAACAGCGAGACTTTCTCAAATTTGCATAAAGGACACCTGTCATGACCCTGTGAAATTGGAACAGTACAAGTGTGGGCATGGTGGTCGGTGAGCAAGATAAATTTTTAAAGATTCATACTTGGGTGTCCGGACAAAAAGGTAACATGTGTGGACAACCCCAAGTGTGAAGGGGGACCAAGGTATTAAACTTATAAGGTTTATAAACCTTGGGTGGCCCTTAGAAAGTTTTAAAAACTTTAAGGGAGGGCCACTAGGATAATTATGGAGGGGGGGCTACTCCACTTTTAGAGTACACGCCTCCCTCTCCATCTCTCTCTCTCTTGCTTTTGGAAAAGGACTGGTTGGCTGGCTGCGTGGAGGGAACTAGTTGGCTCGCTGCGTGGAGAGAGGACGTACAGGTCGCCTGAAGGGGAACCGTACAGAACAGCATCTGCAAGTGAGCCGTACAGAACAGCATCTGCAGGTCAGCAGAGGTACAGGCTGATACAGGCGGTGCAGTCCAGTCCAGCTCACGCAGGCGGCTACAGGTACAGACTGGTACGGACAGGTACAGGTTTGTATAGGTGCTGCAGGGCGACTGGTTCGGACAGGTATAGGTGGCTGTTGCAGTTTTTCTGACGCAGGCGGCTACAGGTACAGACTGGTACGGGCTGCTGTTTTGCAGGTTTTCTGACCATGCGGCTGTGGGTCAATTGGCACAGATAGGTACAGGCTGTGCAGGCCGACTGGTGCAGAACTATGCAGGGCAGTTGGTACACACTGAATTCTTCTCTCTCTCTCTCTCTCTCTCTCTCTCTCTCTCTCTCTCTCTTCTTCTCTTCCCCTCGTGTGAGCTCTGGAGGGCAAAGGCGGGTGGCTGCAAATTCAGGACAGCATACTCGATCCTCTCAAAGCTGGTGTTTTTGAGGAGGATTGGACTGAGGGACAGCAGTGAATCTGCTGAATATTTGCCAGGTGTGGGAACTGGCAATGTTGACCCTATGATGGGCATGAATGCTGGGGGTAGCAATCTTGTGAAGCCACTTCCTTACGATAATCTAACGCCTATGGGTAAGGCGAAGGATTAGGGGGAGCTGCAGTGAAATTTGACACGTTCAACGGGGCCAAAGACAAGCTAAAGGCACTTACCTTTTTACAACAGTTTGATGCTGCTTTTTCAGGTGGAAATTACACAGAATCCTCTAAGGTGAGAAAAGCTGCGACTTTTCTCAAGGGCAATGCATTGCAGTGGTGGTCCACTCTTCTTTTATAGGGCATAGCACCATCTACTTGGATACAGTTTAAAGAGGTGTTCTCTTCCGTGTGGCTCACATCTACTTTTGAGGTGGATGTAATGACAGCATGGCACAAGTTGGATGCATCGAAGTGTGAAAATCTTGAGGATTATAATAAGAAGTTTTGGGAAGCTTTACTCCCAGTTACTTCTTATCGTGCAGTGCCTTTGTCTGCGCAGGTTGAGAAGTATTGTTGTGGGCTGCCCAAGGAAGTGCGTGACTATTGCATAAAGGAGTAACAAATATGTCGCAGATGATAGAGAATGCTATGACGGCAAGTGCGTTACTCACTGGAGTCTCATCTAGATTTAAAGGAAGTAAAAGCTCAAGCAAGAAATCTGAAAGTCAGGGCATGCTTCGCGTGATGCAAAAGGGTCTACAGAGACGCGGTATAAGAAGTTACCAATGCCCAAAAGAACTCCTGAGGAGAGACAGGCTTTGATGGATGCTAGGAAGTGCTGTTTCTGTACAGAGGAGGGACATATGTCTTTTAATTGTCCCAATCGTAAGTCCCAAAAGGACTGTGACACTAAAGGGGAGTCCAAGTCTAAGAAACCAAAGCCTTCTGCAGGATTAGTTCCTGATCTTGTTGGGGAACAGCCAGGTGGTGAAGAGACTAGGGCATGGGGCAAAGTGAGAGATCAGAATGCCTTGATTTCCTTTGACACAAGTGCTAGAGCCAACTTTATCAGAATGCCTTGATTTCCTGAACTGAAAACGCAGGTGTTCTGAGGCTGCTGGACAGAAACGCAGAGAATCTGATGCTGCTCGACAGAAACGCAGGTGATCTGATGCTGGACAGATGCAGAAAACACTGGCTGAACCCTGGCGTTGAACTAGGGCTGATCTATATGCTGAATCTAGGCCTGAAGTGATGCTGAATACAGGCGCCTAGGGCTGACTGAAGCAAGGGTTCTCAAGGGGCTGGAGAAGCAAGCTTATGAGCTCCAAGGGCTGGATTAGTCTAGGGCTGAAGGCAAGGATACTCCTAGGGCTGAGGAGAAGAGCTCTTAGCACAATGAAGACTGAATGAGAAAATAGGCTCTATGCAAGCCTATTTATACTAACTGGAGGTTGGTCATTTAATAAAGTTTATATTTATAAATGCCCAATAATGCAAATAATGCTAAATAAATACTATTAAATATGGGAAAAATACCAGATAAATCCCAGTAAATTCCCTAAGGCTTCGGGGATGTTCTAAATGATGCACAGGCATATGAATGCATATTATGCAGGATGCAGAGTGCTTTCTGATGCAAACCCTAAGGCTTCTACTGACTCTACATGCATGAATGATTCTCTCCAAGTGGGTTAAGGGACTTGACTGACTGACTGACCCGCTAAGGTTGAGGAATGACCTACGTAGCTCGTGCCTGACTTATCCTGGACTGAGGATGTACAATGGGGTCACAGCGTACGACAATTATCATCCTATTGGGTTCTAAAACTGTACAACTGCTGCACTTTTGATGATGAGCCATCTTGTCACCATGCACTGAGTGCAGAGTGCATGTGACATAGATGGGATATGTACCATTCATCTATGCATGCAACAGGTTTCATGGTTGATCCCCAATTTCAAGCAGGCAATCAATACATAGATTCAGAGGTGGCAAATGGATGGGACATGATTTTGGAGAGACTTGAGCTTGACATTGCAAAGCAGAGAACTATCAAGGATCAACTGGCAGATTACAGGGCTTGCAAGAGGAGGTTTGGAAGAGCCAATGCTTTGGCAGATCGCTTCACCACTGATCCATGTGTTTGGTGGGAGGACTATGGGGCAGACACTCCAGAGTTGCAACAATTGGCCATCAAGATTCTGAGCCAGGCGGTCAGTTCGTCTCGTTTGGAGCAACTATGGAGCTCATTTAGCCATATCGCTTCAAAGAAGCGAAACTGGCTTGGCACTCAAAAGACCAATGATCTAATTTTTGTGAGTGCCAATTTGCGTCTTCTTGAGCGAAATGAGAATCCCCAATCTTGGAAGCATTGGTCAGAGGAGAATGAGAAGGGTTCAGAGGCAGAGGAGCATGCCAGTTTACTGCCTACGCCGATAGCTACTTTGGGCGAAGCAGGGGATTGCGGCTCCAATGACTTTCTAGATTATGATGATTTGGGCTCAGACGATGTGCATCTCTCGCAAGTTTGAGTCTACTCATGAGTTCCAAACTTGGTTGATGTATTTGCATTGTACTTTCTATTTTAAATTCAACAAGAAATTGACTTCATCTTGAGGTGTTGAGACCGGTCTCTGGTAGAAACCAAAGTGCGGTAGACTAGCAGTCACCTATCCAATTGTAGTCCAGACAATTAACAAATAGACAAGAGCTAGAATGCTCCAAAACAATGGAAAGTGGTAATGATGCAATGTGCCATATTTTGTGATGTTATGCATGTTGCTATGTGTCTGGTTGGATATGACTTAGGTAATGTCGCTTGACACTCAATCTCCCGCCCAGTCTCCCACGCTCTCGCCTTGAGGACCATCACATTGATTTGGTCCCTGGATCAGATCCTCCTAGCAGGTTTCCCTATCGTCTTTCCAAGACTTTAGAGGGCGAGTTAGAAAAGCAGTTATCTGAGCTTCTCCGAGCCGGATTCATTCGGCCTTCTTCCTCCCCATTTGCTGCACCTATCCTATTTGTCCAAAAGAAGGACAAGTCTGCACGCCTTTGTGTAGACTACAGGGCATTAAACAAACTCACTATCAAGAATAAGTTTCCTATGCCCAGGATAGAGTACATTTTGGAGCATTTAGACGGTGCTAAGTTTTTCACTAAGATCGACCTCAAGAGTGGTTACCATCAAGTCCGCATTTTTGAAGCTGACATTCCAAAAACAGCTTTTCGGACAGAGTGTGGTCACTACGAGTTCGTAGTCATGCCTTTTGGGCTTACAAATGCACCCGCAACGTTCAATAAGATGATGTCTAGGATTTTCGCAGTCCACATTGGGAAGTGCGTTTTCATATTCCTTGATGACATACTAGTCTTCTCAGCCACTGCGGAGCAGCATGAGAAAGATGTGGAGAAAGTCTTGCAACTTTTGCGAGATAATCAGCTCTACATAAACGCCAAAAAGTCTATCTTTGGTGTTAAGGAAGTTCAGTATTTGGGCTACATCATCGGTTCCGATGGGATTCGACTGGACCCATCAAAGGTTCAGGAGATCTTAGATTGGGACATTCCTAAGACCGCCCAAGAAATCCGTTCATTCGTAGGTCTTTGTCAGGCCTATAGCACACATGTCCATCAGTTTTCCAACCTTGCAGCACCTCTTACCGACTTGCTCAAGGGGGTGAAGACTCGCAAGCAGAAAGTCTCAGTTACAGGTAAGGCACTTGATGCATTCCATGCACTCCAGAAAGCTGCCTCAGAAGCACCTGTATTAAAGTTAGCATCATGGGACGAACCTTTCGAGGTAATCACCGATGCCAGCAATGTAGCCATAGGTGCAGTCCTCCAGCAAGACAATAGACCCGTGGCATATTATAGCAGAAAGTTGGATGTCGCCGAAAAGAATTATTCGGTATATGACAAAGAGCTTTTGGGTGTGATCACAGCGCTCAAACATTGGAAGCCTTTTCTTTATGGACAGGCTTTCACAGTGAAAACAGACCACCAAGCACTTAAGTGGCTTCAGACTATGCCAAGTGCCCAGTGGAGTGATCGACAGGCCAGGTGGAGTCAAATCTTCCAACAGTTTGGAGGAATGATTAAGTACATCCCTGGTCAACATAACCCAGTAGCATATGTTCTCAGTAGAAAGACCAGCATCCCGACCAGTCAGGAGTCTACCATTCTCAACATCTCTGGAAAAGACTTAGAAGATCAGTATGTCGATTCCGCAGAGTTTGGTACTCAACCCAGGTTGGCCCTCAATTTTGAGCCTGGCCATCATTCAGTTCACAGACAGGCATGTAAGTTTAGACGAGATATCCACTTCAAGAAAGGGGATTGGGTCTCTCAGTGCATCATGAAACAAAGATTGAAACAAGTGGGCAAACATTGTCCCAAGCTTTCATTCCATAGTTTTGGCCCTTTTCCAATAGTTAAGAAGTTAAGTGATGTCTCCATGAAATTAAAGTTACCTGCCAGTTCGACAATGCATGATGTTTTCCATGTTTCTTGGCTAAGACCATATGTTGGTCCAGAAGTGTTTGATGTTTCAGATGAACAGTAGCCAGACGTGGTAGACGAGGCAGAAGTGATTGAGCCTGAGCAGATCCTTCTTCATCGATGGAAGCATGGTTCCGGTCGAAGGATTCGTCAGTTCTATACGAAATTCCGAGATCGAGGCACCCACGAAGCCGTATGGCTCGACGAGGAGTTCTTCCAAGAGTACCCCCAGTTATTGGCGGACTACTTGGAAGCCATGAACCTGCCGCCAAGCTAATCAGGAGGGAATGTCACATGCACTCCGCACTCAGTGCATGGTGACAAGATGGCTCATCATCAGAAGTGCAGCAGTTGTACAGTTTTAGAACCCAATAGGATGATAATTGTCGTACGCCGTGACCCCATTGTACATCCTCACTCCAGGATAAGTCACGCACGAGCTACGTAGGTCATTCCTCAGCCTTAGCGGGTCAGTCAGTCAGTCAAGTCCCCTAACCCACTTGGAGAGAATCATTCATGCATGTAGAGTCAGTAGGTTTGCATCAGAAAGCACTCTGCATCCTGCATAATATGCATTCATATGCCTGTGCATCATTTAGAACATCCCCGAAGCCTTAGGGAATTTACTGGGATTTATCTGGTATTTTTCCCATATTTAATAGTATTTATTTAGCATTATTTGCATTATTGGGCATTTATAAATATAAACTTTATTAAATGACCAACCTCCAGTTAGTATAAATAGGCTTGCATAGAGCCTATTTTCTCATTCAGTCTTCATTGTGCTAAGAGCTCTTCTCCTCAGCCCTAGGAGTATCCTTGCCTTCAGTCCTAGACTAATCCAGCCCTTGGAGCTCATAAGCTTGCTTCTCCAGCCCCTTGAGAACCCTTGCTTCAGTCAGCCCTAGGCGCCTGTATTCAGCATCACTTCA
The DNA here is from genome assembly GCF_041138505.1 of Cibotium barometz. NCBI lineage: Eukaryota > Viridiplantae > Streptophyta > Polypodiopsida > Cyatheales > Cibotiaceae > Cibotium > Cibotium barometz. Next base: position 8,906,117 of record NC_141080.1, on the reverse strand, counting down.
GGCCTAGATTCAGCATATAGATCAGCCCTAGTTCAACGCCAGGGTTCAGCCAGTGTTTTCTGCATCTGTCCAGCATCAGATCACCTGCGTTTCTGTCGAGCAGCATCAGATTCTCTGCGTTTCTGTCCAGCAGCCTCAGAACACCTGCGTTTTCAGTTCAGGAGCTTCCCTACAGGTCTGCGTTTCTGTCCACAGCAGTTTCAGCAGTTTCCAGCCCTAAATCTGTAGTTTGCATCAGCAATCAGCATCCAGCCTTCTGTGCATCATCCATACATGCAGCAGTCATCTGGTGAAGGTAACACAGCATTCATAAGTGTTTTCAGCATTCTAACATAGTGTAGAACAGTCCACCTTCTTCTTCTCTCAACCTCAGGTGTGCAGCCCTTCCTCCAGCCCTTGGGAAGAGTGCATAGGCTCGAGATCAGGTCATCGAGGTGTTTCTACAGCAGTGTACAAATCAGCCACTCTCCGATCCTCCGAGATCTTGCGTTTGGCTTATCTACAACCACAGTCATTCTCTCTAAAGAAATAAAGCAAATACTATCTCGTTATCGGGATAGGGGGCCCTTCAGTGGGTAATTCGGGACCCAATCTGGTGTACAGTTCTCATATCTCTCTCTCTCATCTCTTTAAGGTTTGAAGTATTAAAGTGGATTGCTAAACTCACGAAACTCAAGATACAGAAGACGGTGTGAGCATCTGTGCGACAGGATCTTCCAATACAAAGACTTCCGCTGCATATCACAATCTATCTTGGCATAGCTTCCTTAAAACCTAGTATTTTTGTTCATCTTGCTCCATGTGCTCCAACTTTTCCACCATCTTGTCCATCCCCTCGTAAATCCTTCCAATGCATGGCTAAAAGAAGGACCGAGGAACAAGGGTCATTGCACTGGACAATAAGAACATGGTGCTAGGAGATTCTAAAAAAGGAAAGTACACAATAGAGCCGGCGACAAAGTTCGGAGAAAAATAAAATTCTTTATTCATTCAACATTAGCAATATTTTTTGGCAATACAAGTTACAACAGGTGACTTTCTACATAGGCTTTATTGTCTTGATCCTTATGATTGGTAGGTGCCTCAGCATCAACTAGGACCACAGCAAGTTCTTCTACAAGCTGTAGGTTTCGCCATATGGGGGCTCGTCTTCTAGTGTGTCTTGGGACCATTTGCAATAGCAAGCAATCTTCATCATCCCAAAACCACATGGGAGGGCAATGACATCGTCAAGCCCTCTTAGAGATTGTCTCTTGCAATGTCAGGCTCTCTCGAAGAGGCAAAGAGCATCGACAATGAGCTGCCTTGATATATTGTCACTCAACCACGCATGAATGACAACCACAACGCCACTCATAGAATGCCATTAGTGCAAACTATTGAATGCAGCATAATAAGAAGAAGAGAGGGATTAATTGAAAAAGGACTTGTTATATTAATAAAAAAAGATGCAATTTAATTAAGAAGCTTCCCATCTATTTTTTAAGAAGTCAATGATCATTAAAAAAAAACAAGGTTCATTTACAAAAAAATTTTAAAAAAACACTTACCGATTAAAAGTTATTGATTGTGGAGAACCAAGTTGAGAAGTGCCTTGCTCCGACTTCAGCCTTGCTCCAAAAGGGGAGAAAGGGAGGGAAAGAGAGAAAGGGGGGGAGAGAGGACCGTGCTGGAGCTTTGGGATTTGAATCTCAGCTCTAGGGACTTGTGTACAAGTACACTGTACAAAACAAGCAATGTACTATAGATTATATGGTGTGGTGTTGAGACAAGTTGCAAGGAGAGTGAAACTCGCGGCAGGTGCCCGGGGGACTAGGGCCTTTGACACACTTGTTGATACCATCAATGCATATTAAAACATTTAAACATGGCCACAACCTTAACACATATCCATCATCACTTTGCATAAGACATAAAAGCTGGACAAAACATCACAAATGCTGAAAATGGAGCTTGCACATGTGACACCACATAGAGGCCGGAATGGGCCGACCCCCCCCCTTGTGGAGTATTTTATTACCCAAGGAGAATAATTTCATGTACAAGCTTTGAGGGCCTTACTCTTCCCACGGGAGATGCCGGATTATCCATATACAAATGCCATAACACAGCTCAACACGAGGCAACCAAGCCGAAACATAGGCTATAGAAATGCCGAGCCAACAACATAATCCATATACCTCCGTGTGGGTACTGATTCTTCCCCAAAAACCACGGGTCTTCATGCAATAGAGCTGGTACAGCAAGTACAAGTCTCCATTCAGCCGGTACAGCAGGTACAATGGCTGGTACAGCACGTACGATGGCTGGTACAGTCGGTCCGGTGGCTGGTACAGCAAGTACCTACTTTGACATTCAAATTGCGCTAGCACCTTGCAGATTGTTGCCAAAGGTGTACAGGAAGGTGGTCTTTACAGATTGAAGGACTTTGGTGGCTCTTTGAATGAGACACAGTCTCATTTGCTACAACTTCTTCAAAGCTATCATGCCTTGGTAGCTCAGAAGGATACAACGTTGAGGCAAGCTCGCTATGAGCACTTGAACTATGCTTCTCTTCAGCAGTTATCTTCTCAGCAAATGGTTGAGGGTCTTCTGCAACTAAAACCCTTGTCACGTGCACGCCCGTGCCATGGCTAAACCTTAGCATGAACATCATTAATTCCTGATTAAGTCAACATTTAGGGCATCATCAGTAGTAGCAGCATTACCATCAGCATCAGTAGCAACATCATCATCATTATCATCAGCCTCGGTCCTCAACATCATCATCATCATCACCATCACCATCACCATGGAGAGCATTGGAGTCATGTCGGGAGCTATCAAGACACAGTCGACAACCAACAGGGATCCAAGTAGGCAGGCGGCTAGGCAACAACATGCATGGCAGCAGATTTGGACAACATTAAAGATAAGCACAGAATTTTAGAAGATATTTCTTGAATTCTTTGTCCAGTAACAGGCCAACAACAGCATGTGCTGGCCGACTGTGGGTTTTTGGAAGGGGGGACTAAAGCTTATAAGTTAGGGGGTGAGGGGGATTTATGGTGGCAGGAGGCCAAGGGAGCAAGGGAGAATGAAAGTAGGAGTTTCGTTTCTTGTAGTTTACAATATGTTATCTAGTAGTATAGTTTGAAAACTTGATTAGTTTACTACTCTTTTCAGCTAACCACACTAGCACTTACATCCACGCTACTTACATGGACTACAACTTGTCACATGTATAACATCAATATCTGCTATTTGATTTTTAAACCTTAAATAGGAGGTACTTGAATTTCATAATTGGGACTCATATGCTTAGAAAGGGGTATAGTTTATTTTTTAGAGAAACTTAAATAGGGGGTTTTTTAATGAGTTTCGTGCACGCAGGTAACGTCCCCTTTATATGGAAAGTGAATTCCCCGAGCCTTTTTGTACTATATAAATACTGAAAACCCTGACAAAATTCTCTCTCTTCTCTCTCCGCTATCTTAATCATGTTTAAATAAACATCTTGTTCTTAATCAAGCTTAGGACTGTGGATCAATACAGCAAGGCTTTCACACATGCAACATTGGTATCATAGCATTCAAGCTCAGCCACTAAGCGTAAGTCCCAAGGAGGTGTACAGATCCAACAAAAGAATGCAGCAGGGTAGCAGATGGAGTGGTCTACGACAAGCCAAGCTAGAGGAAGCATTCCCTAAGGGTACGCATAATCAATTTCATTAGCTCTTAGATCAGTTCCAAAGGTAGTAAAAATTAAGGGTAAGGGATAGCATGCATGGGGACAGCAATGGAACAAGTGCTCAATTCTTCAGCAAGACTTAGAAGTGGAAGGTGTTCAGACAAAAGAGTCAAAGTTAAAGTAGAAAGTCAGAAGTCAGTAGTCCAAGGAGGAAGGATGACAGAGTGTCCACCCCATCATCAAGTTTAGCAAGAGGGGATGTCACGTGCACGCCCATGCCATGGCTAAACTTCAGCATGAACATCATCAATCCCTGATTAAGTCAACATTTAGGGCATCATTAGTAGAAGCAGCATTACCATCAACGTCAGATAAAAAACATCAACATCATCATCATCAGCCTCATCATCATCATCATCATCACCATGGAGAGCATTGGAGTCATGTCGACAGCCATCAAGACACAGTCAGCCACCAGCAGGGATCCAAGTAGTCAGGGAGCTAGGCAATAGCATGCATGGCAGCAAGTTTGGACAACATTAAAGATAACCACAAAGTTTTAGAACATATTTCTTGAATTCTTTGTCCAACAACAGGCCCTCAGCAACATGTGTTGGCCGACTGGTCCCTCTCAACATATATATAAGCATCACTCATAATTCAGCCAGGACATTCAGTAAAGTCACGTCAATCACTCATCATACATCATTGTAGTCATCAGTTAAGTTATGTAGGAGCTAGAGGTCAACCCTTTTGGGTTGACCAAGGGCTCAACCATGTACAAGCATTAAAGCAACCTTTTTGTACCATATAAATATAGAAAACCTTGACATCAATCTCTCTCTTCTTCTTCCTCTGTGTCTTAATCATGTTTAAATCAGCATCTTGTTCCTAATCAAGCTTAGGACTATGGATCCGTACAGCAAGGCTTCCGCGCATGCAACAACCCTCCCACTCCCTTTGTGTGGCTCGTTTGCATGGCAAGCAACACAGAGAGCCTTTCCCTCACGAGGCTACTCATTGGGCTTCTCACATCCTGGACCTTATTCATATAGACTTGTGCGGTCTCATGCGGACTACTACCCAGGGTGGTGCCAGGTACTTCATGCTTATTATCGATGATTTCTCACGTAAAGTTTGGGTGTCTTGGCAAAAAAATCTCAGGCTTTCTCCCGCTTTCAAGAGTGGGTAGCTCTTGTCGAGAACGCAACCCCACAGAAGGTTCGACAAGTCCGTTCAGACAATGGAGAAGAATTCATCTCCAAAGCCTTCCACAACTTTTGTTCACAGAAAGGTAATGGCCGTCGGTTCTCCACACCTAGCACTACACAGTAGAATGGTGTGGTTGAATGCAAACTCAGGACTATTCAGGAGATGGCATGTACCATGCTTTCTTCTTCCAATCTTCCTCCCTCTTTCTAGTGAGAAGCTATGACCACTGGAGTCTACAGGCCAACCCTAAGAAGGCCTGGACAGCAAGGCGGCCAGGCCTAAGGGGCCTAGGCTGCCTGTCGGCTAGCTTGTTGGCCACGGCCAGCCAGTCGGCCAGGCCAAGGTGGCTGCTTGCAGTAGATAGGGCAGTCCTGCACTGTAGTGCATGGTGACAAGATTGCTCATCATCAGTGCAACATTGTATAGTATTAGAACCCTTCAGGATTTGATATTTGTTGTACGTCGTGACCCCATTGTAATCCTGAGTCCAGGATATGTAAGACACGAGCTACATAGGTCATTTCTCAGCAATTCATGGCGCAGATGAGAACTCTGCCTTACTCACCTTCTCTATTGGACCTCAGACTCGAGAGAGCAGAGCCCCCCTTAGCGGATTTCAGGGGATGCACCTTACAAAGGGTGCGAGTGATTGGTTTCCATGCACATGAGTGGCATATTGACCCTCCACCAGCCAAGGTGGCCAGAGAGAGACTCTGCGTTTGTGGATTTGGGAGGGCTGATCTCTCACGCATCTCCTGTGGGACCAAGGGAAGTGGATATGGCACAATTCAGAAGACAAGGAAGCCCCCTTTTTCGCATACACGGCACGATTGGACCGTAGGATTTACATGCTTGAGGTTGAGGGCACTCCAACAGTAGTAGGACACTTGTAGTCCCAAGGCCTCTCACCGCACTTTCTCTCAGATTTTGAAAGAGGTAGTGGGATAATTTTCATCCACGGAAGGTCACTCTCATTCTGTGGCAACTAGCACATAAGAGTCTGGCGATTGGCACTTGGTTGAATATTGGAGGTAGACCATCATTATATCCAAGATGTGGCCATCCCAGAGAGTCCGAGCACCACTATCTTTGGGAATGCCCGAAGGCTCAACAAGTTTGGCAATGGATCCTGCATATCTTCACCATGGACCACGCCCCCTCTCACACTGTTACATGGGGCACAGTTGTTTGGACCACCGAGGCCACAACCGTTATGTCATATGAGGTGGAGGGTGGGAGACTAGCCCTTCAAGTCTCTCACCTTCATATTTTTGCAATCCCAGTCCCAATTCCATTTATTGGTCACTGGACTCCAGGTTCTTGCCAGAGATAGGTGGTTTGTAGCAGTATTGCTACGTGGCACATTTGGAGAGCTCGATGCAGCGAATCCATCAAAGGCACCCTCACCCTACCAGTGGAGTCCATCCAGAGCATCTAGCTCGGTATCATTCATACCCTCCATGGTCAATGGGAGATGCTTCAGGGTGGCTCAGACCGCATGCGAAAGCACCGGGGTCCGGGAGGCCTTCCCGAGGATTTGGCATTATGGTCCCCTTTTCACTGATAGTGGTAGTGAGCCCACTTGGCACTATGGCCCTAGAGCGGCCAATCAGAGGAGAAGAGCATCCTCCCTCCTCCCCCCTTTTTATGTATCTTGACTCTCACTCCTCATGTGGAGACGAGTTTATACTTAGCCATTACGGCTGTTTTTTGGTAACTAAATCTTTTTCATGGAAAAAAAAAACATGTGCAATCCACAATCTCTTTCTTTCTTCCTCTTTGTAAAATCAACTACCGCATTCTTTCAGTCCAAACATCCACCAAATAGGAATATACATATATCAAGGAACACTACATGTAGCCTATCTTAGCGTACAAGGATACACTCCATACAAGACCTCCTTTAGACATAAGATTAAGGTGGAGTGATAAATTCTTTCCCAATCCCGCCTTGACACAAGTAGCCTCCCACCTGAAGGACGCGGACTTTCAAGTTAGCACACCACATCAATATGTCTCGTATAACATTCCCTGTTCTTTGCTCCCATAATCTTAGGGCTACCGAGAGTATAGAAGACCCGTGTGATAATCTAGCGTCAAGTAAAACTATAAATCTAGTAACTCACTAGTGCAAATCACATTTATATGAAGCTAGCCTAATCCTGAGTATAGCTACCACAACTGAATCCTATGAACCTCAATTCAAACTCACAAGGATAGTCTCAAGAAATGCTACCTTTACCTAGAGTAGTACCATTCATGTGCATATGTGGTATTCTTTTAGCTACATGGTCATAAACATACATGGTACTTTTAGCTACATGCTCATAAACATAGTACTCTCAAAAACATACATGGTCATAAACATAAATGTAGTTGTCATATATATATATATATATATATATATATATATATATATGACAACTACATTTATGTTTATGACCATGTATGTTTTATATATATATATATATATATATATTATAGGACAACTACATATATATATGTAGTTGTCCTATAATATATATATATATTATATATATATATATGTAGTTGTCCTATAATATATATATATATATATATATATATTATTATATTATATATATATTATATATATATATATATGTAGTTGTCCTACGGGCATACATGGTCATAAACATAAATGTAGTATGTATATTATATATGTGCAAAATGTGATGTGTCTTGGTCACCTCAAAAATCACATCATTCAAAAAATTAGTTCCCTGATCACTTACCAACTCTACAGGACACACAAACCTAGTTATAATATTGATATACAAGAATTTTATCACACTCTTGGCCTTGTTATCTCTTAATGCCATAGCTTCAACCCACTTTGTACAATAATCTATTGCTCTACAAGAATATACATGTTCCCTGTCATCCTTGCCCTTGGTTTAATAGGTCCCACAAAATCAAGTCCCCACTTCTGAAATGGATCCAAAGGAAAAATCGGATATATATATATATATATATATATATATATATATATATATATATATATATATATATATATATATGCATACAACACTCGCATGCATACTACTCTTGCAACTGCATGGTCATTGGTGAGATTCTGAGGTAGATCAGCACAGAGAAATCTCTCAGGAGAAAGACAATCAGAACAGAGAGAACGAGTACTTACGGAAGGGGGAATGGGTGGACAATCAAGAGCAAGTCATCCTGGTAATACTGTGCAACTTTCTTGACAACAGGCCATGCGTCCGCGCTGTCCGAGCAGAGGGGGTCGATGAAGGCCTCCACAAGGACGGATGGTAGTGCAATCGACGACGAAGAGTTGAAGACGAAGCCATCGTAGCGCGCTGGAATGGGGATGCTCAGTATGGGCCTGGCAAACACCCAAATGAAGAGGAGATTCAATAACCACTTCTTGTTTAGAGCAACCATGGCTCCTACCTCTATCTCGATCTTGCTTTGTGGGGAGTCGGCATTGAGCATTTTGGTCGTGAAATACTTCCTACCTCTATCTCGATCTTGCTTTGTGGGGGGGGGGGGGGGGGGGGGGGGGAGTCGGCTTTGAGCATTTTGGTCGTGAAATACTTCCGTCAAAAATCACACCACCAATTTTTTAAGGGTGCTCCTCAAAAATCAAACCTGCTACTACTGAATAACAAGGGGCGTATGCACTTAAGGTTAAGGGTGAATAACAAAGGGCATAGGCACAATCAAGCCTACTAGGGCATGGACATGTCGTTCCCTTTACACACAACTCGAAGCTTTTCATGGAAAGTGCATACATCTCATTGGAAAGTGGACCTTACAACACTCCTCATTGGTTGGAGGTTTCTTTGCAAGCTGCCCACTATGTCCATGACAAAACAGATACCCATACAATGTGGTTTTGATTTATGGACACAAGATGGCATCCACAACCAACCACTTTGGGTTGTGTGTAAAGGAAAGTGTGCCTACCATGCTTAATTTTGCACTCTCATTGGTTGTTCAAAAAGTGAATGATGTGCAGACACAACCATTCGACATCCACTCATTATTAGCTTACATGGCTATAACAAGTTGGCTTTATTACTAAGGCTAGGTTGAAGGGCTCCCAATGTGTCGAGGACCTAGTAGGGTGCTTTACTATAGCTGTATGCCTTTATAAAGATATCAAGTTAGGGGGGTTCCCACAACCCTAGTATTGATAGATTGAGTCTAGCCTCACGCTTTGGAGGTGCTTTTGGTGGCAGAGCTATGGCTAGGTGGTGAGCTAGCCAACTATCCGCATATGTGGATTGTGTGCAACATGTTATGACAGTCATGAGGTTTGAGAATAGAGGAATGCTTTATTTAGAAAGTAGTTTACAGGAATCTATCTAATACTTGCTATAAGTGTGAAGTGAGGGGATACTTCGCTAGGGACTATCCGCCAACTCTGACCCTCCTAGGGAAAACTAGACTTGGGAACAAGATGCTTCTCCAAACAAGGATGAGGTTATAGGAGACCGGCCCTTCAAGCTGGTGGAATTGAGAAGGAATATGGTTCCATGAAAATGAACCCAATGTTTAATGCTAATAAGAAGTTTGCCTCTCCTAAATTAGTATTGCTTGAGTCCTCTGGTCCTCGTCCACTACCTTTATTCCTCTTAAAACTAATGGAGGCACATTCGTTTGTTTGAGGTCTTCTATATTAGAGGCCATTGATGCAATGAATATCTTGTTGAAAGAAGAGGGAGAGGAGGAGGAGGGATCAAATGACATGGAAGTGGGTCAAGTTATACCCTCCTAGTCCCTTGGTTAAACCCAAACTAGACATGGAAAAGATTCAAACTAAGAGGACTACTATGCAAAACAGTGGTCAATTATATTCTCCTCCATTAGCGAAAAAGAGGAAAGTTTTAAAAGATAAAGAAATTCAAATGATTAGAATTATGTCCTTGAATGTAAAAGGGTTCATAGATCCTTGTCAACATCTTCATCTAAAGCAATGTATTAGAGTACTCTCATCTTCCTAATATCATTTCCTTTAAAAAGGTTTTTGGTGATACCCTTCTAGACAGATTTAAGCTATTTAGCTCTAATTATTAGGTTTGTTCTAGTCATCCTAGGAGTCAAAGGTGGTGTTGTTTTAATAGATGTTAGGAATTTTCCTTCTCTGATTCTTTTAGAAGATGAAAAACACAACTCCCATATTTGGGTTAGAGTTAAAGTTATTTTTTAAAATAATTTTGACAACTACTAGAAGGGAGCAACATACTCCATGAGGACCCCTCATATCCTGTACAAAGTGAGGGCAAGGTAACAATCGGATGTCTAACTAGGGATTGCACTTGACCTTCAAGTTACAAGCCACCCTCCTTTAACCACTAGAACAAGCCACCCTCCTTTAACCACTAGAACAAGCGCCCGATGTGTTGAGTAAAAGTTATTTTGAGAGAATAACTGTAATGAAGCAATAACTTTAGATTAGGTGTAGGATCTTGGTAAACGGGCTCAAGTATAAAAGGAGACTCATTGACCACTATTATAATATTTGGTTTTTTTGACTGTTGGAGCCTCATGGCTTTCTCGCTTTGGCTTATGGAAGGCTATTTCCATCCTATTGGTGGGAGGTTAACTCACTTAGGCATCATGGTCTTTTATATAAGATTATCTTCTTAATCTTGTATTTATCCATGGTATCTTGAATTTTATATAAATTTTGTACGAATTAGAGTCTATTTTCATTAAATCTTTACACAAACCCTAGTTTCCTACTATCATTTGCAAGAACCTTTAAGTTTCTTGCATTCTTGGAGAGATTCTTGGTTGCTATACAATTTTGGTAAAAGATTCATCAAGAAAGATGATGATTATCAAAGATATTAGAGATAGATTGCAAATATTGTAAAATCTTGGTGCAGTTTCAAGAAAGTGTGCAGAATACATTGTTGTACAATTTCAAATGCAGAGTTAAAGATTCAAGTACTGAGTTAAGGAACATTGAAGATCTATTTCAAGTTCAGTGCAAAAATTAAGATTTAGATGTAAAGGTTTATAATTGTGAGTGATATTTATCAAATCCTACACATTCTTTACATCTCTTTACTATTTGTTGTAGTTCTTGTTGAAGTCTTGCAAGAAACAGTTGAAATACCAAGAAACAGTTAAAAATGCCAAGAAATGTTTACAATGAAAGATTAAACTGTAGTGGTTTGTGAAGATTATCCTCAGACCAAGTTGTTTACAACTTAATCAAGTGGAGTAGTATTAATCTAATCTTCAAAGGTTAGTGAGTGTTAATCTTATGAAAGTTTAAGCAAACAAGATAAAAAAAGTGCTATCTTGATAAAGCAAGTATAGTTTTGGATAAGATTAAGTGAAAATCATAGCTTAACGCAAAAAAAGTGCAAATTTATGTGTATTTGATGCAAACACAGAGTATGACCCTACTAGGAATTGAACCCAATCCATTGATGTGAGCCAATGTGCCCCACCATACACCACAAGGCCCATACAATCAAAGCAAACAAGCTGCAAGGATTTCAAGCATAACAAGGAAAGAGCAACAAAATAGAGTACAATTGTGCATCATTGTGATACTGCAAACACATTGTTAAATATGTGTGCAAGGAGAGAGAGAGATTCAAGTTGATTAAGGGTTGAAAAGTTTGAAGAAGGCCTTTAAACGTTGAACAATACTATTTGCAAAGAGCTAAGAAGCCTATTCTCTTAAAGCCATCAACCTTAGGGGATCTAAGTTTCTACATCTTCAAAGGTGTCACACCAAGGCAACTGGCCCAAATGTGTGTAACAAGGGCCTTTTAAGATGGACGGATACAAGAGAACCAACATTGTTGTTGCTATCTAGCACATAGTCACAGCTTTGTAAGAGTCTAAGAGATGGACCAGATCTAGTCTACCTCTCAGATCCAATGTCTTCAGTTGTGTGGTCAGAGGTGACTCGAGGGTAGCTTCATCGCCTCTCTGAGGTTTAGCTAGTGGATCTCTAACCACGTTCCAGTAGTTCAATGTCTTTTATCTACTACAACATCATCGCCTTTCTTGGGCTCAATGCAAGGAAATACACATCATCCATAGCTACAGAGAACTAGCTACAGAGAACGTAGGTGCCTCATGGCATGATCACAATCTTCAAACTCTCAGCCATGGTAATCATTGGGTGGAAGTGAGCGTTTATTTCACGCAGGTCTACTGCAAAATAGGCATATATGGCTTAAAGCTGGCACCCAGAGCATGGTCAAACAAGATCAACAAGGAGTATCTTGTTACCATTGGATTATAGATATCCAATCCATAACTTTCAATTTATGTAAAAAAGACATATAGAGGCACCATGCTATTAGTCATTTATGTGGATGAATTGATTATCACTGGTGATAGTGATGCTGACATACTCATATGTCAAGAGGCTTTTGAAGCAAAAGTTTGAGATGAAGGATTTGGGTGTGCTGCAGTATTTCTTGGGTATAAAGGTGATGGAATCATTTTATGGCATTTTATTTCTATAGATGTAGTAGTATGGCTTGGACATGTTGTATCCAAGTATGGTATGATAGGTTGTAAGACTATTTCAGTGCCATTAGAGAAGAGCACATATACAAGCTTGGACATGTGCAAGTATGGTATGATAGGCTCTATAGTATGATAGGTTGTAAGACTATTTCAGTGCCATTGGAGAAAAACATAGATACACAGACACATGTAAGCTTTTGGAGGGACCCACTATGTGCATAGGTTTCAGAAGCTACTTGAGGCAGCATATTCATACCAGTATTGGATGTTTGAGCCTCACAGTTTAATGCCTAGTCATTTTGGCATTTTTTTGATGGGGAGGAGATATGTGCTAGATGGTCTAGGTGGTCCACACATGGCGGTTTTATCGCTTCATTGCTTGGCTACATCGTCATGGCTTGGTATTGTTTGCATGGGATGATTCTTCTTTTGGTGACTTGATTGAGTTTCCCACACTCTCAGGTCATCGTGATTATGTTTCTGATGAGGACATGGACTACTCCGACATGGATACTTATGATGATGATGATATATCACATTATGTATTGTACACTCATACATATGATGATGTATTGTACACACACACACACATGATGACATTGATGTATCATACACACATGCACATGATCATAGTGATATACGTGCACATGATGCCACTGACACATATGCACATGATGATGATGTATGCGATAGTGATGTGTGTGAGTCACATCATGTGGGCATGATCTCAAGGGTAAAGATGGCAACAACGAGCATACCGAGCATCGACACTTCTATGCCTATCATCTTCCCTATGGATCATGTGGACACTTTTGATCGTGGTGACATTCTAGAGGATAGTGTGCATTTGATTAGTGATGTATCCATTAGCACACTTAAGGTTAGGGATACTTCGCATACGAGTGACAGAGACACCTATGAGCATACGAGTGACAGAGACACCTATGAGCATAGACCTGAGTTCCTAGTGCTAGATGCATCATGCTATTCTTCTAGGATTTCTATTTATGGAGATATCGGTGATACGACCACTACTCTTGGTATTCATAGCATTTTGACAGCGTTCATGTGGATAGAGTTTATGTATTTAAGCAGTTAGGGATAGTGCATGGGAGTAGTGATGATTTTTCTGAGGTTAGACCTCGTAGGAGAGGCAGGATTGTATATACGGATCTAGAGAGCTTCGTATTTGATTTAGACATTTTCCTAGATCTAGTGATTAGAGAGGTTGACCTATCTTGGGATCTAGGTTATACATGGATACCATTGATGGACACATACCATGATCATAATGATGACTTTAGACATTGTGAGGATGACATTGTCAGTGATTTTGTGGATGATGCCACTTTCATCTCATGTGTGGATCTCGGGGGGTCCACTATATCGAAGCCCCTCCTACGACGTGCGTTCAAGCGATATTTAAAAATCCCCTTATCTGTGAATTTTGAGCTAATAAAACTACCCCTTTTTCTTTATAAACTTACGGTTTTTTTCCAAAGTACAATTAAAATACCCCACTTGTAATTGTATTTCTATAAATTTACCCAATATTTTGGATTAAAAAAACCCCACCTAATGATCGCACGTGGTAGACTTACATATTTTGAGGTGCACCCCCCGAGGTGTGGATACACTATCAGTATTATTCAGTGATACTGATGCCTAGGTTATCCTATTGATTATGCTTTTGCTTTGGAGGACCACACATATACAAAGGGTTTCACACATGAAGGCATATTACATATTTTGAACCGTGCCTATATACACATTGATGTAGTGGATCATGCCTTAGAAGATTCGAGCTATGCTATAGTGGATGACGGCAGTGGTTCACATGAGTTCTTGCATGATGCCAACTTTGAGATATGTTTCTTCGGTTTCCATGATTGTCTACACGGCCTTAGTTTCTTTGGAGCTGGGACATTCATCTTTGTGTGCATCATATGCCACTTAGGATGTATGGTAGATGATTACATGGTATACCATTTAGATGCACTTGTGGCATCTCATGGTCTTGATCTACATGGACCATTTAGCATTCCAGTTAGGAGTTTTTCTTCCATTTGGCGGATACCCTGGATATCAGTTCCATGTTTTAGTCATAAGGATGGGCTTATGAGCTATCCTTCGGACTTGAGATTTTCTTTTGACCCAAGAGCTATTGGTACATTGGATTTGAGGGTCCATGACGTATACTACATTGGACTCATACCTAGCCTCGTCATCGACATTGGCTTCTTGCACATTCCATTGGATCCTAGGGGATATTCGGCTACTTTCATCATCGATAGTGGTATCTTACACTTTCCCTTTAATCCAAGTGAGTTATTGCTTAGCTTCATCATCGACGAAAGGCCCTCATCCTTTCCATTTGACCTTGGGGGGCATACTACTCACATGTAATGGTATTTGGGTCTTCCATGATAGTGACTTGGTCATGATTTTTGGCTTTCATATATAGTCTTTTGTATATGTTTGATTTTTGCATGACCACCCTTTGATTTCGAGGATGAAATCATTATAGGAGGGGATGGTTTGTAATGAAGCAACAACTTTAGATTAGGTCTAGGACCTTGGTCACGGGCTCAAGTATAAAAGGGGGCTCATGGACCACTATTGTATCTTTTGGACATATTATGATATTTGGTCATTTTGACTCTTGGACCCTCATGGCTTTCTCACCTTAGCTTGTGGAAGGCTATTTCCATCCTCTTGGTGGAAGGTTAACTCACTTAGGCATCATGGTTATTTGTATGAGATTATCTCCTTAATCTTATATTAATCCATGGCGATTATTCCATATCTCAGCTTTATGATCACTCCATTTCAACAACCTTTTAATATTTTTGTTGTTTATACTCCTAATTTAATCCCAGCTCATATTAGGTTTTGGGATAGCATCTCCTTTAACATTGCAAACAACATTATCATGGGTGATTTCAATAATGTGGAGTTTCTTGAGGATAGACTACTTGTTAAAGATATTGTTATGGGTGATTTCAATAATGTGGAGTTTCTCAAGGATAAACTACTTGCGAAAGACTAAAGCTTTAGGGAAGGGAGTTGAGTTAAAGGAATAAAGATAATAAATTTTTTATCTATGCACTAATAAGGTCATGTCTTGGCATAACTCCCTTGATGGTTCATCCCCCATAGATAGGCTCTATGGATTGCTCACTTTTCCCATCCACTTATGTTCATACGCTTATCTTTGACTAGTTTCCTATCATTCCCATCATGATGACCTTGGATGATCTTCAATAACTCAATGGTACCTATTTTAAATGATCTAGGATGATATTGATTAACCCAAAGGTACCTATTTCAAATGTAATATCAACATGCCACCTACCTATTTCAAATGTAATATCTATCAACATGCCACCTACCTATTTCAAATGTAATATCTATCAACATGCCACCTTGATACCAAGTGTGATAGTTGCAGGCCCAAGGGGTACCTCGATGTGGGTCAAGTTACATCTTGCTACCGTTTGAACGACACTACAACCGATAGGACCGGCCAAGATCCCTTGTGACGTGCTAAGAGCCAAGGCGACAAGGGACTCATGAAGACTTGCTAAGAATGAGGGAGTTGAGTTTGCATGGAAGAGGCCCGCGGTGGAGCCGAGATTTCTATTACTCAAAAAGAGAGTTACAATGAATGTGCTTTAGCACTTGAGAACGAGGGACTGAGTTGTGGTGGTCAAGGAGGGTGGGGGAACAAGTAATCAAGGTAGCAGGGAAGAAACTACTCTCAAGCTTTCTAGCCTTCTAGCCCATGGTTGCTTGAATGATTAACTAACCCAAAGGTACATATTTCAAATGTAATGTCTAATTTTTTAAGTATTCTTGAAGAATGTAATGATATTGACTAACCCAAAGGTACATATTTAAAATGTAATGTCTAATTTTTCAAGTACTCTTGGGTTAAAAAGTTTGTGTCAACTCTGACTTTTCACTATTTTCTCTAGATGCTTTTTTTTATGGAAGCTATAGGGGTCCTCAAGACTAGTGGAAGAGATATTTCCCGAGCTAGGAGCAACAAAATTGTTAAGAGATGAATGATTTTGAAAAAAATGGTAAAGGAAGGGGATCTCACTCCTTAATGGCTCAACAATTTGAAAGCATGTATTAAAATCTTGAGGAAGCCAATGCCTTAATGAAAAAGAGGGTCTAACTTAGAGATTGGTGGTGTGAGGAAGTTGACAATCCTAACAAAAGAGGTATTTAGAATTCTCAAGAAAAAAGCTTAGAGGGATCAGATCCCCTTATTAGCCTTCCCTAATGGAATAAGACTCCCCAATGGAACTACTAATGGAAGAGTTGTTTTACAGGATGAGCTTATTTCTAAGCACTTTGCTAGAATCCTGGGGAAACAAAAGAACTTATCCTTTTTGAAGATAGATGTGCATATCCAGTTTTTCCACTCTTGCATATAGACTATACCTAGGTACATGAGAGACTTTTTAGACAATCCACTATCATTGTAGGAGGTAGAACATAATGCAGCAATGTGTCTATCCTTGAGGAAATCTTGCGTTCCAGATGAACATAATGCAGCAATGTGTCTATCCTTGAGGAAATCTTGCGTTCCAGATGAATTACCCTCATAATTCTATAGGGAATATTGGCCATGGGTAGGCCCTTATCTATTGAAATTAGCACATTCTCTTTTAGACATGCGTAATCATTCCATTGACATAGGTGAGATAGGTGTCCCATCTTGCTCAAGGTCAAAGATTATTAAGTAAAAGAGTAGCCCATGTATTCTACATGGACGGCTTCCAAAATCCACTTGAAAATTTTTTCATGAGCATGTGGGGAGGAATGATAAGAGCCCCCTCTTCTCTTGGGCCACTTTTTGGGATCCCCCATTCAAGAGAAATCATCTAAGTATGGCATCAGTATAACTAGGGATGGGTTTTATTGCTAAATTTTTCCATTTTTGTTTAGGGCTTACTCCAAAACTCATGGGATGTTCAAAAGTCTAAATATATGACCTTTAGGTATTCCTTGGCATCCTTGAGCCTCCAAAAAGGAAGATATATGTTTTGAAATAAAGTGGAAAAGGTGATTTCCAACACCCCTCTAAAAAAAGAAGATTTGGTTTATATTGTGGGTGATGTGTTAAACAAGAATATTTTAGGTTTTATCAATATCTCTAGACATTGTGAAGAGAGAATTAATATATACTTGTCTAGTCACCAAATTTCCCTCCATGGTATTGAAAGGTTCCTCAAGAAGATGCTGGCTTTATTTTATACAAGTGTTATGCAATATCAAGATTGGAGTAGTATATTATGAATTTATGATGTTGGATGATAATAAAAATAAATTTTTTAATTTTCAAAGTATGTTAGGGTGCATCTGTGGAGCGAGCACGGGTTAGCGAGTAGAATGGGTTATTAACAACTTACTAGTGCGTGAGCGAGCAAGAGTGAGCCAAAAGATGTATGGATATGTACAATGTAATAATTAATCATAAAGGAATACTAAACTACCTATATTTATTAATCATAAAGGAATACTAAACTACCTATATTTATTAACATCAAATAACAAGTTGATCATGAATTGACAAGCAATTTACAAATAATACAACATAAAAAATATACCAGTGGTAATACTGAGGCAAGAACAAGTAACGTTATAGTGCTAGTTTTTAGGAGAATTTGAGACATATGACATTTTATGATGACTTCAAAAAGTTAAAATTTATACCACAATGTGGAGATGCCTATGCTGGTATTTCTACCATCACAAAATAGTGCTATACTAGGTATTCCTGGTCTACCAAAAAGGAGTACAACATAAAAGGAGGCAAAGGAACTCTGGCCTAGTGTGAAGTGGAAGGGTAGCTCCTTACAGCTTTTGTGAGCATGTCCTTCAAAACATGTTGAGCTATTTTTTCTTGATGGATGTGCATACTGTTATTCAAATCTTGGCCAAGCAACATCAAAAGCACCATTTTGGCCAAGCACCATCAAAAACACAAAATATATATGCTTGCAAGAAAGATATGTCTTCTTGTTGTTTACACTTTCCATAAATGCACCACATGAACAGGAGGGTTGCTTCTATATTATCACTTCAAATGGTGGCATCCCCTCCTTATCAGCATCCTTTGTTTTCACATAGAACATTTCTTTGACACCAGCCTTTTATATGACTCTACCAACAATCTCTGCTTTCATGTCCAATGCTTGTTGAATCTATTCAAATGCAACTTTAGATATACCTCTTCTATAGGGAAACTTATGGCTTTTTTCTCCAAGAAGCTCACTGCCACTGTGTGAAGTTGTGGGTGTTGGGATATCCTCAAGTGAAATACCAATATTAAAACCTACACAAATAAGCTTTTGTGCTTCCCTAATTTTCAAGGAGGTGCCCTTTGCAATGGACCGTACATCAGGAACACTAGGGGGTGGATACAAAACTAGTGTTTGAATCTTCCATGTATGTCTCACATCAGTATCGCAAAAATAGAACATCTTATCTTTTGTCCATTGTGATGACAACTGACAGTTACTTGAAAAACAAGGAGCGACATCCCCACCTCACAACTGCACATCACGTTTACGACCCTTTGCCCAATGATGGCACTTTACCTTGCTTGTCTCTGGAACTCTCCTAATAGCACACTTTGTATCATGAATTTCTTTTTCCATTTCTACTAGTTGTTTGTCTATATCATGCTCTAAGTCTATCATTGCATTCTTTGCCTTTACAGAGTCCACCTGGTCTACTGTCACACACAGATAAATTCTGGTCTAAGACTACAATTAGCAGCATTTTCCTCTTCTCCTTGGTGAAGAGGTCTCTTTGCTCAAATAGTCTTCTTCTTCCCCTTGAATTTTATCTTGTCCATAAACATTGGAATTCCCATCACTGCATCACCAACTATTCATGAAGTGGCTCCAGGAGATGGGTTGGTATTTTGCCTTGACAAAGTTCTATCTATTAGCATTTGAAACTCAGGTCTACTCTACCAATGTATTTTCCCTCCATGAAAGCTAGTCGAGTGCATTGCAAGATTTCATTTATCAGATGTGTGAACAAGCATCATAGAGGCTAATTTTATGCTTACAACCCTCTCTTGCTAGCCAACTCCCATGTTTTGATTCCTATAGATTAGTCCTAGTAGTAGGCACCAATGCATTGATTGTGGGATCCCCACCCTACACACACATAGGATTCTTAGGTCTTGACACGATCTCATTTTAAGAAGAAAGCATATATCTTACAAACAATAAAGAGCTTTTATGCACTTGTACAAGAAAGTGTCCCTAGTGTCCTACTCTAAAATGCCACCAAATGAGCTAGCTACTATCAAGTTTTACGATGCTCTTATTTGCAAGTTTACTTGTTGCTGCCCACTAAGCACAAATTTTTTTGAACTGTACAAGAGCATCATCTTTTGTCTTGCATGTCCTCCACTTTTCACACATTGCAATGTGCACCTCTCTATACTGTGAGAAAATATATTTATTGGTATAAACATTAAGGCTATCTCTCTAATGAAAAGGCATGAGCATTCTTTTCAACCATCTTTTCACCATTGTTGTAAACCCTACAAATAGTATTCTAATTGGCTCTTGCCTCATCAGCCATAAATCCATAAAATTTTGCTGGCTTCCCTCGTTGCTCATAACTAAATTCAAATTTTGCCAGAATAAGACCTGTGCCTCTTCATCTTCTTCCTTGAACCCACATGTGGCAATTGTTAACAACTCTTGGATACTGAAAATAAAATTAAACTATGAGAGAAGTATGCAAGGGAACTATTTGGACATTGAAAACAAAACTAAAATATGAGAGAAGTATCACCCTTGCAGAGTCCATGCAGTAAAGGCATGGAGACTCTGCATTGGCCTCTTTGCTGCAATTAAATAAGCACTTGAGAGTCTTCAAATCACCCGCCCCGCAAGATGCCATTGGACTTGAAATTTCCCCCTTTTCTCTACATGGAGCATCATGTTTGCATTCATCTATTCTTTGATGAGATTGGGGATATGTGTCTGATGAAATACCTAAAACAAGGATTCACGGTCCTCTTTCTTGACCTCAAATGAACCTAGACACCAGATGTTCATCTTGGATTACACACTAAAATACTTTGGATCATCCCTACTGCAATTACAAAGAGCCCTATTCATAAGTGTTATTGTGACCTTTTCTGTCTTTTTCTCCTTGATAATCTCGCACTCATCAAGCTTGATGACAAACTGAAGTACACCTCCTACCTCCTCAAATGTAATATCATAGAACTCCACCATTGTAAGAGCTCCAAGTCCATGAATATATTGTTGTGTTCATTGTAGAATATGCTGCCACCTTCTCCCTTAAACTCTCCTACAATTTGGTATGAGTGACCAACATAGTGAAGCTGTTCTGTGTTTAATTCCTCCCTATGTCTCCAAACTTTTGTAGGTGTTGGAAGTAGCTCTGCTTTAATGCCTTTGGCCTCAAGGAGGGATGACACTGACTTGTGGATGGCACTATAACCCCTACGAGCGACTGACTCCATTTGAATCCATGGCGGATTGAATATCCGCAGAGCTGAAATTGTATTGTTGGTTACAAATTCATCCACTATATTTCATTGAACCACCTTGAACTTCTTCTCTTTTATCATTTCTCTTGCCATTCTTGATGTCACGAATGGTTTTAGTTGCTTTGCTGGATTGAGATTGGGATTAATATTCTCTTTGTCAGAAACTGATTGGATCAACCTCATGACTCATGTGGGGGTCAATCACATGTTACAACATCAATGCCTACCAACATAATGAGCTGAAACAAAAAGACACATGGCTGGAGGTATAAAAATCAAAATATTAGAGCCTCAAGGAACTAGTAAACAAGACTCATAAAAACTTATTAAGTGGCCCAACAAGAGTGTGGCTACAATACTCTAAGATAAGGACCGCACCTTACCACCACACAAAAAGTTACAAGGATAGAGTGCTGTAGGTGCAAATCTCACATGGGTAGTGGGGATTGTAAGATGGGAAAAGGGAGGCCACCCACATGCAAAGGCAGTGTGGAAGTTGAAAGAGTATGTAAGTCCAAAGGTACCCCTCCTATCTTCAACTTCCCCAAGCTTGTCTTTTGTGGAAGACTGGAGGGTTGGTTAGGTAGGGTGGGGACTTGCCTTAGCATGCCAGGGACTCCATAATCCCATGCAAATGTGTGTGCTAGGAGTGATAATGACTCTAGAAAGCACACTAGGCATATATGTTGTGTGTTCATGGTGTGGTATCATGACACATCATTTAGTAATGTGGCAACTCTTAGTTTCCAAGATATCATAGCCCTATGTGTGGTATCATGACACATCATTTAGTAATGTGGCAACTCTTAGTTTCCAAGATATCATAGCCCTAGTTCATGGTCTCGAGCCACTTCCCTCCCTGATAGATTAGAGGGGGCTATTAGAGGTGAAAATTTTGCATGGGTAGTGGGGATTGGAAGATGGAAAAAGGGAGGCCAAGCAATCCCACATGCAAAGGTAATGTGGAAGATGAAATGGTATATAAGTCCAAAGGGACCTCTCCTATCTTTAACTCTCCTAAGCTTATCTTTTATGGAAGATTAAAGGGCTTATTAGGTAGGGTGGGGACATATCTTAGCATACTGGAGCCTTTGTAAGCCCATGTAGATGTGTGTGCTTGCAAGGGTGCTAGTGGCTCTAGAAAGCACATTGGGCACATATGTTGGCCATCCATCTATGTCATACATGGTGTGGTATCATGAAACATGGGTGGTGTGGCGACTCTTGGTTTCCAAGATAGATAAAGCAACCTCATAGGCTCACTTTGAAGAGATCCAAGCATAGCCACAAAAAGCCCAAGTAGACCCATAATAGTAGGGCTGTAAGGAAAAGTCAGCCACTCTAAAGCTTGCGAAGATCCTTTTGGAATTTGAGAAGCAAAACAAGGATGCAAAGGTCCAGCTACTATCAATCCTCAACTCAACCCCCCCCAATGGGAAGTCACTAAAGAGTATGTAACATATGTTGAAGTGGAGACAAAGATAGTAACACACACACAAATGCAACAAACAAGTATTTATGGAGAGAAGAGAACTCAAAGTAGATTAACAAGAAAGAGTGAGGTACAAAAGAAGTGAAAATAAGCTCTCTTACACACACTCATAATAGTGTGTACATATATGCTCGAGGGGAAAAACCTCCTAAAGAGAAAGAAGTACCCCTGCCCATTATTAGCCCCTACATCCATATCAATCCCCAAATGGAAATAATCCCAAATCTTTGAGCTTCTCTTGTCTCATGAATCGTGTATAATGACATAATCCAGGGTGATCTCTCTTGCAGTAAGCCTCTCCTTTGACATAATGATAACGCACCTCAATGTGCTTTTGTTCGAGCATGAAACACTAGGTTCCTCATGACACGGCTAATGCACTCTGGTTTATCAATGAGAAGATGGAGATGGGGAACTATTAACTCTGGTTTATCAATGCACTCTGGTTTATCAATGAGAAGATGGAGATGGGGAACTATTAACCAACACTAAGATCTGCTAAAATGCGTCTCAGCCATACACACTACATACCTGTTGTATAAGTTAACCTGTACTTAGCTTCATAGTTCAAAATGGCTGCTGTCTACTTCTTACTGCTGAGATGATCCATGTTATACACAAATCACCACAATGAAAGAAAAAGCCACATGTCATAACATCTAGCCCAATCGAAATCATTGAAAGCATGTAGTTGAATATCACCACCCTTGACATAGAATAGACCAAGGGACTAAGTGCCCTATAAATATCGGAACACTCACTTGGCAGCTTGCTAATGCTTACTTTTGAGACTCTGCATAAACTTTCTCAGCTAGGAGACCCTAAATTGAATGGTTGGCCTTGTATTGCATACATAGATGAGGCACCCAATAGCATACTAATGAAGTGATACATCAAATGTTTCACCGCATAGAAACTAACCTCTATATGTACTTTGATTATAATATCATAATACTACTATCATGCTACATAAATTGTATCCCCAAATAATAATACAACGAGCCCAAATATAGCATCTCAAATGACACATGTAATTCATCATTAAAGGCTGAAATCTTATCCTCATTAGGGTGTGTGAGCAGCATGTCATCAATGTACAAAAAGATGTGACCAATTTTTTTAAAAACTCCTCTTTACACACACAAACGAGCCTACAAAAGCTTCCCATTATTCCAAGCTTCATAAGGGTTGCAAGGCCTTGGTGGGGCATTTGTTTAGCACATAAACAGCACACATAACTACCTCCAATCAAAAAACATGAGGCAAATCTACCTTTAGCATGCAACATGCCATCTCCATAAGATAGTATATTCTTTCTCTTAGCCACACCATTTTGTTGAGGTGTGTAAGGCATTATGCATTGATGTTTTATGTCTCTTTTAGCCATATATACATGAAAGAGATAAAGATTAGAAAGAGGATTAGCAAGAGTATTGTCACACACTGTCGCGCGTTGGACTATGGGTCCTCTTGATCCCTCCTTGACAAAGCAATGCTCCTAAATTCCACTATCTTTCTTCAAGATTACCTTTTTCCTTTTCTCTTTCTTTTGGACATCAACTATTTACTTTGTTGAGTCAGACAACTTTACCAACTCTCTGGCTTGATTCGAGTGCTTCTGGCACTTTTTGGCATTGTTTTGTACCTTGGGTCTTTATCACATAGAATCACATAGGCACAATCCATAGCATATAACTACTCAAAATGTGCATCCAACATGCTATCATCATCCACATCAATGCATAAATTTCCATTTCCAAAACTATCATCAAAATCCAAAACATCCTCTATAGAATCAACACGTGAATGATCCACTAATGTAAAGGTATAATTGGAACTCAAGGTGGAATACTCAAGATGGAATCTAAATCTTTGTATTGATATGTGTATGGATTCTTCTCTTCTTGTTGTCTAGAAAGTATAGCAAGTGTCTTGTCCACTTCAACTCCCATAATATGCGTATGGATTCTTCTCTCTTCTTGCTATCCATAAATTACAACAAGTGTCATGTCCACTTCAAGTCCCTTAATATGCTCATAAAGACCCGAATCCTTGCATTGACCAATTATTAGACTGAATGGAAATTCTCTTCCTGTATTATCGGTAGTTCCTCAGCCATTTACTAGCCCCACCTACACTGGACCATATGCCACTCATGTAGCAATGAACCTAACACAGGTTGAGAAACCCATATAGAACACTGGATGTTCCACCTCCTATGTTACCACCGCAACCAACACTACTAGCAACCATGCTAAGGCTGAACATTGAACAAATAAATCCCCCAGCATGTCAGAATTCTATTAGACTATCCAGATTCATCCCATTGGGAGCCCACCCAAAAGCGAATACCATTTGGACAACTAAGACTAATGATGTGGGATCTTGGGGGGTTCACTTAAAAATATATAAGTCTACTACGTGTGATCATTTTAGGAGGGAATTTTAAAGCCAAGATTTTGGTAAAAATTTACAAAAATATATTTACATAAGGGGGGTTTTAAATGGCATTTTGAAAAAAAAAACCAGTAAGTTTATAAAGAAAAGGGGGTCAAATTTTATTAAGTAAAAATTCATAGGAAAGGTAAATACTCTTTGAACGCACATTGTATGTAGGTCTTCCTAAAAGTATACCCCCCTAGTGTGGGATACACAACAATTGACAACATTAATGCAAATAGCATTGAGATCTTGCACTCCACGAGACAGTAATGGCCCAAAGAGAGCTCCTCTTGCTTGTTTTTGATGTCAAGGACCCCACAGAGTGGCGGAATGTCCCATAAAGGTAAATCATGAAGTGCTATAACGATAAGCACACCCTTTGGATAGGTGATGTATCAAGTCTGGCATATATCCATCTACTGTCACACCAACAAGTTTTGGCTCCTATCATTCTTGCCATTCATTATGTGTGGTAGCAGTTAAATGATTAGTGGTTCCCATATCTCTTACAATAACCACACCATTGGTTTCCTCTCGCTCTGGGAAAATAACACTTGAATGCCATGGAATGTTTCTATGAATAGGTTTCCTCTACGGAGAGATAGCTATGGAGAAAAGGAGAGGGAGAAGAAATGGTGGGAAGTGAGAGAAAGAGAGGGGGTAGTGTGGGGGAGTCGGTGATAGCTATGGAGGAAAGAAGAGGGAGAAGAAATGGTGATAAGTGAGAGAGAGGGGGGGGGTATCGTGTAGGGGAGGGAGGGATTTGAGAGATAATATAGGAAACGAGCTCATTGAGCAGCCTGTTCCATAATCACATCCTCCCTACTACCACTGTCAAACAAGATAATTGCTCTGGTCTCTATGTAGAAACCCCATATAGCATATGAGCTCAAAGGGTAAATTAAAACCCTTATACCTAAATATTTATATAAGTAAGGTATACCAATTTTGTAACCTTTAAGATGATAAAGGTACCCCCTTGTATGGATTTTTTCACTTTTAGAATGCGTGCAAATTTTATTTAATTCTACAAGATAATAGACCCCTTTTATTTAAATTTCATGCTAACTTGTAATAGTGATGTGGAGACAAAGGTTAATAATGGGTCAATGGTACATTTTTCCTCTTTAGGAGGTATGTACACACTGTTTGAGTGCGTGTAAGTGACCTTATCATGTCACTTCACATGTACTTAACTCATTCTTATCAGTCTACTTTGAGTGTTGTGCTTCTCTCCATCTTTACTTGCTTCCTGAATCTCTGTGTGTGTGTGTGTGTGTGTGTTGCTACCTTTGTCTCCACTTTAATAAATTGGTCTTTAGAGCAAGTTCTCTTCGCCCTCACCCCCTTTTCATCTTCTCTTGAAGATCCTCTTTTGATTGTCCCAGGTCAACTATCCTATCAAGTGGAGACAAGGTATACCATATACTGTATTGTTAACTACATTAACATAGTCTCTACACATTTTGAGGTGTTTCGGGTGCATTTTAGGGCTCGTTCACATGCTATAAGGTTTCACCGACATCCTAAGGAGAGTGTTAGCTCAAACTGTCTTTGTATGATTTTGGGTTTTTTACAGTGCAGAAGTATTTCATGTGTAGATAAGGCCAGCATCGCATCTTCAAGCTCATCATCAATACTTTTGGCATCGTCATCATTATCTCATCATTTTTTGCATTCCTGCTAGTAACATTTCTACACTCTACACTCAACCTTTTTTCATACACTTGATGCAAAAGCTACCTGTAATGAAGTAAACACTGAACAGAAAACAACTCGTGCTATGTAGCACGGTCCACAATAGAGTACGTATGCCTGTTTTGCAGAAAACTGCACTGTCGAAATTTCTGCAGAAAATGACGAAAACACCTGTGTAGAACTTGAAATGCAAAAACGGAGCCCGAAACGGCCTCAGATGCGATTTCTGAGAACGCAGAGCCCTATGGGCAAATTTACAGAGTATAGGGACCTGGAAGCGCTCGTGAAAGCTCACCTCAATCGGAGAACGTGAGTCGGAGGGTGCTGGCGGCGTAGCCCTGGGAGCCGATGCCTGCTCTGATACCAATTGTTGGAATTAGGGTTGCAGGAAAGCACACAAAGCTTGGAGAAGAAGAAGCAAGAATGCACACAACACAAAGTGTATTAGATTGTGTCAATGTACAAAAGATAAGTTAGCCCTAGAAGGATGGGCGTATATACAAAAGCTGGGGGAAAAAACCTCCTAAAGAGGGAAAAAGTGCCCCGGCGGTGCTAAGTGTGTTCACACACATCACTGCCTATATATATATGGCAACAATAGTGGTGCTAGCAAGCACATTACTTCTCAACGTGATTTGTTTTTCTCTCTTGAATCTACAAAAGGAGGCACAATTACATGTGCAAATAACTCTTATCATGTGAAAAGAGTTGGCAAGGTTTTTCTCACTCGTGTGATGACTACCGGAAGTATGTTGTTTCGGTGAACAATTGCTGCAAATGGTGGTATAATCACTCTCTCATAAGGCTTAGGCATTAGAAAGAACTGGTTGTTAGTCTCCATTGCTAGGACCTAATGGGTCAGATTTACTGATGAGAAGTGTGCATTTCATGACCAGAGTGATGGAGACATCACTTTGATATCTAGTGTTAGAGCATGCTCAAGCAAGATCAAGGAATATCTTGTTACCATTGGATTTTAGATATCTAATGCAGATTTTTCACTTTATGTGAAAAGGACAGATAGAGGGATCATGTTATTAGTCATTTATGTGGATGACTTGATTATCACTAGTGATAGTGATGCTGACATACATGATGTCAAGATGCTTTTGAGGTAGAAGTTTGAGATGAAGGATTTGAATGAACTATGGTATTTATTGGGTATAGAGATGGTTAGATCACCCCATGGCATTTTGTTGCTATAGAGCCACTATGACTCATGTTGTCCAAGTACGGGGTATGATAGCTATAAGCCTATTTTAATGCCATTGGAATAGAACACAAAGCTTTTCGTAGATACAGGTGAGCTTTGGAGGACCCCACTATGTGCAAGCGAATATTGAGTAGCCTAATCTACATGACCGTTACTAGGCAAAATTTGAGCTATGTTTTTGGACTTGTGAGTTACATTATGTAGGCCCCTAGGAAGCTACACTTGGATGTGGCGGCTAGATGGATTCTCATGTACATAAAGTTCACACATGATTATGGACTTTTCTATAAGGCTGGCATAGAGATATAGCTAAATGGGTAAAAGAAAATAAAGCCAGTCTAGATAAAAGAAAATAATCATCATGCTAGTGCCAGAGCAGAGTTCTGGACCCAGGTTATGGATGCATTGCCAGAGGCTGCACATTGGTGTGTCGGGGGAGACTTCAACATGCTTGAGGACCCGGCCGATAGGGTGGGAGGCAGTCATGTTACAGTGCACGGCATGGAGCTTGCAGCTTGGGACCGGTTTTGCATGACACTGAGGATCACTGATGCATGGCAGCATGGGGCCTTTTCCCGCTCTCAGGACAGTCTTAGTTTCTCTCGGTCGGATCGCCGATAGGGAGGGACTAATCTATCTCGGATTGATCGCTTTTATGTGGGCGACTGGTTAGGGGAGCGAGGGGCTCCGTCGGCATTCTCGCTGGCATCTCATTTTCAGATCATGTGCCAGTTATCTTGACATTGGAGGAGAGGACACGGGAGTCCACCCCCAGCTTGCAGTTGAGGATCCCAGAGAGGGTACTTACAGATCCCAGTCTCGCTGAGGACATTGAGAGGATCTGGCATGATAGTCAGTGCTCTGACCAGGATGCAGCAGGCCAGTGTGCCCAGGGACTCATCGAGCTTAGCTCTTTTCTGCACGCTGCAGCTTTGACACGGCTGGGAGAGATTCGCGAGCGGGAGCATCGGCTGAGACGCAGCCTTGCCTCGCTACAGCGCCTTCAGGAGCAGCAGCCTGCATGTGAGTGGTTGGCGTCACAGCTGAGCCAAGCACGCCAGGAGGTTAGAGAGGCAGAGGAGCAGAGACATGAGTTTTACTATCGTCGTCAGGCCTCTCAGTGGACGCAGCTTGGTGATAGAGTGACTGGGGAGTTTTTTGAGATCACTGGACCCCGCCATGCTCGGGCAGGAGTCCGTCAGCTTGGTAGACCGGATGGTTTGGTAGCTACTGAGCCCGAGGAGATCAGAGCCATTGCCACTGCATTTTATAGAGACCTGCTTTCAGCGGAGTCAGCCCCCACTGAGAGGACAAAGATGCTTGTTGCAGACAGACTGTGTGGGCCCATGTGCAGAGGAGGGTCACAGATCGTATGCGTTCAGTTCTTGGTGTGCCTCTTTCAGAGATTGAGCTTGCCGAGGCCTTGAGGGTCTTGCCGCGACATAGTTGCCGAGGGGAGGACGGACTGACGCCGGCCTTTTTTATGCGCTATTGGGACCTATTGGGGCCAGGCCTCCGCAGGGGCTTTCAGGATACTGGGGTGATGCCGCAGAGTTTTTCAGAGGGCTTGATTTATCTTATCCCCAAGGGGGAGGGAGTATCAGATGATATTCGGCATTGGAGGCCTATTACGATCCTCAATACTATCTACAAGGTCTTAGCAAAGGCCTTGAGTTTGAGGATCCAGCCCTTCATGGGGGAGTTGATTCATGCTACTCAGACAGGATTTGTCAAGGAGCGCAGTATCCTTGACAACATCTTCACTTTCTGGGAGGCGACGGCCCGAGCTAGATTTCTTGGCGAGGACTTGGTCGTGATGCTTCTCGATTTTGAGAAGGCATACGATAGAGTTGATTGGGGTTTTTTAGAGGGCACTATGCTTCGCTTGGGCTTTGAGCCAGGATGGATCAGAGGGGTGGCGGCTCTGTATTCCACAGCTCGCAGCCAGGTGTTGATTGCAGGAGGACGGGGGCCGACTGACCAGATCAGTCCGTCAGGGCCCCTTTTCTTTTTCTCTTCTTTGCGGAGGCTATGAGCATGTATTTGACAGCAGAGGAGGTTGGTTTGAGAGGACTCCAGCTCCCACGGGGGAGGACCTGCTTGATGCTGAGTTTGCAGACGACACGGGCTTATTTTTGCATGGCCAAGAGGCCATGCAAAAGAGGACCTGCTTGATGCTGAGTTTGCAGACGACACGAGCTTATTTTTGCATGGCCAAGAGGCCAATCTTCTTCGGGCAGAGCAGTCGCTCCAGGTTTTTAGTGCAGCTTCGGGAGCATTGATCAATTGGCGCAAGACAGTGGCCTTTTGGATCAGTAGTGCTCCCACTCCGGCATGGAGCTCGGACCCCGATTTTAGATGGATTCCTCCAGGCACAGCAGTGCAGTATTTGGGATGTCAGATTGGCCTAGATTTGTCACACCTGAGCAGCAGATTGCCCCGCTTCTTCTGAGCATTCGGAAGAAGCTTTTATATTGGAGTACAACTCGACTATCCTTGGCCGGGAGGGTGGTGGTGGCAAATCAGGTGCTGTTAGCGACCATGTGGTACATTACGTCTTGCTGGATCTTCTCGAGCTCTTGCATCAGCCAGGTGTACAGAGGCTGATCAGGAACTTTTTGTGGTCTGGGCGGGACGGTCAGCCAGCTCGGGCAAAGGTTGTATGGGCAGTTATTACACTTCCACTGGCTCAGGGAGGTTTGGGCATTATAGATCCACTCGATCAGAGTAGAGCCTTATTGGGGAAGCTTATTGTTCGGGGGTTGCTTCCAGGCGCTGAGCCTTGGAAAGAGCTCCTCTTGCAGCGGCTACAGGCTCGGGCGCCCCCAGCAGGGGGCACTTGGGCACCAGAGATTCGTTGGATCTTCATAGAGATGAGGAGGACAGGCCTCAGTAGAGGATGGGAGGACAGATTTGCTTTGCGTATCCTGAGAGCTTGGGAGCTGCTGAGACCGGGGCTCTCTCAGCGACCTCCTTTTCTTGTGTTAAGGAGCGGGCCAGACAGCCGCTCATCTGGAGCCCTGCGGTTCGCACAGAGTAGGTTCATATGCTAGGTTCTCGGCCTCGTCTAGCCTGGGGGCCTTTAGCGGCAGGCCCAGCTCGTAGCTTTGGAGACTGGCAGGCCTTCTCCAGTCTCCCAGAGGAGATTCAGGTGGAGAGGCTGAGTCACTTCAGAGGGGGGTTGATTATGAGGGATGATATCCAGGAGGCACTCACAGAGGAGTGGTTCACGCCTCTCGAGCCAGTGGCCCCACGGTGGATGGGAGCCTTTACTCAGTTGGAGATCCTGATTGCGGTCAGAGCTTGCACTGAGGATGGCAGTTGCCTCTACTATGAGATTCAGGATGAGGGCAGACTCCAGCGAGTGGAGGTGGAGTCGCCTTTGGTTGCAGAGTGCACTTTTCAGAGGATTCGGGTAGTGGCCGCCGCTTCTCGGAAGTGGCATATTGACCCCGACCCTACAGATGTACTCCCGGATTGGCGCATATGGGCATATGCAGCGCGCCCCTTGGTCCGGCTATACAGTGGGACCCCGGGGAGTACGAGTGGCATGATCCTTATGCATCCCTTGAGGCCACAGAGATTACCTTTTTCCAGTATACTGTTCGGCTGGGATGGCATATTTTGACGGCGGAGGACGGTCTCTCCAGCGGCAGCGGGGCATTGGCGGCTCTACAGGGACTTTCACAGGAGTTCCTGGAGGATTTTTGGGCTCGCTCTGGGCTAGTCGACAGGCCCGCAGGATCTCGACTTTTCAGTGGTGGCTGGTCGCCCATAGGGGCTCAGCAGTTGGCACTTGGCTTGTTTACAGCGGTCTTCCGGTGGCCTCCTGCGTCCGATGCGGCCACCCTCTAGAGACACAGAGACATTGCCTTTGGGATTGCCCTCAGGCGTAGCAGATTTGGCTGCGGATGCTGGTATTCTGGCTCCCCTCTCTCCAGAGGGTATGTTTACGTGGGGTGCCGCTGCTTGGTCGACCTCGTCAGGGCCTGCTATGGGCTATGAGATGGAGCAGGGCAGTCAGGCCATCAGATTTATTAGGGGCCAGCCTCGCCTGGTTCCGGCACCGTATTTCTCATCCGCCAGCTGGACACAGGAGAGGGATCTACGATGGGAGCTCCTCAGTAGCCTCACCATCTGGTTCACCTGGAGGGCCCGGTGCTTTACGGCCTTTGAGGGGAGATTGGAGCCACGAGCAGAGACACTATGGGGGATTTGGCAGGAGTTGATCCACACCCTGCGAGGACAGTACGACCGCATCCCCGGGGACCGGGGAGACTCGGACGAGGCGATCTTATGGCGCTAGGCCTTTCACACCACTTGGCGCTGTGGCCCCTTATACACCTTACACACGGGATCCCCCCGTTGGCACTACAGGCCACCGGTTTGGCTCTTCCCCCCCCTATTGTATGATTTAGCCTCTCAGTCCTTCGTACTGATGCTTGTATTTTGCAGCACCTAGGGAGAGTCTCCCGAGCTGTCATGCTGTATTCACTGCTCTGTCTCTCTTATGAGCAGGAGAGATCTTTTGTAGCCCTACGGGCGTTTTTTATATAAGTAATGAAAGGATCTTTTCTCGGGAAAAAAAAAAGAAAAGAGAAAATAATCATATCACATGCTCCCTTTCAGAGAAACACGACAATAATTGCCTATCGATCAACCTCTCTTGAAGTTCACATCGAGAATTCAAATGCTTAAGTCGAGAAACATAATCTCTCATTGATTTGTCCTGTTGGTTGCTTCATGTTATAGACTTGTGCCACTGGGCTTCACTTATCACCACCTCTTGCAAATCTTGGTATGAACACATTCTTGAGCCAAATGAAAGTAACTTTATCCTCAAGCTTCAGAGTTCTATACCATTGACGTGTTTTTCCTCTTAATGTTATGGAAAATAAATGGATCTTTGTAATATCATCAATGGGTCCACAACAAAGTGTCGCTGGTGGGTAGACTTAAACATTTCCACATGTTGAATGAGAATCCCCATCTCCATCAAAGCTTTGCATAAGCTTAGCTATATGATATGGCTTCATGGATTATGTCTGGGGTGTGAGCGGCTCCCAATTCCCTTGCCTTCCCATATGAATTTAGTTTTCCATTATTAACAAATCAATTGGGGTAGCTAAGGTTAAGTATGGACTCGATTCTTGCATAGGTCTTGTTGGGAATGTGACTGTTCTTCCTCTTCCCCTTCCTACATTGACTCCTTGGTGAGGGTCTATTATACATTCTATCCTCAAGGAAGAGGAGCTTCTATGTCCCCCCTAAATCTTTATTGTGGATTTTCTCTTGATCATGCATTAGCACTAACTACATGTAGGTAAGGAAGCTAGGGTGAGCCATCATTTTATTAATGTCTTCCCTTGGGTAGATTTGTTCTTTGGCCACCTCAACCTTCTTGTTCTTTGGCATCATCAGCCTTCTCCACACTGAGCTTGTCTATATGCAGAAGGGTAGCTATTTCCCACATGAATAGGCTCCAATGGTGGCATTCCCTCTGCCATAGCTTGAGCAATAGTTTGGGCTTTTTCTCTAGGGTCTTCTCTAACCCACATTGTAATCTTGTTTTGAGGGATTACACTCTTCCGAAGGTTCTTTATTTAGCTAGTTCCATTCACACATCAAGTTCTTGTTTCTTGTGATTTAAGGCATGTACCTTTGTTGTAGCTACCCTTAGTTTCATATCTATATCCAATTCCTTTGGAGTGGGAAAAAAGGTTTCCTCACTCCTAGAGGAAGGCTTTAGTGTCTCTCTGAAATCTAGGAGTGTATGTTATTTGCTTATTTACACTCTCATAAAGATTTCCCTCTGCATAAATTCTTATAAAGGGGCATTGTTTGTGTACCCGCCCTTCGTATTGAGGCCCTTTGACCTCTGCTCATTGCTTAACCCATGTCAGTGAGCCTCTTGTTCTACACACATGTTGTTGAGATATCGAGCTCATCTAGTGAGGCGGTGGACACTAATGACCTGCCTGGGGGATAGGCCCACACTTACACCACTGGCATGGTTGGTGAGATCATGGGTGATATGCGGCCAGTGCTGCGAAGATTTGAGAGAGTGAAGAATCCTGTGTAGAGGTTTACCTATGGTTATGTGGCACATCATTATGAATACATGGCAAAAGTTGTACAGGTTGTAGAGTCCACATGCATTGATGAGGCTGTTCGAAATGTGTGTTGGGAGAAAGCTATGGATGCACTATATGGAAATGAGACTTGGGATTTAGTGCAATTGCCTGAAGGCAAGAAAGCCATTGGATGCAAGTGGGTGTACAAAGTAAAACATAACAGTGATGGAAGCACAAGCAGGTACAAGGCTAGATTGGTAGCCAAAAGATATGCGCAGACATATGGCATTGATTATGAGGAAACTTTCAGCCCAATTGCCAAGATGACAACAGTGAGAGTTGTGATAGCAGTGGCTGCGTCAAAGCAATGGTCTTTACATCAGATGGATGTAAAGAATGCATTCTTGCATGGGGATGTGCAGGAAGAGGTGTATATGTTGCAGCCACCTGCTGGTTATGAGGATGTGAGTCACCCCCCGAGCATGTTTGCAAGTTGAAGAAGGCCTTGTATGGCTTAAAACAAGCACCAAGAGCATGGTCTGACAAGATTTCTGAATATCTTGTCACTATTGGCTTTCATGTAGCCAATGCAGGTTTCTCGCTGTATGTGATACACAGTGATAGAGGGGTTGTGCTTGTTGTCATCTATGTAGATGACCTGATCATTACGGGGGGCCATGATGCAGAGATCT
The DNA here is from genome assembly GCF_041138505.1 of Cibotium barometz. Lineage (NCBI taxonomy): Eukaryota > Viridiplantae > Streptophyta > Polypodiopsida > Cyatheales > Cibotiaceae > Cibotium > Cibotium barometz. The sequence goes on along the minus strand of NC_141080.1, from coordinate 8,871,574 downwards.
TTGATGTGAAGATCTTGCTTAGACAGAAGTTTGAGATGAAGGATTTGGGGGAGCTCAAATATTTCTTGGGGCATTGAGGTGATTAGGTCACCACATGGTATTGGATTACTGCAGAGACAGTATGGCTTGGACATGTTGTCCAAGTATGGTATGGCAGACTGTAAGCCTATCTCGGTGCCATTGGATTAGAATGGCAAGTTGATGAGTGCAGATTCAGGAGAGATTTTGGAGGATCCTACTATGTATAGGCGCATAGTAGGAACTTGGAAGCTTGATCTACATGACGATCACCAGGCCAGATTTGAGCTATGCTGTTAGGTTGGTGAGTTAGTTTATGCAAGTTCCTCGAAAGCCGCATTTGGATGCATACATTGAGACACATACTAAGGTATCTGAGGTCTACTTTGCATTGTGGACTATTTTATGAAACTGGGACGACAGAGATATGTGTACATGGGTACACAGATGCTGATTGGGCTGGTAGTATCTCAGATAAAAGATCTACTAGTGGCTTCATGTTTTCTTTGGGGAGTGCTGCTGTGACTTGGAGCAGCAAGAAGCAGCCTACGGTTGCTCTATCCAGTATACATAGAGGCCGAGTATAGAGGTGATGCTATAGCAGCATGTGAGGTAGCTTGGTTGAGAAAGCTACTTGCAAATTTGGGTCTATCAGTGGATAGACAAGTTGTCATTTTTTGTGACAACATTAGTAGTATACAGTTGGCCAGGAACCCAGTTTTTCATGCTCGCACGAAGCATATAGAGGTCCACTACCATTTTGTCAGAGAGAAGGTTTTGGCAGGAGACGTTGACCTTGTTTATGTCAGCACAGAAAGAGGCATGCACATATATGCATGCAACCATGAAAGATCTAGATGGCTAGTAGTATTGCACTGAAAAGAGAGAACCATGAAAATGATTCTACATCCACTGTAGGCCTATCACAACTATAGAATCTTATATAGATATGATGAGCTTCTGTGATCTAACTTGGTTCCACATGCATGTGCGTGCACATGTGCACACACACATACACAAAGAGAGATACTATGAGAAAGAGGTTGTTCTATGTAAACCTCTTCCTTCAAATAACCATTGAGAAATAAAATTTCCACATCCATTTGATGAAATATCCAACCTTGATTTTCTCCTAAAGCCATGATGGTTCTCACTGTTGCCATCTTTGAAACAGGTGAGAAGGATTTTCCATAGTCTGCTCCATAAGTTTGTGCATGTCCTTTGGTAGCAAGTTTAGCCTTGAACCTATTTACACTTTCATTTGGAAGATCTAGATGGCCAGTAGTATTGCACCGGAAAGAGAGAACCATGAAAATGATTCTACATCCATTGTAGGCCTATCACAACTATAGAACCTAACATAGACATTATGAGCTTTTGTGATCTAACTTGGTTCCACATGCACGTGCATGTGCACATGCACACACACATACACAAAGAGAGATACTACGAGAAAGAGGCATGCACATATATGCATGCATGCTGCTAGAAAATAAAACTAAAGAAATATTTTAACTAGTCTCTCATACCAATAATGTTGAATTTAGGCTTTGAGACTCCGTGATTCTATATCTTTCTTTAGTGAGCTAAGTGATTTGGACTACTTACATGTTAAATACATTGTCTTGACAAAAGGTTATTAGATCACATAGTAATTACCTACTATTGCTTTTATGTTTTTAATCATTTGTGCTTTCAAAGTCCTTTCAAGTGTCATCAATTTGTAAATGTGAATTTTATAATGCTTCCAAAATTGTTATCATGCAAGTTGCAAATGATCACATGAAATTAGTTGTAGCAGTGTGTTGTGTTTAATATTTTTTTTTACAAGAAAAGAGAGTGCAAGCTTCTCATAGAATGGTTTTAAACCCAACCTTACAGTCCATCTTGAGGATTGTTGCATGCCAGATAACACACATGTAGGAATGAACTCCTATTTTGGATATGTGTGACTTCCCCCTCCTTCAGTTGAAACATAGAGGTATTTGGAAAATCCCTATCACCACAATTGGCTTTCCATTATTTGTGTGTATATTTGAGAACACTATGGCATGGCACTGGGCCATTTTTTACAGGTGCCCTTGAAGAAGATTGATGGAAAATCTATGCAAGATTGCTTCCAAGATTTTTTTTTTCCAGTTTTTGATGAAAAAATGCCCAAAAATGGGCATGCCAATCGTGAAGAGTCAAGCTTCCGGGGCAGCATTAAGTTTTGGACGGAAGAGTAAGGAGTTGCTTCTATGTTTGATAACATTGTGGCATGTTTATTTGCGTATTTGAGAACAAATGGCATGGCATCATTAAGTTTTGGACTGGAGAGTAAGCGGTGCAAACACTATGGCATGTTTGACAAGGAACTCGAAAAACGTATGTGTTATATAGGAGCTACAGTTACTAGAGAAAGAGGATGTCAACGGGAAAAGGGTGATAATGGCCATGTGGTTGAAAAAACAAGTGAGCTGATGTAGCTTCAAAAGCACGCTATAGCCTACGAGGCTATTGGAGTTTGGAATGGAAGAAATTAGGTTGGTTTTGTCATTGTATTGGGAACTTGGAATGACTTGACAAGAGACGGCTTCTTTCGTAGGGCACACCAGGTTGCCCCACGCCCACCATAGCGCAGCCCACTTCTCCAGGTAGCGATAATCTTGGCCAGCATAGGGCCAATGATGGTGGTGTGGGTGGGGTAGGGGCGGCGGGCGGGGGCGGGGCTGGGAGGTGGGTAAGTGGCTTGCAACTTGCCCGATACAATGCATAGGAGCTGTGGGGGCCGGCGCTGTATGTGAAGCTGTGAACGCAGGCAAAGGTAATCATGAGTGACGCTGGGAGGGCGGGGGAAACAGACGCAGGAACAGCAGGGCTGGGCTGGGCGGCGTGAGGCCGGACAAGCAACTGGCCGCACTAGCAATCATGAAGAGGCTGGCCAGGGATGGACGGGGCCCGCCACCTCAAAACACCGACTCTTGGACCTTAAGACGAAGAAGAAAACATCAATTTTTCTTTGCTGGTGGCACCATGGCAGTTGGGACCCCCTCTTGAGACCTGTGACGACTGGAGGTCCAGGATAACGGGTCGCAGCCAGTCAGTGCGCGCCACGTGACCACCAACTTCAAGACGAACCACTAGGGGACAGGACCAGACAGACATGTCCAAGCCGGGGACCCGCGACCCACTACCAGGCGCGTGGGCTCCACCCCTCCGCCCCGGCCCTTCTCTTCCCTGCTTGCTCGTGCGATCGTGAGTCTTTGAGTTGCCTACCACCTTATGGCATCATCATGCATGTGAACAATCTGTTAAAAAAATTAAAAAAATATTACATTTTTTTCTATGTGGTTTTTGACCTTTACCCTTTTTTTCCCGTATGTGAAAACTAAAAACAATTATTACACATTTCTCTATGTGATTTTTGAGATCTCCCCCTTTTTTTTTCACCCACCTCCTCTGCCATGGCCATTATCCTTAGCTTCAATGGTGGCATTATGCGATTGCTTCCTTTTCAGTGATGTCTCTTCAAATATAGATTTACCTTTATTCACTTACCCATAGTCAACTCCCCTCCTCGCGTTACTCTTTATGCATGTACACATAAAAGCTTACAAGGTTACAACCAAGTTAGCCACCCCTTTTAAAGCCTCCACGTCACGACTCGCACACCCCCTAGCGTGCTGTCCCTTACACTACCAAGCTTAATTTTTGAGGGTCGTTTTGGTTCTAATTTGTGGGTAATAATATCAAGCTTTATTTGTGACGGTCATTATTGGGCCTAAAAAAAAATACACTTGTGGATATCAACCTTGGCTATCCATCATCAAAGTTGGATTTGTCCTTCAAAAAGTTAAAAATTATATGTACATTCTAAAGAATCAACCTTGGTCGGTCAAAAATTCTAAAACGTATGCACTTTTAAATAATTTATTGTAATTTTTGGTAGGTTTAGAATATTTCTTGCTATGAGACGAGGAGGGAAAAAAAAAGTTCAAAATGCAAATCAAGCCCATACGAACGAGTACGTGACGATTGGACTTTCTAGCCGTGTCTTTTTGGTCAAGTTAAGGATTTTGCCACCATTCTGCTCCTTGCGGCAACGCCCCATCCTTATGATGGTCTGTAGCCCTTTATTTAACCTTTTGATCCTTAGGTTTTGAATAAGGAGATTAGAAGGTGCAACACATGGGCCACACATGAAAAATCCAGTAATTCAAGGAGCTTCCCAATCCGATTGATTAAGGTTTTCACGATCCTCGATGCAAGCACATGGCGGATAAAATTCCGCATCCAAGTTATGCTCTTTTTAATCATGAAAATGACTATTTATTCCGCCGGTGAGGCGGTGACCTTTTTAGGCCCAGTTTTTTTTTTCTTTTCTCTTTCAAAGTCGGACGGACTCCGACGTTCACAAAACAACAGCAATGAGCTGAGAGCTGTATTTGATGGAGCGGACAAAGGATTTGAAAAATGGGGTGCGCTGTGCGCGTGATTGTCTCCAATGACGGGGCTTTGAATTGATATATTAGGATAGTAGCTCATGAGTAATGTGCCTTAGCTTAAGTGAGGGCCCTATATACGAGGTGTTCACACGAAAGCAGAAGTCGCTCTTTTTCGACCGTGGAGCGCTTCACATTAGCGAAAGGACCGTTGGCTGTCCTAACGGTGTCGCGAGGACTCTGCTATTTAGTTCCCAGTCCCGGCGCCTAACATTTATTCTTGGAAACTCGGCTAAGTGCTATGCCAAAAATCGAACAGTTGCATTTTCCTTCTGCATCATTATATTAGCATTTTGGCGTGAGAATGCACCGGTCGGATTTCATTTAAAGCTCTGCGGCTAAGTGAACTCGGCAATGCGATTGCCCTAAGAAGCACTAGCGTTGTAAAAAATACTCGCAATGAGGTATTGCAAAGGCGACCTTTGATCCTCAAAGGTGCGATCACAGTTTTGCCCACCTTTTTTTAATTGGAAATTTTGCCTTGGCATAAATAGGAGTACTTGTTTTACATAGAAAATGGAGGTTTGCTGTAAGGTTCAATATGCTGCTATGGTTTCTGCTGTCGTGTGTATAAAAGGGCACGGTAGGGTGCAGTGATTTCCTCGGTTGATGACCTGAGGTTTCGTTACTTTCTACACAAGCTTTAAAGAGGGGGTCCGATAGGCAAACGTGTGCATCTCGCAGCTCGAGAAGTTTAGTGTGAGGCTTGAGCACAAAACAACGCGGGTAGCAAAATAACAACGGTGTCCACCGTGTGCATGGTACTCTGACACAGCAAGTCATGAATTTGGAAAGGGGAAAGCCATTGAGCTTAAATGAGTGGGAATCACAAGTGGGATGATAAAAAGGGCACGATCAAATTTGTGTGGGATGTAATTATAAAAAGCATGATTAGGCGCGATTTTATCCCAAGCTATTTAAAAGAGATTTCTTTTTAGTAATGAGTTGGGTGGAGGCGGAGCACCAACACGTGGGCACTACACAAGGCTCGAGTTTAGAGTGTGCACTGTGCGCACCAATGGAGGGATGTCGCTATCGCGGGGCCCGCGGCACTGGAGAAGGTGGTGGGGTCCGTTGGCTGAGGGCGGCAGAGCGCATGCGCCGCAGCGGCAGGCAGGTTGCCTGCTACGCGCACTGCACAACTCAGCGATAATGGCACTCTCGTATCGCGACGTGGCCATAAGATACCGATGAATATTATGCCATGTAGACACCTTATGTTGACGTTGCTTGCCAGGTAGGCCAAGTGAATGATGTGTTGCCCGCCCAAGTGTTGGAAATGGAGCGAACAAGCAACATCCACGTACACCTACAAAAGTCTCGTTGTTAAGGCCACCTAGCCACACGCTGCTGCTCGTCGTCTAGCTCACGAGCTCGCAGGGTCTGTTCACGAGCGCGGACGTTGTTAGGTTAGCCTTTTTTTTTGCTTCCCCGGTTGCACAGTCCACCTACGCCTACTACCACACTACTGGTGCGTCAATCAATCAATCAATCAAAAGAGGAGGGGGGAGGTGTATGTGTATGTGTGGGTGCGCTCTCACGCAACTCTTTCCACTCTTCTCGAGTTCTCACTCTCTCTCTCTCTCTCTCTCTCTCTCTCTCTCTCGACCTGTCTATCCATCCATTGTATGACACCCCCCGCCTGGCAAGCAGCCTATAATACACAGTCCTCTCTGTTTTTCATCTTTCTTCTTGCAAGCCTCTTCTTCTCGCACTCTCTCACTCCACCACAATTCACCCCCTCTCTCTCTCTCTCTCTCTCTCAAAAACTCCACATCCTCACGCTTCTTCTTGCATCTTCTACACACACGCCCTCTCCGTTTACCCTATCTTCAATCTGCTTTTGTTTCCTCCCTTCTTCAAAGCAGCCGGATTTACTCCAAAAAGAGGTAATTGCCATCTCGTGTCGCCTCCTCCTTCCCTATTGCCTCCTCTCCCCCCCCTTCTCTCTCTTTTGGAGATCTCGAATCCTTTCCACGTTTCTTTTACGCCATGGACACCACCATATTTCGTTTCCTTTAGTGTTTGTGTGGCTCCCTGAACTAACAGCCCTGATCGCGTACCACATCGTCTCTGATGCAGACACTGTGCGGTTCAAATCTCCTCTTGGAGATTCTGCGCTCCTCTTTTTGCCCCCCTCCCACGCCCTAAAAGCTTCCTCACCGCATCACTCCACCTCTGCCCATTTGGGTTTTGCTACTAATTACCATTCACAAGCTTACCCTACCTATAGCAACTCCTCCTGCGTATCTACATAGACTATGGTTATTCTCTTGAGTTTGATACGTACCCTGAGCTCACCGTTCCAGTTCCAGCATTTGCATGCTTCAATTGCACGCTTAGATTCATCATACTTAGTGCTACTTAGAGCTCAGAGCTCAGAGCTGGAGCTCAATTAGTTTCAAAATTCTCAGTAGGCTATATACCTTGCAATGGCAAACAACACATGATTAAAAGCTGTTGGCATACTGGCAAGCCATAGCTTCCCAACAAGCTCTTGCACACTCATCCAATGGCAATCCCTGGCTTTCTAATCAGTAATTAAGTGAGCTTATTCATTTGCACACGCACTCTTGAAACAAGCAATAATAATGCTCTTTATAGTCTTGTAGTTGAATGGTAAAGTTTTTGTGCAGGTAATTACCCACAATGATGCTGCAGCAGCAAGACGCAGGAGTTAAGCCTCCAGATGGGCTTAATAATAATACTAATACACCACACATCGTGTCTTCTTCGAAGTTGGGGAGGCAAAAAGGCGGCGGCAGCAGCAACCCGGCGCCCGACCAAGCGCAGAAGTGCCCGCGGTGCGATTCTCTCAACACGAAATTTTGTTATTACAACAACTACAGCCTGTCGCAGCCACGCCATTTTTGCAAAAACTGTCGGAGATATTGGACCAAAGGGGGCGGTCTGCGCAACGTGCCTGTCGGAGGGGGATGCCGGAAGAACAAGAGGATGAAGCAGAGATCGCCATTGGACGCCACCTCCCTGGCCTCTCTGGCGGACGTGGAATCTGGAGCGTCCAATATCTTATCGTCCATCAACTGCTGTCCTCCCTTGCAGCTGCCTACCAGCTTCAGCACCCCCGGCCCTTCAACGGGCTCTTCACTAATCACAGAGTTGGCCAATGAAAGCCACCGATATGGCCTAACATTCTCTCGCCTCCAAGAGTCCATACGTATGGCAGATCAATCAGGAGCCATCCCTAGTACGCAGGGGCTTTTCACACTCGGCGCCCAACCTCCCCCCCTCATGGGTACCCTAGCCCCCTTTGATCCCACCTTCCCTAGCTTATCCTACCCTAAGCCAGATCCACAAGCCATAATGTACCACCATCACCATGGATCTGAGTTAACCCCATTTTATGACCATATAAATTCCACAGCATCCATGCCACCCACATTAGATCACCTCTCTAGCTTCAGCTCCCCATCCGCCCACCATGTGAACACCAGCAGCAATAATAACTCTAATATGGACCCCCAACTAAGCTTAATCCATCCCAATCATTTACCTATGCATATGGTTAATGATGGTGGCAGCCACCTTCATGAAGATCAACATGTTGCAGGTGGTGGTTTTGAAGAAGAGAGTGCAGAGATTAGCATGAGGAGAAGCAAAGGCAAATTCATTCTCTCTTCATTATCAGATTGGCAGCAAGGGCCTGCTTCGGAGAATCTCTTTGCATCTTCTGCATCAGCGAATGACAGCAGCCTTTGGAATGTGAGCTGGCCGGAGATGCATGCAGCTTTGGCTGGCTCCACCACAGCCGGAGCCATGCTTCATTAGTGCCTGATCTCAGATTAATTCCTTAATTAATCTACGGTATGTTCCTCTAATCATTCCCAGCTTCGTTCATACACTTGGATGGTTGGCTGGCACGGGGCCCGTTTTTTATAAGCAGCCTCTACAGTCCCCCTCTTCGGGAGATCACCCATCTACTTAATTCTTACTTAGCCAGCTCCTAATCATCATTAAGGTCTCCGGAGTAACATGAGCCTTACCAATGCGGAGATTAATTAAGGGTGGCAAAACCTTCCCTAATCATGATTAACTCCCGAACAACACAGTTTCTGGAGGATAATTGCTCTATTAGCTCTGCCACATCTACAGCCAATGCCTTTGAGATCATGTGGATATCATAAGCTGCCTGCAAAGTCAGAGGTTTACTATAGTTTTCTCATGATTTGCTTTCCTTAATCTTCTGCGAGCTTCCTTAATGCTGTAATTAGCCCTTCTAATCTCTACAGGTTCTATACAAGATGAGTGTGATTTGGGTTGTTAACCTCTCTTTCAACATTAGAGGCCAGTGCATTCCTTCTGCTGAGGGGTGGCGGCCATGTATAATGTCCATGTGCGCACTGCAAGCTGCAGACCACATAGTACGTTGCAAAATGCTGCATCGTTTTTATTATTTTTTAAAAATATTCCTCTGTCCTTAGCTTAGTCATCTGGCTGAGGACAAGGTGACTGACATATATTTGGATTTATATAAAACTCTCTTTTTTTTTTGTAATTTTTTCTTCTCCCTCTCTCTTCCCAAAATTTGCCAGGAAAACGCAGAGATGCCGAATTGCTCAGATTGTTTTTTTTTTTGGTGAATGGGCGGAAATACATATTAGTGTAAGGTTTTTAAATTGTAAGGTTTTTAAAAATATAGATGTAAGTTCCATATCTCATCATTTTTAGGACTAACTTGGGACTTTCATGTGTAATTCTTTCTACAAATCTTAGTTATGCCCTTATTGAAGCTTTAGCGAAGTTGCCGATGGGAAATGTCTTGCATATTTATGAAGTGCTTCCTCTCATGAGCATATTCCTTCTCTATCTCTCCACGTTTCGATGAAATGGTTAAATTCAATGATCATTTATGAGCATGGATGCAAGCATCATGCTTATAAGAATTATTTGCACCATGAGGGATTCAAGCAACTTGTGTTTACCTTGCTAGAGTGATATGGGTCAAGAAATTGCTCCAAACATCTGGCAAGTGCACTCTTTCTCGCCACCCCATTGTAGATGCTTCACGAATATACATGATGATCATAAGAGTTCTTGAAAGCATGTGGCCCCAGTAACATTATGAATGCGTGCTATTTATGTATGAATGCGTCAGTAACATTATTTTTGTGTGCTACTAATGCTTTGTGCAAGTGCACGCCTCCATTGCTTACAAGTGTCAATGGTAGTGATATAGAGTGAAATGTCTGTGCTTAAATTTGGACCTCCTCTTCATGTAATAGTGTATAAGGATCTCTAAGGAAATAAAACATAACATTCACATTTTGCATTTGCATGTGTATAAAAGTGGACATGAAGAATCAAAAGTTAACTATAGTGGCAATGATTTATCCCATGATGAGTCTCAAGAATCTTGCAAAAGTTGGTAAATGAGTGGTGTTTTCTTAAGTGAGAACGGTAAGAAAGGCACTAATAATTAAAGTGGTTAAAAGGACTATGGTGTAGAGTGCAAAGTCTTGCTAGCACTTGTAATCTCATAGTTGAAACATGCAAAGAAATGTACAGGATCACGTATGCCGTAAAAAAGGTCAATTATGATAAATCTTGGTCAATGTGATCACACTCTTCATGACTAAAGCTTAGAATGCAAAGTCTTGTTCACACTTGGTACATGGCCTCTTGATATACATCAATTCTTCCACCATTGGCTTCCATAGATCAAGTTGTGCACTAAAAATTGAGGACTTGTAATGTTTCTTGAATTGGTATACGTCAGTTCTTCCTCCATTGGCTTCCATATATCAAGTCATGCACTAATAATTAGGAACTTGTAATGTTTCTTGAATGTAACAATTCGTTCACTTTTCAACCATCTAATACATTACCCTTCCACCATTTGCTTAACTAGTGCACACTCTACTGAGATCTTGCACATTTGATTGTGTAGTCTCCATGAATATTAATGGATATTGGCATTCAAAAAAGTACTTAGGGACTGATAATTAAGTTACATACAAGATTAACACAACCTCTAAGTTAAATGAGACAAAACAATTTAAATCAATTGATATCAAATAACCTTAGTAGACTTTGAATTATCTCAATTTAAGCTAAATGAGTTCACATAGGCATGAAATAAACTCATATAGGCTTAGTTAACCTTAGTCTCATTTGAGCTCAAATGATCTAGAATAGCATTTGCTATACCTTGATCCCATTTGATGTCAATTGAGTTTAGATAACTCAAATTAGCATTATTTAAACTCAACTATCACCATTTCGGCTCTGATGGTCAAACCCACATGTTAGTTGAGCTCAATAGTCTTACTTAGCATCATTTAATCTCAATTGACATCATTTGCCTCTAATTCTTAAGTAACATCAAGTGATTACCGTTTGATGTTATTTGAGACCTCTTGGGTCCATTTGTGTAATTTAAATAGATCAATTAACCTATAAGAGACTCATTTGAGTTCAACGCACACCAATTAAAATCAAATGATAATGATATGATCAATGTATCATAATTTACCATTAGCCTAGACCTATCTCAAGGTCTTAGATAAAAATACTTAGGTATATCATGTGCATTCAATAGAAAGAGTTTTTAACTCACTTTTTAAGGTAAATTTATAAAATATACTCACATAGGGGGTGTTTTTAAAGGATTTTAAACAAGCTGTAAGTTTATATTTTAAAAGGGGTTATTTTAAATAATTAAAATTATAAAAAGGAGTCATTTTAAATATATTTTTTTGGAAACCAATAGTTTCCACACGGCCCATGGTGTGTCGTGGTTCACACACCAAAGAAGATGATGACGGTTGGCTAACATGTATGCCCAACATGCCCCTTCACTTGCAAGGGTCATTAGCATCCCCTGGACATCTATATGGGCATGAAGAGGCTCTCATATGCTAAGGTAGGTCCCCTCGCTGCCTAATCAACCATCCAGTCTTCCACAAAACACAAGCTTGGGGGAGTTGAAGATAGGAGAGGTCCTTTTGAACTATCTATACCCTTTCATCTTCCACAGTACCTTTGCATGTGGGATTACTTGGCATCTTTTTTCGATTTTACAATCCCCACTACCCATGCATGATATTTTCACCTCCAACACAACCCTCCAGTTGGCATGGATAGAAGTGACCGTGACCATGAACCGAGGCTCTGATACCATCTTGGAAACTAAGATTTGCCACACGAATCATGATGTGCCATGGTTAACACACCAAGGAAGATATTGACGGATGTGCCCAACATGCTCCTTCGCTCGCTCTACAAGGGTTCTCGCACCCCCGAGGGCACACACATTTTCATGGGCATGCTGAGGCTTTGGCATGCTATGCTAGGTCCCCACTCTGGCTAACCAACCCTCTAATCTTATAGAAAAGAAAAGCTTAGGCTACATATATCCTTTCATCTTCCACACCATTTGCATGTGAGATTACTTTGCATCCCTTTTCCCGTCTTTTAATCCCCACTATCCATGTGAGATTTGCACCTCCAACACCCCCTCCAATCGAGCACAGAGGGAAATGTCCCAATACCATGAACCAGGGCTCTGATACCATCTTAGAAACTAAGAGTTACCACATTGCCCATGATGTGTCATGGTTCACACCAAGGAGTATATTGATGGTTGGCCAACATATGTGCCCCACCAGCACCCTGAAGGCACACACATCTGCATGGGCTCTAGCATGCTAAGGCAAGTCCCCACTCTGCCCAACTATCCCTCCACAATAAACAAGTTGGGGGAGTTGAAGATAGGAGGGGTCCTTTTGAACTATATATACCCTTTCATCTTCCACATTGCCTTTGCATGTGGGACTACTTGGCACATCCCTTTTCCTATTTTGTAATCCCCACTATCCATGCAAGATCCACATCTCTGATAAACCCCTCGAGAAACGTCTTGAGTCCCTTTGATGATCCCCACTATCCATGCAAGATCCACATCTCTAATAAACCCCTCGAGAAACGTCTTGAGTCCCTTTGATGATGTCAACTAAGCTCACTTAGCCTCATTAGCATTCTTTGTTCTCTATGTTGATTGCACATTGGGATGGATGCATGGTAAGGGTGATCACTTTCATTCACTCTCAAGGAAAATATAACGCCAATGTGTGTAATAAGCAGGAAAAGTTGTGGGGCAGGGTATCTTGAAGATCGAGATATAAACAACACTCATAGCATGACACGTGCCCTTGAGTCAATAGCTCAATATCTCGCTTGAGATCCCAAGCATCGTCACACCATCAACCTCAGGAGGGCTTGCATATCTCGATTAAGATCCATGTCATTGTAGCACGCCACTTCCCCTTGGCAATCTTAATTGAGATAACTAGTCAATTTGGATCCACATCAATGCCACAAGGAATCTCTAACTTCCCACTCGGATGTAGATTGGCTATGTATTGTAATGTCATGCAATGCAACCATGCTCCTCATGACATCGACCATGTATCTTGATCGAGATACCAACATGTGATCCTAGCTATTAAGGTATCTTGATTGAGATACTCAATTATGATCTTGACCATATAGTATACACAATTACAATCTCAAAATACACAATTGAGTATCTTGATTGAGATACTCAATTATGATCTTGACCATATAGTATACACAATTACAATCTCAAAATACACAATTGTCATCTCTACTATTCATGTATCTTAAACGAGATATGGAAATGTGATCTCTATTGTCTAGATATCTCGATCGAGATATGTCATTGTTGTGATCATTTATCTTGATCGAGATACGTGGATGGGATCTTAGCCATTCATGTATATCAATTGAGATACTCAAAGCCATCTATATATCTTAATCGAGATATGTCCATTAAATAAAAGCCACTCATTTTGCCAACCCTAAACCTAAGTTTTTTTTGTCCTCATTCTCTTTCATCATTTTCACTTTTTCACTCTTCTTTTGTTTTCTCTCTTGGACTGAAGCGACATTAGTGGTGATGATTAAATCTAATATTAGTGGTGCTTTAGAGCTTCATTAGTCTAATTAGTGTTTTCTTAATACTAATCATTAGATCTTTCCCATTGGCCTTTTACATTCGCACGTTTGTTTGTATTAGGCTTAGGGGCTAGCATGGAGTCACGAGAGGAGGACTAAGAGTCTATTGTGGACCTCATCATGAAGATAGACCATGAATTATCGATTGTCCGTAGGAGTGCTAGAGACACACAATCTACCTTACATATCGTATCGGACTTGGAGGTGATGCTCTCATCCCTTTATAGCCTTCATGATGTTATTTATGTAGATGAGTGGATATACCACATCATCATATTGCTCCAGTATCACATGGCTTGGCATATGTCCGTAGGAGTGCTAGAGACACACAATCTACCTTACATATCGTATCGGACTTGGAGGTGATGCTCTCATCCCTTTATAGCCTTCATGATGTTATTTATGTAGATGACTGGATATACCACATCATCATATTGCTCCAGTATCACATGGCTTGGCATATAATTGTCAGGTGTGTGAGTTTAGTTCCATTATAGATTTTGGCTTTATAGATAGAGACGTCTTATAGTAGCATGATGTCGAGAAAGGGAGTGGGTTGTATCAGCTTATGGGACTCATGAGCTCCCAACTACACACATAGCCATGGAGTACACATGTACACATGAGCATGGAGTAAGAGACATGGATCAAGAACAAGATAAAGGTACAAGCAGGACAACATAGTGTTCCATATCCAATTTGCATACAGAGGGGATTTATATAGCCATCCAACCATGTGACTCTTTGGATACCCATGTGACTATTGGGCTCCCATAACCTCCACAAGATCCTAACTCCCCACTAGCCCTCTTGTAGCTACTTCTCTCGGGGGGTGCAAAACTAAGAAACCGTATGTGTCACGTGCATCCAAGCCACTTCTAAATATGACATCTTTTAATGACCAAATCCCACAACTCATTAGCCTGAGCTAATGCTAGTAATGCTAGGGGGTCTTCACACCCAAGCTAATGCTAAAATGCTAGGGGGTGTTCACACCTATCAACACCTCTCTTCCCCTTTATATAATTGGGGGTGTACTATCTCCTATCAATGCCAAGTACATCATGAAAATGTGTGAATCAGTGCCTACTAGAAGGTATAATGCAAGCCATTTCAAGTCATATAATATCATTATGTAGAACCACATAAAACTGATGGTAGACCAAGTAGATGGTGGGAAGATGATTTCCACCAATTCGATGAAGAATCCACAAGCATATGCCGTGAAGAATCTCATCCATGGGCACTTAAGTGTGCTACCATCTATGTCGGTGAAACTTGCCAGCCTAGGCCATCAACATAGGCCTCCAGTTACCATAAAAAAGCACCCCATGAGATAGGCAAGAATCATGTAGTGATAATGGTGTCAATGCTCCATGGGCATGGGATGCTAAAAATGTGGGCTATGTCGGCCCCATCATAAGTTGGTGTAGGTGATTCGGTAACGCCACCTGCTACTACTCCATATGTTTGGGAAGATTCCACAAAGTGTCCTCCGTTGGGGCCTAAAATCACAACACCTAATAAGTAATTGTTCTAGAAATCATTACATCGTTTTTCTCTATAATTTTCTTATGCTTTTAACATTTTCATTTTGGTTTACATTTTGTTTTTCTTGGACTTATAAGGCAACTTGATAGGGACCTCATGGGCCTCTCCTCTAGCCCTCATGCCTCATTCTTGGACTTACTGGTGACTCGGTAAGGACATCGTTGGGCCTCTCCTTTGGCCCTCATGCCTCATTCTTGAACTTACAACGACTCGGTAGGGACCTAGTTAGGCCTCTCCTTTGACCCTCATGCCTCCTTCTTGGACTTACAACGACTCGGTAGGGACCTAGTTAGGCCTCTCCTTTGACCAGGGACCTCTCTGGGCCTCTTCTTTGGCCCTCATGCCACATTCTTTTTAATGTTTTTATTTATACAATATTTCAAGGCAACATACAATAATTGATGTATTTGAAATTGATGAATTACTCACCATTTACTTCCAAACTTTTAATTGGCCTCTTAACTTTCTTATGTGATTTAGATTTGTGTAAGGAATGAAAGATTCCCTTGAACTCATTCTCTAATGATAGTGCACAATACGACTATTGATGACCCCTTGCATTACAATGCTTACACAAATAGAGTTGACAATCTTTAGTGTGGTGATCCTTGTCATGACACAACTCACACTTTCTCTCAATTTTTAGTGTTTGATTTGATCTAAGTCCCCGAAATTAGTGCACCATACTAGCGCAAGACCAAGTGTGCTCCCAACAAGTGGAGCTTGGTACAATACCAAAGTTGTTGTACACACGGAAGGCTGCTTGATCTTAACTTTTAGTGTTTGTTTTGTAAAAAACCTCTTGCTTATGTGTATTTCCTATGTCCGGACACTTACACACGCTTAAAATCATGGTTCCCGGAATGCCCTGACACGTGACCCGTCAAATGAAGATATAGAGTTTAAAAACTCTCTTTTGGGCTTTCGGGTTGGCCGAACAAGTGCACAGGAGTTAAAACACTCTATTTGAGGTGTTTTATGATGGCCGAGTAAGATGATTTGTTAGGATCTCAACTTCCTGTCCACTTAGCCTTGAGCTTTGTCTTTTGTCTTTCAGAAGCTGTCTTATAAATTTTTTGCTTTCCCAAAGTTGGATTACATTTGTCTGGACTGCTCTAATCGGAAAGCTTTTATCCTCCTGTAGGCATTCAAGATGTGTGGGTGTGTGTGAACAAGTGCTAATAAGATTAGAAAAGTGATAAGGCCAATGAAAGGAGGCAAGGCCCGTTTCAAACTAATAGTTTTTAACGAAGAGAGAAAGAAGGGAAACTGTTTGGCTGCACGGAAGTCGTGGGCTCTTATGTGTTCGATGACGGCCGTTACTTCTCTTTTCCGGAAGTGCTGGTTGACAGTACCACTCACGGGCTACTATGGTTGATCATCTTACGCTCGCAGTTCTGCAATTTCAGAAGTCATGGCATCGACCGCCTTTCTCCCAGCACAAGTGTTTTATGTGAATGCCTTTAGATAACTAAGAATAAAACTCGATTTATAATATAATCTCCAAAAACACTAATAATCATGCCAATCTCCCTTCTCATGGGGTTTTGAGAGAAAAGATTAACATTATGGGTAATCTATAATCAAGAAAATCAAGAAAGAATCATGCATGCTACTAATCTCTCTTTCGGTATGTAAGAAATGCTTAAGGATTAGGCATTTGACTTCTAATCAAGAGCTTGTGGGCAAGGAGAAGATCGAAGCTTCTCGTCCCACCATGATCGCCAAAGTGTTAGCATACGTTTGCTAACATGGTGGAAAACACATGCTCCTACACACATAGCCATGGCGTACACATGTACACATGAGCATGGAGTAAGAGACATGGATAAAGAACAACATAAAGATATAAGAAAAACATCATAGTGTATTCCATGTCCAATTTGCATATAAGAGGGGCTTTATATAGCCATCCAACCATGTGACTTTTGGGATACCCATGTGACTGTTGGGCTCCCATAATCTCCAAAAGATCCTAAATCCCCACTAGCCCTCTTGTAACCACTTCTTGATATGACATCTTTTAATGACCAAATCCCACAACTTATTAGCCTAAGGTAATGCTAGTAATGCTAGGGGGTGTTCACACCTAAGCTAATGTCAAAATGCTAGGTGTGGTTCACACCCAAGCTAATGCAAAATGCTAGGGAGTGTTCACACTTGTTAACAACCTCCTCGATGTGCATAGCATCCTTGATGTGCACATCGACTATCAGTAAAGGGACAATGATATTGATTGGGTGCTTGTTTGATAGTGACTAAACTAAGACTATAGCTGGGTTAGATCACTTATATTATATTGGCAGTGACTAAACTCAGACTAGCTTGGTTAGCTCACTTACATTATATTGATAGTGACTAGGCTTAGACTAGCTGGATTAGCTCACTTATATTGTTCTTAGATCTATTGAGATAGTGACTAAACCCAAACTAGCTGAGTTAGCTCACATCATATGAGACAGTGTGACTAAACCCAAACTACCTAGGTTAGCTCACATTATCATGTGACTAAACCCAAACTAGCTGGTTAGCACACATTATGATGTACTTAGTTGATGTTTATATTTTATGAGTTATGTCTTCATTGAGGATCATTGCATTTTAGTTGATATTTATGATTTATAAATTTCACCCTCTGTGTGCCTTGACCTTGGGCTGGGTCCACATGAAATGCTTTTATAGTTCGATCATAAGTTGCAATTGCCTACTAGAAGCATCTTAGGAAATCCATTCCCCATGGTGATGGTAGTCTTAAAAAATTAAGCAAGCCTATTTTCTATAGGAGCATGTTGGAATTTGCATCTTCAAGGACTAGCATGTGTGGTAGTGAAGGGATGGCACACTTGCATAATAGCCTTGTATTTATAACTATCCTTGATATGGAATTTCAACATATAATGATTCACCCTCTCCAGCTCTTTTGCTCTAAAGACCCTACTCTATCTATAGTGATTGGGTAGGGGATGTATGGGGAGATCCCTTCCTTGGGTGTGGACCCTCGGTGGTGGCTCTCATTGTGTTACTCTTTTTGAACTAATGCAACCACCACTGAATGCAAGAGGCCCTCTTTTTGAACTAATGCCACCACCACTAAATGCAAGAGGTCCTCTTTTTGAACTAATGCCACCACCACTTAATGCAAGAGGTCCTCTTGGCCTGGTAATATTTGCAAAAGGCTTCTAGCCTTTTGCAAAAGGCTGTAGGCCAAGGCTTCTAGCCTTGGCCTACAGCCCTGTTATAAATTTTTGGCAAAGGTTATACCCCTTGAAAAATCTTCAATGAATCAAAGGCAGAGGTTTCCGTATGGAGCTTACCCCTTCATAAAACTTCAATGAATCAAAGGCAACCTACAAGCCAATGTCTCCTAGGCACACTCTCAACCATTGGCGTGAGAGCTATGTTGTGTGTTGGAGATGCAATCCAGACTTCTAGAGAGAACCAGCTCACGTGGTGAGACCGGGTCTGAATCTTGGCAAGTTGAGGTTTCTACAAATTGGATAACGGGAGGTCACCTAACACCTTAAGGTTTTGGGGTTTGGATGGTTAGACCAATTTGTGGAACACCTCAGTTAAGCACACTTATGCAGGAACACAACTAGGATGGGTGACCTCTCGGGAAGTGGGAGGATCCATGTTTCCAACATGCCACACATAAATAAATGCAAAGAGAGTATACACAGAAGAATGCTAAGAGCGCTTGTGCAAGAACACAACTGGGATGGGTGACCTCCCGGGAAGTGGGAGGATCCATGTTTCCAACATGCCACACATAAATAAATGCAAAGAGAGTATACACAGAAAAATGCTAAGCACCCTTGTGCAAGAACACAATTGGGATGGGTGACCTCTCGGGAAGTGGGAGGATCCATGTTTCCAACATGCCACACATAAATAAATGCAAAGAGAGTATACACAGAAAAATGCTTACCTCGATTCTAATTGATACGCCTTGTTTCCTTGTTTGAGAGATTCTACTAGTACTCAACCCGTGCGTTGCTGCAGTATGTAAAAGACATTAAGAAACGAAATGCAAAAAACAATAACAGGAATGGAAACCGGAATACAAATCAAAGAGATATTTTTCTTTTATTTTTTAAAAATCGGAATACAAATCCAAGAGATTTTTTTCTCTTATTTTTTAAAAATCCAAGATTTCTTTTTTGTGTCCTCTCTTTGAAATCCAAGATTTCTTTTTTGTGTCCTCTCCTTGTGCCTTGGTTTTCCATGGTTAATATGTAATAGATAGTTGAGTGGATCGGAGATACAAGTCGCAAGTAGTAGATACAAGTTGCAAGTAGTAGCGAAGTGCGTTGAAGGCATAAGAGAGCAAGCAAATTAATCGCGATCAATTTTGACAGAACTCTGTGTGGTTCTAAGTTGAGATCGTCGGTGCAAAAATGAATGACTTGTCTGCAGCTTTTTAGAGAAATCCCAATCCAATCAACCACATGGCAAGCTCCTCAGGTCAGCGATGATCGGAACTGCACGATCTTGATGAGATGGTCAGGACTGGATGATCGAAACATTGACGGTCTGAGTTGAACGATCTTAATGTGTGCGATTGGCATTACGCGATCTTGATGCTGATGAATGTGATGATCAAAACTTGCCAATCTAAATATGACGATCTGGTGTGTGCGATCAGGATTAAGCGATCTTGATGTTGATAATTTGGAATTATATGATCTAAAATGATCAAAACTTTGACGATCTGGACTGTGCGATTTGGATTTAAGATCAAAGAAAGTTAAGGTCGGCGATTTGGACTTTAGCTCAGTAAGCCATGATCAGGATAAGGACAACGGGGCGAGCTAAATGACAGGATCTCGTTGAATGGGTTTGGATTGGCGATCCAAAACTTGGCAGTTGTAGTTTTTCCTTTTTTTTCTCATGGGTTTCTTTAGCTTTGGGTTAGGTGTTTGTGTAAGGGTCACAATAAAATTAAGGTGCCTAATGCATGTGTCTATGTTATAGGCACACCCATGGATTCAATTGAATGCATAAAGCATGCCACACAAGATCATTCAATGAGGCTATGGGCAATGGATGATGAGGTTTTTACCATCTAGATTTTGAGGGAAGGTTTCCCTTCTATCTTCTCGCTAGTACCCCCCCACCTAGGAATGGACCTAAGAGGCTCTTGGAGTCGAGGTTTCACTTAATTGTAGTTTGTGATTAGTATATAAGTGGGACTTACTCCTTCACTCCATCAACCTAGACGCGGACTTTGACCCTTATACCTACTACATCTCGTATAGGCGACCCGCCTTGATTATTATGCTTGTCTCCCCACATAAGTGCCTCTATAGCAGACTACTTGTGAATAACGTGTTATGATGTGCTTAGGATTTACACTTAGGCACATTTTGGCCTTTTGTAACTTGATTCTTGGCTCATATGCCCTCGGCACATTTTTTCTACTGGACTCAATCTTTTTTTTTTCCTTTGTTCTGTTTAGTGCTTCTTGGCGCACTAGTTTGCTGAAATGTGCCACTATTTTCTGCACCAGCCACTAATTCGAGGGTAGAGATAAGTCACTGGTTTGTAATGTTTCAACTGCCTCGAGTATACATATGGATCATTTCTGTAACTCGTTTTCTAAAATCTATATAGACCCCTTGAGCTCCTTTATCTTTTGACTTGTGCTCTTCCTATAGTCTTTGAAGATTTGACTTGTACTCTTTCATTCTTCTCACCTTATCTTAATTGCATGCAACTTTCTCCTTCAATTTGTTCAATCTGGTGGAATCTTGAGCTGCCAAATCTTCTAGTTGGGCATTTCACTCTTCCAATTGTTGATTCGTCAACTTTAACGCTTCAACTTCATTCTTGAACTGCTTCGTGTTATGGTGAAAGGCTCTGGCTTGCTCTTGAATTAAAACATACTTCATTCTAAGCTGGTTATATGCCGAATCTTTTGATGGACCAGCTTGATCGCCTTTGCCTTTCCTTGCGGATTGCCCTTGCGTTGTCTCTTCGACTGTCTACTACTGAGTCTGTCCAGCTTGCTCGGAAGGTCCAGCTCCTCCGGCTCCTTCAGCTCCTTCGGATTCATCATCTTGCTGTTGTTGTTGGAGGACATCCGGATGGCATACCATTTGAACAATCTTCTTGAATTCTTGGAGGTAACCCGCATAGAGACTATCCATAAGCTCCCAAATGCGAGCTTCATATGTGTTGACTTCACTCGCAGACATCTTGTACACTCGCAGACATCTTCATATGTGTTGACTTCACTCGCAGACATCTTGTACACTTCTGCATCATCTGGTGCATCTAGAGCACTTTGCAAAACTTGCAGAGTTGCTCTATCCTACCTTGCTTGAGCTTCATCCTACTCCATGGTACACATGTGCTGGCTTAACAGATGGTCACTTTTTTTGTAGCTCAGCATCTATACATTTCTTTTGTAGGGTCCTGATCTCTTACTGTATCTACACTTTTTCCTATTTGAGTTGAGAGAGCTCCTTGGCCTGCAAATCAATAATACTTTTGAAATATGTTTGCTTCCCTTCCAGGAGGTGCACTCTTTGTTTGACTGCTGTAAGTGTCTACAGTTCTTCCTTTGTTTTTGGGAGTTCTTCTTTGATGTCATCTACTCCCTCCTCAAGTGAAACAACTTTATTTGCACATAGTGAGAGATATTTACAGGTAGCATGAACCTTATCCGAAAAAGTGATTTGACCAGAGCCTTCTGTTTGACCGAGCGGATCCGGAAGAGAGCCTCCATCTATATGCTGTTGCTCCTCCTGTGTTTCTTCTGGAGCGTTACTTCCTTGCACTTGATTCTTCTTGTTGCTCTTATCTTTGTGTATAAAACCAGATGTGCCTCCCGCCCCGCTGGGACTGCGAACCTAGTGTGCTCTTCCCAGGTTCTTGGTGCATGAATGTGATAAATAGACCAATTTTGGTCTTTGAATTAGGCCCAATATTTTTTAACTCCACCTTTAGCTACTGGTACAATATTCTAGCCATGCAACATGCTTTCCTGTAGAGGCATACAAATACAAACCCATGGCCTTCTTCGACATGTAAGTTACCTTATGGGTTAAAATGATCATCTTGATGATGAATCTAAAGTGCATTCTCTTGTGGGCAGATTGATGGTTTCTCAGCTTATATTCTTTAGTCACGCCTTTGGAGCCAAAATAGGACTCCATGTCCTCCTCTATTTGCACCTGGTACATCGACTGCGCCTTCTAAAGGAAGATTAAAAACTTGAGAGACATACTCACAGCTATGAATGAAAAGTTTCCCTTTACAGTTTTGATGAGAACTTTAGGCCTAGGTTGTATATGATTCCAAGGCATTGATGCAAACTGTAATAAACCTGCTTTCTCCAGCCATTCCCTTGATGTCCATGGTCACTGTCAGCCTCTCAAATTCCACCATGGTTGCTGTGGACTGGATAATGGAGTAGGCTGTGTAGGCGATGAAAGCTGTGAAGGTGAAGAATTGAAAGAGAGCAGAAAAGATTGTGAACACAATGATAGCCAAGAAAACACAAACTCTAATAAAAGATTGTAGGTGAAAGATGGAAAATAGATAAGAAGAAAGTTAAACCATGGTAATGATAATCTAAATGGAAAAAAACTTTACCCACGATTTCATGATAATGACAATAATGAAGATGCACTCTATTCAAAAGAACAGGGTGATGACGTGAATTAATATGAGTAAAGAAAGGCCGCCCCATTTTGTGGTAAAAATACCCTAATTTGGTAATGCATGAACCAATGCATGAATGTAACGTGGACTCTGACACGTGGGAGATGCATGTATGACAGAAATAGTGTACATTGGAACTGATGCTGGTTTAGGTAACCGTCCGAAATAAGGTTTTAATCGAAAACCATTTACAGGCTTCGAAAGTTTCACACCATCTAGTGTCACTAACTCGAAAGTGCCAGTGCCGAGTCTGGAAAATATCCGGTATATGGACCCGTCCACCACAACTTTAATTTACCCGAATGTGGACCCATCCTAGAATTAAATAATAAAACCGGATCATTAACATCAAAAAATCAAAATTTTGTATTGCAATCGATCCATAGCTTCGTTTGGCATTGGATAACACATCAGATGTCTAGACACTTCACAGTCGCGTTTCTTCCAAAGCTGTTTTAGATTCATCGAAATATAAACTGGGGGCAGACACCGCCACTCTTAAGCTAGGTACCACAAATTTCATTGGAATTACATAATAACTTGAATCTTTCCTTCACATCAAGCATTACATGTCCTAGGATTCTCCCATGCCTAACCCTAAATTTACATTTTTCTGGGTTCAGGCATAACCTGTAATACCTACATCTTTCAAACACTTGTCGCAAATGTGGGATGTGCTCTCTTCTCAACTTTGAGTTCACACAAAGATCATCCATGAAGACCTCTAAGAATTTCTGTAAGAAATCCTTGTATATAGTTACATCAATCATTGATACATATTAGCATGTTTGCGAGTCCAAAATGGCATTGCTCTTTTATATATAGAAGTCCTTGTTGAGATGTCAAGCTCAACACGAGTTGACACTCATGATGTGCCTCTAGAGGTGACCATTCCACCTTTACACCACTGTCATGTTTAGTAGCTAGTATCACGGATCTTCGCTAGTGATTCTATAGTAGCTACACTATACCTACCTAATCCAACTGAGTTATGGTATACTTATCTTGCCATCTCACCTATTTAGCATGTTCACATTATGGACATCTTGTACCTAGTACTCTAGTACTTATGTTAATTTTTCACTATCTTTTGTAGCCTTCTTTTGAGAGAAAGAAGAAGAAGAAGAAGATTTCAGTCTTCCATCTTTGTGTGTTATCCATTATTGTGTGAGTGTGTGTGTGCTTGCAAGAGCTCAAGCTTTCTCTACTCCCCCAATCATTTCATGGTATCACAGCAGCCTGGTTCAAGCTAAGAAGCTGATCTATAAGCAAAGGAATATATGAAGGGAAAGGAAGCAGTACATGGGTAAGAGCATCATCATCTGTTCCCCTTCTCATTTAGGTATGACACCCCTTGGGTAGATCTAGGAGCTACACATCTTTGATTGAGGAGCTACCTTCGTAGGCGTGGAGGTGATTATATGGTGAGTAGTACTATATACTGATATTTTGCATCTAGATTTGAACTATTTTTATCAAAACACTAGTTATTGTACTGTAGTAGTGTATTTTGAATGTCCAAATAGTGATTGCACATGTATTGTTAATTGTAGGTGTATGTACATGTAGTCATGTGCTGTAACATACATATTATTACTACATGAGTTACAACAATTGATATCACTATGTTGCAGGTTACATATAGAAACTGTCTATTTACAAATTTCTGGTTGTTGGTAAGGAAAGATGTTTGATAACATCAACTAAATTATCAGTGAGAGAAGTTTGACAAGAACAACTTCCAAGCATGGAAGTTCAAATGACCAATTTTTTGATGGAAAAAGGATTTTGGGACTATGTTGAAGGAGACAAAGAGGAGCCTCCAAAATTTTCTGAAGAGAACACTACTCCAGTAGAGATAAAGGAATTTGATAAATACTGGAACTAAGGTGAAAGGAAAGTCATGCATTTGGCTTTCGATCAGTGTGACAGACACTATGATAGGGCATATACACGATGCCCACACTCCAGTAGATAGAAGAGAAATCTTGCGACGGTGAAGACTCTTCCTCCCAAAGAAAGAACACTTCGAAATAGGCCTTCTATTCAAATTCAGGTAGAGGTAGAGGTAGAGGTCAAAATCGAGGCCAAGGTGGTAGTTGTTTTGGAAATCATAACTATGGACATCAATGATTCACATCATAGAGTAGTAAACACACATAGGTGGAAGAGGCCAGTCTCAAGGTAGGGGGAGCCAGAGAAGTCAAGGCGATTGGCAAAGATAGCAATTGGGATTAGGTTCAAAGAATTGATTTTATTATGTAAAACCAAGTCACTTTGCAGAGCAGAATGTTGTAAGAAGCAAAGTGACATAAGAAGTGGAAAGTTGTAGCAAAAAAATTATGCATTTTCAAGCAAGCAGGCTAAAGACAGATGTGAGCAGTTGTTTGTTATGCAATGCATGTTTAATTTAGTGACTGGAGATGTATCCACAAATGGTGATAATGTATGGTATATGGATTAAGGAGCCTCTAACCACATGACTTGTCATGGTGAGTGGTTTAGAGATGTCAAAAATTTGGAAAAACCAAGTTATCTAGAGAACATGGGATGACTGCAGATGTATCCACAAATGGTGATGATGTACCGATATGTGGATTTAGGAGTGAGGATTGGTCACTGATGGCCTGTGTGGTTGCATCTACAAATAACACACCATGTCAATTCTCGTTTAGGAGCGAAATGAGAATGGCCTCACTCTCTCGGTCTAGCTTTGAGTACTCCTTGATTCCTTTAATCATATCATTTGCCATGTCTTCGGCACTCTTTGGCACTCTTGGGTGCCTCAACCTTCTTTGAATCTTGGATTTTGATCTTGGGTTTTGCCTTGGTCATTGATTATAACCATAAGCTATTTGTGGTTGGGATCCTCATAAAATTATCATTGAAGTCTATGATATCTAACCAACATTCCACTAGCATTAGATGTCGTTGGTATATAACACTGCATCATGTAGTTTATTACTTCTTAAGCCTTATAAGAACATTGAAATCAATCTTATTTGTCTTAGTTTCCCCTCTATCGAGGGCACCTATCGTTCAAGTTCTTGAGACAATTGATGCAGTTTCTCAATGTCTTACGTTCAAGCTACTTGAATTGGCATAGTTGGGTTATTAAGCTATGCTTTACACCTATCTTAGAAATTCAGCTGTTCATGCTAGCTCTAAATCTTCCATGGTTTATCTTTGGGAATATTTTAGAAACTAGAAATTAAAACCACAGTAGAGCGTTATTCTCTAAAGTTAAGAAAAAATCATCGATCTTGGTTCGAGGATCAGTCACCCTTTTTGCAGTACAGATCTCTTTAAATATAGCTAGATGGCTGTAGGAATCTTTCAATCCATCAAACTTAAAAAAATCAACTTGGTTATGAGAGAGGGTCTTACCTAGGATGACTATTGGTCTTGGTCTCATTAACGTCTAAACAACATCGATGTTTGTTTTTATTTCTGGGGTTATACGAGTTCTGAAACCATCTCGATGGATCCTATTATTGGCTCTTGGCTGGCCATGTGCCTATGTTCCATTCTAGGAGGTACTTGTGTATAGGATGGCCCCATATATCCATAGGCTGGCACCTCAAAAGATGCTTCTCTTGGTTGTTCTAGGGTTACAAAGACTAAATGTGTCATCATCAAGTATCCATATAATATCGGTGCTCCCTAACCTGTTGGTATGCTTGTGGCCATATTTTCTCGGCTCTTAACTCTCATAGTTTCCCATCCTAAGTGTATTGGCACTGTTGGTCTGACTAGGGTTATTCACCTGGTTTTTTCAAAAGGCTACTACCTAATGGTTCTCATCCATGTAGAAGATGAATTCTTCTCCTAAATTGGGTCTATTATGGAGGGAAGCCCTCGGGAAGCCTCACCTTGGCTTCGGTTCTACAGTTCCCTTACGGAGTAAAATTAAAATTCTCCACTCGGCTAGCTATGATTTTAAGGTGATTTCCTTCATTAGGAAGTGAATGGGGTCTTCTTGGGCCCTTTAATTTGCCCAAGCCTAATCAAGGTGATTAAGGAATAGCCAAATGGGGGGTTGCCATGTGGACTGAAATGTTGGGTTTTTAAGAGAGGTGTAAGAGTGGTCAAAGGGTGCACTTTTTCCCCCAAAAAAGGGGGGGGGAGCAATTTTACAATTTTCGGACCTCCATAACTTCTACATACAATCTCCGATTTGAGCGGAGATTATAGATCCGTGATCTACGCATCAAGAGCTTTCCATAGATATGTTACATGATATGGTTTTATCCGCTAGATTTTAAATTCCATTTTCACCCCCAAAATTCAAATTCGAATAAAGTAGACGTTTTGAAGCTTCTAATTAGAAAATGTTTCTTCTTAAGAGAAAAGGTTTGACTCCCTTAAACTGCCAAATAAAAGGGCCCAAGAAGCCTTCCATTGAGGTCCTAATGTAGGAGAGGTCCTCACTTCACTTGGCCTTGAAGTCCTATGTTCTAGGTCTATGTTAGATGGAAAAACTCTCCCCTACATATAACTTTCTGTCTACTATCTCGATCTCTCTTGGGACGCCCTCATCCAAATATGTCATTTGATTTTGCGGGATGATAACATCTACTTACTAGAGGTGTATCCAAAAACTTATGGTTTCCATCTACATCCCTCTGTGTGTTGGTGATGCTGAAGAGGTTGCCTTGGGCATCCTCACATAAGCCCATGTTACCTTGATTGACTCTAACCCTCCTTAGAAAGAATATGGTAATCACATTCAAAGGTTGAATAGCAATTTCCTCCTTGTGAGCTCTTGAATTCTTGAGGACTCTATGTGGTCCTCCTCCTCATGTCCATATTTGCATATCAAATGAATGGATGCTAGAGGATTCTCATATAGAGATATACATATTTCCTTTTGAATCTACATAAAACTCATGTCCATCACATGAAGGGATGATAACTTTTGGGTTAAGATTTGTGGTTCATGACTTAGCATAGTCAAAAGTGACCATCACTCAAAGAGCACCCCATTATGGTCATATAGATAGGAATAATTTCATGATAACCATAGCACTATAGCATGTAGGTTACTTTTGTAGTTTGAGTATAAACTTGTTTCCTAATATTTTCACTAACAACTCCACTAGGATGAGATTCTCTTATCCCCTCTTGATGATTCACCCATGAATATACGATGCTCTTGTGGCTTCATTCCCACTTGTGTAATCTCTACTTGGTATACACACCATAGTACTAATCTAGTCTCTTCCATTGTTAAGGCCTCTTGGTCTGCTTCTGAACTAGTGTCTCTAGCACGCAATAAAGGGAGCTCAATTCTCCTTGTGGTCCAGTGCCACTCCCTAATGTCGGTGAGACGAAGTCTCGTATTCAAAGTTCAGGTTTGAATAGGATTGGGTAATGATTTAGCTTGATCACAAATAAATAAGTAATTGATCCCAAAATTGCTTGTAGGATTTAGTTTTATGATTATTTTATGGTTTTTAAGTTTTTAATGGTCTTCTATATATATATATTATATTTTTCAAGATTCTAAATAAGAAAACAATAACTTATAAAGAAAGAAAAACATGCAAAATGCATATGCACAATGTAATTATGAACTCTTTTTTATTTTTTCTTGTTTTTTTCACTCTTTGGAATACAGTCAAATTGGCAATCTAGATGACAAAAGAACAATCTAGAAGTCGAACAATTTTAACTACACGATCTTGATTAGCATGATTTGGATATTTTAACGATCCCAAAATTGGGTTGTTGAACAATATGAAATACAAACAATCCCAACTCAAGCCCTCTAGATCTTAAGTGTTAGATTGACAATCGTATTTAGAAAAATCTTTGATTTGAAAAAATCAGACCAGCAGCAACAATCGAGACTGGGTCAACGATCTAAATTCAATATCGGCAATCCAAAAGTTCATTAAATGATGGTAGTTCAATGTTCTTTTCAGGTACTGCAAGGGCCTTTACTTAGCTTTATTCCCTCTTACAAGAGAATATTTGATAGGTACCTTGATAGTCTCTATTATTTATGTTGTCGGGACTGACCACTATCTTGATCAACCTACTGAGTGTCTCTCGTCATGCATGCAACAATACACCAGTCTGATACGGATCATGCACAAGATGGCATAGAAACAGCTTATCACCCTGCTTATATAACTGGCCAGCTATTACTTGGAAAGACTGGCTTCGGACAACTATCTGCTTTCTTTGATCTCAAGAAAGGTTATCCTCCATCAGACATGTGGCTACAAATGCCAACATTTCATCATACCATGTCTGGAGAATTGGGATGATTGCTTCTACTCTGTGAACAACTCCTACTAAGGTAGATGTCTATGTGCAATCCAATCTTTGAGAGACTTGGTTGGTCCCATGCTCAAGGTGCCCCAGGATATATGCGATTGGGCCCCTAGCATATGGCCACTGGGTAAATGGATCAGGGGGTTCCAGATCAAAGGCTATCGAAGCTGCTCCTTTGAGGCCACTAGAACAAGCTATATGAGGGATGGCCTGAGATTATCCCAAGCACGAAGTAGACTAGCAGCAAATCTGTCCTCAAAGGTAGGACTAAAACCATGGGCTCGCATCTCTATGAAGATCCATCTAGTACTCTGCAGCCATGGGCCTCCAAGGCTCGGAGTGCAGGTTGAAATCTCGGTCAAGAGGAAATCCTTCCAAGGCTCACCACCGAGTATGAGTCCTCTGATAATCAACTTGCCTAGCAGGGAACCACTTTGTATACCTAGATTGATGAGGCCAAGCCCCCCTTTTCTACGTGGCTGACTGATCACTCTCCATGCCACATTGGCCCTGGCTAGCCTCCCATCACTTTCGGCCCACAAGAAGTTTCGGATCAAACACTGTACCTAGACAATACATGCTCGAGAAAAGGACTAGCATGAGGTGATATACCACATGGTGGCAAGAAGTACCTGGATTGCCACCACCACTTTGCTTACTAGGGATAGCCTCACGGAGCTCTAGTATTAAAGCTTCTTCTGAATACTTAGAAGAAGCGGAGCAAGCTGCTGCTCGGGAGAGATATCAATGCCAACATCGGATTGGAGCTTGACTGGAGTACCCCTTTGGATCCACTAGAAAGCCTCAACTGGCCAAGTAGGGGTGGGTGCCGAGCCTACCCAAAAACCACACGACTTATGCCAGTTGATCTGCGTTCTTGATGCATGCCATAAAATCTCTATTGCCACTGCGAATATCTGGAGATTCCCAACATCTTGAGCAAGGTAGGATGCTATGTCGTCTGCAAACTCTAAGTCTGGTAGCTCCTCCTGCGTGCAGAGGGGAACGTGCAATCCTTGAAGTCCAGTCTCCTGGGTGAAGAGAAAACTACTCATGGCCTCGGCGACAAATAGGAAGAGGTACGGCACCAGAGGACAACCCTTTCAAACCGAGTGGGAAAGGGGGAATCTATCGCCTCGAGCTCCTTGAATGAGAACCTCGATGTGTGACGCTGAATAAAGTCTGGAGACTCCATGAATCCACTCCATGGGGAATCCCATCCGGCTCATTGTGCCCTCGAGAAAGCTCGAGTCCCCACCCTATCATAAACTTTCTCAAAGTCTAGGAGTAGCACAATGAGGTCCTGCTGCCGCATCCTAGTAGAAGTTGTCTCCTCCCAATTTCCAAAAGATAAAGATATTGTCTAGAATGCTCTGATATTGAACCAAACCAGTCTGAGTGTCGTGGATCAAGTCTGGGGGAGAGAAGGCTGAAGTCACTTGATGGCCTTGGCCAAAATCTTATTGGCCATCCCTAGAAGGGTGATGGGTATCCATTGTCGGACCTCCAATCTATCACGACCCTCCTTGGGAATCAAATGTTTCAAGCCCTCTGTGAGCCTCTTTGGCATGGCATAATCTCATTGAAGGCAGCGTGAAGGCCACCTTCCATGAGGTCCCGATGGCGAAGAAATAAAGAAGTAGGAAGACCATCCGCCCCCTGGCATTTGCCTTGGGTAAGGCCTTCACCGCCTCTGCCAGCTCCTTTGAAGTAAAAGGGGTCAATAAGAAAGACTTAAGGGAGGGTTCAATAAGAAAGACTTAAGGGAGGGGGGAACCACCTCTCTCGTGTGCCTGCAAACTCTCTCGTGCGTATCCATCACTTGGGGGGATAATGTGGCACCATTGAGAAGAGATCGGAAGAAATCCATGGCGATGGCTCTCACAAGGGGATCAGAAACAATAGCTCCATCTTGGCCACGCAACTATCGTCTCTCCTCATATGGGGGCCAGCTATCTCAAAGAAGTCTCCAGTAACTCTGTCACTGGCTTGAGTCTAAAATGAAGCCCTGGCATGGTATCTATACTCCACCCTCCTCTCCTTAATGGACCGAATCTTCGTGCGAGTGGCAACAATCTAACTCTTAATTCATGGGGAACTCTCTTGAAGTCATTGTAAAGAGGCTAGGTGCCTCCTCAGACTTCTCTCTTGCTCTCGAAATCCCTCCAATCTACTCTGGCTACCTCCTATAAGAAAATACTGATCTCCCTAAGGCCATCATCCAAAGTGCACACTGCAAAGCTTGAGGAAAAGTCCAGTCCCGCTCATATCTGCTCGATCTAGCTGCAGATCTTGGGGTCCTAAATGAGGCTATCTAGAATCTTGGAGCTCACATTCTTGTCATGCCTCAATGAGTCCTCTTGGGATATAATAATTGGGGTATGATCTAAAAATGTAGTGCCTACTAGAATACCGACCATGCCTCCACGGCTGAAAGCCCACTCATCGACATAAAACCTATCTAGCTGAGAGAGGTTCGTGCCAGTGCTCTGCCTATCCGATCGAGAGAAGCTAAGACTCCCAAGGCTACACCCAAACTTTGGAAGATGCCAAGGGTCATGTCCCCTAAGAATCAATATCATTTCCTCCCATATGCAGAGTAGTCCGCTCCTGAGATTGTGGTCGTGCCACCTCTAAGTCTGTCCTCTGCTGCTTCTATCATATTGAAGTCACTGCCCATGCACCAAAAATCAGCCTGGAACGACACGGACAATGCTCTAAAAGATGTCCAGCTCTACCCGAATGCTGCAGAAAGCAGCATTCGGGGCATAAATGTGAGATAAATGTTGAGGAAGCCAATTCTATCCTCCCCAGTCAGAATGGTAACCCACTAAGCACGTCCTAGAACTATGACTCCCGATCCTACCATAAATGACAGAAGCTGCTCACTGACAGAGAGACACACTCCTCCTTGCATCCCTGAAGGGTCGAAGGATGGAGACCAAAAATTATGACTCCCGATCCTACCATAAATGACAGAAGCTGCTCACTGACAGAGAGACACACTCCTCCTTGCATCCCTGAAGGGTCGAAGGATGGAGACCAAAAATTATGACTCCTACCTAGTAGAATCTTCCCGTAGGTGATGGCGGGTACGCCTCTCAGTAAGATGGTGCTTCTGCAGGAAAAGAATGTCGATAGGTCCCCCCACGATAGCTCACTGCAGCTCTCCTCGAAGGACGCCTCGTCCATGAAAGCACTGAGGCCCCCCTAAGCTCTGAATGTTCCATGAGAAAATCCTCATATCAATCCTATGTGAGGCGGAACTATCGGAACTATCCTCCACTCGAAGAGTCTTAGGTACAGGCTTAGACGGGGAATAGTCACAATCTGTCTTGGTGTGAAATTGCACCAAGTGGGCGTGGATCGTGCCCTCCATGTACTACCAATCTTCCCGAGCACGTGAGAGTATGCATACTCCATGCTCCATCGATCACAATGGGGATATTTGTAATAAGAAGGGGGGAGAGGTACTGCGATAGAGGTATGCATGAACACAAAAAGCCAGCACCTCTAGGCTGGAGGTCACCATCTCCCCTCCTTGGTCTCTGTGGGCTAATCCACCAAGCTCCATCTTGGCCAAATGCCATAGATGAGTAAGAACGTCGGTGATGCGACGATCCTACAGATGATGTAATAGCTCAACTACTTGATCCTGAATGGTAGCAGCCATCGACTGGATCCCACTCTATCCCGAGGGCTGTGCTCAAGGGGAAAGAGAAGATCATCGCGCCATTCTCTAGCATAGAGGGTTTGGAGTCATTGATATGAAAAATATCTCCTATAAATTTTTCTCTTTGTCATATATATCTCTACTTTAATCTTACTCTAATCCTTCTTTCATTCTTGACCTTAGTATGAACCATGACTCCCTTAGACGATATTACGAGCATGAAAAATCATAAGATAAGTCTCCATATTTGTGTATAATAGGAATATGCATTAATCAAATGTCCTTGTGTCTGTTTGCCCTTTAATAGTCTTGATGTGCACCATTTGAAACTAATAGGTTTGAAATATATTTTTTCAAAAAAAAGAGGAGAAAAGAATACGATGTTTATAATATCAATCAAGTTTTCTAAGGCCTTGGTATGCACCCAGAGCCCCCCCTGGTGGGCCAAAAAAAAGGGAGGCCAGTGCACCTAGGTCCACATAGCAAGGGTGTGTAGAATGATGTCACCCTGTGTTGGAGTCGCTTCTTTTTGGCCCCAACTAGGGCCATTTATAGCGCTGAGAGGGGGGGGAGAGGGTCTAGGGTGCATGCCAATGTCTCAAAGGGCTAGTTAGAGAAGAAAGGACTTGTATGGCATTTAATCAATGGAGTTGTTAAATTTTGAACAACTTAATCAATCTAACTGTTTTAATGAAAATTTTAGTAACTTAATAAAGGTAGCTCTCCTAATTAAATTTTTTAAACAACTTTATCAATGTAGTTATTGCATAGTTTGTACTTATTAGATCTTGGTTCTTTTATTGTTTTAATAAGCAATCTAATTAAGAGAAGAGATAAATTGAAGATAAAAATGTGTAATTAAGAGTAATAAAATGTGTAATTAAGAGTAATAAAAATGTGTAATTAAGAGTAATATAATGTTTAGTTAAGAGAAAAATGAGGAAAAAATAATTATAAATACAAACTGGGACAAAAGAGCTTTGACCCATTTTTCATGCTTTAAACAAATTTTAGTATACAATGTTGGGTCTCCAAGCACTCCTAAAGACCTCAGGGAGGCTCGATCATGGGCTCAAAAAACCCAAGTCACAGCACGGGGCAACCTAGGTCTAGATAAGGATCCCTTTCTAGGCTTAGGTTGCCCCTTGCTTGCCTCGGCCCTTCTGAGCTAGTTCAAGCCCCCATGGGGCCTTGGAGGCCCAATGACATATCTTTTTTTTAAACATTGGATTTAGTTTATCATTGGAAGAAAATAAATTTTTTCTTAAACATTTTTTTGAAACACTTCACCATTACAAAATAAGAGAATGGAAGATGAATTTAAGCAAAAACATATGTAATTATATAAAGAAGCCATTACAACACTAGTGTGGATTGAAATTACAACTTCAAAGTTTTTTTTTGGCTTTTAATGATATCTTCAGCCTTGTGCATGTTGCATCTCTCTCCTCTATAATTTATGGGAGATGGACTTATTGATAAGGACTTTGGAAGCATGATCCCCTTTGCAATGTGGCATAGACCACTACTTTGCTAATGAGAACTATTTTATCCATATTTTTTGGAGGTGATGGAGAGGAACAAGAATATTGATAGTGCTTTGAGGGCCCGGGGGCTTTACCTAA
Organism: Cibotium barometz; assembly: GCF_041138505.1. NCBI lineage: Eukaryota > Viridiplantae > Streptophyta > Polypodiopsida > Cyatheales > Cibotiaceae > Cibotium > Cibotium barometz. The sequence continues at coordinate 8,837,276 of NC_141080.1, read as the reverse complement.
AAATATTTAAGTGTAGCATGTGAGTTCATCAGGAGGGATATATAAATTTAAAAACATTACAAAATTGCATTTACAAGAGGGATTTTTTAAACTAATTTTGAAAAACAAAATTGTAAGTTTATGAATAAAAAGGGATCATTTTATTCACATAAGTATGTTAGTGTAAGGGGTTCTTTAATCATGTGATATATTCTTCATAGTGCACCCCCCCAACTTTGAGGACAAGGAGCTAAAATCTTCCCACTACGTTAAATGCATTGTGCACAACCATAATGTCTTTAGTTGGAATATGCCCCATGTATCGAGCCAATCCTAAATTTCTCCCAGAGGGTTCCCTTGAGCCACCCTCTTGAGATGCATTGAGCCAATGCTAAAGTGTTCCCAAAGGGGTCCCTTGAGCTACCCTTGCGATGTGCCCTTGTAACATTATCAAGCATCCAGCTCTATGACATGATGCACACAAAACATATTTAGTAATCATTTATGCCATTAATAAGAATTAAAAATTAGGGATCGAGTGAGATGTTATCACATCTTGTTACTAAACATTGATGGAGGACTTGTGCTCCTCAAGTTCTTAAGGGGGTGAGTGAGCTAATTTTACCATTGGAAAGCTAGCTTACCCTTATTCAAACTCCTTGTTGATGAGCACACAAGCCTACTTAGCATCTTCTATTGGAAAAATTGCACACTCTCAAATATTGTACCTTCAACTGGTAAGAGTTGCTTTGTGATGTGCTGAGAGGATGCATTGTTTAAAGGAAAATCTAGTCTGATCGTCGTAAGGAGGGATAAGAAATTATCTTAATTCACTTTGAACATTATATCTAGGTCTTGAAAGAATAGAAAATCCTCTCCAGTATGGAGATAAGTTTATCGAGTGCCAAATCCGACATATCTAGTGCCCTGCATCCTCGACCACATCATCCGCGGTGCCTCAACAATGCCCCCCAGTCACGAATGAACTTTCTCTAGCACTCCATGAGGTTGTGACCTCATCTTGTTCCACCTCTTCCTCCTATTGGAAGAGCACTAAGGTAGCCAAATCTTGCTCAACAACTTGATCAAGAATATTAGGCTTGGGATCTTCCTCCTTGCCCATAACAAAATTGGCAAGAGGGAAACAGTTTCACTGACCTCAACCTTATCATCAAACCCTTGCTCATTCAATACAAGGATAAATATGGAGACCCATGACATAAAATGAGAGCCAAGGTATGCCTTACCAAGGGAAACCATTTCCTCAATGTGAGAACGATAAAGTGCCAATCTTCTTGCATTGCTTGCTTGGGATAAATTTGATCCCCGTTATTGATTTATGTAGGATATCGCAAGGATGTCATTGTTAACAGACACCATCTCACCACAAATGGCTTTAAGTACATATCCATCTATTGGAGTGTTTCCTTGGAGTCCTTTTCAAAAAGGATGATAATCATTTTCAAAGTCAATGGTGCAAAAGAATATGCGGAGTACTTCCTGTTGATTAGCCCAATGAGTTCTCTCTAGGAAAGCAAGAAAATTCTCAAACACCATGGAGTACTTCATGAGGATGGTGAGTGAGAGTGAAAACAGAGCTCTTTGGGAGTGTAGGATAATTGAGTGAGTGTAAGTGCTAGTAATAGAAGTGATAAAAATTAGGGGACCTATTAATAGTACATATTAGGGTTTGGAGTTGATCATTTTAAAACTAACTAAATTGCAGGAGGTCCCCTATTAATAGTACATATTAGGGTTTGGAGTTGATCATTTTAAAACTAACTAAATTGCAGGAGGTCCCCTATTAATAGTACATTTTAGGGTTTGGAGTCAATAATTTCAAAATGAGGGGAGGTCCCCTTAGTAATAGTATATTTTAGGGTTTGGAGTCGATCATTTAAAAACTAACTAAAAAAGGGCCAAATGCCTAAAGCACTTGTGACTATTGTATTCAATTCAAACTTCATCGAAATAGTGATTTTTTCTAAACACAATCAAACATTACTTTTAAACTTTATCCAAGCTTACCAAAATCAAATTTATTTCACTCATCACGAGTTACTCAAATAGTAACGAGTCATTCAAAAGCATCATTAAATGTGACATATTTCCATCTCATATTGAAAAGTCCAACTACAAATAATGAAGATTAAAAGTACAATGACAAGTCTAATTGCACTTATAATTGCATTTCTACACCACCATCCCTCCAAGAATCACAAACCATGACAGACTCATTGATGCATCTGCCTTTGTAATTAACTGCAAAGGTAAATATAATCAATCTCATGCTAGCCCAACCAGGGAAATCATAACATGGACTTTCTTATTAGTTTTTCTAGCCCCACTAGTTAAAGAGGAGATACTCCACCATAACATGGACTTTCTTATTTAGCAAGGCCATTCTTTTATAGATGGTTGGAGAAGATGATGATCATGATTCCCATCGGTCCCATGAATAGGGAGTACCCTCCAATGTCACCCTCAAATGCTACAAGTGGTGGGAACTCAACTTTCCAACTCTATAACGTCCCCCACAATCCTCATATCCTCCAGCAAGTGTGGTCACTATGGTTGGAGATGTTTTCAAGCAGGCACCATTTGTTCTTATAGGATGGCCACCCCTCCCCCATGTTGAACCTGTAGCTAACCCTATAACACTTTGCTCCATCATCTTAACAAGTTTCTAGGTCAGATTTTCCCCACTACCACATCTCACCTTGGAGCTACTAGGCTTACCCATGATTCCTACCTCATTGGGAGGATCTTCCAAATAAGTGATTCATCACCCTACAACCCTTTCCTCACAACCTCTCCACCATCACCTTTGTAACACCCTCAAAGGAGTTCTAAGTAGGATTTCACCACTAAAGCCAAATGAAGCCAAATGAATTAGGACCTTTGCATTAGCGTCCTCCTCATCACTGCCTCACACATAGAGGTATCACAAGATGAAAATGAAGAAGGGTAACTTGAGGATCAAAGTATCCCAATAGAGCAAAGATAAACCAACCTAAACATCTTGATGGGTTGGAGGTATTCTTAAGACCTCATTTCCATAATTTGGAGCTCCAAGCTATCCACCTGAACCATAAGATGTATATTAGAAATAAACTCAACAAATAGGCCAGCGTAGGTTGGGAGTGACTTGATGATCATCAAGTGATTGCAAGGAGCCAAGGATATGACTATGGAAGAAACAAAATAGTATGGGGTTCTCTTTAATAGGTATCCTAAGCTATTTGCAAAGGAGTATACATAGATAAGAGGGACCTTTAGTGTAGTACATAAGATCAAGTTGAAAGAGGGAGTGCAGCCCATGGCACAAAAACTCATAAGTCTTGGAATCATTCAAAGGCAATTACTTGAAGTAGAGGTGACCAAACTTGAGGTAGAGGTAGAGGAATCATTCAAAGGCAGTTACTTGAGGTAGAGGTGACCAAACTTTAATAGGATGGGTTCATCTACAGAGTGGCCGAATTAGATTGGGTATCCCTTATGGTCATAGTGCCAAAGAAAGGAAACAAATGGAGAGTATGTGTTGACTACAAACCTCTAAATACAGCCACAAAAGACATCATTACCCCTTTCCTTTTCAAGATGAGATCCTAGATCAAGTTGTAGGGAGTGAGAGATGCTCAATATGTGATGGATTTAGTGGGTAGTTTCAAATTAGTTTAGCCTCAAAAGATCAAACAAAGACAAGCTTCATTACTCCATGAGGGGTATTTTGTTATAGGGTGATGCCCTTGGACTCTTGAATTCTTATGAAATCTTTTAGACTTGGATGGATAGGATACTTGGACGATAGTTGGGCTCTTTTTTAAGGGTGTTTATGGATGACATATGCATTTATAGTGATAGGTTTCTTCATGTTAAAAAGCCAGATGTTGTTTTTTAGAGACTTGATGAGGATGGAGCTCAGTTGAATCCAAGTAAGTGAAATCTGGCAAGTCCACCATAACTGAATAGCCCACTCACATCTAATTCATGGGGGGTCACCATTTGACATGAACTAAGGCCCAAATTTTCCCTTTGCCATTCTTCCAGTGTAGTGGTTTCTATGGTATCCTAGCGCCTCAATGTTGATTCCAAATATGGAACCATGATTAGGGAGGGGCTATGCATCTCACACTGGGAGATATGTGAATCCCTTAAACCAACCAACCAACCAACATGAGGTGATGGCCCTAAATACTCAAACCAACCAACCAACCTGAGGTGATGGCCCTTAATACTCAACCCCAATGTGAGGTCATTGTTTTTCCCCTCAATAGTGAACTCAATGAATAATGAACATAGTGACTAGCTTAATTTTCCTTGGACAAAATGTGACTCATCCCTTTTAGAACCTTCCCCGACGGGGTCATGCCTCCTTGAATTTAATTTTATTAAGGGCACATTTCAACCTTGCTAAACTTTAAAAAAAAAATTGTGAGAGGCTACTCTATCTTAGATGCCTTGGGTAGATTCGAGCTAAGACCTAATTGAGAGAGCTCTCTGAACTTAAAGAGGATTAGATATCACTAATCATCTTGTGCTTGAAAACATCTACACTCTATTTACTCTATATGATCGAGTAAAGGCAATGGAAACTTTTCAAGCACTCTACGGTCCTTAGACCTAGAGGGAAACATGTGTAAAAAAATAATTCTATTGCCAAGAAGTGTTGTAGGATTCCTAGGAAATAGAGCCTCACCTATGGTGGCATGAAAAGAATGAAAGGTCCTGATTAGAATCTTCAATGGTGGTTCCTTTATCCAACTTGATAGGAATATGTTCGCACAGAGGAAGCCACTAAATAGAAGTAGTGAAAAACATGGGTATAAAAAATTTCTTAGAATACAACCACATTATCAACAAAACACTTACAATTGCAAGGGAACTTGGTTCTTGCCATTTGGGGAGGAAGGTGAATGTTTGATGCCATGTACACACATTGGCACCATACCTTCATTCCTAGTTTTCTTAAAAGCTAGTAATCTTCCCTTCCAATAGAGGTCCAAAACATCACAACATTTGGCAATCTTGTAGAAGTTGGGTTCATCTACAAAATTGAACGCACAGAATGGGTTTCATCCATTATCATAGTGTCATTATGATATTGCCTAAGAAGAACACAAAAGTTTGAGTCCATGTTAACCTCAATAATGTTGATGCAAGGATCACTATTCATTTTCATTCACATAGAGCACATGCTTAAGTGAGTTGCAAGCAAGGAGGCTTACAACTTCCTTGATACTTTTTCATGATATAACCAAACCGCAAGGATCAATATGTTTTAGGACACATCCTTAGGTAGATGATCCACCCCGAAGATTGCAAGTAATTTTGTGTATTTTTACATTGTTTTATCGTGCTCTCTTAAGGATAACCAGTCCTTGAAGGTATTTCTTATTGGAATCACCTATAAGATTGCAAGTAGTTATGTGTATTTTAACAATGTTTTGTCATGCTCTCTTAAGGATAATCAGTCCTTGAAGGTATTTCTTATTGGAACCATGACACCTTACATCACACCCATAGCAATATTCGTCCTCATTGATCGATTATCTATTTAATGAAGTAGGTCAAAGAAACGGCTGGTGTGGGGGTGCAGGGCATTGGGAGCAATATGTATTACAAAGACATATGGTGTAAATACAATTACACCTATGTTATATTTTATAAACCAATAAACTAATATCTCTTGCATTTGTTGGAGAGATGGGCATATTTTCAGGTGGATAGAAAATAAAGCTATGTAATGAAAAGAGTGGAAATGAGATCTATGGTAGCTATCAAGGTATCGATTAGATTGATTTTCTAGGTTAGAGTTAATGATACACTATTTAAGACATGGGGGTACCAACTAGTGGGAAAATAAGGTAGAGAAACTACTAGATTATTAGATTGAGCATATTGAAGCCAAGCACTCAAAAAAAGTCTTACATATGAAATTCAATTGTAATCGTATTTATACACATATGCTTTTATGTGTGTGTGTGTGTGTGTGTGTGTGTGTGAGAGAGAGAGAGAGAGAGAGAGAGAGAGAGAGAGAGAGAGAGAGAGAGAGAGAGAGAGAATTTAGTGATTGTTCTTGTGTTTTTTGAGAGCCTTACGTAATGGATGTGAGGTGCCATAATGGTTAGTAGAATCACCAATAATAAATATAGATTATTATCTTATTGAAACTCATACTTAGAAACATGACAATGTGAAGGCTAGATTTTTTTATTTTTGTTGTAATAGAAAAAAGTCAACTCCTCATAAAATCACAAATCTATAAAACTTGAAATGTAGTTTTGTAAGGCTCTTTCATGTTAAATACTAGCTTTCTACTAAACAATTAGAATGAAGGATGCTAACATGTTTTGAATCAATTATATTGTACCCTATAAGAAGTCTTGTTTGTTCAAGGTCAACAAGGTGATGCCTTGGTATATAAAACTCTATTGTAATGAGCAAGGTTAAGAATTGTGATGAGTTGGCTACTCAATTTGACTCTTAAGAATATACAAAAGGAAAAATGTATCATTTCATAAGTCTTCTAACTTGGCATAGTATCCTCATATTTAAGGGTGTTGCTTTTCCTAGCTTACCTCACATAGGCCCTATTTCACTAAGCACATAAATGTTGTCATCATGGATGTAATGAACGAAGTAAGGTTCCTTTCGCATTGACAAGAAAACAGTGCCGTGACGTGGACATATTGGTGTCAAACACAGCTGAAGAAGGGTAATGAAAGGGCATAGGAAAGTCCATGAAATGATTCAATGAATGATCAAGTAGCTAGACCTTGTAAGAATGTGAAGGTTGGAGGACCCTTCAATCAGGAGGGGGGGAGGGAAATAAAAATAAAAAATAACCCTTCAAAAGAAAGGGAAAAAACACTAGTATGGAAGGCTAGCCTTCCATCCGCCTTACAAAGAAATGCAACTTACAAGGTTGAGGTGAGTGCTTCAAATGAGGGTGTAGGGCTCCTTGAAGGCTTAAAATGTGTAGTGGCTCATATATTGAAGGTTATGAGCCTTTACTTTCTGAGTTGTTCTTTTCATACACGAGGAGGAGGGGGGGGGGGGAGGCACGGCCAAATGTCGTGTCCAGTGGGCAAGCTTGGGTCCCCCTTGAGGGAGCATCAGCTGTCCACTCATGCGCTTGCACGGTGACAGGTGCTCTCTCTCTCTCTCTCTGTCTCTTTGATTCCCCTCAATTTCAAATTATAATGACATAAATCCTTAAAAAAAAAAGCCCCCGCAAAAGGGGAAAAAACACTGCAATGAAAAATAAAAATGAGCACATATCCCGCTGCTGCGCGCACATCAAACCGACGGGTGTTTAAACGTGTGCTTTCTCGCAAGACACGGGAGAGCTCAGCCTTGGATAATTACAAATATATATATATATGAAATTATAGAAACGTGTGCATGATGCATGCAAAGCTGACAATAATTTTAATTTTTTAACAAATTATGGATGAGGCTAAGATGGACCCGTTCGTTTATTTATAAATAATAAAACAGTGCCGTCCCGTCCCGTCTTCGTAGTAGGAGGCAGGGCCTAAATTTGACGGGTGTTTTACCTGTCAAGGGTGATTTTGCCCGTCAAAAAAGGTTTTAAAAAAAAAACTATGTCAAAAAACATGCAATGCATTAGAATTAACTTTTCACTCTGAAATAGAGTAATTTCAAATGCCTTTCAAATGACATGTCATTTTTTAAAAAGTGCTTTTCATTTTTTTTGATATATATATATATATATATATATATATAATTTCGGATGCACAAACATGATTTGCTGTTAATGAATAGTATTACTGTTAATGAATCATAATGAATCATATTAATGATGTTTTAATTTTTAGTTTCACGGTAACACGGTTCACCAACTTCGGCGGCGTTCGGCCTATGCATGCTGCATGCAGCCTCGAGTCCTCGACCGATGTGGAGACTGGAGTGATTATAATTTATGGTGGGCAGTGCGAGTCGCCCACTGGCCACTGCCGCGTGCCATAGCGTAATAGGCCTATTACCTAAGGCGCCCACTGGCCACCGTGCCACTGGCCAGCTGTGCCAGTTGGTGCAATGGTGCGGGCCGCCCGGCCGCAGCATCATGCTGCATGCATGCAGCATGCTGCATAATGCAGGCTCAGCCAGCAGTGCAGCACTGCCCAGCAGCATAGGCCGAGCTCGGAGCCGCCGAGCCTCGAGGCTTGCAGGTGCACCGTGCCCACTGCCGCAGCAGCATAGGCCGAGGCTCGAGCCTGGCGGCCCTGGCCGACTCAGCCGCGCTGCCGCCCTGGTGGAGAGTCGAGACCGTGGAGTGGACCGTGGTGGCTCAATGCTCATAGCTGCAGCCTGCCACCAGCCAGCCTGGTGCTTGCGGACCGCGGTGAAGTAGGAGGCTCAGCCGCTCAGGCTCGGACCCTCGGAGTCTGGAGAGTTGGGAGTCGGGACTCGGAGGCTCCTGGCTGAACTTCAACTGAAGGAGGCTGACTCGCTGAGCGCATACAGCGGCGAGCCTCTAGGCTCTGAGACCCGGCGGGCGGCGGGCCGGCCCGACTGGCTTCTAAGTTCTACCCTCTGGAGTCTGCACGAAGCGGCAACTTGCAAGCCCTCAGCCCTGGCCGGTGGCCCCTGGAGGCTGGAGCCTGGCACGGTGGCACGGTGGCGCCTGCCTTTTCTCAAAGAACGTAGCTGCCAGCCTGCCAGCGTGGATCACCCAGTGTCCATGGTGATGGCCCAGTCACCATGGTCATCGACTGAGGACTCATCGTGATTCGTGAATCGTATCCTCCATGGCTGCTAGCCTGCTAGCCTGCAGCCTGCTCTTGTAAAGTTGTAAGTTGTAACTTGTAACTCGTATTATGTATACATCGATGATCGACGGTCGACCTGTAGGCTGTCACCTCTCTCAGATCTCTCTCTTGAGTCTTCCCTTCTAAGTTCTTGCGTTTTCTGTAATTTTTGATTTCATTATCATTTCTGTCCAGCTGTGTGTACAGCCCTGCTCGTGGGTAGTTACTAGTGACTACCCACTCCTGAGTCCTGAGTGTGAGGGAGAGTCCTTGCAGATTTCTCTCAATGAAGATGGCATCATGGCAAACTGCAGTGAATCAGTGATAGTTGGAACTTGGAACTTGGCCGCTACTAGCTAGCATGTGTGGCTTCTACTATAAAAATGGCTTCATTTGGGTGAGTTATACTCAGTGCTCACTTATAGTCTGCATTGTTGGTTCACTCGTGACTGGTTAACATGTTAGTCTGCATTGTTGGTTCACTCGTGACTGGTTAACATGTCACTTGTCCTAGCATCCATTGCTCATCCTCTCGAGTCTCAGCCTCTCAGCACTTGTCTCGACTCTCAGGTATGTAGCTATTGCTTGATTACACTCTTTATAATATACGATTGAAGGTTTCTATAAAAAATGGATTTACTGAACGACTGCTTCAGTTTGCAGATTAGACAAATGGATTGTTTACTTATAGCCATGTTGTTGATCTGACAAATGGATTGTTTACTTATAGCCATGTTGTTAATCTAATACAGATCTAGCAGTGGATTGTTTACTTATGACAAATGTTATAATATATAGAGGTGGTTTTGTATTGTATGATTGTGTACAATTAAATGAAATTGCTCTCTATCTGTCTTTCTCTCTTAACTTACTTTTATGATTCTTGAATCTTGATTAGTGAGTTGTGATCATAGCTAGCTACTTCCGATCTTGGTGGAGGAAGGACCTGCTAGTAGCTGCAATTTATTCCCAGGTTGGATTCTTATTTGGATTGTTTTAACATTTTGTTAAGCTATCTTCATTGTGTCTTGTTTTTGTTGTTAGTCTGTTGTTCCCCTACAATAGTAGTATATATGCCTTGTATAAATGAACATGCTTAATCGGTAAGGAGTATAACGGCCTTGTATAAATGAACGTGCTTAACCGTTAAGGTATACCCTATGCTCTCTTCTCTTTATTAACATGTGGCTTCTTTTTCTTATTTTATTCTTAAATTTTCAGTGATGGTTGACCGTCCCAATCTAGTGCCTCATAGAGGACGCAATAAAAAGAAAAAGTCACAACCTTCAATAGATTCTTTTTTGTCAAGACAGACCAATGCCAATGTAGGACATGAGAGTAGTGGTGGGAGCTCGAAAACTTGTAATGAGGTTTCCCAAGAGTCTTCTTCCAATAAACCCAAAAGGAAGTGGAGGACTCAATGGACTCTACTACATCCTTGGGCATATTTATGCAAGTCTACATGTAATGAGGACCGCATAAAATGCACTTGGTGTGAAGAAGATGGAAGAGTGAATGCTTTCACAATGGGTGGATCCCAAAGCATTCAGCTTTCAGCCTTGAATGAGCATGCAAAATCTGCAGATCATAGGAGAGCTGCAAGTATTTATCATGCAAAGCTAAAGGCTGTTGGTGGCAAAGGACCAATAGATGGGGGTATTGACACAATGGTGCATTCTGAACAGTCTAGAATAATCACTTGTATGAAGCTGGTACACTTTTGTGCATGCAATGATATTGCATTGGAGAAATATCCCACTCAATGTAAGTTACAAAGGGAACTTGGCACTCCTAATATGCCATCATCTGATGAGTATGGTGCATATACCAATCCGGTATCTGGAAGAGAGTTCTTGATGGCTTTAAGAGATTGTACTAGGCAAGACTTGTATGCTGAAATTTGTGAAAGTCCATTTTTTTCAATCCTCATTGATGAAAGTACAGATAGAACCATGGAGAAACATTTGATTATCTACATTTTGTACTTGCCTGGGAATGGCAAAGGAGAGCCCAATTGTAAATTTGTGAGATTGCTACCAGTTGATAATGGATCTGGGGAGGCAATCTACAATGCTGTCCATGCCATGCTCTTAGAGAGTAATCTGGATTTGAAGAAATTAGTTGCATTTGTAACGGATGGTGCCTCAGCAATGACAGGTCATAAGACAGGTGTAGTGGCACGGTTTCAAGCATCGGCTTCACGAATTATGGGCGTGCATTGTATTGCCCACCGTGAGGCACTTGCAGCAAAGGATGGTTTTGCATCGAATCCTCATGTGTTTGCTTTTGTTGATAAGGTTGCAAACAAGGTATATGCATGGCTAGGGAAATCAACAAATCGACATGTCGAACTTCGAAACTTGATGCATGAGCATCATATTGCAGACTTGAAAGTTTTACAAATCCATGCAATTCGATGGCTATCTAGAGGCCAAGTAATGGAAAGATTGGTTCCCTTAATGCCTGCTATTTTGGAGCAATGGAGAATGCATGAGAAAAAATGGTACAATTATGCCACAATCTTTCAAGTCCAGTTTATGATGCATTTGCTGGCTGATGTTTTGGTTGAATTGAATAAATTAAATGTAGAATTTCAGAGGGAGAACATGGATGTTACTATGATTGGAGTCTACTTGGATTTGACATTTGAGAAGCTCACTAAAAGGTATATATCTTATGAGGGCGAATTTGGTGCTGGTTCAAAACAGCTTACAAAGTTTTTGAACATGTCAAAAGATGGGAATATGTTATATGTTGATTCTAATGGGTTTACTCATAAGCATGTGCTGCACTTTGTGCCAGTTCCAAAATTAGCTCCAAAAAAGAAACGAGACAGAGGAATAAGTGATTCAGAAGAGGAGGATGCAACTCTTGATCTCAATGTATTGCCTCATGATGCTGGAAGTGCAAGTGGTTCCCTCGCTGAATGTATTTGCATTGGAAGGACATTTGTACAAGATGTTTTGAATGCTTTAAATAATAGGTTTCTTGATCTTGGGGTTTTCAACTCGGTCAAGCTATTTAATCCCTCTGCCTATCCTTCAGATGTAATTGAAAGGGATAAAAGGACTGAAGAATGGTTAGAGAGGCTTATTGGCAAGCTTAATGTTGATGATTCAACAATTGACATTAGAAAATGTTTGGGTGAACGGGAGGATTTTGTTGGCATGTTGTACAGGGTTGCTAGGAGTAGAGGTATGCATGATGCTTGGGCAATCTGCAGCAACACAAAGACTTGGTGGGACACATTTCCAGGACTGATGCATTTATGGCAAGCAAGCATAGTAATTCCAGCGAGTACAGCATCATGTGAGCGAGGTTTCTCTCGACAAAATGACATAAAGAGTAGCTTGAGAAGTAGCATGTGTCTGGAGACGCTTGATGCATTGATGTTGTTATCACTTAATGCAAGTGATGCATCACAAGTTTGTTGGAAAGATGTTTTTGATATTTGGTTACAAGTAAAAAAGAGGAGGGCGATGCCATTAGAGTGATTTGTTCACTAATTCCATGAAGTGCAACACAACTAAACAATAGTCAAAGGCCTAATTTTGGCAAGTTGGACATGCAAGGCATCTTGTCTGGACAGCATGTTGGCCAATGTATGGGTATATAAGATGGTTGACAACATCACTCCAGAATAAGTATTACATTAGTACTTTCACAACATAAGTATTACATTGAAGCCTTTTGTTTGTAGATTGGATGCTTTATGTAAATACAAGTTTCATCAACACTTATACCTAAATTTTCACTTAAAAAAAAAGCTTGTTTGTAGATTGATTGTTTAATTACATATAGTTTTTTAGTTTTTAAAAAAGCTTTTCATTTTGATAAATTGCTTGTCATTTGAATAACATGATTTTGAAAATTCATGTCATGTGAAAAGTAGTTTGGAAAAGTGTATGTCACTTGAAATTTTAAGTAACCCGTCAAATTTAGGCCCTGGTAGGAGGAGTGCGATCCTCTTTCACAGAGGCTTGCAGCAGTGAGTAATAATGTGTATCAGCCCGGGGGCGCTGCCATAGCCCGTTGCCGTGAGCGTGCAGCTGATCACGCTGGTCGCTTCTCTCCCGCAGCACGCATCCCCCCTCGCACCAACCAATCTGATGTGATGGCCCTAAACGCTCCAACCCCACGTGAGCTCACTGTTTGTTCACCAGTGAAGTATAGGAAAAACTGTTCACCCTCATGCCCCCAACATTTCACTGAATTTCATTTCATTCAGCGCTCATTTCAACCTTTCTAAAGTATTCCCTTTTCTTTTGTGAAAGGCTACTCTATTTTAGATGTATTTTCTTTTCTTTTGTGAGAGGCTCTTCTGAATTTTAAGATTAAAACTCAAGTCCTTACTTTCCTTTTGTCAGAGGCCAATGCCTTGTGTAGATTCGAACCCAAGTCCTCACTCTCGCACACAAAAGTGCTACCACTTCATTAGAGCCCGTTGGCATTTCGACAGACTATTCTATTGTTTTTTCTCTTTAACTATCTTTCTATCATAGAGTAAAATTTTAAACCCTTGTCATCAAGGATAAACCCCTCTTTGAAGGATACTCTAACCTTCAAAATCCAGCACTAAGGTCCCCAACCACATGTACGCGCACACACATCAAAGACATTAGCCTTCTAATTTTAAAGGAAACCCCAAATTCTCATTTGAAAAGCTCATATTAAACCTTAATTTCGCTATGAAGAGAGTAGTAATTTTTTTTCCAACATTGCGGGTTTCTTTTCAAGGTTTTTTCCCCCCCTACCCTTCTTAGAATAGTAGGGTGCCATTGGTGGGCTAAGCCTGGCACGCACGCACACGCGCACACACACACACACACACACGAGTATCACAATTTTGTACCAACCTTCCATATGTGTGCTAAGCAATAGGCAAATCATCACAATATGCAACACACCAGCAGATGTGAGCCACTCAGTCAGTTGGAGAAAACATCTCCATTTTATTTCGAAAACTAGGCTCCTTCTTAACCCCATTTTATGACTATGAAACCGTTATAAGCAGCTTTGAGACCCCATGTTTTTAAGCCACTCAGTCATTTGGAGAAAACATCTCCATTTTATTTTGAAAACTAGGCTCTTTCTCAACCCCATTTTATATTGACTATGAAACCGTTAATAAGCAGCTTTGAGACCCCATTTTTTGAAGCCACTCAGTTAGTTGGAGAAAACATCTCCATTTTATTTTGAAAACTAAGATCTTTCTAATTCCCATTTTATGACTATGAAATTTTTAAGAAACTTTGAGACCCCATTTTTTAAGCCACTTGGTCATTTGTGGAGAAAACACCTCCATTTTATTTTGAAAACTAGGCTCTTTCTCAACCCCATTTTATGACTATGAAATTGTTAATAAGAAACTTTGAGACCCCATTTTTTTAGCCTCTCGGTTAGTTGAAGAACCGAGTGGAGAACACATCTCCATTTTATTTTAAAAACTAGGCTCTTTCTCAACCCCATTTTATGACTATGAAACCATTAAGCAACTTTGAGACCCCATTTTTTAAATTAACGGCTCAAATAAAAGAGGTTTAAAGTTTATCAAGTCATTTTTAGATTCTAAGATTTTTTCTTGAATCAACAAGCTTCAAAGTGAAAAGAAACCTTGTATGAGAATACGTCATAGGCCGCACCTTCTCAACAAAAGGTCTAACAAATACCTTGTTCAAACACCTTCTCAACAAAAGGTCAAACACCTTGTTCTTTTATCCATATATTAGGAGCTTGTTTGGCTCTTATCATCCACCACAAAGAGTCCAATCACATTTCCAAGTCAACTGGAGTTAAGTCTAAAATAAAGATCTTTAATGTTTCATAACTCAAAGCATTGCGTTAGCATTCATGTTGGGGGTAATTGAGTTACTTATTCCTTCTTTGAAAGATTATAAAAAGTTCCTTGATAAGTAGGTCACAAATAGTTGTTTGTATTTTAAGAGCATATTCTCCCATCACAAACTCTAAAAATTTTGAAGTCTTGTTTACTATTTGATTGCATCATTACTAAATGTTATCCTTATGTGCTCTTTTCTTTTACCTCACTAGTTGCAAACTATATTGGAACACATATGAAATGAGCTAAGGATATCAAAATGCACCTCCTTAATTAGAACATAGCCATAATCATGCTTAAAATGTCAAAAATACTTTTGCATATGTTGACTAGTATAAACATAGCCCCGTGTTTAAGCCACCAACAAACAATTCTCTCTTTTGGAAATGTGATGGTGGTTGTCTTATTATAGATAGGATGACAACTTTATGGATGCCACATGGAACATTTTACTTGTAACTACTCCTTTAATCATATTGATTATGGAATGTTATAGTGCCTTCAATGCCACTTTTTTAAAATAAGTAAGTATTTGAGCTTAAGGTTTTGTAATCTCATCAAGCATCGGATAATAAATTTGAAGGACAGTCTTAAGTGAACTAGGATAACTCTTTTAAAGCATGCACAAATGGCATTGTGCTAGTCTAGCCTACCAAACCTAGTATAATAGAGTATTTTGCACTTTTATTATGTATGCAATATCTTCTTTTGGTGGTGGATTTGAGATGAGCAACTCTTTACTTGAATTGTTTTTTTGCATACCTTCAAAATTTTTTAAGATTTTTTATATTTCTACCATGTTTATTAAACTTTTTTAATCTCCAAACTTCCTCATGATTGTACTTGGTCCTGTTGTTTAAAATAAGAAAATGTTATGAGCACATCATCTATTAAGATTTATTTATGTAAAAGAGGTGTATAAAAGTTCTTGATATTGAATATTTGTTGTAGATTGGTGTGTGTAATAATGTGCGCTTTTGCCGCACAGGTCGTAGCTGGGGACTTGTCGAGCACCGTATACAAGCCACGAATGGCTACAAGCATACAACCAAGAAAGCAAGCTCAAACAAAATGCAAGGGTGTGTCACTCACCGCTCTAACCGCCACCGTGAAGGATTCCCGCGTCGCAGCAGTGAAGGAGGAGCTGCCGCCGTCGCCGCTCTACCGCCTCGCCGCCGCCGTGCCGCTACACAGTGCTCGATCGCTCTCTCACTCTCTCTCTCTCTCTCTCACACACACGCAGGAGAAGGAAACCAAGGAGATAAGGCAAGAGCACTCTTGTATTCAACACATGAGAATGAGAATTTTAGGGTTACATTTGACTCTTATAGGTGACTTGGCCGTTCACACATGGGCGCCCATACATGGCCGGCCGATCCTAACCCTTATCCTATTGATATTCAAGGTGTGCCTCTCATCAGCGATCACCCAATCCCTTTATCCTTAACATATGGTGCCGACAAGCCTGGCCCATAACTCAGAATATTTAAATTAATGACGTAAAACATAGTATGTCTCAATGTCCATCATAGGTTAACATGCCCCCCTTCCTGATGTAGATTCCGTCCTCGGAAGCTATGGTATGGTAAGCTCGATAGGGTTGTTGTGGTAGACCGTCTACAAAACAGGGAAGTAGAGTGAAAGTATGCTAGAAATCAAAAGATATAAAGTGTATAAATTCAAGCATGTTAGACCACAATGGATGTTGCTATGAGACTTAGTTTAAGGGGTCACATGAATGAGCTAGTGTAGCAAATTAACAGGAGTTTAAAATTATTGAAAGTAAATCAAGATTTAGCAAGGTGTCAAAGGTTAATCAAGGTTTATAACTGGCCTAAGTCAAGGAAAATAACCAAGCTTAATAAATAAACAGATGACCACACTGTGTCTACTCTAAGAACAAGTTAATACCGCGAGCCTAGGGACACAAGAAACATCAGAGTTACATGAGCCTTTTGCCTTTATTTTTTTATGCACGTGACAATTTTTACACACAATGGCGACCTTCCTAAGGCAAAACTAACATCGATCCTGGTACCATATTTAACACAAGGCATTATCCAGGAATCTATTAGGTCACCTTAGGCAAGGCTACCCCCTACCAACCAAGGCATCGGTCTGGAGTAGAATACTCCAGACCGATGCCTGGTACCATGTTTAACACAAGGCATTATCCAGGAATCTATTAGGTCACCTTAGGCAAGGCTACCCCCTACCAGCCAAGGCATCGGTCTGGAGTAGAATACTCCTCGCCTACCAAGTATCAATAAGGCGATAGGCCAACATTAAAGCACATCATAGACTTGTATTGCCATTTATTGTAGGCTTTTTTAAAAAAAAAATTTCTTTTGATCTTCGCTCCTGAACTATAATTTGTCTTGCATCCTTTCGACAAAGGGGTAAAAGCTATGTCCTAGAGGTCAACACACACATGGCCAAGTGTCAAACATTAAGATGGTTTGACCCTAGACCTAAGACAATCGTATTCCAAGGTTAACTAAAGATTGCATACATTCTCAAAGAATATATCCAATAAGGTTAAACTCATTAATGATTCACACTAGCACGTCAGGCAACTTCAAAAACTAAGTAGTACATTGACAATTTCCATGTGGTCATGCATTATAGTTCATGCAATTAATTGAACAGTAAAAACGAAAGAGAGTGGGTATGGAAGAATTACACCTGTATTTTGGAGATCTCCTTGATTCGATGAGAAAAATGCCTGCAATTTGATGAGATATTTATGTATGAGCGTTGCGGCTATCTTAGGACTTGAAAGCGAACCCATCTCAAACTTTTCCACCTGTACAACCAACTAACAAGCACTATACCTCGAGAGGCACATCAGTGTGAAAAATTAAAGACTCGTTTAAGGAATCCAAACTAGAAAAAACTTGAAAACACTAACCTATCTACTAGTCACCACACTACTACTGAGGATACGGTAAGAGGATGTTGTAGAGTCCTGGCTCTAGCCCTAAGGCTGAGCCTCTATCCGCATCATCCAAATAAATAAAGTCAACCTCAGTAGTGCCATAAGTTTCATCCGTCCATTCATCATTGTCAGATATTTCCTTTTCATTTTTCCATCCACCTAAACTCATCAAGAATGTAACCATGCGAGGATAGTCATCTTGTGGAAAAGGAAAGCATTGGGCTAATGGGGATATGTCCTCTACGGAGTAGGGGTCAGTCATGGTCAATAGGCAAATTAGCCATTCTAATTCCTCAACATTTTCCTCTCTGGCTAGTACATCTATATGATCCCATTCAGTTTCAATTACAGGATAGCACATGTGGAATATCTGCGAAAGGTACAGATGATACCTCTCACCAAAGGTGGATGAAGTGTGCGATGCTCTTACATTTGCCATATCTGCAAACACAGATATAGCATCAGTAGGTTTATGACAGGTCAATCTAGTTCCTGATTGTATACGGATATTTCTCCTCTTTTGTGCTCTTGCTCTTTTTACTATTTTTTGTTTTTCTCTTTTCTTTTCTATGTATGAAGCTATATATATATACATCCCCTTGAATTTGGCAATTACATGGTCAGGGGAGAAGGTTAGGGAGAAAGCAATAGAATGTCGAGCGTGAGTACAAGCTTCCCCTTTCCTTGGGTAGATCATATTTTCTGCAATGATGTTGCAGCCTCTTGGAACCAATTTGTCCAGCGGGTCATAGGTTGTGATGTAGGCAGATAGCTTTTTATGACCCTTGTGGCCACATCCAATTGCAGAGATGTTAGTGTACGCTCCCATTGACAAATGGAGGAAATGGTTTCCGATGATACTTTTACAAAGGGAGACATAGACTCATTAGTCTCTTGTTGGGTGTTGACAAGAGTAGGTGTAGAGCATGTAGAAACTTCTATATCAGCGTGTGCCTGGCATGAGGAGCTAGAAGCTTCATGTGGCTCCCCCCTTCCTGAGCTAGGTGGTAATGATCGATATCGTTTGGGAATCCAAACTAACTCTGGAAGAAGTGGTGCGGAGCACTCTGTTACCTTTCCCTTACCACGATCTTGAATTGTCGTTGGGGTGGCAACAATTGGTTTGCAAGGTTTTACAGGTGATGTAGAGGGATTCAGCTTATGTTTAGGGACCCAAATCTGGTCATTCCCCTCGTAGTACCCTTGGGCTACTAATAATTTTTTAGGGATCCATCGTGATGTTACATTGCCCTTTTTCGGGTGGGTAGCTATTTTCTTCCTACGAGGCTTCTTGTCTGAACGAGATTAAGCAGGGGAAGTAGCTATTAACGAAGCTTTTGGGACCCATTTGTATGTACTCTTTGGCATAGTAAGCAGAGCTTTAGAGACCACCTTGAATGTTTCCACTCTTGGCGTTGAAGCGTTAGAGGGGTGGCAAACAATCAAAGATGGTTTTGCCACTGGACTTTGTGATTTTTCGTTATCCAGCATTTTGTCCAGAGTCTCGATGGCTTACGAGCGGGATTTTGAGCGGTCATACTGAGTGTTGGTTCTTGCGTTGTGACTCGTCTGGTTGCCCAATCGATATTGCACTTGGTGGCCAACATCCATTTGCGCCCTAAGTTTACAGTGCCTTCCATGGTACCAGTAGGCATAACCAAAAAGCTTTGAATTACGGTCCCCTTATCATAGGCAACCGGAGTGTGCAGAATTCCTGAGACAGGGGTTTTCTTCTTGTGGATACCTTGAACTTGGATAGCACTCTTAGATAAAGGTGGTTTTCCAAGTTGACACCACACGCCATATGATAGCAAATTGTGTTGAGCTCCTATATCCAATAACGCATTATACAGCACCTCCCTATAAGGACTCTGTAACTCAATTGGGTATCTTAGAGGCGGGTCAGATTCCAGTGAATCCTCCTCTGCCTCCTCGAAAAATACTTGCGTAATTCCCAAGTTGGTTTCTCGTTGGCACCTAGCACGTTGTTGTCCCCAATTATCCGCTAACTTCTGATGAGCGTCAATAGCTCCTACATAACTAAGCCATTCTGCAGTGGATCTCTCCTTGTTTATTGCAGTTCGTACATTAGCTCGATAGCGTTGTCGCTTATGTCTCGTTTTCTTCTTACCAAGTTTTTGATTTTTGTTTCTGTCAGATTCAAACTCACTTGGTCGATCTTCACTTGTGTCCCCCTCACTCTCGGATGAACTGTAGGAGGTCACTATCCTAGGCCTTGAGCACATTGCTTCCACATT
The DNA here is from genome assembly GCF_041138505.1 of Cibotium barometz. Taxonomy (NCBI): domain Eukaryota; kingdom Viridiplantae; phylum Streptophyta; class Polypodiopsida; order Cyatheales; family Cibotiaceae; genus Cibotium; species Cibotium barometz. Next base: position 8,817,485 of record NC_141080.1, on the reverse strand, counting down.
TGGATGAATATTTGATTCATCCCCCCCATCAGGCTCATTAGGGTCAGTTTCTTCTTGAGATTCATACTCAGAGTTGCATTGGTCAGAGTCTTCGCTGCTTTCAGTGTCAGTGGAGTCTGCCGCTTTCTCGCCATCAGGAGTCAAGTGCATAACACCTATCATGTTTATTGGCACTAATGGTGGCATATCTTGCCCCTTAGGTGTTACCCAACTTATGCCTCTATTTTCCCATGTGTCTATGGTTTGCCGCTAGGTGTACCGAATCCACGTTATCTGCCTCAGTCATACCCGGTAGGACATCCATATAAGGAGAATCTTTCCCATCATCAGTCTCTTTTTTGCATGTATAGCAATACCTTAATGGGGCGGAGTGAATAGTGGTATCCGATCGATTATCGATGATAACCTTGCTTCCTAAAGGATGTGCACGACCATTCTCAAGATCAACTCGAATGACAGAGTCCTGGAATTGTAGGTAGACATGGTTTTTCGACCAATCATGCACCATTTGTGCTTCCCTCAGGAAAGGACGTCCTAAGATCATTTGATATGACATAGGATGCTTGGAGAAATCCATTACAATGAAGGTATGTCTTACCTTGTATCCCAGAACCTTGATCTTAAGGTCCCTTAACATTCCAATAGGTTTAGCAATAGTTTCGTTTGCCATCTTAACCACTATGTTTGTGACTTCGAGGTGAGGTCTTCCCATAGATTCCCAACAGTTTTTAGTCACAATGCTCATGCCAGCACCACCATCAAGGATTCCCTTTAGAGTTAATCCCTTGGTAGTAATGCATTAGATTCGTCCCCTTCAAAGTACTGTCCCAACTTGTTAACAGGTATTTCCATGACCGAGTTTTCATCTAGGTTGGGTTGTAGATTCCAATGTTCCCCTTCATCTTGAAGCGTGTCGGGTCTATCCATATTTGCAAATTGTGGTAGCCCCGCCTTTAGTTCTCCATTGAGAAATGCCCGAAGAGCTAAGAATAGCTCAGGATCTCCGTATAACTTGGATATGATCGTGGTTCTAATTTCAGAGGTCATGAAATCCATTAGCTTAGACACATTCAACGGTACTTTTCGAGACATCGCCCCTTGACTAGGGGACTGGTGAAGATGGAATCACTTCCTCTTCGATGGGGTCAGGCATTCCCTCACTAAACATTCTTTCCAGCAAGAAGGGTGTTTGCCCACTTCCCGATGTCCTATCCTCACTTTCTTCCCGAATGATACTAGGTATAGCTAACGGTTTATGGCTCCTGTGAGAGGCTGAACTTGTGTAGGAAACACAGTGTCTGGAATTTTGATTTTTCTCGGGTTTGGCTCCAGTTCTCTTTGTGTTTCTTCCACCAAACCCCTTAAGTGTTGCACTTGTTCAATCTCCTCAACTGGGTTCGAGTAAGTTCTAATCTTTTTCTTGAGGGTCTTTGGCCCACGTGGCTTGTCTTTGGGAGTCTCAATCAGTTTGGGTGGCCGAGAGGGCATTAGCTGACTTGGTTGTGGGGCCGAGGAAGTTTCCTTTTGTTTCCCCTGATTTATGTGTTCGCTTGATTCTCCTTCGTTGAGCTCCCGAGTGGGATCCTCCCTTAAGGTAGTGGCTTTGGTCCCCATGGTTTCTATTGAATCGGAATCATCTTCACGATCATTCATATACACGGGGTCGTCTCCTGTCCCTATGTTAGTCTTTGAACTAGGCTTGGAGCTCGTGGCATTAAGCGATCTCTTCCGCCGCGTTATCTTTTTCTTTGCTCGAGCAATTGATGCAGTATCCCTCTCTTCGAGAATGTAGTTTTGATTTTGAAGCATTGATCGTGTAACTACATTCGCGGGTACAACAGGTATGGTTCCTCGTGCCTGGTTGGTGACCTCAACCAAATTCAATGGCGTAATCTTGGGTACATTAGGATTATGTGGACATTGAGCAATCAAATGATCTATGCCACAACGATTACATGTAAGTACCGACATTCCCGATGTGCTCCCTTGATTTGGTTGCATCTGAGTAGCGATCTTCTGTAGCCTATTAGGGCACTCCGCTACACGATGCGGTCCACCACACTCGTAGCATTGAAGAGGTGGTCTCCTCGCCAAAGTATTAAGGTTTTGCCCTCTTGTGGCGAGAGCAGCCGCTTGATATACAGGCTTGACTTGCCCGAAATGATCCTCCATGTAGTACTGGGGAGTCATTTCAAACGTATCAATCCCGTATGGAGCAGTGGGGTCTATCTCCTCTTCATAATCCCCACACGCACTATGTGACTCACAACCCATCTGGTTTATTGGGGTAATCCTTAGATGTGGAGGTTGTGGTCCTAGCACTGGCGGTGGTAACGGCACAGACTGGACTACATTCGGATTCCTTGGAACTATGTGCTGTGCCGGTTGCTCGACAGGTTGTGCAGGCATTAGCGCGGGTACTTGAGGTGTGTTTGACCAGGCTAGTGGTGCTTGATTTGCCAACATTCGCTTAAGTACTAGGCAATCTTTAGATTGATGGCCATACTTACCACATGCATTGCAATTCCCATTGAATTTGACTCTGAATGTGGTACATTCACTCGTGCTATGTGGTCCTAAGCAAATTGAACACCATTGTTGCTCTCTTCTTGGGTACATATGGCTATTTTGAGGAGCTCGATTACCCCTAAAGTATTCTTGGAGAGCCTTAGTAAGGTCGGTCATCATAGACATTTCGGATATCTTGGGCTCCTTGGCAATAGGTTTTATCGTCATTGGCTCGTGCCCAGATACTTGCGAACTAACGGATTTTGTCTCTGAAGACACCTTTTTACCTGCAAATCATTAAGTTGTCTTCTAACTAGATTGCATTGGCAATGACTGCTTCCCACATTGTAAGACCTCTAATGACTAGGCCATTGTCCTCGTGGCGCAATCCTCGGATGAATCTATCGAGCAGTTGGTTATTATTGAAGTGCTTCAATCGACTTATAAAGTCTCTCACTGACTCCCCTTCCTCGCGTTCAGCTTTTTGGAGTTGAGATGCTACTCCCCAAAGCACACCCTCACGTATGTATTCTTTCAAGAACAATCTCTTGAGAGTGGGGTAGTGAGTGCGCTCTTCAACCCTTAAGGTTCGATACCAATCTCCGGCCTTCCCACTCAAGGTTAAGCCTAAGGCTTTACACTTATGCAGCTCATTGTGCTCTTCCAAAGAATCACACACGTGTTCGAAGACTTCAATGTGCTTCCTAACATCCTCGTTACCACTGAAGTTCTGAGTGAGCTTAGCCACTTATATTGCCTTACTTCTGGTTCTCTCTCAGGCATGCCCCGCATGTTTTCCTCAATAGATCGTCCGATCGTTTGAGCAAACGCTGGGAGATCACCTAGGTGAGCAGGCATAGCTAAATAAGAACATACCATAACAAAGAATAATTCTTTGAATTTTGTGTAAAAATTAAATCCTTTTATGATAAAAGAAGATACGTCACTGAACTTTTAAAACCCATTTCTAGGACATCAAAACGGTATGGTTTAAATTAAGGAAAGTATTTTTGTGTGAGAATTGAGGAAAAGTAAAGGATAAAAAAATTAAAAATAACTTATATTTTTGAAATCTAATTTAATTTAGTCACTACTAGGATCTAAATCCATAAGTTGCATATCATTTGAAATGAAACCTAGTGTTTTCTAGAAATGAAAATAGTTAAGGCTCTATTATTATTTCACATGAGTGCACTAATATTAAAAATGTGATTTGTTAAAACCATGTCATTGTTGCTAATGTAAGCGCTATTGACATTTTGATTTATCAAGGCTATATCATTCACATGCCTGTAGAAACTGTTAAATTTTTGCTTAATTGAATAGAATCTCAAAGTATTTAGTTTTGTGACCTTGTGTTGTAATAAGTTATTTCTTAAGCTTTATTTTTTAACATCATAATCAACTCACTATATAATAGATTCACTTTTAATGAAAAGTTACAAGTGTTAAAAGAATCCTCACAAATTCTATTTTCTAAAAGTGCTGATGTTTTTTAACCAATAATATTGATTAAAATATCGATAAAAATATATCTAACAAAGGAGAGAATCAATAAGCTATAGTTCTAATCATTTGGGCTTGGTGAATTTGATAATAAAGGTAACCAAATTTTTTATTTTTTTATTTTTAAATATTTTACGTTGTTACAGACAAGTAGATATAGAATGAGTGCATTAGAGCGAGTCAAGCAAAGTCTTGATGTAGTTGTTAAATTAGAGTGAGTTAAGGAGACCCTTGATGTAGCTATTGCTGAACTCAAAATCAATGCATAGAGGCATGAAAGATTTCGTTTGACTTGCAAGGTTAATTGAAAAGTTCTTCACCTTCTTAATAGAAGTGTGGATTTTATGGTGAAGAGATTATTGTTGAGGGGTTTGTTTGCTGATGGGTTTTAATGGTTGTCACTAAGGACAACCTATTGTTCTTGGACCTGTAAAGGGAAATACAAGTGATGGATCATACCATTGACCATGCTTTCACCTACCATGGACTGCCCATCCAAAGATGTACCTTAAGGGATGCTGATGAGACGAGGCTATTTTACTGGTGTGGAGATCAAAGTAGCAACATCCACATAGATGCAGTTAACCTATTATTGAAATACGCGGATCAAATGTCAAGCTATGGTGGATCAAGGTACAATAACAAATCCATGATAGGAAAGAGGATTAATTAATACCTAATTGAGGACTAATATAATCAAGACAATGGACTCAACACAAACTCATTTAAACTCCATAATCTCATTGTTATAATCAAGATGATACACCCATATTTATAGCCTTAGGAAGGGCTCCAATCTATGCTTTGTGTGCAACCTAGTGCCAACCATGTGTCCATAAATGCTCACACTACATGTGCTCCCTTGCACTTTCCATGTGCTACCTTATAGACCTTTAACTTCACCTTTTACAAATGACCATACAAATCAACCTTTAACATTAGACCCTTAGTCTGTACCTTTTCTAATGTGCATGCTTATTCTCTTGCTTATGTGACTCACTCCCTACCTTCTTTGTGCTCTATGGCACCACATTTCTCAACACCCTCCCTTGGTGCCACCTTTCTAGGCTATTGCAAGGTGGTCGGATGCGAGGTTACGACATATTTTCACCCCCCCCTTGATGGTGACTTGACCTATCTTTGAGGCCTAGAGATCATCTCTAAGAGTGAGGTCCCCCCTTTGATAGAGACTTGACCTATCTTTGAGGTCTATAGGTCTCTTCTACGAGTAGGGTTACAACAATCATTACCCCCCCTAGGTGCTCAACTGGCTACTCTCAGGTGGTCGGGTAGATACACATAATTTTTGGCCTACTCGTTTGGTGGCCATTACAATGTTGGCTTGGGTAGTGAGGGAATTTTTGCATGCTCATTTGGCGGCGTGGATTACATATTTTTCGTGAAAATATTTTGTGGATGACGAAAGAAATAAATCCAAGTCATAATTGATACAGAAGCCAATGAATATTCCATGCAAGATTATGAGAAACGCTACATGAAAGGTTAAGTTTGGTACCCATGGTAGTTGTTGCTGATTTGCACCCATGTGAACACACCTTTATGTAGGGTTCTTTTCCACCACAATTTTTAAAGGGTTAGCCTTTAGCCACAAAAATTAAAATATCTTATCTCTTATCTCGGTTCTAGTCTCAGGGTTGAAGAGGTTGTGCTGCGAGGCAGATCACTGTGATGGCGATGGTGAGCTTTGCTGCTATGCTCAAGCTGCAAGTGCTGATGAGTTCTAGCTAGAGTTTCTAGTCATCGTGTCCTCCAGTTGTTCTTCTTCCTTCTGCGTGTGACTATTTTTCTCGCTTTGCTTATTACACGTTTAGCTCTCACTCACTTTACGCTACACGGCCTTTGGCTAGTGACACACAGATCATGCCTCCCGCTGCTTCCTTCTCTAGCCGCTGCTTCTCCTAGAGAGATCAGCTAATGCTCTTGCTCATTGCTACTGCCATTTTTGACTTGTTGTAGGTGGTTGTAATGCTCTCATCCTTCTACTGTTGCAGATATGTTGTACAGGCTAGTTTCTACACACTTCTACCAAACAAGCCTCTTTGCTGCTGCTGTGCTGAAGCTCCTTCTATTCTCCTTGCTCTTGTTGATATGTGTTGTGTGGATAGCACTCATGCACCCTTTGTTTTTGTTATTGAGCACTATTGTGCCTAGTGCTGCTGAGATCTACAGTGCCTCTACTTTGTTGCAGACTGTGTGAGCTCTTTCTCCTTCCTTTTCTCTTGTAGTACTGCTTGTAGTTGAAGTGCTGGAAATGCTGTCGATCACCTGTAGTTGCTAGAGAGAAGGCTCTCTTCTCTCGCCTTGCTATAAATGCACCTTCTGCTGTTGGAGCTGCAAGATTTGTGGAACTATTGTTGCTACAGCAGCTTATTGTAACTGCTTCAACTTCCACTCTCTTACACACAAAGAGAAAATCCTAATGGTGATCTAAAAAAGTGCAGAAAAAATCAAACAACAAACAATGCTAGAAATCTTTTGACCTAAAACATTTGCTAATGGATTACTCTAGATACCATAGACTTGGCCACCATGGCTCTAATATAGACATTTTCAACTTGTTGTAGGTGGTTGTAATGCTCTCATCCTTCTACTGTAGATATGTTGTACAGGCTAGTTTCTACGCACTTCTACCAAACAAGCCTCTTTGCTGCTGCTGTGCTGAAGCTCCTTCTATTCTCCTTGCTCTTGTTGCCATGTGCTGTGCGGATCGAGGCTGGTGGCTAAATGGACCCACAAAATCAAGTCCCCATTTTTGGAATGGCTCTAGCAAAAGGATTGGATTGTGAGGTATCCGATCTCTGTCAGTCAGCTAACTCAGCCTCTGGCACTACGTTACATTGCTTGGCTAATCTGTAGGCATCTCCTAGTACCACGACCACCAAAGACTGGTTTGGAGTACCTTCCTCCCAGTCACCTCCCCCACAAAGTTGTCGCCCCGCTGATCCCTTGATGGGCTTCCTTGAGGATAGCCTCCAGCTCATGAGTTGGAACGCACCGACGAAGAATCTGGTCAATTCTTCTCTTGTACAACTGTCTGGCTATCACTTGGAAACTCTAGCTTTGGAACCACTTCCTCTGGTCTCGAGAAAGGTTTTCCTCTATCAGACCCGTGGGCCACAAATTGTAACATTTCATTGTACCAGGTCGAAGGGATCGGCACACGATTGCTTCTACTGCAAATAGTTGCGCATCTGATAGATCATCAGCCTTGCCGATCGGAGCTTCACTAGTCTCTAGTCTTGAGATAGGTAGTCCAGCATTGTATGGCTGGACTCAAAGTCCTATAGGATTAGCATCCATCGAGCCATTTTTCCTACCAAACTCTGCCTATCTAGATAGAGTAATGCAGAGTGATCCACATGAAATATAAATTTGTTGCTTGTTAGCAGGTAGTGGTGGAACTTGCTGACCGAGTAAATCATCTTGAGTGCCTCTCCCTATGAGTGGTGGAGTCTTGGGGGGTTCTTTTATAAGAAATTTTATGTATCACATGTGTTCAAGGGGTATTAAAAAAACCCCTTATACTTACATACTTTATGAATAAAATGACCCCTTTTTCTTCATACACTTATATTTTTTTTCAAAATTGGTGTAAAAAAACCCCTCATGTAAATATAATTTTGTAAATTTTTTGAATTAATATACCCCTTCTGATGAACTCACGTGCTATAGTTACATATTTTCAGGTGAACCTCTCGAGGGTGGAGTAGTTTTGCTTTGCATATGATAACCTTCGGCTGGCATAGTAGACTGGGCAAAACCATTTCTTGTCAATTTCCTGCATCAAGACACTCCGAATTGCCACATCCGATGCATCCACGAACACATGGAATCGCAATTCCCAATTGGGTGCCTGCACAATGGGAGCTTCTGCCCCATAGCATCAGCTTGAGGCATCTAAATGCGATGTCACATTCCTCTGACCACTCCAGGTTCGTGTGCTTTAGCTGTTGGATCTGTGGCATATTTACATGTGCCAGTTCTGTTGGTTTAGTGTGGCACTCCTACATGTGCCGGGTACTGGAGCATTCGACTCTGCCATTGAACTTGCCCCAAAAATCTTCTCAGCTCCTTCACTTTTGTCGATATTGGAGTTTTTCGAATCACCTCTACCTTGGTTGGGTCTACTACAATTCCATCCTATCACTATGTGGCCAAGGAGTATAGAGCTTTGGACTGCAAATGCATATTTATTAGGTTCAGGCTCAGTCTAGCACCTTTGCATTTTGACAAGCATAATGCTAGCAAATGCGTCAGGTGTTGAAATAATGCTAGATGGGTTCAGGTGGGTCTAGAGCCTCTACATTTTGACAACCATAATGGCAGATGCGTCAGGTGTTGAGATGAATTTCCAAAGACACTAAAGTCATCTATGAACACCCCAATGAAGCTTGTAAAATGCTCGTAAAAAATTTCCTGAACCATTTGGCTAAAACGTGGCAGGAGCATTCTTTAACCCAAAAATCATCATGTTGGATGTGAAGGCACCCCATTCGGTGTGACGAATGTTTTCTCTCGATCCTCTGGTGCCATCTGGACCTGATTATTGAATCCATCTAGGAAGGAATACATTTCGTGGCTACTACTACATCCAATAGAGAATCTGTGAACGGGAGAGGGAAGGGGTATGTACGGTTGTGGCATTGAGCTTTCTATAGTCCATATACAGACCCTGAGCTTTTAATTTTTCTTGGGGACAATCACAATCAGAGACAAGTTGCTCGATTGATCAGATGATATAGACAAGTTTCTCAATCGATCAAATATATGAATTCAACATGCAATATCTTATCTAGCTCCTCCTTCACACTTTTGGCATAGTTCGGATTTATCCTCGATATCTTTGCTATATCAAATCAGAACTGTATCCTCCTTTAGATTGATCCAATGTTGGTAAGATCGGGGGTCAATCCCTTTCATGTCAATGTAGCTCCATGCAAATACATTCTTAAAAGAAGTGATGAATCCCCAAATATCCACCCAAAATGCATCATACAATTTTTCCAATGATACACGAGGCTATTTTTACTATGGTAAGCCTAGACATGTGTAGGCAGATTGCTATAAGAAGTAGAATGACATGCGAACTGGAAAAGTGCAGCAAAATTACTATGCATCCTCTAGCAGAAATAATGAGGATAATGAGAGGTTATTTGTTATGCAACATGTAGTTAATGCTATGTCTGGAAATGATGTAGCAGCATGTAAGGATGATGTATGGTATATTGATTCAGGTGCTTCGAACCACATGACAAGTCATGGTGAGTGGTTCAAGGAAATGAAGAGTCTTGAAAGACCAAGTTTTGTTGAAACAGGGGATGACACTACTTATCTGATTGCCCATGTTGGAGATGTACCATTGTCTATAATGCAAGATGGTAAGGTGAACTACCTTGCAGATGTACTTCATGTTTCAAATATTACAAAGAATTTGGTTTCTTTTGGCAAGATGATTGAATACGGTTTGCAGGTCCAGTTCAACCCTGATGGTTGTTATGTAGAAGACTTTAAAGATAAGTGTAGGTTGGTTGCAAAAGATAACAGAGTGGGTTGGAATGTTTACATTGAATGTAAATATGCCTGAAGTGAGTGTTGCAATGTTTGCAAATGGTTCAGGAGTTGTTGTAGATATAGACATTTGGCATAAGAGAATTGGGCATGTAAATGTACAAAGAATGAAGTCTATGCAAACTAAAGATATTGTGATAGGGCTACCTAAGTTTAAAGTTGAAGGTATGCAGAAAGTATGTGAAGCATGTCAATTTGGATTTGTTGTATTTACCATTTCCAAGCTATACTTTCCCTCAAATGCATTTGCATGAGTTGTTCTCATCCAATGCACTGTTAATGACAATGTATGCTCACCAATTTAATATTTGTTGATATCTATTACCTTGCTAATCCAAAACAGATGTTTTAAAGCATCATCCTGAGCTAGGGTAGCAACAAGGGTACCCTCTTTTATGTCTTGTGGATCACCACTCCACATCTCTTGAATTCTTTTTCGCCTTTCTTTCAATTGTCTGGCTCCTATGTACATCTCTCTTGCTTCCCCATGAAGAAGTTTATCGATCTTTGTTGGAATTGGTGCTGTAAAATAAGTGGTTTTTTCAGCAAGAGTTGGCCCCACTGAAAAGAACTAGCTAGATTCCATGAGTTATTGATATTCCTTTCAAGTATTTCTTCTTTTTGTTCAAAGAATGTGTCCCACCATTTTATATCTTGCTCTCCTGCATACTGTTTTGCCTTCTCGATTAGTGATCTTCTCTCTGCAATGCACCTTTGAAAGTCCATAGCACAGCCTACCTTGTTTGCCTCCTTTGCTTCCTTTAAGATTTCCAAGGGTGCCATTTTTGAAGCTTGCATAACTAGCTTTGGAATAAATTTGAGAACTTTAAGGCCACTTGAAGAAAGGAAGCCACTTTGCATTAGTAGAGAAAATCTTTCCATACAATAAAGTTTGACCACTTTCTTCTACAAGTTTAATTAGAAAGGCATGTTGATAACTTTGATCATTCAACTGCTCCAAGCACCTCCTTTTTTCTATCCTTGGCCCATTAACAAAAAACTTGAAATCCATTGTCTCCTTCAAATACTCTACCATTGGCTTTGGTGTGTAAGCTTTCTCTATAAGTGTCATCATGGTCGGCAAAGTAAATGCATTGTAGCGAGAAACTTTTTTTGAAAACGTGCTAAACATCTGATCAATGTGGTCATGAGTGTGACCCACAAGTAGAAAATTCACTTTCACTTTCATTAACACCCCTAAGGAAACCAACATGCTTAGGTATCCAAGAACTATTTGATTCTTATTTTGTCTTACAGTGTTATCTAGCTGCAAATATAATATGCTTGGCAATGCACCTTCCCAATTAGATATCACACGATGAATGATTGTGACGGTTAGATTTGGATCATTATGGATATTTGGATATGTGAAAAAAACCCTTGGGTGAACTTGAGCATTGTATACAAGACAACCAACCAAATGCATTTGCATAAGTGTGTCTTCTGTAATGTCCTTAGGCAGCCTAGCAAAGTGAGGCAAGCAAGTTTTTTTACAGTCCATTCCATCAATAACTAGCCCAAGATACTTTTCTGGAGATGCAAAACACTTTCCTCTATGATCCATTGCCTTCCTTCTATCATTTGCTTGCTCTTCCCTGTGAATTCTCAAAGCATCCTTGACTATCCTTAGCTCATCTGGATCACTTGCAAGCACACACAGTGCACACACCCATTCGAACTTTTCATGGGATAGTCACGTTGGCAAAGAAGGTTTTCCAAATCCTGGTAAAATAAGAGTAGCTTGTATATTGCTCTTGTTTAGTTATCATAGCATCTCTATACAATGAGAATACCTCTAACCTTGTAAAATTGTCAGATAAGTTAAAGCTTCCTGTTGTCAGCATACATTCTGCATGATACTTAAAATGACAATGAATCCATGTTAAAGAATTTTGCCCTGTTGGACCTATGGATAATAAAGGATCTAACAGCTTTGGTCTTCCCCAGTTTTTGGTCCTGCACTTCACCCTCTTAAGCCGTACATTTCCAGTTTTTGTCATTAAGGGTGATTAATCTTGTTCAAGCAGCCAAAAAATTAGAAAATGTGTTAATTGGGGTCTAAATGGATCAGATGAGTAGTCAAAATTGGTGTTTTTGAGTGTTTTGAGAGCATCTAGATGCATTAAAACACCTAATCACATCAATTTTTTCATCAATTGGAGAAATTTGACTCTCTTTGCTTAATTTTGCCTTAAAAGAGGAGATCATAATCTTTGCTTAATTTTGCCTTAAAAGAGGAGATCATAATTAAGAGTCTAATTAATCTCCTATTTTAGATTAATTTACACAATTATTGATGCACAAAGATTAGAATTTCCTTGCTCTATCCAATGATGTACTCAATTGTGTGAATTAATTAGGGTTTAGTGGTTAATTTGAGTCCTTAATTAGTATAAAAGAGAGAAACATTAGTGAAAAGATTAATCTTGGATTAATCATTAATCACTTTTTTACATAACTCATTAAGGCTAATGAGCATTCAATGAGTAGATGCTCATGAGTTTTCAAAATTATCTATTTTGGGGGTCATTTATAAGGGGTGTCATTAAAAGGTTGGCTTTTTTTATTCCCACTTACCTTTTTGGAAAAATGTCCATACCCCTTTCCTTTTAAAATTCAAAAAATATTCCACCCCAAAAAGAAAAATTTGTATTTCCCACTAGACTCCAAAAAAAAACCGGCGGTGAAAGAAAATTCCGGCCATGAAAGAAATTTCGGTGAAAAATTTCAACGAACAAAATTTTGGCCAGAAAGAATTTTCGGTGAAGAAATTTTGACGAAAAAAATCCAGCCCCATGAAAGAAAAAATACAGTGGCGAAAAAATTCCGACCTTGAAAGAAATTCTGCCGAAAAATTATGGCCATGAAAGAAATTCCGTGCCAAAAAAATCGGGCCGTGAAGAAATTCCAGCAAAAAATTTCGACCATGAAAGAAATTCCGACAAAAAAAAAATCTAGCCGTGATGAAAGAAATTCCAGCGAAAAAACTCCAGCCATGAAAGAAAATTTTCGGCTGTGAAAAATCAGGCATTACAAAAAAAAATTCAAAATTTTCGTAAAGTTCCGGTTCACAGCGTGAATTTAAAGTTTCACTGCGTGAAACTTTCATGCCTATATCTCCTAAATCATAAATCCGATGACGGCGCTCTAGGGCTTATCGAGAAGCTGACATCGAGCTCTTCGACTTTGGATTGGTCGTCCGAAGTCAAAATCAACCATTTTGGCCTCCGACCAACAACCTCAAAATTTAACCTAGAAATCGAGACAAAAAACAGCCCAAACACCACGAAAAATCATAAAAATTAGCGCGAAACAATCCTCATTAAGAATTGTCAGAGAGCCAAGTGTGCCAGTGTACGCCATTGGGTACTCTTGAAAAAGCTGAGAGCCAAGTGTGCCAGTGTACGCATTGGGTACTCTTGAAAATGCTGAGACCCAAACAAAGGATGACAGTGAATGGGAGTATGAAACAGAAATGGGATCTGAAGTGAAACAATAACCAAAACACTCATGGTTCCTTTGGAAGATTCTATCATGATATGGTTGGCTTTCCCTACAGGCAATGATGTTAAGCGCAAATGCGTATTGATTATCCCTCGTGCTAGTCATAACATCACGACAATAGACACTTGGGTGTCATTAGGACAACTTAAACTCATCCCTACAAGCAATAGTCTTGCAAAAGGAGCCAATGGACAAAACATTGAAGTTCTGGGTTACTTTAGATACACTACTCAAACAATCGATGGCAATATAGAATTTACATTCCATGTTACCCTAGATTCCCTTGAGTATGATGTCGTCCTTGGCAGAACTTGGGTAGGTGAATCATTGTATTCACTAGATGAATCCATGCAAACAGTCACCTTGAACACTTGCAAGAAATGTAAAACTACAGGAGCTAAAACTTCCAACATATCTTACTAAAAAGATCCCTAGGATTCTGGTTGGATTGGAAATTGCAAATAAAATCACCACAACTTAAGCACAACTTTATCCAACACGAGAACACAATCTCATGACCCTCAAGCTATGGGATTTGTTAGGTCAACCAACACTCACGGCACATCCCGAAAGAATAAACTTTACACAAACTTAAAATCACCATAGCTCAAGCACAACTTTATTCAACATGAGAACACAATCTCATGACCCTCGAGCTATGGGATTTGTTAGGTCAACCAACACTCATAGCACATCCTTAAAGAATAAACTTTACACAAGAATTGAACATGCCATGTTTGGGGTACTTTGAACATACAATTTGAACATACAATGTATATTGAAACTAACCCCCTCACTTGCAAGTTTTTTGTGGTTGAGTATGTATTAGAAGAAAATTTGATCTTGGGGCATAAATGGACTATTGTTGCCCAAGCACCACTGTGCTTTGCTATAGCGATAGAGTCATCATGATGGTAAAAGACAAAAAGTTGACAATACCATACTGCAAGGAAGAGGATACAACTTTATTGGATTTCTATTATGCTGAACACAAAAGGATACAAGCCTCTTCCACAAAAGCCCCTCTACACAATGACCTACCATTTACGTCAACGACCAACTCTGATAAAGCATCTACTCCTTCAACCCCATCCTCACCTATGAAGTTTGGTGCCAAAACCTCACAATCAGCGGCAGCTATTCCTAAATAAGTTCCCAGAGCCAAACCATCTATCTCTAACAAGGAAATCAAAGGAAAGACCTCGGAGCCTATGCATTTCCATCGACAAACCTCACCAAAGGAGACAACCACGTGCTCAAAGGCCTCATCATTGATAGCCACTCCACAAGAGACTCTCACCTCATCATCATCAACAATGCCCATGAGTCTCAAAGTTGCAGCCTCAGCACTAGCCAAAGTTAAAGAGGGCCCCAAACCTTCCACACCAACCTAAAAGAAAACTCCACCAAGACTACCACAATCACGATATCTTAATATATCAAAGTGTGGGTGGAGAAGCAGCTACTTGTAGCTAAAGGCTACTATGAAGGTGCCAATCAAATTTGGGTGCCTTGCCAAAACCTCTTCCTGAACGCAATACTTGGAGGCAAAGGAAGAAGAAGAGTACTCCATAACACCGTCCACAAAAGCCTATGCGAGTTCCTTAAAGAACTCCACCAATGCAACAAGTGTGGGTATGAAAAACACTACTGTAGGCACAAGGGTACTACCAAAGAAATACCATAGCTTGGGTACCCAAGAGCATAACAAAGTCCCCTAAGCTTGCACAAATAAGGAAGTCTCAGCAGCACCAAGCACACCAGTTTATAATGTTCATAAAAAATGGATGCATGTGCCTATGCTTCAACAAACAAGGATACTATGATGGTAATTCCATCATATGATTACCAAAATCAAACAATGTGAAGAAAACCTTAGCACCGACTTCAACCCCAACAACTTCACTTAAAGCTCGATAAGAATAGAGGCCCAACCAACGATAAGCAAATCACTCAACAACTCTCGTGCATTCACCAACACAAGAGCTTGTGTGTTCAAGCAAACAATCAGCAGTCTTCCCTACTGCCTCGACAACATCTGAGCAACAAATTCAAGAATCAATACCCATATCTGCAAACCGGAGACTTATGAATGCATCAAGAACAAAATAACAATGCTCTTATCACCCATCTGGATGTGAGAAATAAGTGCATAGGATGTTGTTGCTCACAAGTCATGACCTAGCTGACCCATAAAATTCATTTTGTTAAAAAAAACTATCGAGGTAAAAACCTATAATCTCACGAGTTCAGGTTTCTCAAGAAATACAGTCTCACGGCTTAAATACCTGCACTTTTATGATTTAAGCCTCATCACGGATTAAGCCATATCACGCATTAACACTTTCCCAATGCTCTTCAATAGTCATTATATATTTGTTAAGCTTATTGTTTATTATTCTTTTGGCTAAATTAATGTAGCAAAGTACATATCCATACTCATGCAATGGGGAGAACATTTGCACCATAGCCTCACCATCGACAACTTCCAGGTACATCCCTAGATGGGGGGGCCATGGTGGGCAAAAGCCTGGTCAAATGGTAAAACCCATCCCCTCGAATTTTCCTTCAAATTACAAACCTCTCCAAACGATGCCACCATCTTCACAAATCAATGATCTTCAATCCTTAGTGAAGATATCTATATTAGCCTTGCAAGTTGACGTAATTCTTTCAATCCTCACCAACAAGTGGCTACATCAACACAGAGCAGTTCAATATGAGTCTATATGACTCAATTCTTGTACTTCATGTAAATCTGCTTCATAAGAGCACTTAAATATACATAAAAACATAAAAAGCACATGGGCAGAAGAAGACAGGATCAGGTCCTACTACTCAATAACATTTGACAAGAATCCTGCCACACAAAGGGACATCATCACAAGCCAAATACTTCAAATGATGAACGTCTCTTCAATGAATCAAATGAGGAACTGAGAATCACCATCTCGTTCTTATGATTAAGTCTACGTTCCTCGTGATCCTTCTCTCTCTTCTCTCCATTGTTAACATCTCTTAGTGTCCCCACTAACAAAAATCACATATAACCTTGCCGATGATTGCCAAAAACAAATTGAGCCAAAAAAAGGGGCTCACACAAATATAAAAATGCACTCATTTGCAAAAAATCCCAGCCCCCACCCCGTTAGGAATTCCCAATACACCACTAACCTATTCATTCATTAACTAGATTTTCTTATTCCTTCCGGACGAACAAAGACCATTAAACGTCACTCAACATCAACACCATTGACAAATCTTGTTCATTCTCCCCACACAAAGGTCTTTAACGCGATCACAAGGACGCGATTACCAATTAGGAAAGGGGGGATGTTAATCCAATTCTAGGATTAACAAGAGCTACCACCATTGTCTTACATCAAGGAGTTACGGTAGATACACCAAAGGGTCATACATTCAAGATATGAGGCAATAGTATCCAAAACTACAACTTGGATAGGCACCCATAATGGTGTGATAGAGTATTCATGGCAATTCTCGCTTCAAGAGCATGTGGTAGAAAGTTAGGATGAAGTCCTAAGTGATGTACTTCATGGATATATCTTAAATAACATTCTATTGAAAAAGATCTACCTTTAGTTTTCTTGGCACCCTCTGCCGGCCGCGCCGCAGAGTCCTTGATTTCAACTATTCTCTCTTTATTCATAGCATATGTAGCCTCGTCAATTTCTTCAACACCCTCTGCCACACAGAGTCCTTGATTTCAACTATTTTCCCTTTATTCGTAGCGTATGTAGCCTCATCAATTTGTTCGACAATCTCTTCTTGTCTCGCCTTGGTTGCAAAAGTCTCTTGAAGCTCTTCATTAACTTTATCTTTATTCTCACCAACCTCAACATTAACTTGCAAATCAGGAATGTCCTTAGTCTCTTTAGTCCTATCACTTGAAGGCCTTGAAGATGTTTGCAAAGCTGAATCATCGATGTGATCTACCTCCACCATGTTGTCTTCATTATTTCTAGCATTCGAATCATGAGAGTTGATCTCTCTAGTAGGGCTTTCATGATGATGTTCTAGTTGAGCAATGTTATCTTCGTCTTTCCCTTCTTTGTATATATCTGTAAGATTAAAATAAAATGCTATTACTTTTAGGATTTAAATAGTACACCAAGGCTAATACAATACTAGTCATTTTTATATCTACACATATACTTTATATCCAAACTTAGATTACTCAACATTGAGTGATGTACCATAATGAATTAGGAACCATATTACCTGCCAAGACTTTCACATAAGGGTCAAACTTGAGTTTGAGCCTCACTTACAAGGGTAAAGTAAAGATCGCTCAACTTGAGATTGTGCCTTGTGTTGAAAGACATTCCCAAGGTTGGACATAAGTGAAGGTATGGCTCAAACATTTTGCCCAGCCTCACGATCAATAATAGGGACATGGCAATTTACTCGATATAGAACATACTAAGTACCAATGTGTCCACCTACCATAACAAGAAAACATTATGTTTGGATATCCATACCACATAACATGTATACATAAAGGGAAATATTTGAGAGATTATGACTACCCGTTCTCCATTCTCATACAAATAACTTGATTCCACATGAACAGACATTGTTCGATGCATGACTAATCCAACTTTCTTTCCCATGGAATATATTTTAGGAAGTTGATCCATTAGACTCAAACACACAAACCAACCCTCATCAGCCACAAACAAACCAACAAAATTGAGTGTGGCATGTTGATGAAGAAACTTGATTCCATGAGGGACACCCATCTGTATCTACATCAATAACCTGATCCTGTAGGAAAGTCAGCCCATACGAGGTGAGCCACTATATTTGAGGGAGCACCTCTATGAGATAAAGCCTTGGGAATCTTCATCAAGAATTCTTCCACACTACATAAAAGATTTATGATGTTTGGTTTTGGTAAGTATAACTTGGAAAAATAATTATATGGTGAAATTATTCTTTTTACCTATCTGAGCCCTCCGAAAGAGTGTGGACATCTACTAGCAATATGTGTGAAGAACATATCTCACCTGCAAAAGTAAACAAGACAAAAAATGAGATGCATTTCGAAAGCACACACTTCTCAAAATAAATTTGCGATGGAAAGTACTCTTACTAGTCATGTCCATCATGTCACGTTGTCCTGACACCAACCCCCTCTTGAAGATGCTCTGGAGGCTCTCTCTCTTGATCTTCATTTGTGGGGTCTCCCTCTTGAACATCATGCATAATGTCAAGACGTCTCTTTGTTTGCCTCTCACGCACTTGAGACGATGTAGATGTATGCTCTTGGTGTGATTGTGGCACTCGTGACAGTGGTGTGGATGGTTTTGGGGCCACGTGCGAGGATCCAACTACTGGAGACTGGGTCAAGTTTGTTGGCTGTGAGGAAGGTATTCTAGAGTCTTCTTGAGTTGGGGGCTCTCTTTCAAGCTCAGATTGGTAATTCTTAAATTCTTCAAGAAATAGATCAAGATAATTTAGTAAAAAGGTAGAAATCCCCAGACCTTTTTGTATATGTATATGTATGTAGATGTATATGTATATGTATCTATATATATGTATATGTACATGTATATGTGTATATGCATATGTATATGTATATGTATGTAGGTATGTATCTATGTATATATATGTGTATGTATATGTATGTATATGTATCTATTTATGTATGTATATGTATGTAGGTATATGTATCTATTTATATGTATATGTATGTAGGTATGTATATATCAAAACTTAACAACGTTCGTTTCTTTAAAATTTGATATGCCAAACCTTAAATGTAACATGAACTATGTATGTATGTATGTACAAATTTGTAAAAAATTTGGATAGCATCTCCTTTGCATTTTCTAAAAAATCCCAAAATAAACTTCAAAACTTAACAATGTTTCTTTAAAATCTAACATGCCAAATCTTAAATGTAACATGAACTTTGTATGTATGTAGGAATTTAGTATATAATTTAGTGTATGTATGTAGGTATGTATTTATGTATGCATATGTATATGTACATATATGTTTACATATGTATTTGTATATGTTTATATCTGTATGTATATGTATCTAATATGTATATGTATATGGATAGTTTATATATATTTATATATATGTATAGGTATGTATTTGTATAGGTAGGAAGGTTTACATATACATATACATTTACATTTACATGCATATAATTCAGTAGAAAGCAAAAAAGTACCTTTGTCTAGGAGCTCCTCACTTGGAGGCACATGATTTAGAGGATAGTCCAACCACCAAGGACATCTCTTATATTCCCAATCAGAAACCCCTCTCTTAACGCATTCCTTTGGGTACATTGTTTCCGAGGAATTTGGATCTATAGACAACCCTCTTTGCGCGGCATTCTCCACCTCACGTTGCTTTTGGCCTTCCTTCACTTTTCCAATCTTTGCCCACACCTCATGGAAGACCCATGGTATGTGTTTCGATCACTCCTCTTGCACCCATTGCATAAATGGTGGGATGTAGATAACATCATCATATACTAATAAACCCTCCAAAATAGAGTCCGCCTCCCCTATTAGCTCTTCCCAATACAACTCTTTCTTCATATGTAGCAACGTCTTTTTGTTATCCCCAAACATCTCCGAAATTACCTTGTCCTTCGCCCTCCCGGGTCGTCATAAGCATTTGAAGTAATTCCGTCTTCCTATTTCAGCATCATACCAAAGCCATAAGAGATTAGATGTTAAGGTTAGTTTATGTTAAGGGAGGTTTATTGACATGTGACATACCTTTGAGTTCAAATTCGAGATATGGCGACTATGTAGAGCTTTTCTTTGTTCAGAGCAACCAATCCCTTCTTAGACCAATCATAGTTATATACGAGTTGAAAGAATGCATCACCATTGGATGGGTTTGCAATTATGAGCATCTTGTATGCTCTATCTCGAAATGTTTGCTCTACACCTCGTCTGGCTTTCTCACATTTTGTCTCATATTCTTGCAACCCCATGGCATGTCTATCAATGCATGATATAGCTTGCTTCATCGCATTTTCAAACGATGTCTACGTATAATGAAAAGGACTCATTATCACTCACATGATTAAAAAACATTGATAATCCGTTTATTAACACTACCTTCCACACAAGCTGTGCCAAGATTGTAGCTGGAGCATTGTACCATTGCTCTCCACTTCGTCGCTCCAAACTAAGCTCCATTAAAGCCCACCTCCTTACGTCTTCACCAAGGTAGTCCAATATGGATGATTTGTCCACCATTCCAAATTGTTGAAACATGAAGATCTCATGTGACAATGGGGTGCGTCTATTTAGCGAGCCAAGAGCAGTGAGCACAGAGCAATGAGTAGAAATAAAGTCCTTGTGAAAGTGAGCAAGTAGGGGCATGGTATGATGTTAAGCGAGCATGTAATGTTAAAGAGAAGAGTGAAACCATAGTGCAACTCTATAATGAACAGAACAAAGAAGACTAAAAAAGTTTAAAAATGACTATTGTAAATAAAGCATTTTCAAATGAATGGTGCGGATATAAAAAATCACTACAAAACTCATACTACTTGGCTCGCTAAAAAGACATTGAATTGGTCATTGAGCTACTAATAGAAACAAACTATTGTTGCAACCATATGGAAACCACAGCGACCAGAGAGCATATAAATCAAGCCATTAAGATGCACACCAATTTTAATAGCCATACCACTGACACAACAATATAATACTCTTTAGAAACCATAACCATAGGATTTAAAAATTTTATAATCCAAATAAAAATTGTCCAACAATCAGCTACATGCTATTGTAAAAAACATTCAGAAGCATAACATCCATCAAAACATTACTTCCAATAGTCCCGAAAAAATGATTGTCTCAATTAAAAAAAAAGACTATCTCTAATGGCATTTTGATGTAGACATGTGATCCTCATAACTGCAAGAGACACAAAGAAAAGAAAATAAGCTTTATCAATACAAAATTATTCTCTACTAACATATTTATCTTTTCAACATGCATACCTTTGTTGAGTATGGTTCTAACAGGTGATCATAGATCCGCTCATCCTTGTCTAACATTATGACATTGCGATCCATAAATGCTGCCACTAGCCCAAGAGTTCCAGTGCCAGCAAACAAAATCGTGTCCCCAGGACGACTGAAGATGGAGACGATGTATTTGCTAAGCCGCTGACCTCTCTGACAACCGCCCCGCCATGGTCTACCCTTTCTCTTCACCAGATCCTCCGATGGCACTCTTGAAAACGCACACAAACCATTAACCATATGCCATAAAGATCACCGAAAATCATTTTAAATTCTATCTTGATTTGAATGCATATACATACATGTCAAAGATAAGATCTTGCCCTACATCAAGATCATCACCTAGTGCCAAATCCCTTAGTTGATCCCCATGCATCACAAAGCTTGTAGCAGGAGATGTTGAGCGAACAAAAACAGCCAATATTAGACAAGTGACCTACAAGCAAAGACACATTGGTTGTTCATGCATTTTCACCTTAAATGGGACAAAGAAGATTTGCACAAATGACAGCCCCAAAGAGAACAACACCAATACCTGGGTAGTAATCATTTGCCCCATCTTCTTCCCAATAGTAGGTGGAGTACACCTCACAACCTGTCTATGATAAATGCCAAACCCAACGCTCTGTGCAACCTGCTCAATGGTCACTCCTTCTTCCATAGTGTAAAGGCATGTAAAGAAGCCTCGATCCGAGAGACAAGAATCAACAACTTTAAAAGTAGAGTCATACATGCCATCCCCAATCTTATTCCAATATGGAAACTTGTTTGCAACACAACCTCCAATGATGATATTTGAGGGGAAGTCTGCAAATATCAACTCCACACAGTAATCGGACCCTCTACTCTTGACATTCCCTACTATGCAAATAACATTCATTGCATCAAGCACTTGCTTTCCCAATGAGGATGCATCCTCCATGTTCACAAAAGTAGCTGCAAGGTCCTCAATACTGACATTGAAGGCATAAATGGTTCCTATAGACAGGTTTTTGACATTTAACACACATAGTCTTAAGTCAAAACAATCGGATCACGATAGAGATGAGGTAGGAAGCTCACATACCTGGAGCTTGCAATGTCTTGGTTATGATGTCAGTTGGTTGTATCCCACCTGCACTACTATTGGATGTCTGTTTGTTGACTCTGCTCCTTATTTGCTTCCATTGCTCGATTCACCTCCAATGCACGATTCACTATTTCCCTCCCTAAATTCACTGGCAATGACTTACGAAAAGAAGCCGATGCAATCGATGTTGCATGTGATGTGGATGTGGCCTCATTATGATCAATTTGCTGGCTACGAAGCTCCAATATAGACTTATGTTGGCGATACAGATCAAGCTCCTCCTCAGGCACATGGTTTCTTTCAATGTCCAACCACCATGGGCAGAAACGAGACTCTATGCTTGACATGGCCTGTTCAATGACAAACATGGGTAAACACAACTCACCCTCAATATGAACATGTTTCTCAATCATGGATTCAAAATGAAAAAAAATCGGCATACATATAAGATTGATTGTCAACACAAAGCCACACACTAGCGAGAGGGGGTAAAATATCCAATTGGTGCTCCTCAATTTCAGAAAGCAACCATCTGCAAGCCAAAGCCCAAATGATAAAACAACACACAGAAAGAAGCATGCATGTTTTTTAACAAGGAATATCTGGGTTATGTTGTAGGAAAACCTATAAACGACTCGCCGTGCAGCACTTTGTAGGCCTGGTTGATGGTCAATATCATGGCTAAATTTTATGCCTCCTTCGTGCACTTTGAAAGCCCTTTTGAAGTACTTTCTTCTGCATAGAACAACAAAAGAGGTGAATCGGCTCTCACCTGGCAACCTGACTCGATCGGCATTTTTAATATCATTTTGGATTCTCAAACCCAGCTCCGTGATCTGAAGCCAGTAGGAGTACATGTGCAGCCATTCCCTAACCTTTGTCTTATCATTTGGCATACCCTCAAGTGATCGCACTACAGCCTGAGAGTTGTCCAATAGCTTGACAATGTGAGCCTTATCTGTGTCTCTGATGCAAGCAAAACCTATCATATTGAGCTTTTCCTCTGTGGCCACATGATTGGTTGACGCGTGCCATGGGAGGGAGAGCACCGCACACCAAAAGGCCTCACCATTGGAGGGATCAGCAATCCTTGCATATTTTGATGTTTTTCCTCTATAGAGAACTTCTACCTTTCGAGTCACATTCTCCCTAGCAGACTCGGCAAGTGGTCCATTTGATGCCTCATCAATTTTTTGCTCCATCTCGTCCTTGAACAAGAGCCAAGTCATAATCTGGATTGGCAAATGAAGCCAACTAGGCCTTCCTCTGGCAGATGCACTCTGCATCTCTCTCTCAACCCACAGCTTGTCCTCATTGTCCAAATGTGCCATGAGAGTTGTTAGGTCGGACTCTCCCAATCTTCTTAGTTGAAATAGACGATCACCAAATGTGGTTGGCACAAATGCATAATCATGCGTCCTACAAAACAAGGAAAAAATATGTTAATATTCTTGAGTACAAACAACTTACTTGACATAGAAAGAGGCTCTGATAACAAATTAACTTACTTGTTCAACCTGGACAATGAAAACAAAAGCTCACCCACATCCCTCCGCTCGAACACATAAAATTTACAGAGAACACAACAATGCATGGACAAATCCCCTTGAAACCCTGTAATAAAACACAAAATTAGGAAGGACAAAGAAGCATAAGAAACTATAACATCCTAATGAGAACTCACCTGTAGAAATGCAGTCCATCCAAGCATTGTGTCGATTATTACCATCAAGAATATGCACCATTTTTTGGCTCAAGTACGGACCCCAATCGGGGTCAAGTGCAAGAGTTTCCTCAAACTGTTGATTCACAGTCCTCCAATGCTCATCCCAAGATTCCTCCCTCTCTTGTGTCAATGGTGTCTCCTCCCCTTCCAAGTCCATAATTGATACTGTGAAAGCTCCCATGCTCTCAATGTACCCACCTAGTTTTTTGAAGCTTCGAGTAAGAGACTTATTTGTTGAGGGAGAAACCTTTCGGATTGCCTCCGTTTGGATCATCCTACAGAGAGGAACACGTGGAGGTGGAGACCTAAATTTGACTCCTATCCTATCTAAAAAGGCTTGTGGAGTAGATGTCTCAAGAATCTTCCCAAAAATATCAACCTTATTTTTTTTCTGCTTGCTTCCTTCAGTTTGGGTTGTGACAACTGTTTCTTCTTGATCCTCTAGTGGATGTGTGTTCTCTTCCCCCTCTATCTCTCTCCCAGTATCCTCAGTATTCTCACCTTCATCCTCATTATCACCACCTTGAGTATTCTCACCCTCATTTTGATCACCTTTATTTTCCTCATTTGCCCCCACTACATTTTGTCCATCCTCCTCATTTCTTTCATCACTATGTAGATGCTGCCTA
This sequence comes from Cibotium barometz, assembly GCF_041138505.1. Classification (NCBI taxonomy): domain Eukaryota; kingdom Viridiplantae; phylum Streptophyta; class Polypodiopsida; order Cyatheales; family Cibotiaceae; genus Cibotium; species Cibotium barometz. The sequence continues at coordinate 8,792,925 of NC_141080.1, read as the reverse complement.
TCCATATCCACCTCTAGGTTAGTGTCATCTATGATATGTACCGCATGCTCCGTAGTAGGGTTTGAGGAGGCGGCTTGCTCCAAAGTGCTGGAAAATTCAGCTTGCCTCCTTGTGTGTCTCGATGAGCTCTCACTTGGGCCAACCTGCACACTCTTTTTCCGCTTAGCAAGAGGTAACTCATCCATTTTTGCACAACAAGAACCTTTCAAGCAAGATGCTCTAGTGAAATGACTCGAACTCATTTGAAAGCCAGATAGCCATGCAAAAATACAAGAACAAATCTTCAAATAGTATTCTACTCGTATTGTATAATTAATTGATTATTTTAACAGCAAATTCAGTAATACGACACAAACTTAAAGAAAAGGTGGCACATTCACTAAAGAGATTAAATTCAGTACTGCAACACAATCATCAAACAAAGGTGGCACATTCACTATCCAACAAAACGGCCAACTCATTAACAAACAGAATATCTTTGAGATTATCATATGGAGTGCTTTGGCCCAAATTCCAAGGCATTCAAAGCCGTATTGAATATTTTAAAAAAATCTTCATTGGAAAATATTTACGGAGCCCTTTTCAGGTGTTCAATTCAAGGCATTCAAATTTATTGGAAAATATATAAAGATTCGGTAGCCCAAATCTGAAGGCATTCAATATTGAGTATTAATAAACTTTAGAAGTGATATTTCGCAATTTTCTTTTTGTGCGATTGTTCTTTAGATGCACATGTTTGCTTGTCTCCTCTCTCGACTGTGTGAGCCGTTTCTCAACCAAGAAGACATCAAATGTGAGTTTTTTGAGCTTCTTGTATACTCAAAGTCTGCATAATATAGACAGTAGTAAGAGAGACAGTCTATGCAATGTGTTTGAGATAGCACCATATAGATAGCATGTTCTTACACTACTCTCTCCAAATTTTTGCCGCCGGGGGGATCCAAGGGGGGCCGGCGGCAGCCATTTAGGCCCCCCTTGGCGGGGGAGTTCGGGGGCAGCGCCCCCCCCGAAGCTTGAAACGAACTCAAAATCGTGATGATTTTTTCAATGCTCGGCAGCAAAACATCCTATTATTTTGTGCGCTGAGCGTACAAATTAATTCAAGAAAAATAGCAAGAAGTAACGCCGCACATCTCATACTGTGTGTGGAGTGTGGCAGCAGCAAAACATCCTATTATTTTGTGCACTGAGCGCACAAATTCATTCAAGAAAAATAGCAAGAAGTAACGCTGCACATCTCATACTACTGTGTGTGGAGTGTGGCGGCAGCAAAACATCCTATTATTTTGTGCGCTGAGCGCACAAATTCATTCAGGCAAAATAGCACAAATTCATGGATGATGATACCTTTCTGTGTCTCTTTGTTGGGGAGAAAGATTGGAGTGGGGAGAGGGCCCTGCGCATGAGATCAGCGTTTCTTTGCTGGGGAGACGTATGATGCTTCATGATCGCTTCTCTGCGTGTGTGTTCGAGGGAAGATGCTTCTGTGCGGAGGATGACTAAAAGCCTTAAGTAATTACTTCATAAGAAGTAGCCGACTACTAAAAACCCTAAGTTAGGCACTGGACAAATTTTTTTATCCTAACACTAATGAATTTCAACACTAAAATTTAAGGGTTTGGTCAATATTTTTTCGATTTTTTTAAATCTATATCACAGTTATGCTATAGCATCCAACTGGTAGAGTTTTAGAAATCTAACACGAGATTATGAAAAAGCGCAAGAACTAACACAAAGCAAATATGTGTGTATGTGTGTGCGCGTGTGTGTGTGTATACATACACACACACACACACAAACATACATACATATATACATATACTCTTTTTGATACCCTTCATTATGACTATTTTTGCAATAAATATTTTTATTTGCTTCTACCCATAGTCTTAAAATGAGCCTGGTAAAATTGTATTATGGCTAGTATATGCTATTGATTAGAGGAAGAACATCTAGTATTAAAATATTTTTGGCTAATATTCAATGTAAATTCCTTAATTGTTGTTGTGATTGCATTATGCAGGGAGGCTCGTGTTTTCCTCCATTCTACAATGGGTGCATGCATCCGAGTCCCCTTCTCGAATGGCAAATGTCTTGTGTAAATCAACATGATCCGGGGGAATCTTGGAACTATTGGTGGGATAAATGTGGAGGCCTTACTTGAAATTGGAGGAGAGTATGAGCCCATTTGTCCTTTACACTTGTATGCAGGGATTGGAGATGAGGCATATTTTATCCTGGAGCATTCATTGTCCTCTGTATATATTGCCAAATCAGAGAATTATTTTGAGACCCTAGAACAAGGCCCCTCAACTATATTTCCTCCCAGTTCTCGAAAGAGTACTCCAATGTAAGTGGCATTAACTTTGACTTTGACATTTTTTGTTTTGCATTGTGCATTGAATTAGAGAGCATTGTGCTTTGCAGTGACTTGGACATTGAAGAGATAGAAGAAATCAATGTCCAAGCACATGGGTCATTGCAAGAGGAGATAGAGGTCTCTCCTGTGGAAAAGTGCTTCCAACATTTGGAAGAGGAAGATGTTCAGTTTGATACTACGATCTCTTGCTTTCAAATAATCCGCATGTTACCTCCTACTGATGTCTTGCACACTTTAATCCATGATTGTGATTACAAAGGCAAGGTAAAAGAGCTTCCCAAGGTGTACCCAGAGTTCAGTACATATGAGCTTGAAGGTGGGAAAGGTATGGAAGGGATGGAGCAAAAATACGAGGGCAACATTTGGACAAAGCCACAAACGCAAACTAGGGCCAATAAAACTTTTGTTCTTAGGAAGAGCTTCTGCGGGGGGGAACCTTCCAGTGCATGAATGAGCACTGCTCCTTTAGGACACGTATGAATCAACCAAACAAACTCCATTGGAATGGGCAGCTGATAAAATCTCCAAAATATGGGAATTTAGCAATTGGGAGCTTCGGGAACCTTGAGTGTTTTTTCTGCAAGCATGTGCCAATGTGTCTTAAAGAATGTCCTGCTTGTGTCTATTATTTTATGCCAAAAGAATCAATGCACAACAGACTTTTTATTCATTATGGCAAACATACACATGGTTTCCAAGGGAATGTGCCGAGCATCGATACGAAATATCAAGGCCTTTGTAGCATGTGCAGTGGGCATCGACCACAACGCTGGGCCCAGAAAGGTACAAATGATTGTGGCAAGGGAGGTGGTTCTAAGAGCATTCACTGATGATGACAAGGCACAGGGAGAATTCATGACAGAGAGGGAGCTATAGGAGATGTCGCAAGAGTTGCAAAGTTTGATAAATGTTAAAAAGTACGTAGGAAGTGCAATTTAGCAAAGAATAGTATGCAATTATCATCTTTAATACACTAAGTATGCTTTATGAATGCAGGGTGAAGCAAATGGTAATGCAAACACGAAAAACAACACGGCCTCTGGGTGAAGGATATGAAGCCATTCTTAATCTAAAAAGAACATGCCATTTTGAGTTCTTCCATGGTTCTCGATTTCCATTGCAAGCCACCACTACTACTGAGCATTGCTTTATCTTTAAGATGTCTACTACTGGACCTGGTTCTGGGATTGACATTGTTCGGCGAATGGACAAGGATGGTAATGGGGATCTTAATCAAGCATGGGATACTGGATGGCATACAATGGGAGCACATGTTTATGATCACATGTAAGTTACAAGCGGTAGAGAGCATTGCTTAATTTGTGTCTTTATAACTCTGTTTCCATTTGTGACATGCAGGATTGGTGAGCTATTGACAATAGCAACTTGTGAATTTAGAGAAGAGGATGAGGATTCTCAAGTCATGTTTTGGGAAAATATGAATTTGGTAATGGTGGAGCACACAAGGAAGGTAGCAAATTTTTTTGGGTTTATGGCGGATGAGGCTGGCGCTAACTGGAATGCAGTGAGATGTGTCTTCAACGACGGAAAGGAGATGATTGAAAGGGAAAGGTCATGTTTATGGCATTGGGAAGACAACCTTCGTGTCCACACGCAGAGGTACATCTATAGCCCACATCAAGAAAAGCACAGGGAGATGTGTGAGAAGTGGAGGACTGCCCCAAACAAAGAAAGTGCCCTTCAGCAATTTCGCAGGATACGAGCATGGTGGGCAACTGCGAAGGCAGCTGATAGAAACATCCCTAAGCTTCTTAGCTGGTTAAGTTGGTGGCACTATAGGGTTAGTCGATGGGGTCATTTCATTTTAAAGGTAATGTTTGTAAGAGATTATTCATTGTATTATTGTGTGCCTCCTACTTATGTGCACTGCATTGTTTTTAATCAATTTCTACCACTCTTGTAGGATGGAGAGCCTATTGTCAATGCTCTTGTCCCCAAGGACAAATATGTCAGAGACCAAGCATGCAAGCTGGTTGGCAGGGGAGGGGTATAGGCAAAAGATTATTCTTTATGATGCTTGTGTGACAGATCTAATCAATGCTTACTTCCAATGTGCCAGACAACTGGCTTTCTTGGAAGGAAAATACACAGGTTGTGGGCCTACATTGGAGCTTTTGGTTGAGAGAGCTCTTTCTCGATAGAAAGCAAGTCCATCCCCAATAGCTACCTCACGAGCAGTGGATGATGCAGTGGGCGGGGACCCCTATGTTTTCAAATAGGGTAAAATTAAAGGGTGAGAATAAAACTATTCGAGCCAAAAGGCCACTACACGACTCGACAGAAGAAAACTTTGGCAACTCTAGCCATAGGCCTGAGTTTAACTATGTGACAAGAGAGAGGTTAGAGCCTGCAATAGAGGTCGATGAGCAATGCAAAGTTTTAGAGAGCCTTGAAAGTGATGTGCATGATACAAAGTGGGCCTTGCGGAGGATACCAACAGTGAATCGAGTTGTGAGTGCAACCACTGGGCAGCATCGGGGAAAAAGTGTAGCTCAAGGTTGCGAGGGGGTGATGTCAGTCCTTGTTTTTGGAGTGATTGTCAACTATCCTCCTGGAAAAAGGAGAAGTATTGCTATTTTTGTAATACAGATGTTAGGCACACTTGGAAAATTACAAAGACAATATTACATCCACCAGAGGATGTCCCTTGTGTTTGGCCCATTGCTAAAGGTACCAAGTTACAAGTGAAAGAAGCCTGCAAGCTTATTAGAGCAGGATATGACATTGGTATTCCTCTTGAGTTTTTTCTAGAAAAGGAGCTTGCAAAAGGCACTAGCGAGACAAACAAGGAGGTGAAACAATTTCCATATCGACAAGGAATTTCAAAGGCTGCATTTGGTCAAATCACTGCGGCCTTAGATATGCATGCAGAAGTTGTAGGCAGCCATATACATATAGAAGGGGTAAAGGAAACATTTAGTATTAATCCATTGACCAATGGGAGCCAAGACACACCTCTGATAGAGGTCACTATTCAGAAGAATCCAATGTGTTCATGTGTGGAGTTCAGAGATAGAGTGGCCAAGAAAAGACCATATCTTGCATGCAAGCACATATACTTTGTGTTCTTAATGATTCTTGGACAGGATGTGAACAACAATATGCATATTCATCAAGTTTGTATTTCTGAGAGAATTGTAAAAGACATGCTAACTAAGTCTATTAGAAGTCATCCTCAACAGCTTTAGGAACCTGCAACCCACTTTAGTTGAAATATGTATGGGGGTCATGTCATACCAGCTGAACCGTAGTCGGAGTTTATTAGATATTGTTTTGGAAATGTTTTGGTTATTTTATAAATTTTCCTGTCTATTGTCTTTTGTTTGCTAATGGCTCTCCAACATTGTGAATACTATAGATTCAACATCTTTTTAGCGAGCCAAGCAATATGGGTTTAATAGTGATTTTTTGTATTCGCACCATTGGTTCGAAAAAAAATTATTGCAATGGTCATTTTAGAACATTTCATGTCTTCTTTGTTTGATTGCTACAGAATTGCACTGTGGTTCCACTCTTCTCTTTAACATTTCATGCTCGCTTAACATCATACCATGCCCCTACCTGCTCACTTTCACAAGAACATGAGCTCTACTCATTGCTTTGTGCTCGCTGCTCTTGGCTCGCTTTTTGACCATCCCCGTGACAATGTGGGTGTAACACTAGTGCGCACCAATTTGTTGTAAAGAGTCACAATGAGCCAAGAACTTCACAATGACTTCATAATGTCCGTAATTAAGTAGAGAGAGATCACTTACTCATTTTAAGATCGCAAAGCCAATAGCAATTCTCCTTCTTGCTTCTTGTCCACCACCAAAAATTGACATTTGACTCGGACATGGCATGAGGGGCTATGAGACTAAGCTAGAGAAAACAAAATAAAGATATTACAATATATTACTTTTAATGTTGCATAAAATCACTCTATGGCATTCAAAAGAACATACCTTCATGCACTCAAGACATCCATGCCTTCACACGATGATTCCCATCCCAAACAAGAAACTTCTTACCCCACTGAGACCGTCCCACTTAGTTCCTCTGATTTCATCCTCAAATCTGTCATGTTGTACCACCCAGTATGGTCGCCATTCTTGCAAGTCTATTTGTGTGACCGCAAAATACATAGAGCTTCCGGGACGTGTAAGTGAAACTAAAAAAGGAGAGGCTTCGACATAGCCATGGCAGTCAAAGGAATCACGAAACACCTCAAGTTGGCCAGAAACTGTATGAATGGCTTCATTTGGAATCAGTCTGCATAAAGGGACCAATGGGGTTGAGGATTTGCGTTGCACAAAAAAATTTAGTGAGTACATCACCAAGCAATCCCAATTCACCCCTTGACCAGTACTAGATTCAGGCATCTCCGTGTCAGTTGGAGGAGGTGAGCTCATTGAGCCAATTTCGTTCTCCAACACAAGCGTTTCTTCCTCATGAACAAGAGAATTATGCGCTTCTGTTTCCTCTCTAACAGCAGGAGATACATGTGAGGACACAAGTGTCCGTGATTGAGCTTCCTCGCTAAGAGTCAAACAAATACACCTAGATCTAAGTGATTATCCCAAGTAAGCATATCTAAAAACATTAAAACACAATCTCAGTAGAACCTTGGCTATTCACGTCATATACTTTTCTTAGTCTTTGCTTGTTGTTTTCCTGCTTTTCTTGGAGCCATCTCTCTCTCTTTTGCCTTGAATATGAGTAGCAAACAGTTTGAGCTGAATGACAGATAGGAGACGAAAGGTCATGAATCTACATTCTATCCACATTACATCACATCACATCTATCCACATCATATCTCATTCATCCCATCCACATTACATCACATCCACATCATGTCTCATTCATACATATCTCATCTCATTCATCCACATCCATTCTTTCACATACACATGCACATCCCTTCTTTCACATATACATCCACATCCATTCTGTCACATACACATCCACATCCATTCTTTCACATACACATACACATCCACATCCACATCCATTATTTCACATACACATCCACATCCATTCTTTCACATACACATACACATACACATCCACATCCACATCCACATCCACATCCACATCCATGTACTTCTCATCTCACCCTTTCACATATCCTCTCATCTCATTCTCATCTCATCATTCACATCCACATCCATTTTCATTACATCACATCTTATCACATCCATTCGCATCCCATTTACATCTTATCACATCCATTCACATCTTATCACATCCCATTTATATCTTATCGCATCCTATTGCATCCCATTTACATCTTATCACATCCCATTTACATCTTATCACATCCGTTCCACATCCTATTCCCATATAGTAGTTTTTACTACTTTGATACCGATAATGGGACCTTTTATAAATTTCTGCCAATTGCTTAGCCTAGATAAAGGTTCTTTTTCTTGACAACTATTTCCACATTCCTTCTCAATTCCTCAATTGAATTATATTCAATATTCCTCCTTTGAATAAAAGAATTCATGAGATTCACAAAAATCAGTTCTACCTATATTTCCACTTTTGATGAATAATCATAAATTGAATTATACTAAAAATCCTCTCCTTCCCATTTGATTTCATGGATCTCAAATACCATGGGAATTCCTCTTTTTGAATTTAATTATTTGCATTCCAATGTCATGGGAATTCCTCTTTTATCATCAAATAATTCTCATAAAGTAAATTCATCTAAATTAAAATACCCATTAATTCAATATGCTAGGAATTTCTCTTTTCCCATCTAAATGATTGAATTCCAAATGTCATAGGAATTCCTCTTTTACCATTTAAATATTTCTCATAGATAAAATAAATTTATCTACAATTCATCTTTGAATTTAAATAGAATATCCAATAATTCCAATATGCTAAGAATTTCTCTTTTCCCATCTAAATGATTGAGTTCCAAATGTCATAGGAATTCCTCTTTTACCATTTAATTATTTCTCATAGATAAAATAAATTTATCTAAAATTCATCTTTGAATTTAAATAGAATATCCAATAATTCCAATATGCTAGGAATTTCTCTTTTCCCATCTAAATGATTGAATTCCAAGTGTCATAGGAATTACTCTTTTACCATTTAATTATTTTTCATAGATAAAAATAAATTTATCTAAAATTTATCTTTGAATTTAAATAGAATATCCAATAATTCCAATATGCTAGGAATTTCTCTTTTCCCATCTAAATGATTGAATTCCAAATGTCATAGGAATTCCTCTTTTACCATTTAATTATTTCTCATAGATAAAATAAATTTATCTAAAATTCATCTTTGAATTTAAATAGAATATCCAATAATTCCATGTCATTTGTATTATTTAGATTTAAAAGATAGGGTATAAGGTCATTGCACAGTACGTAGTCGTGCCCTCCTTGAAAACGTTCAGGGAAGAGACAGTTGTCTTTTGGATTAACACATCCCTTGAAAGGGCTATCATCAATAAGCAATGTATTCTTCTTATTGCAAATATCTTGGCACTGATTCCAAACCTTGAGTAAAGGTTTAAACAGGGAGATTTTTTTTTGCGAGCTTTTTTTGCCGAGCTTTTTGGAGCGATGAACAAGTAGTCCGAGCTTTGCAAAGGACCATGAGCTTACTATGATCTTTGTAAAGGACCAAGAACTTACTTACATATAAATAACAAGCTTTGAAAGATAAACAATATAATATTCAGTCTTTTAAAGATCTAGTCCATAAAAATATTAATTACAAAGTCTTTTGATCCACATCATACTTATTGATATAATTACATATATACATATACCTATCTAAATTCATGCACCTCATACATATACATATACATACATACATGCAAGAGCTACCTACATACTAACATATATACATACATACATACATACATACATACTTTCTTACTTACTTAAATATAAAAAACAATCCTTTAAAGATTAAAAATGTATATACCGATCTTTAAAGTTCCAAACCATGAAAATCTCGATTACAAAGTCTTTTGATCCACATCATACTTATTGATATAATTATATATATACATATATCTACCTAAATTCATACATCTCGTACATATACATATACATACATACATACAAGAGCTACCTATGCACTAACATATATACATACATTACATATATACTTTCTTACTTACTTAAATATATAACACAATCTTTTAAAGATCAAAAATGTATATATCGATCTTTAAACTTCCAAACCGTGACAATCTCGATTACAAAGTCTTTTGATCCACAAATTATAGCATTCTTCTATGTGTCATCCCGACCTAATGAGAAATCTGCCATACATGCTTTGGCTACCTCCATGTCATTCTCTATCCCCATATAGTGCCTTTTTAACTCTTGGCATGCACGTCCCAAGCCTCCACATCCCGCAAAAATGTCCAAGACACCATCTCCTTCACTTGAGAAGGTCTCCACTAGCCACCTACAAAGAAATGCAAGCATAAACGTGCATCTAAGTATTTTGAAAAAGTAGCTATGAAAATGAACAGAATGAAAATTGTCTCACCTAAAGAACATAGGAGATCTTTCTCTGCACCACCTCGAATGTAGAGCTCCAAGACCATCGTGAGTTGTTGGAATGGATGCTTCTTATTCTTCTCAAAAATGAAATTTTGTTGAGCATTTTTGAAACATTTTGCCCAGCCTCGCGATCAATAATAGGGACATGGCAATTTACTTGATAGAACATACTAAGCACCAATGTATCCACCTACCATAACAAGAAAACATTATGTTTGGATATCCATACCACATAACATGTATACATAAAGGGAAATATTTGAGAGATTATGACTTACCCGTTCTCCATTCTCATACAAATAACTTGATTCCACATGAACAGACATTGTTCGATGCATGACCAATCCAACTTTCTTTCCCATGGAATATATTTTAGGAAGTTGATCCATTAGACTCAAACACACAAACCAACCCTCGTCAGCCACAAACAAACCAACAAAACTGAGTGTGGCACGTATCAATGAGATGAAGAAACTTGATTCCACGAGGGACACCCATCTGTATCTACATCAACAACCTATAAACCTATAGGAAAGTCAGCCCATATGAGGCGAGCCACTGTATCTGAGGGAGCACCTCTATGAGATAGAGCCTTGGGAATCTTCATGAAGAATTCTTCCACACTACATAAAAGATTTATGATGTTTGGTTTTGGTAAGTATAACTTGGAAAACTAATTATATGGTGAAATTATTCTTTTTACCTATCTGAGCCCTCCGACAGAGTGTGGACGTCTACCAGCAATATGTGTGAAGAACATCTCTCACCTGTAAGTAAACAAGACAAAAAATGAGATACATAAAAGATTTATGATTTATGATGTTTGGTTTTGGTAAGTATAACTTGGAAAACTAATTATATGGTGAAATTATCCTTTTTACCTATCTGAGCCCTCCGAAAGAGTGTGGACGTCTACCAGCAATATGTGTGAAGAACATCTCTCACCTGTAAGTAAACAAGACAAAAAATGAGATGCATTTTGAAAGCACACACTTCTCAAAATAAATTTGCGATGGAAAGTACTCTTACTAGTCATGTCCATGATATCACGTTGTCCTGACACCTCCCCCTCTTGAAAATGCTCTGGAGGGTCTCTCTCTTGATCTTCATTTGTGGGGTCTCCCTGCATAATGTCAAGACGTCTCTTTGTTCGCCTCTCACGTTGCAGTAGCTGGATCCTCGTGCGTGGCCCCAAAACCATCCACACCACTGTCACGAGTGCCACAATCACACCAAGAGCATACATCTACATCGTCTCAACAAGTGGAGACTGGGTCAAGTTTGTTGGCTGCGGGGCGGGGAAGGTATTCTAGAGTCTTCTTGAGTTGGGGGCTCTCTTTCAAGCTCAGATTGGTAATTCTTAAATTCTTCAAGAAATAGATCAAGATAATTTAGTAAAAAGGTAGAAATCCCCATACATTTTTGTATATGTATATGTATGTAGATGTATATGTATATGTATCTATGTATATGTATATGTACATGTATATGTATGTGTATATGCATATGTATATGTATATGTATGTAGGTATGTATCTATGTATATGTATGTGTATCTATATGTATCTACTATTGATATGTATATGTATGTAGGTATGTATATATCAAAACTTATCAATGTTTCTTTTAAATTTGATATGCCAAACCTTAAATGTAACATGAACTATGTATGTACGTATGTATGTATGTACGTACAAATTTGCAAAAAATTTGGACAGCATCTCCTTTGCATTTTCTAAAAAATCCCAAAATAAACTTCAAAACTTAACAATGTTTCTTTAAAATCTAACATGCCAAATCTATAATGTAACATGAACTTTGTATATATGTAGGAATTTAGTATATAATTTAGTGTATGTATGTAGGTGTGTATTTATGTATGCATATGTATATGTACATATATGTTTACATATGTATTTGTATATGTATATATCTGTATGTATATGTATCTAATATGTATATGCATATGGATAGTTTATATATATTTATATGTATATATAGGTATGTATTTGTATAGGTAAGAAGGTTTACATATACATTTACATGCATATAATTCAGTAGAAAGCAAAAAAGTACCTTTGTCTAGGAGCTCCTCACTTGGAGGCACATGATTTAGAGGATAGTCCAACCACCAAGGACATCTCTTATATTCCCAATCAGAAATCCCTCTCTCAACCCATTCCTTCAGGTACATTGTTTCCGAGGAGTTTGGATCTGCCCATTCTTTGATTGCTTCCGTCTCTTCGTCCATTAGACCTTGGCCAATGAGTAGCTGCACCCACCTACATATCCAAAATAAAACAAACAGCACTAAAATATTTTTTTAATGCATATATGTATTTTTTACAAAAATAGAATGGTATTAGAAGATATATACCTATAGACAACCCTCTTTGCGGCATTCTCCACCTCAGGTTGCTTTTGGCCTTCCTTCACTTTTCCAATCTTTGCCCACACCTCATGGAAGACCCATGGTATGTGTTTCGATGGCTCCTCTTGCACCCATTGCATAAATGGTGGGATGTAGATAACATCATCATATACATGGACCATGCGAGCCACTTGTGGTGTCGGTCTTGACCTTGCTGCCCCCTGTCCAGCAACTTGCTCAAGCTTGGTCCCTCACCTTTTTGCTTCCCCATCTGATATGCATATTGCTTTTTTTGCACTTTGTAGTAAAACGTTTGCCATATCTAAAATGCACGCATCGTACAAGCTAACCTTTTCCTTGTATCCTTCACTAGCAAGCCAACTCCCATGTACACTTTCAGATAAGTTTGTTCAAGGGGTTTGTGCTAAATCCACCGAGCTTAAGACCACCTGCACACGAGAGGTTTCATACATGAATTCACAAAATTGACTCCAATGCAAATACATCCATACAACATATCATTTCTCCATAAAATTTCTCACCCTTGACATGAGGTTGCCCCAATGTGCTATTCGTACTTCCCACCAACTCATCCACATATCCATTACTGATAGTTTTCCCTCATGAACATGTCCATTTCTCCACCACTCACACGAATCTCTTTACTTTTTAAGAAAGCTGACTCCTTATTGGTTGCCAATCTCCATTCTTCACACAAGTCAATATGGTGTTGTCGACTTTCTGCCTTCATGCATTGTTTAGCATGCTTCATCAAACTTTGTTTCCAATGGAATAAGCACGTTCGCTCCCTGTCCTCCATAATGTTGTGCAGACCCCCATTGAAAACGGTCCTAACTGCACACCAATTTGACCCTGCTTCATTAGCCATAAACCCATAGAAGTGTGCGGGTGCATAACTGCATTGCTCCATTGTGCTATTCAGCATTTCCCAAAATAGTACTTGGCTTTTTGTATCCTCCTCCTTCATTTCGCATGTCGCAATTGTCAACAGCTCTTGAACACTATAGGATTTTGGAGAGAATTTTTTTCAATCAGCTATCATTCAAGGTAAATGAAAGAAAGGAAAAAATAGAAGTACGTAGTCTCACCTTGGGTCGTAAACATGACAAGCCATTGTTCACCAACCAAAAACTCGATGAGTGTGATCAAACAAAACCCAGGACTTTGCCAAGTCACCTCCACTATCACACCGCATGCGATTCACCAATGATGCTGGTCCTCGCAAAGACATCTTAAAGACATAACATTTGTCATCAAGGCTAGCTTTGTCCTGGGAAACGGCTACCTTATATAAATGAATAGCGAGATCTTCTTTGTATAAGAAGGATGCTATCAAAGCCCTCTCCTGTCGGCATCAATTTTCTTTTCTCTTGGGATACGATGCGTCTAAACCTAAAAAACATAATTTCACTGTAGAGAGGATCGAATGTAGAAAAATACATCCAAATATAATTAAGTTACAAAATGAATAATCACCTCTGTGGTTTTCCACAAGTGGACTCAACTCCTCCAAAAATTACAGAGCTCATGATCCCCAATACTTGTAGGTAGCTCATCATTTTGATTCATCATGAGGAAAACAACATATCCTTCATAATATCCATCTGTATTTTTCGAGGACCTGCACTTCTCTGGGCTTTCAACACTTGAGAAACAAACATTTTCACGCGCTCCAACATTGACCTTGAAGTTCCTAGCTGAACTGGATGTTTATGCAGCCCAGTGTGGATCATCATTCTTGTAATAGTTGTGTCACGAGTCATTACATAATACACAACACATCTACACACTTGCACATAGTGTGCAGTTTTGCGACAAAAGTGACAAACTATTTTAGTTTTCTCATCCTCTGTCAGAAGTCCAACTGTAATCTTTTTTGTTAGATGTCCATGAAAGAAGGTGTTGTTATACCTTTTATTGTTCAAGTAAAAAGGACAGCTGAGCCTATGGCACTCCAAAGTACCAACACAATAGCTAATACACACGGTACAACTTACAGACATGTTTGATGTTACTGGACGTGTCCATAGGTGACCATCATATTTTTGCTCCATTCCATCTATATTTCCTATTTTGCCATATGTTGGTGGAAACTCTAGGATGGAATCACCATCATAATGTCTTGGCACCTCCTGGACTTGGATGACTCGAGTAACTTTTTCCAACAATGAACGTAGAAGAGAAGGTTGCTCCTTCTTACGAAGAACTGAAAGTATACTCTCTGAAGCAATACATTCATCTTCAGAGATATTGTGCTTCGAACCTTTTGGATTGCTTGTGCCTTCACCTGGTTGCAAAACAGTTGTTGCTGAGCCATTCAAGTCACTCTCAGAGGAGGAGCTCGAGATATGAACATGGGTGTTTTGTGTCCCTAATTCTTTCTCCACTGAGGTCTCCAAATGTCAGACATCTTGGGCAATGTCATTAGCACTAGAATCAAGACTATCAGTAGTAGCAGCACAGAGAGGACTACATTGTAGCATATATGTTTTACTTCGAGTGATATCTACAAGGTAGCTTTTATTGCCCTCCATATCATAATGAGCGATGATTTCTTGTAGGCTTCCATTGGTCCTAGTAGCTTTCACTCCAGAAAGGGCGTGTGATGAAGGCAGAAACCCTTGTAGATATCCATGATTGACAAGCGTGGTCTGGTGGAGAAGTATTAAAGTTTGAGATTTTTTGCTGCAGCCATCAAGCTCCAACTCAAAGGTGACAGTGTGCTCCATAGGGAAGGCAATACGAAGATGCAGAAAGGACAAGAGAGACAAAAATGTGAAATGAAAATATAAAAACGAAGGAACATGCGGACTTTATAAAACAAAAATAGAAGATCAGGTATCTAGGCCGAATCAATCATTGTGGGTTTGATTTTTTGCAAGATTTATTTGGTAAGCTTTTTGGAGATAAGATAGTTTTATGTGAGCTTGTAAGAAAAATGATACATTTTGGTGAGCTTTTATATAGTAAGTATTTATGAAAGAGAAATAAATACATTCATATACATACATACATATATACATGCATATTCTCAAACACACCTACCTACATATATACATACATATATACATGATACATATATACATATATACATACATATATACATACATACATATATACACACATTTGTACAATACATACTTACATACATACATGCATGCATACTCCCAAACATATACATGCATGCATACATACATACCTAAATACCTACCTACCTACCTTCCTACATATAAACGCACATTTTATGTCAAAGAAACTTAAATATAGGCACAAACATACCTATCTATGTACCTTTCTTCCAATATTTATTTCAACACAAGTAAAAACAAGTATACCCGGCTCATATTTTCTTACAAAAAGATTGAGTTCACATTTCCTTACAAGAAGATATATGGTTGGTACAACTCCTTTACCATAGCGTCTCAAGCACCTATAATAAGACTTTAGAGTACGTGACAGTATACTCCATCCCAAAGCAAGACAAAAATATTGGGTTCAAATTTTCTTACAAAAAGATTGACTTCACATTTCCTTACAAGCTTAAGTAGGCACAAACATGAGAGGCTTGATTAAAGCTTAAGTATAGGCACAAACATCCTTGCTTCGAGGACGTGATAGTATATTGCCCACATCCTCTGGTGATAATGTCGGTTGATGCATTACCATATCCTCATTCTTATATAATCCCAAAAATTTCAAGAAGACAAAATAGATATGCTTACATGCAACGTAAGACTTTCCTCTAGATTCTCTTTGCATGAAATCAGGACATGTACACCAAGGTTGTACCTTGATGTGTATAAAATAGTCCTCTCCACTCTCACATGCCAAATGAAAAATAGAGTAGGGGGATGGCTGCATTGTACTCTCATTAAGGATTGTCGCTGTCATGGCCTCGGCATTACCAATCCTCTTTTCTGCTTCTTTGGAAATCCAATGCCACCACTTGGTTAATCTCTTTGTATTCTGTGTAGCATCATGTGGCCTCTTGTCACTTTCTTTTGTTGGCCGTTGCTTGTGTGGACGTTTCTCCCACCCCTGACACAAAAGCTTCTTCATGAGTAACATCTAACTTGAACCCTGCCTTTACTAATTTCTCTACCTCTTGGTTGGTCCCAACATCCACTTTCCACATATCTGGGTATGATGGCTTGTATATTATGTCTGGATCTACATGCCATGTGTGTGAAACATTTGAAGGACAAAACCACATCATTTGAGCCTTTGGCCCTCCCAGACCAGGATGTCGTCGCTCTGAGTAGAATCTAGGGGCAACAACTCCAATAGAGCTTCCCTGTATGTATGAGTTGCACTTAAGTCTTCCATCAATACCTCCCAAACATTTGACTTTTGAGTTCAATGGGGTTTGTCTAATGGCCCACATTGTGCGTCCAACGCCTCTTCCTTTACATGCATTTGTCCTCTGCTCATTGTGCCATAATGTTGTTTAGGCTCTTCATGTCCGACATCTTTGTTTCCTCCAGTCATTGGACTTTTTGGTCCTCCCCTTGCGTGACTTGCTACACTGTTTGTTCTAGATCTATCTCCAAAACTTACTCTTCTTGCTGTTCCCCGATTTTGACGATGTCTGCTCTGCATGACATAACCTGGACGATGTGAGCATTGGTCTACTTCCGTTGTCCTCCCCCTCTTCCATTGAATAGTCACTTATCTCCATGTAGAGGCCTTCATTCCTCATACATAGGAGTGTTAGAGCTACTGTTTCATGGACCATGCGAGCTACTTGTGGTGGTGTCGGTCTTGACCTTGCTACCACCCTATCCAGCAACTTGCTCAAGCTTGGTCCCTCACCTTTGTGCTTCCCCATCTGATATGCATATTGCTTTGCACTTTGTAGTAAAGCATTTGCCATATCTAAAATGCATGCATCATGGTCGAAACTCTAGGATGGAATCACCATCATAATGTCTTGGCACCTCCTGGACTTGGATGACTCGAGTAACTTTTTCCAACAATGAACGTAGAAGAGAAGGTTGCTCCTTCTTACGAAGAACTGAAAGTATACTCTCTGAAGCAATACCTTCATCTTCAGAGATATTGTGCTTCGAACCTTTTGGATTGCTTGTGCCTTCACCTGGTTGCAAAACAGTTGTTGCTGAGCCATTCAAGTCACTCTTAGAGGAGGAGCTCGAGATATGAACATGGGTGTTTTGTGTCCCTAATTCTTTCTCCACTGAGGTCTCCAAATGTCAAACATCTTGGGCAATGTCATTAGCACTAGAATTAAGACTATCAGTAGCAGCACAGAGAGGACTACATTGTAGCATATATGTTTTACTTCGAGTAATATCTACAAGGTAGATTTTATTGCCCTCCATATCATAATGAGCGATGATTTCTTGTAGGCTTCCATTGGTCCTAGTAGCTTTTGCTCCAAAAAGGGCATGTGATGAAGGCAGAAACCCTTGTAGATATCCATGACTGACAAGCGTGGTCTGGTATGGAGAAGTATTAAAGTTTGAGATTTTTTGCTACAGCCATCAAGCTCCAACTCAAAGGTGACAGTGTGCTCCATAGGGAAGGCAATACGAAGATGCAGAAAGGACAGGAGAGACGAAAATGTGAAATGAAAATATAAAAACGAAGGAACAAGTGGACTTTATAAAACAAAAATAGAAGATTAGGTATCTAGGCTGAATCAATCATTGTCAAGTTAGGCGGCTGAAATGATAAAACAAGGTGGAGCAATCACGATTGAGAATGAAGGCGGTTGAAATGATAAAACAAGGTGGAGCAATCACGATTGAGAATGGTTCACGATAAAAAAAAATTATAAAAAATATACAAATATATATGTATCTACGAATATATAAAAAATATACAAATGTATACATTTATTAGTTCTAAGTATTATATGTATCTTTTTATATTAGTTCCAAGTCAAAGACCCAACCATCTCAACCACAAATAGAACTAGTGCTAAGCCTCATGAACTAGTGCTTGCTAAGCCTCTCAATAAAGAAGAAACACGAAACAATACCTTCCAAGTCAAAGACCCAACCATCTTGAATGAAATGTGTAAAGAAACATATTTTGTTATAATCTCAAGATTACTATGAAGGAAAAAGAGGTGGTGTGTAAAGAAACATCTTTTGTTACCATCCCCCGGCTCTGCCGGGTGCCTGGAGTGGCCGGAGCAACGGGGGATGGTCTGCGCTAGCGCATACCATCCCCTGACTCTGCCGGGTGCCTGGAGTGGCCGGAGCAACGAGAGGGCAAGGGGGGAGATGTGCAGTGGAGATGAGGCATGGAGGTGGCGATTTGAGGGCCCACGACGACGCTGGAAGTAGAGGGGGCGGTGGCGCTAGAGGCGGAGATGAAGGTGGAGGGCAAGGTGGATGGAGATGGAGGTGGAGGTGGAGATGGAGGTGCAGGTGGAGGCGGTCCAGGCGGTCATGATCTCCCCCCTTGCTCCCATTGCTCCGGCCACTTCAGGCACCCGGCTTTGCCGGGTGCCTGAAGTGGCCGGAGCAATGGGAGCAAGGGGGGAGATGTGTAGTGGAGATGAGGCATGGAGGTGGCGATTTGAGGGCCCGCGACGGCGGCGCTGGAGGCGGAGATGGAGGTGGAGGCGCTGGAGGCGGAGATGGAGGTGGAGGGTGAGGTGGATGGAGATGGAGGTGGAGGTGGAGGTGGAGGTGGAGGCGGTCCAGGTAGTCATGATCTCCCCCCTTGCCCCCGTTGCTCCGGCCACTCCAGGCACCCGGCAAAGCCGGCGCGGGATGGTCTAGCGCGCAGACCATCCCCCGGCTGCCGGGTGCCTGGAGTGGCCGGAGCAACGGGGGGCAAGGGGGGAGATGTGCAGTGGAGATGAGGTATGGAAGTGGCGATTTGAGGGCCCGCGGTGGCGGCGGAGGAGGTAGTGGCGCTGGACGCGGAGATGGAGGTGGAGGGCGAGGTGGATGGAGATGGAGGTGGAGGTGAAGATGGAGGTGGAGGTGGAGGCGGTCCAGGCGGTCATGAACTCCCCCCTTGCCCCCCGTTGCTCTGGCCACTCGAGGCACCTAGCAGAGCCGGGGGATGGTCTGCGCTAGCGTAGACCATCCCTCGACTCTGTCGGGTGCCTGGAGTGGTCGGAGCAACGAGGGGCAAGGGGGGAGATGGAGGATGGAGATGAGACGATGGTGAGGGGGAGGAGGCCTCTTGTCCTAGCCCTTTCTTGGCCTCTTGGATCTCTGTTAGCTGCCTTTGTAGGTTTTCCACTTGATTGGCTTATGTTCTCCTCAAGATTGTGCAGTTCTTCCTATAGTGATTCTTGCTAGCTCCTCAATTCTTCTGTGACTTTGTGCTCTAAGAACATGCCACATCTTTTTTCCTTATGATTGTTTGTAGTTTGGACATTTATTTGGGAACATTTGTCATGCATTTATTCAAGTAATCTAATACTCCCTACATCTATTCCAATTCTATGGTTTCCAAAAAACTAGATGGGCCTGGCACTATTGGGGCTGGTTTGGGCATGGTGGATCCAGCACAATGGGGCCCATTAGTTGATGATGGGTGAATGTTTCTTTCCTAGAGGTTTCTTCGAATAGGGCCTTGAGATATGACCCGATCTTGGTTTTGGTATCCGGCCTTGTGAGCTTACTGATCTACTCTTTGAAGTTGTGTGCTTGCCTCTGGAGCTTTCACTACCTCCACTAACAAACCCCAAGGGAGTGCAAAGGTTCATGGGTCATGTTGGCTAACAGAATATTTATATTCATGTATGCGAAAATTGCAGATGTTTTCTTAGACATGTAGGGTTTGTGTGTGAGGTTGATGTTTTCCTATAGACATGTAGGGTTTATGTGTGAGGTTGATCATCTCTACTACAAACCTTGTCTGCTTTTTTCTGTCCTCATCAACATTCCCTATTATTTTGTATTCTTTTGCTTTGCCTTCTAGCGAGCCAAACTCCATGATAAGATCTTCGTCTTCTACTGGCTTGTGCAATAGTAGTAGACTGAATGTGATGTGATGGATGTAAATGGATGGAGGTGATGTGATGTGAAGTGGATAGATGTGAGTGAATGAGATGTGATGTGAATCGGAATGTGAATGAATGAGATGTGATGTCATGTGAATCGGGATGTGAATGAATGAATGATATGGGATGTGAATGGCTGAGATGTGATGTGATGTGAATCGGAATGTGAATGAATGAGATGTGATGTGAAATGGATGTGATGTAAATTGGGATAGATGTGAATGGATAATATGTGATGTGAATGAATGTGATGTGATGTGATGTGAAACGAGATAGATGTGAATGAATGAGATGTGATGTGAATGGATGAGATGTGAATCGGGATAGATGTGAATGAATGAGATGTGAGGTGAAATGGATGTGAGGTGGATATGGGTACATGCAAGTGGATAAGATGTGATGAGGATAAATGAGGAAAGATGTGATGAGATGGAAAATGATGTGATTGGATGAGAATGGGAATACATATGAATTGAAGTAATGTGGATTGATGTGGAACAATGTGGAAAGACGAGAGTTCGTTATAGAAGCTGTATTTATGACCTATTTTTAAATGACTGTTTTATGTCAATAATGCAGGGGAAGAATTTTGACCGTCTTGTGAATGAGGTCGTGAGACTTAACTGATAAAGTTGCAACAGCTAACGGAGAGTCAATGGAGGACGTCTTGCGTAGCAAGGTCGTTCGAGGTCTTGACCAGCAGCCTCGGTTTGATTTAAATGGTGAGCTTCCGGTGTACGGTGGCCGGTGTACGGTGGATGAGGGACCAAGGAAGCGACCTAGGAGTGAAGCACTAGTGACTTGCGAAGGATCCTAGAGGGTGCTGACCATACGGTGCTCGGGATCTGGGTCGTCGAAGATATCCACACGTGCGTCGAGGAAGATATTGGAACAAGGAGTAAGAGTTTTTTTCTGAATTCGGGCATGGATCTGGTTGATTGACCTTGTTGGTCCTCAACGGATGAGTCCATGGCTCTTTTATATGGATTTGTTGGTTGATCTTGCTGATCTTCAATGGAGATTCCATTTTGATTTTTATAAGTGAATATATTGCCGGGTACTATGAGCTAGAAACTATCGAAAAGGCCCCTGTGGACAGGTGGTGATGAGCGTTCTAGTTACCAATGATGCCATAGGTACACCGATGAAGGAATGATTGGAAATGATAATTTAACTGGATATTTTGAAGGATTATGATCAGTGATACTATGGCTTCATTAAAAGATTGGGGGTGCTAGCAATGGGAGTAGCCCTTCTTATGTGGGGCAGGGTCCCTCACTCGGGGCCTCGCCCCACGGATATCAGGACAAGGGACTAATCCCTCGGTTCTTCCAAAACCAAACCCGGAAAAAACTTCCCTTGCCCGAAAAGAACGAGCAATTCCTCCAGGATATTTTTACTCTAACATAGTCAAGGTCATCACTAACCAAATTGATCCAACCGAACTTGTAAAGACACTCGGTCAGATCAAGGAAGGAACTTGCACTTGGATCATAGAGACCAACACTTTTTTCCTCATTGAGAGGCACAGCCGTTGATTCTTTTCCATAGAACAACTTTTATCCGGGATTTACTTCATCTATCGTACCATAACAGAATTGAGTCTCATTTTAGGGATCCATCAGTCCAGCCTAACCCCATCTAGCAGTTCCATGGGTTAGCCAACTGCCCAACCATTGTAGTGATGGGATCCAATTAGGAATTTGGTTAGGTTTTGTCCCAGGTACCAGGGAAAAGAGTTCCCAAGCCCCCTAGCCGGATATTCATGCAAACTTAAAGCTAGTCACACCACTTACACACCCAATATGAAATTGCCTTTTTCACATATTCAGCTGACTTGAAAACAAATTCCTTGCGCGCAGAGGGCATAGGGATCTTTCACTTCATGTGAGGCAATAGACCTAGTAGATAATTTGCAAGATAAGGATGTAGACGTTTTTCATAAAAACCAATAGATAGGTGATGCATATCCAAATCCTCAATGGCCAAGGGTTTGCCCAACAAGCACTAGCTAGATTCCTAGTCAAGGACATGAGCATGGATGCATTGATAGAGATTTTTCTCAACTGTTTTGGCAAACATCAAGGCTAATCCCACGGGAAAACCTCAAGGCCAACCCTAGCCATCACCCCAAAAAGAACACCCCCATGATATATGGTTAAGTGCACATGTTTTTTATCAAAATAATACAAGTATAGAGTTTCTAATGCTTAGATCTAAATAGCAACAATTTTGTGCTTGTACTAATGTCAAAATCATACAAGTATAGAATGTTGACACCTAGACAATAATAAATTCATTCTTGTTGATAGTGCCATGAAAATCATCCATCAGAACCATGACATAGCTTGCTGTTGGTACCAAGGAAACCTAGCAGGATGGACACTAGCACTAGGAAAAATGCTTCCCACTATGTCATCATGTCAAGGAAACCATTGGTCTTATTGTCCCCACTAGTAACTCCGTAAACAGACACAAGCTCTAATATATACCTATCAAAACACCTTACCGCCGATAGGTATGTATAGAGAGATTCTTAGTTTCCATATTCACCTCTTATACTACCACCATAACCAGCTCCTCCAAGAGTCTCACTAGGACAATAATGCTCAGCTCGGGGGGTGCATAACTAAGGAACCCTATGTATCACGTGTGTTCAAGGGGTATTCAAAAAACCCCTTTCCTGTGAATTTTGCATGAATAAAATGACTCCCTTTTTCTTTATGGACTTACGGTTTTCTTTCCGAAATCGATTGAAAAACCCTTTTGTAAATGTACTTTTGTGTAAATTTAGCTTAAAATTTTGAATTAAAAAACCCCTTCATTTGAACTCACGTGCTATACTTATATATTTTTGGGTGAACCCCCTAGGATACTCGGTGACCTTGCGTGCAAAGAAAGAGAACCAAGAAAAGGAGAGCTACGAGTCTTATGACTAACAAGACCCATATGAGGAGCAACACTATGACCTATGGGTATTCTAAACATGCTTTACCCATAGACTATGCCTCTCTATTTGAAACCATGGTACATTAAAGAGAGAGATACCTCAATAATATGGTGTGTGTAAGACAGTGACCAATGCAATGCTTGTGATGCAAAGGTCCACACCATATTGCAGAATGCCCACTAGGACCCTACAGCAAAAACACTAAGTTCTCTAAGCACTTCTTCAATAATTTTGACCCTTACTGGGATGCTTATTTCGACGCTCATTTTGCCAGGCATTTTGACGCATTGATATTGATGCTTTATCGTCGGCTTTTAGGGTTTTTTTACAAGTTCATTTTCATTAAAAAAAGATGTCACAAATACGTCCACTTGTAATAATGATGTATGACACCTTGGACAACTCGACTAGCTTGGCGAGGCATGATTGAGAAAAAGAGTACAAAGTTTTTAGCTAGCTTAATATTCTTTCAAAGAGAACAACTACTCTTAAGTAAAAACTTATATATGTAAAACATTTACATCACTCAAAAAACCTTAGAAAGCTTATTTATATACAAGAATTCCCTTCCAAGTAATTTTTAAAGCTTATTTATATACAAGAATTCCATTTCGAATCTTATATACAATAATTCCCATGTTGTTCTAAAAATCCCTAAGATCACGTAGTATCCTAATCTTCTCAAGAATAATTATCTTATGAGAAAAGAGGAGCTATCTAAGTTCAAAAATTTCTTGACAAAAGACATTGTTTTTCAAGGCATTGTTAATGTTTACATCCTAATAGTAATATACAAGGCTATCCTATTCTAATTCATGATAAATATTAATATTTTGTCAAGAATTTATATGTTCCCTATGGGGATCTTAACAACACAAAGATAATACTAGTCATCCCATATGCTTGTCTAATAAGCCCACCCATTATCCCATATGCTTGTCTAATAAGCCCACCCATTATCCCTAAATATCTTAATTTTTTGTTCTAAGATCCACCATCGAATAGTGTGGATATAATGAGGCCTTCTAAAAAGACATTAGTTGGTATTCTAGCCAATGATCCCTAAAAGATTATAAACAGATTCTCAACCTCATTATTCTTTTTCTAAGAAATATTATTATGAGGTCATGGGTTGGCTTTGATACCACTATTGAGGCCCCAAACCACCAGCCCAACCACTTAGCATGTGTGGGTTACCTCTAGTTGGGCCTTGGAATCCTTTTTTTTAAAACCAAGCCCAAAGGGGTAACTGTTGAAGTATGCACAGGAAAAAGCATAAAGAAAGAGAGAGAGAGAGAGAGAGAGAGAGAGAGAGAGAGAGAGAGAGAGAGAGAGAGAGAGAGAGAGAGAGAGAGAGAGAGAGAGAGAGAAATTGTTGACAAGATGACCTATTGATTAGCAAGAGGCTTACAATGGTAATAGAGCCTACAAATGGGTGTTACAATGTCTGCTTCAGAGAGAGAGAGAGAGAGAGAGAGAGAGAGAGAGAGAGATTGTTGACAAGATGACCTATTGATTAGCAAGAGGCTTACAATGGTAATAGAGGCTACAAATGGGTGTTACAATGTGTGCTTGAGATTGGATGGAAAATGCCTTCATATAAGGAGGACATGTAGCTAGTCCACTACCATGAACCTGGCCGACAGTAGCCCACGACTCATAAACATGATAAAAATACATAACCCCCAATAAAAAGCCATGTTCCCAAAATAATGAGATGCATAATATTCTAACACCCCTTGTGTAGCTGATAGTGTGTAAAAGTCTAAAGAAGATAAGGTGATGAAGATGCAACCATGGACACGTGAGTATTGCACAGTACTGGCGGGATACAAAAGCACTTACCAACTTGACTCCTTAAAACATAATGCCACCCTAAACATCAAAGAAATATTTTTGGCTCCGAATTCCCACACCAATGTGCAGAAGTATATAGAATGATGAGATGTTAGACAAATCACACCCATAATCCCATAAAAATAGTGGACTGCAACACATCACGTCCAAAAGACCTTGAACAATGAACTTGAAACACATCTAGTTCATAATCTCTACTACAACGAAACGCATTCAAACCATAGCAACCAAAGTTGACCATTTCATGCCACATTTTTCATGCTTGGAACTTTAACTCACGGTTCCCAGGAACCAAAAAGTTGGAGCTACTTAACAGCCCCCTCTCCTACCCATAAGACTCCTCTAGCTAGAAGCACATGGGGGGAAACTATCTGTATAACTAGAGAAGAACACCATCCCTTTCCTCCTAGCGAAAGTGCCCTGGGAGGCCTAAATGAGTCACTAGAAGTATCCAAATCACTGTCATGTGTCCTATATTTTCCCTTCTTTTGGGATGAATACTTTTCCTTGCCCTTTTCCTTCTTCTTGGACAAAGAGTCCTTAGACAAATTCCCTTTCTTCCCACATGATTAGTAATGACTCTTACCCTTCTTCTATAGTGAAGCAAGTACCTGATCCTGAGTGACCATTAAGAGACACCTTGATCTTACCCTTTGAAATGAGGATGGACTCTTATTCCAAGAGAAGGGAGCTCAGGTCATCAAAGTGCAACTTGCTTTCTATGACCTGGCCGCTCTCATAAATCCCCTACTTATCTCCTAGTACAATCATAGGGAAACTATAACTCGCACTATGCTCAATATACAAGAACAACTCAACGTCACGCTCAATTGTAGTTTACAAATATAAAACATTATTTTAGTATTTAAGAAACATCAAAATCGTAAACCTAATTAACCATATTAACTCACAAACTTAGTATCATTAAAAAATGATTACTCTACCTTTTTTGAGAGACTAGGAAGAGATGTAGACTATCCCTCATCTTCCTAACATACCACAAAAATGATATTTAAAGAGATACCTAAGATACTTAATAATCAAGAAAACATAAGGAAAGGGGAGAATCTCTACGAGATAAATTCTCACACGTGGCCTAGCCTTAGTAGCATGAAATTGATCTAAGCATAACTTATCCATGTAATTTCATTTCTCTAATTACCCTAATCATTAAGTATAATTACTAATTTTAATTAATTGATTTCCCTTGACTCAATTTAAGAGAAAGAGATCTCTTATTTCAAAATTAAGAGTAAAGAGAGAGAGTGAGAAGAGGGAGATTTTTTTTTGCGAGCTTTTTTTGCCGAGCTTTTTGGAGCAATGAACAAGTAGTCCGAGCTTTGCAAAGGACCATGAACTTTCTATGAGCTTTGTAAAGGACCAAGAACTTACTTACATATAAATAACAAGCTTTGAAAGATCAACAATATAAATTTCAGTCTTTTAAATATCTAGTCCATAAAAATATTAATTACAAAGTCTTTTGATCCACATCATACTTATTGATATAATTACATATATACATATACCTATCTAAATTCATGCACCTCATACATACACATACAAAATATACATATACATACATACATCCAAGAGCTACCTACATACTAACACACATACATACATACATACATACATACTTTCTTACTTACTTAAATATAAAAAACAATCCTTTAAAGATAAAAATTGTATATACCGATCTTTAAAGTTCCAAACCATGAAAATATCGATTACAAAGTCTTTTGATCCACATCATACTTATTGATATAATTATATATATACATATATCTACCTAAATTCATACACCTCGTACATATACATATACATACATACATACAAGGGCTACCTACGCACTAACATATATACATACACAACATACAAACTTTCTTACTTACTTAAATATAAAACACAATCTTTTAAAGATAAAAAATGTATATATCGATCTTTAGACTTCCAAACCATGACAATCTCGATTACAAAGTCTTTTGATCCACAAATTATAGCATTCTTCTACGTGTCATCCCGACCTAATGAGAAATCTCCCATATATGCTTTGGCTACCTCCATGTCATTCTCTATCCCCATATAGTGCCTTTTTAACTCTTGGCATGCACGTCCCAAGCCTCCACTGTTGCCATATATATAGGCAGTGATGTGTGTGAACACACTTAGGACCGCCGGGGCACTTTTTCCCTCTTTAAGAGGTTTTTTCCCTCGGCTTGTATATACGCCCATAATTCTAGGGCTAACTTATCTTTTGTACATTGACACAATCTAATACACTTTGTGTTGTGTGCATTCTTGCTCCTTGTTCTCCAAGCTTTGTGTGCTTTCCTGCAACCCTAATTCCAACAATTGGTATCAGAGCAAGCATCGGCTCCCAGGGCTACGCCACCGGCACCCTTCGACTCACGTTCTCCGATTGAGATGAGCTTTCACGAGCGCTTGTTGCAGGTCCCTAAACTCTACAAATAAACCCGTAGGGCTTAGCGTTCTCAAAAATCGCATTTGAGGTCGTTTTGGGCTCCGTTTTTGCATTTCAAGTTCTGCACAGGTGTTTTTGTCATTTTCTACAGAAATTTTAACAGTGCAGTTTTCTATAAAACAGGCATACGTGTTCTATTGTGGATCGTGCTACATAGCGCGAGTTGTTTTCTGTTCAGTCTTTGCTTCATTACTACAGGTAGCTTTGGCATCAGTTTCAGTCAGTGGCCATGGCTGATAACAGCAATGATGTATTTCGCATGTTATCTGCTGATGACAAATTGAATGGAGACAGCAACTACCCACTTTGGGCATACATGATGCAACATGTTTTGGTTGCAAAAGGAGTGTGGAACATTGTGCAGGGTATGGATGTACGTCGAGGTTTTGTGGATGTAGGATCTGTTGAGGATGTTGCAGGTTCTAGCAGCTCTACTGTTGTTGCTGTTTTACCCACTGCTGAACAAGCTCGTTGGGATGGTAAAGATACGTAGGCTCATGCCTTGATTGCACTTTCTGTCAAATGTAACATCACCCCACATATTCGTTCAGCTAAAACAGCAAAATAGGCTTGGGATATTCTAGCTGGTTTGTATGCAGGTTGTAACGAGGCAAAAATCTCTTACCTGCCTGCGTAAAGAGCTAGAATCGAAGATTATGCAGGAAGATGATGACATGAATGTTTTTCTTGCTGAGATTAAAGATCTCAAGGAACAGTTGATTTCTGTAGGTGAGATTATTCCTGATCATTCTCTTGTGCAGACTGTTCTTGATGCCTTACCTAAGTCATATCAGACTTTTGCTTCCACATGGAGACTTATTTACTGAGGACAGACTTGATGTTGTCAAGTATGATAATTTAGTCAACAAGCTCTTGCAAGAAGCACAGTCCAGACAAAACAGGGCTAGGCAACGTGCAATTGATCAGGCATTTGTTGCTGCCCAGTAGAGAAGAAGTGGTAAGGCAACCCCTTCCACTGTTTCTTCTCCTATTAATAGGTCTGCAACTTCTTCTCCTTCCACATGTAGCAACAATAAGTCTGAGAAGGCTCTTGATAAAGGCAAGAAAAAGATCAGGTGCAACTATTGTAAGGTAAATGATCATTGAAAAGACGTAGGGGGGGGAAGAGAGCTTGAGCTCTTACAAGCACACACACACACTCACAAACCCTAATAGAGAACACACAAAGGTGAGAGGCTGAAAATCTTCTTCTTCTCTACACAACACTCAACACACCATATACAAGAATAAGAGTACACACAATATGAAAGGTACTCAACCAATACATACACGGGTTCTCTATAGTGTGAACCCGACTAAATGAGCTGGTGCTATAACTATGCCAGTCTCTAGAATGGCTGTCACACAGCCTGTCATCCCACTGGCCGCATATCTCCCATGATCTCACCAACCATGCCAGTGGTGTAAGTGTGGGGCCTATCCCCTAGGCGGGTCATCAGTGGCCACCGCCTCACTAGACGAGCTCGATATCTCAACACTCCCCCTCGAGCTCAACTCCATCTCATGTACACCAAGCGAAGCCCTGAATCTGCGGAGCTTCTCTGTACCCAATGCTTTGGTGAAGATGTCAGCTACCTGATCCTCTGTGCTGACATAAACAAGATCAAGGTCTCCTACCAAGACCTTCTCTCTGACGAAGTGGTAGTGGACCTCTATGTGCTTCGTAGTACGAGCATGAAAGACTGGTTTCCTGGCCAGCTGTATACTGCTAATGTTGTCACAGAAAATGACAACTTGTCTATCCACTGATAGACCCAAATCTGCAAGTAGCTTTCTCAACCAAGCTACCTCACATGCTGCCATAGCATGTGAGGAGCTGCCATAGCAGCTCCTCTGTACTGGATAGAGCAACCGTAGGCTGCTTTCTTGCTACTCGGCCTCTGTACTGGATAGAGCAACCGTAGGCAGCTTCTTGCTGCTCCAAGTCACAGCAGCACTCCCCAAAGAAAACATGAATCCATTGGTAGATCTTCTATCTGAGATACTACCAGCCCAATCAGCATCTGTGTACCCATGTACACATATCTCTGTCCGAGTCTCATAGAATAGTCCACAATGCAAAGTAGACTTCACATACCTCAGTATGCGTCTCACTGCATCCAAATGCGGTTTCCGTGGAACCTGCATAAACTGACTCACCAACCCAACAGCATAGCTCAAATCTGGTCTGGTGATCGTCATGTAGATCAAGCTTCCTACTATGCGTCTATACATAGTAGGATCCTCCAAGATCTCTCCTGAATCTGCACTCAACTTGCCATTCTGATCCAATGGCACATAAATAGGCTTACAGCCTGTCATACCATACTTGGACAACATGTCCAAGCCATACTGTCTCTGCAGTAATCCAGTACCATGTGGTGACCTAATCACCTCAATGCCCAAGAAATATCTGAGCTCCCCCAGATCCTTCATCTCGAACTTCTGTCTAAGCAAGATCTTTACATCAAAGATCTCTGCATCATGGTCCCCCGTAATGATCAAGTCATCTACATAGATGACAACAAGCACAACCCCTCTATCACCATGTCTCACATACAACGACAAATCTGCATTGGCTACATGAAAGCCAATAGTGAGAAGATATTCAGAAATCTTGTCAGACCATGCTCTTGGCTACATGAAAGCCAATAGTGACAAGATATTCAGAAATCTTGTCAGACCATGCTCTTGGTGCTTGCTTTAAGCCATACAAGGCTTTCTTCAACCTGCAAACATGCTCGGGGTGACCCACATCCTCATATCCAGGTGGCTGCAACATATACACCTCTTCTTGCAAATCCCCATGCAAGAATGCATTCTTTACATCCATCTGATGTAAAGACCATTGCTTTGACGCAGCCACTGCTATCACAACTCTCACCGTTGCCATCTTGGCAACTGGGCTGAAAGTTTCCTCATAATCAATCCCATATGTCTGCGTATATTCTTTGGCTACCAATCTAGTCTTGTACCTGTTTATGCTCCCATCACTGTTATGTTTAACTTTGTACACCCACTTGCATCCACAATGGCTTTCTTGCCTTCAGGCAATTGCACTAAATCCCAAGTCTCATTTCCATATAGTGTATCCATCTCCTCGTCCATAGCTTTCTCCCAACACATATTTCCAACAGCCTCATCAATGCATGTGGGCTCAACAACTTGCACAACCTTTGCCATATATGCATAGTGATGTGCCACATAACCATCATAGGTAGATCTCTGCACAGGATTTCTCACTCTCCTAGATCTTCGCAGCTTTTCATTCATGGCTTCCATAGCCTTCTTTACACCAGGTGTTCTCATAGCTGGGATCCCAAGCTCCTCATCAAGGCTCATATCTGAGCCACTAGACTCTCCATCAACATGAGAATGCCCTGCAGAAATGTCAGGCATACCAACAAGGGGCTCAACCACTTTCTCTTTTCCTTTGCGTGATGTAGTAATCACATTTGCAGGACTGGTATTATGACGCAGCCTGCCACTCCATGGTCTATCAACAGACCCACTAGATGAGGACTCTCCTGGTCCACTCAAAGACTGTGATTGCTGACCTACATTCTGTGCAATCACACTTCCACTCACATCAGCCCCAACAGCTTCTTTTTCAGCAGCATACCAGCTACTCATCTCATCAAAAACAACATCCCTGCTTACCCTCAACTCACGTGTAGCAGGGTTATAACACCTGTACCCCTTTTGCTCAAGGGAATATCTAATAAACACACATTTTTTAGCTTTCGGATCTAGCTTAGTTTCTCAGCTCATCTGGCACATGCACATATGCAATGCATCCAAAGACTTTCAGATGAGACAAATCTGGTTTTCTGCCAGTAAACCTCTCCTCTGGAGTTACATCATGTATGGCTGCAGTTGGAGTCCTGTTCATGATGTATACTGTTGTAGAAACAGCCTCAGCCCAATAGCAATGCAGCATATTCTTCTCTTCCATCAATGCTCGCGCAATCTCAGCAATGTGCCTGTTTTTCCGCTCACAGCAACTCCATTTTGCTGCGGAGTGTATCTGCATGTAAACTATCTCCAAATACCATTCTTCTTCAAAAATTCAGAGAACTCATTGGAGAAGTACTCTCCCCCTCCATCTGACCTTAGGCACTTCACATATTTCCCTGTTTGCTTTTCAACCAAAACTCTGAAATTCTGAAAATGAGTGAACACCTCACTCTTCTCCTTCATGAAATATACCCACACTTTCCTTGTGTGGTCATCAATGAAAGTCACATAATACCTGTAGCCTCCCATAGATATGGTCTTCGTAGGACCCCATACATCTGAATGCACAACATCTAGTGCATTTCTGCTCACATATCTGTTACGTGGAAACACATGCTTTGTTTGCTTCCCAAATTGGCATGCTTCACATATTTTCTGCATACCTTCCACTTTAAATTTTGGCAGCCCTGTCACAATTCCTTTTGTCTGCATAGACTTCAATCTCTGCACATTTACATGTCCAATCCTTTTATGCCGAATGTCTGTGTCTGCAACAATTCCTGAACCATTTGCAAACATCGCAGCCCTCATTTCAGGCATGTCTACATTCAACGTAAACATTCTGCCCACTCTGTTGCCTTTTGCAACCAACCTGCACTTGTCTTTAAAATCTTCAACATAACACCCATCAGGGTTAAACCGAACCTGCAAACCCTGCTCAATCATTTGGCCAACTGAAACCAGATTCTTTGTTATGTTCGGTACATGAAGTACATCTGCAAGGTACTTCACTTTGCCATCATGCATAGACAATGGCACATCTCCAACGTGGGCAATTGGATGAGCAGTGTCATCCCCTGTTTCCACAAAACCTGGTCTTTTCGGGTTTTTCATCTCCTTGAACCACTCTCCATGACTGGTCATGTGGTTCGAAGTGCCTGAATCCACATACCATACATTATCTTTTTGTGCTGCATCAACATTTTCAGACATGGCATTCACGACATGCTGCATAACAAACAACCTTTCATTATCCTCATTATTTTTGCTTGAGGATGCATAGTTGTTTTGCTACACTTTCCCATTTTGCATGTCAGCTTGCTTCTTATAACATTCTGCCTGCACATGTCCAGGCTTACCACAATAATAGCATTCATGTGAATCATTATATTGCCTTTGCCAATTTCCACGGCCTCTTTGACTCCCCCTGCCTCTGAATTTGCCTCTTCCACCTGCATGTTGTTGTTGTTGTTGTTGATTCTGGGACTGTTGTTGCTGCTGCTGCTGTTGTTGTTGATTCTGGGACTATTGTTGTTGCTGCTGTTGTTGCTGGCCATAATTCTGATTACCTGTTCGGCCACCTCCTTGACCGCGTCCACGGCCTCCTCTACCTCATCCTCTTCCTGAACTCGTGTAGAAGGCCTGTTGCTCTGAACTATTTTTGCTTTGTGAAGATTGTTGGTCTTCACCCAAGCTCTTCTCTTCGATAATCAGCATAGACACCAAATCTGTAAAGTTGGGAATGTTTTCCCGAGTCTGAATGGACGTCTTAAACGCCTTGTATTGTGGCCCGAGACCACGTAGACAGACCTCCACCTTATCATCATCATTTACTGACACATCAATAGATGCAAGGGATTCCATAATGCCCTTTATCTTCAGCGCATAGTCATTCACAGACATGCTCTTTTTCTCCACAGTATGAAGTTCATTCTTCAACTGTATCTTGCGTGCCTTGGTATTTGTTTCATAAAGCTTTACCAAGGTGTCCCACGCCTCCTTGGGGGACTTAGCATCCTGAATGTGCCCAATCATGGTGTCTTGTATACTAATGGATAGCCAATACATAACCTTCCTGGCTCCTTGGTTCCAGTCTTTAAACTCTTTCACATCTGCAGGCAGCAGTCGGTATATCCGGTATCTCCGGTGCCTCTTCATGCTCACCTTCTATGTAGTCCCAATAGCCTTTTCCCATTAGGAAATTCGTCAACCTGAACCTCCAAGCATGGAAGTTATTCTTATCCAGCTTCTCAGCCACAATCTGTGTTATGCCATCATTAGACATCTTGCCAAACACACAATTTTACCAGAAACTGCACTCTAGTTTTTCTGCACAAACTGCTGTATTTTCTGCATAGCGGTACTGTAGTACTCTCAAATGTCACAACCAGTGACTTCAATGTGCATACATACACCCCCAATGGCAACTGTAGACCTCTTTGCAGCACCCACAGTGTCTGCACAGTCAATCTGTCTTCTTGCAGATCTTAAAACAGAGTTCTGCAGAGAATCGATGACTTACCCGCAGTGCTCGAAATCGCCTGCTTTCTGAAAAACGGAGGTCCAGACGCGCCCGAAACGCGTTTTCGGCCCGAAAATATTAGTCCGATAGGACTAGTCCGATAGGACTATATAGTTGCCCAATAGCTTTACTCCCGCGAAGAAAGCTCCTCAATCAGAGACCGTTTGCCGGTGCCTCCCGTAGAGCTCCCGACAAGGGTGTAGTCACTAACACAAATAGGGAAGAGTAGTTGAAGCTCTTACCCTCGTACCGCTTCCTGTGGTTCTCTTGCTTGCAGCTCAGCCCTTA
Organism: Cibotium barometz; assembly: GCF_041138505.1. Lineage (NCBI taxonomy): Eukaryota > Viridiplantae > Streptophyta > Polypodiopsida > Cyatheales > Cibotiaceae > Cibotium > Cibotium barometz. The sequence goes on along the minus strand of NC_141080.1, from coordinate 8,758,776 downwards.
GCACGAACCAGGCTCTGATTCCATGAAAAGATGCAGGGGGGAAGAGAGCTTGAGCTCTTACAAGTACACACACACACTCACAAACCCTAATAGAGAACACACAAAGGTGAGAGGCTGAAAATCTTCTTCTTCTCTACACAACACTCAACACACCATATACAAGAATAAGAGTACACACAATATGAAAGGTACTCAACCAATACATACACGGGTTCTCTATAGTGTGAACCCGACTAAATGAGCTGGCGCTATAACTATGCCAGTCTCTAGAATGGCTGTCACACAGCCTGTCATCCCACTGGCCGCATATCTCCCATGATCTCACCAACCATGCCAGTGGTGTAAGTGTGGGGCCTATCCCCCAGGCGGGTCATCAATGGCCACCGCCTCACTAGACGAGCTCGATATCTCAACAATCATGTCATTAAGAATTGCCCTAAGCTAAAGGCTAAAGAGGCAAAGAAGAAAGAGTCAAATGCAGCCACAATAGCGGACGCTTCTACAAATGCAGATTCTGCAAATGTTGTGTAGGATACAGAATGGGCGTTTAGCGTGTATTGCCAGTATGACCCATCTGTACATGATGCATGTTTGGCAGTTTTTGTTGACTCTCATGTATGGTATTTTGACAGTGGTGCTACAAAGCACATTACCTCGCATCGTGATATGTTCACTTCTCTTGAGGCTGTCCCTAATGGGAATACTGTCACATGTGCCAATAATGCTTCTTACCCAATGAAGGGCATTGGTAAAATTATGCTTACTGCTACAAATGGTAGCGCTTTCACACTTTCAGATACTTTGTATGTGCCAGGGATAAAGAAGAATCTATTGTCTGTCTCTGCGCTTGCTAGACTTGGACTTGTAGTCAAATTTGTGGATGACAGATGTACTGTTCATGATTTGACTTTTGGTGATACGATTATTGTATCTGGCACCTTGTTTCGTGGGCTGTATAGGCTCAATTCTTATGACAAGTGTGTGGAAGATTCAGCAAATGCAGTTTCTGATGAAAAGACAGTTTCAGATGCAAAACTATGGCATGCTCGTTTTGGTCATCTGAACTTTGCTAGTTTGCTGCATTTGCAGAACTTTGATATGGTTGCTTCATTGCCTCCTCTTGAGGCACCATTGAAACATGTTTGTGAAGGTTGTATTTTGGGCAAAATGCAGCGTTCTACATTTCCAAAGGATGGTTCTTTGCGGGCCACTCGCAAATTGCAACTTGTACATAGTGATGTATGTGGGCCTATGCAAACTCCGTCATTTGGTAAACACTTGTACTTCATGACTTTCATTGATGATTACTCAAGGCATGCATGGGTATATCCACTGAAGGCAAAGTCTGAAGTGTTTTTGTGCTTCAAACAGTTTATGCTTATGGTTGAAAATGTATCCAATTGTACTGTGGGCACCCTCCGTTCTGATCGAGGGGGGGAGTACATGTCTAAAGAGTTTGATGCATTTCTGGCTAGTCGTGGGATAAAACACCAATGTACAGTGCCGTATACCCCTCAGCAAAATGGTGTTGCTGAGAGGAAAAACATATCACTTATGGAGATGGCACGATGTATGGTCAAGAGCCAAGCTTTGCCACATGCGTTTTGGCTTGAGGCTATCATGTGTGCTGCATATGTACTCAACAGGTGTCCCACTAAGGCCTTGCAGTCTATTACTCCATACGAAGGTGTCCCACTAAGGCCTTGCAGTTTATTACTCCATACGAAGCTTGGCATGGCAGGAAGCCTTCTATTAGTCACTTGCGTGTCTTTGGTTGCTTGGCCTATGCTTTAGTGCCTGTGCAACAATGCAAAAAATTGGATGATAAGGCTATCAAATGCATTTTTGTTGGTTACAGTGCTGAAAGCAAGGGTTACAGATTGTATCATCCATAATCAAAGCGTATCTTGATTAGTCAAGATGTTTTTGTGGAAGATGTTGTACAGCCTTTGTTATCATGTGCCAAAGAGACAGGTGTGAGCTCACGGGATGTATTTGATACGTTGTTGCCTCTGTTTACAGGTGGGAATTCAAATGTAAGTCCTAATGAGGCAAATATTCAGCCTGTGCAGATTTCAAACGACATCATAGATCAACCTATTTCTGATGCAGATTTACAGGATGTAATCTATGAGGATAGGGCTGAAAATGAGCAGGCTAGAGGTATGCCTAAATGACTGGTGCAAACCTTGCGTGATAGTAAAATTGATGCACCTATGTCTAGTCATACTCGTTCAAGTTTTTAGCATGCCTCTTATGCATCAGATTGTTATGCTTTGGCTGTGTCTAGTATGTGTGAAGAGGAAGAACCTCTTTCATTTGATGAGGCACAAAAATTAGAAAATTGGTTGGCTGCAATGCAAAGTGAATATGATGCTATAATGAAGAATGGTACATGGTCTTTGTGTGATTTGCCTATTGGTAAAAAGGCCATTGGATGTAAGTGGGTTTTTAAGTTGAAACGAAAGCCAGATGGCAGTGTTGATCGCTATAAGGCTAGACTTGTTGCAAAGGGTTATGCTCAAGAAAAGGGCATTGATTTTGATGAGACCTTTGCTCCCACTTGTCGTATGACTACCATTCATAGCATTTGTGCATTGGCAGCTCATAATGGTTGGAATGTACATCAGTTGGACATAAAGACTGCGTTCTTGAATGGAGATTTGCATGAGGAGGTGTATGTATCGCAGTCTCGTGGTTTTGTTCAAAGAGGGCAGGAAAACAAAGTGTGCAGGTTGAAAAAGGCTTTATATGGTTTAAAGCAAGCTCCACGAGCTTGGTATGAAAAGATACATGCATATTTGACTGCACAAGGTTTTCAAAATAGTCCAAACAGAAAGCACTTTGTATGCTAAACGTGTGGATGATGTACATCTAATCATTGCTCTATATGTTGATGGCATGGTGCTCATAGGACCAAATGAGAGTCATATTCCTGATTTTAAGGCTGATTTGAATGCCTCTTTTGAGATGTCGAATTTGGGGCATTTGCATCATTATTTGGGGATACAGTTTAAGCAGTGTGATGGAGGTATTGCTTTGTGTCAAACAAAGTATATTGAGACATTGTTGCGGAGATTTGGCCTTGAAGACTACAAGCCTATTGCCACTCCAATGGAGACAGGTTTGAAGTTGAGTCTACATGATGCTGGAGATTACTTTGATGTCACACTCTATCAGACAGCTGTTGGTTGCCTCATTTATGTATGCATTACGAGGCCGAACATTCAGTTTGCAGTCTCACAGGTGAGCAAGTTTATGCATAGCCCAGGGTCTCAGCATTGGAAGGCAGTTAAACGCATCTTTCGCTACTTGAGTGGCACCATACATCTTGGGTTGTTTTATCCCAAGGGGGGATCGTTGCTGCCAGATTTGCATGCTTTTTCGGACTTAGATTAAGCTGGTTGCTATGACACAAGAGTGTCCACAAGTGGTTTTTGTTTCATGCTCGGTAGCTCATGCATATCTTGGTTGAGCAAGAAGCAACCTACTGTGGCCACTTCAAGTTGTGAAGTTGAGTACAGAGGACAGCTTTCACAGCTACGGTTGAGTGTGTGTGGCTCAGACGGCTTATGGCTGACTTGGGTGTTGGACAGGAGTCTGCCACCTCTATCTTCACTAATAGTCAGAGCACATTGGCAGTTGCGAGAAACCCAGTTTTTCATGCTCGCACAAAGCACATTGAGGTGCATTATCACTATGTCAGGGAGAGACTCTCAACAGGAGAGATCAGCTTGGCCTATGTGCCAACATAGGACAATCTCGCCGATCTTTCCACAAAGGCGCTTCCTCGTGAGAAGTTTGAAACTTTCCACAAAGCTTTGGGCTTGCTCCCCTTTGTGGATTGATCTACTTCGGACATGGCACTCCCCTATACATGAGTGCCAGCTCTCGTTCACACCATCACTCCTAGGGGGGATTTGTTGCCATATATATAGGCAGTGATGTGTGTGAACACACTTAGGATCGCTTTTTTCCCTCTTTAGGAGGTTTTTTCCCCTGGCTTGTATATACGCCCATAATTCTAGGGCTAACTTATCTTTTGTACATTGACACAATCTAATACACTTTGTGTTGTGTGCATTCTTGCTTCTTGTTCTCCAAGCTTTGTGTGCTTTCCTGCAACCCTAATTCCAACATCCACATCCCGCAAAAACGTCCAAGACACCATCTTCTTCACTTGAGAAGGTCTCCACTAGAAGCCACCTACAATGAAATGCAATCATAAACGTGCATCTAAGTATTTTGAAAAAGTAGCTATGAAAATGAACAGAATAAAAATTGTCTCACCTAAAGAACATAGGAGATCTTTCTGCACCACCTCGAATGTAGCGCTCCAAGACCATCTTGCGTTGGAATGGATGCTTCTTATTCTTCTCAAAAATGAAATTTCGTTAAGCGTTGAATAACTTCTTTGAAACATTTTCCCTAGCCTCGCGATCAATAATAGGGACAAGGCAATTTACTTAATAGAACATACTAAGCGCCAATGTATCCACCTACCATAACGAGAAAACATTATGTTTGGATATCCATACCACATAACATGTATACATAAAGGGAAATATTTGAGAGATTATTACTTACTCGTTCTCCATTCTCATACAAATAACTTGATTCCACATGAACAGACATTGTTTGATGCATGACCAATCCAACTTTCTTTTCCATGGAATATATTTTAGGAAGTTGATCCATTAGACTCAAACACACAAACGAACCCTCATCAGCCACAAATAAAGCAACAAAACTGAGTGCCATAGATATCAGCTCCATTTCACCTTGTGTGGGCTCCTGCTCATTTGCTTTCCTCGGATTTGCCAGCCTCTTCCACTCTCTCTTAAGCTTCGGACACAATCCAAGTAATTGGGCGAAAGTTATATTGGCTGCCCTTCCCTTTAAATCTCCCATCAAGGTATATTCCTCTTGACCTTGACCAATATGCAAATCTGAAGTTTTATAGTGTCTTCTTGGCTTCCTTTTCTTCTTCTCTGGTTGAGGGCTTATGTCAAATTGGACATGTTTTCCTTTCTTAGAAGATGGTTCAGCTTCCGTCATCATTGTACTTCTTGTCCTCTTGGCCACAGGCATGATCTCTGGGATGGTCTCCACTCCTATCAAGCTAAGAGCCGGTCCCTTCCCTTTGTCTTCCCATTTAACTCCATTGGTAGAGGGTGATGGAGGATCTTTTACCTCAACACTGTGATCTCTTGATCTATCATTAGTTCTTTGCATCATAGGATACATTCCACCACCTGCCCCTGGGCAGTTTGTCACATTGAGGGCTGATATGTCCCCGCTCCCCACAGTTCCAGCATTGGACATTGCTTAAATAATAGCCATGTCCTCTCCCTGATCCTCCCATATTTCCTTTACCTGTTGGCATAGTGTCTCTTTTATTATTTGGAGCACCACGGCTTCTTCCCCTTCCACTTGCTTCCATCTAATTCAAACTTAGAGACTTCATGAGTTCCACTGCATCATGAATGTCTCTCTTCAAAGTATCCTCCTGTTCAGGAACAACAGTAGCTTCTCTTTCAAGATGCATACTCTCAATCTCTGGCATCTTCACAAATTTCTTTGGCTCTTCCTATTTTCCCATCTGCCCTCAGACGCTTCTCTTGAGCAACTCTGACAGCCTCCTCAAAGCTATCCAGATTCTTCAGCTCCACCTTCAGACGGAGGGTTGGCTCCAGACTAGGTACAAACCGGTCTCTCTTTATCATCTGTGGGCGTACTTCAGGAATCAAAGCCTCACACCATAGACTCCATAGTCTACCAAACTCTATCAGATACTGATCCACATCCTGACCATCCTTCTGCTGAATTTTACACAACTCTTTCCACACATCATTTGGACTCCTTATACGGGCAAACTGTGCCAAAAATGCATCTCTGGCTACACGATACTCAGGATCCTATTGATGAGCATTATAGCTGTATATGCCTTTATAGAGTGTCACACTTCCATACTCAAATACAAACACACCCAGAACACCAGACCCAAGAGCATAAACAAAACTTTATTTTAGGACTGTGACTATTACAAACAAGCACACAAGTATTCAGTTCCTATTTTGACTCTTTAAGAATTTCCCAGAAACACCAAGATTAGAGATTCCATATGCAGCTTCAACACCTTTGAACTGAAGACCATAAATCACTGACACTTGCTATCAGTTGTAATTGCATTTGGAGAAGACAATGACAACCCTTCTGGCTACGATGAGTTGCACCCCAACAAAGCAAATATATGCAGCGTTGCCAACACTAGTCTGTTTTTCTGGAGTTGATGCCACCCTTGCCTTCTTTCTAGAGTTAATGTGTTCTCTTCTTCTTTCAATGACACTGCCACCACCCTCACCTTGTTACAGTGGATGCCACCACCTTCGCTTTTGCTGTTGACGTTCACTTTTTCCCTTTACAGTTGATGCCTTGTTCTTTTGGTTCTCTGCAATCCCTCACCTCCTCACCGTTGATGCCCCCTCTTCTAGAAAGAGACCGCCACCTCTGTTTTAGCTGCACCTCGGTATGGTAACTATCTACTGCGCTAACAGCAGCTTTGCCAAACACACCCTCTTTGTCTTCGCAACTTCGCAACCTTCCTTAATTCCAAAATCCACACGCCCCACTTCGCTCCTCTACTGTCGACGCCAGCCTCTTTTCCTTCCGCTTCAGTTGATACCACCACCCTCGCCTTGTTGTAGTGGACGCCTCCACCTTATGTGGCTTAACTGCAGTGACGTTTTCCTTCCTTCACCCTGCTTACTGCACTCCTCTCTCCTTTTTGCTTACTCTCCCTTCTTTCTACTGGCGACTCTTGGTTTTTTCAGAGATGCCCTCCTCCCGCATATAACAAGTTCACCTGCTGTTGACGTGTGGCTCCTTCCATTCCCTTAGCGCATACGGTGAGGGGCAACTTGCCAGGGTATTATTGGCAGCCGCCGCCACCTTTGCTTATTTTCTAGAACCTCAAGCCTTTTATTTTCATATTAAAATTTTATTTGTTTAAGGCTGTTCACATTGCCTTAAATCACATCCCCACTAATGCCCAATGCCATTTATCCTTTGCCCACAGGCCATTAGCACCCGCATCCGCTATCTCCATCCATACTACACATTTACAATGGGCACGCCCAAATACGAACGGTCAGCTTTCATGTAGGCACTGACACACACACACTCACCCGCCGAGGGTTCGCTAACAAAAGCAACAAGATCTCCACATCATGTGAACGATGTAAGGCCTGATTATTGGGGATGCCAATTTAGTGTGTGCATGAGATGGTTCTGGAAGGGGAAGCATATGGAAGGTGATGGACGCGTACATGGGCAGGAGAGAGGTGGCGCAAGAGTATTCAACGGAAGGAAGATGCCAAATCAGGCCAGGGTGGCGGGTTCTTCCAGAATAAAGGCGTCCGCCAGCAGCAAAGCCAAGAAAAGAAGGTGGTGGTGTCGACTGCAAAGAAGAGAAAGAGAAAGAGCACAGCGATGTCGAAGAAGAAGATGTCGACTGTAAGCAGCGGAGAGAGAAGGCGTTGAATGTGAAGTGAAGGTCGGCTGGTGATGACGTCAAAGAGCGATGTACTTTGTGGTGGTTGTCGCCTCTGGATGCAGTGAGGGGTAGGTGTTGCTTTGGTTGGTTTTGATGCTGGCAGTTGCTGGTAGCGGAGAGTTTGGAGATGTAGCTATTTGCAGCAGTGAAGCCATGGAGGAAAAAGACACCGACTGTAGTAGGCAGAGTGAAGGAGAGGAAGACGTCGAGAGAAAAGGAGAGAAAACGTTGACTGCAGTTCCACCAAGTATAACGAAGACCTCGGCGACTGTCTATTTGTGGTCAGATGCGAAGTCCAGCCAAGGAGACGCTGGTGATGACAGAAGAGTGGTTTGCTTTGTCGCCTAACGGTGGTGGCTGGTAGCAAGGAAGAGGGAGTATAGCAGACGACGAGCAGGTTTGTTGTGTTTTGGCCCAGCTGCTGTTGCTGGTGACAGAGAGAGAGTGTGTGCATGTGGTTTTTGTGGGTTACTGCCTCTCCTGGTGTCTCAGGGCAGGGGTGTTGGTTTTGTTGATTAGCTGTGGTTGGCGTTTGGTGATGCCAGAGAGTTTTTTTCTTGTTGGGGTGCAGCTCGTAGTAGCCAGCAGGGACAGCCTGGTGTCGTGTATGTGAGATGGTTGTGTGAGGAAAAGCTTCTGTGTCGGAAGAAGCTTGTATGGAAGTGTTGACTGGGAAATCAAAGATGAATGATACTGGTGATGTATCTGGCTATGGTTGTGTGTTGGTATCCTGTGTGTGTTGATTTGCAGGAGAAGGCATGATTGACGTGTTTGGTGGCGTAGTCCACGAGTTTACACTCTCACAGCGCACTTTATGCCAGCCTTCGATTACCTCGTCATGCACACAGTGGAAGTGTATGTGTTTGCTGGGTGTTTACTTTGACTATGGTGCCCCTGTTTTGTGCTAGTGATTCCAAGGTTGGGGGAGTGGGAAGCTATAGAGGCCTGTTCCCTTGTTCTTTTTTCCACTCCACACCATTCTTCCTTGAACGTAAGGGATAATAACAGTGGTTCCATTTCCCCCTTCAAGGTGATGGGATGCCTTGATAACAGCAACACTCACATTCTTCTTTGAATGTGAAGGAGATGGTAATGGTACCATTCTCCCCTTCAAGGTGATGGGTGCTAAGAAATCTGGTGCCAAAGAGCATAAGAAAAATATGGAGTGAGTGTGAGAAGCCACATCACCAAGTGAGAATTATCCCACATGCAAGAGAAAGGCTAAGTTGTACTCTCCTTATATACAAGGAGGACATTTTAAGCATTGAAATATAAGCACAACATCTCAAGTCTTTTTATGAGTACAAGTTTCCATCTTGTAACACCTAACTGAACTTGAGTCTAAACCTTAATTTGCACACACTCATGATGAGTCTTTTTTATTTCTATCCACCTTATGTCAGGACTATGGTCCTACGGAAGTCGAACCCTAGCATAAGTTAATAGCTTTCGGAGTCTCGAGAGTATTATTAGTGCTAGCGGGGTTCAGGGGTTAATGGGCGTTAGGGTTTGGTCGATGTGTGTACACATCTAAGTTAGCACGGCTCTTAAGTAAGATGGGCGGCCGGGCTAGGAGGTGTGGACACAGGCTAGGGTTTTGGTATAAAACCCAACGAGAAACCCTAACTCGTCATTATATGGTTGGGAGGTGAACCGACTTCCACCCTCTCTTCTTCTCCACGCCGAGGCTATGGCGGCTTGAGAAAGACGCAGCCGTAGTGGAGGCGTTACACTGGTATCAGAGCCAGCGGCGGTAGGCGTGACCTGCACGAGAAAGAGCTCAACGCTGTGAACAGCCCATAGCAAGCGCAGTCGCCTACCGCCGTCCGTACGGCTCTACCAGACGGCCACCACAGCGGACGCCCAAGGCGGCGACCAAGGCAGACCGGCAGTCCTCGAAGGCGATCGGTGAGCGATCGTTGGCGCGCCGTTGGCGAGTGCGTGAGAATTCTCCCTTACTTGAGTGGCACAAGGGGGAGGCTTCACCATCCAAGGAGTGGGGTTTTGAACCCACAACCTCAAGCTCCAAGGCAAGTGTGCTAGCCACTTCACCTTTTCACTTGTGTTGTTCTTCTCTTCAAAAGAGCTCTACTTATTCTTTCAAGGGAGGACACAAACTACAAGGAAAGTGACACAAACTACAAGGAAAGTGACCTTTTTACCTTCCACTTTCCTTCTTTCAATTTGTGAGAGGAGTTTTCTATGCTCCAAGTTTGGAAGTTTTTGGTGGACGGATCTTCAACGACATGCTACATGCAACACACTTTTTTGCATGCATGTGTTGATTGACGACTCAAGTGGTGATTTCTTCTCGATTTCCGTGCATGCAAGAGGAATTCTTCTACGACGCTTCAATTGGAGTTCGCTTTTGAAGGTAATCCGTTCTCTATTTGTAAGCACGTGCATACCATGGCCTCAGCGGAACCGTCTCATGTTCACTTCGATTTTGAGAATGATATGCATGATGTTAGTGAGGCACACCCTTTGGGTGGTGGTGTGGGTGATTCGCGCCAGGCCGTTGCGCCTGATCGGGATGACAACATGACCGATGCCGAAGGGGGTGCGAGTCCAATACATGATTATGGTTTGGTAGACACGGTAGAGTTTGGGCGTCTCACTTCAAGTGTAGTTGCACTTGAGCGCACTATAACAAATGTCAATACCAATCTCACAAACATGAGCACACTTTTTACTGAATTTATGGCACGTTTTGCAAGTGGATCGGCGGCAAGTGGAGGGCCTATTCCGATAGTTATGCCTCCTCTTGTTCCAAATCCTATAGTAGAATCTATTGCACCATCTGCAACGCAGGAAGGGGCTATGTTGAAAACGTGAAGCCGCCTGTGTTTAAGGGAGAGGAGCGCGATCGTAACAAGGATGCGGTCCATACATTTGTACACAAGTGGACGGACTTTCATCGCTTACGCCGCACTCCCGCTGCTGTTATGGTCACTGAGACGAGTCTCACACTTGAAGGTAAAGCCTACAAGTGGTGGATGAGTCTACCTATTGAAACTCGCCCTAAGACTTGGGAGGAGTTTGCGACAGCATTTAAAAAGGAGTTCTTACCGCAAAACGAGAAAGATCGGAGTTGGACAGCCTGGGACAAGTGCAAGATGGAAGGTCTTACACTTAATCAGTATGTGTCCAAATATCGTGAAGTCATTCTCAAGCTAGATGGTTTGGACGACTTTCAAAAGGTTCGTGGGTTTGTTAGAGGCCTTGATAAAGAATATCAGGCAAAGGTTAAAACCCAATATCCTAAAACTTTGGAAGCGGCTATCCAAAGTGCCCTTATCTTTGATGACACCATGGATAAGAAGGGCATGGATAGACCGGCCAAATTCAATGGCTCGCAATTTAATGCTAATAAGCGTAAACTTGCCAGCAATTCTACTGAAAACACAAAGAAGTCTAAAGGGTCAAGTGGTCCGTTGTCTTCATAAGACTTTGAACGGGCCAAGAAGGAGAAACTATGTTATCATTGCTTAGGTAGTGATCATGAGAAGAAAAATTATCCACAGTTGCCTCGCAAGAATAAGGATAAGGAGAAGGTCAAGGAGAAGGCTGTACACATGGTGCAAACACTTCCCTTGGATGCTGATCCTAAGTATTCTGCGGTAGAGGTTTCGCACACTGCCGAGATGCATGAGTGTAATCTCACTGCATCTATGTGGCAAGAGACAGTTGGACCACATGATTTGGTCCGTATGCATGGCTCCATTTATGGTCATCGAGTACGTATTCTCATTGATGATGGTGCCACGCACAATTTTTTGAACTATGCATTAGTTAAGAAATTAAAGTTGCCGGAGACAAAGAGTTCTCATCGTTATGTGGTGTCCACCATTCAGGGGGATGATCACGATGTGTGGGATACTCTAGTATGGCAAGTGCCTGTGTTTGTGCAAGAACACACTATGGTTCTTGACTTCCAAGTGATGAATATGTCTCGTGTGGATGTCATCTTAGGACGGGAGTGGTTGTATGGGTTAGGGTCATCACTCAAAAGGAGTTATGAACATAATACGTTTACGTTTGAGGCCAATGGTAAGCATGTTTTACTTATTGGGGAACGTGATGTACCCCCAACACCACTCATATGTAATGCCGAACTCTCTTTTTTGGAGCATAGTAATCAAATAGAAGAAGTCTATTTTTGTTATTTTGTGTCTCAAACTAGTGGGTTTGATGTGCATGATGTTTCTTCTTCAAATGAATCTTCCTCAGCGATGCCTTCTTTCTCTTTACCTTCTTCTAAAATCTCTTTAAATAATCTTAAGCAACCAGTTAATGCTTTGTCTTTGCAACAACTGTTACAAGAATTTAAAGATATTTTTCCTAATGAATTACCAGAGGGTTTGCCACCCGAACGAGCTTTGCCTCATCGCATTGATGTCGTTCCGAGCACCAAACCAATTAGTAAGCCGTCGTACAGGCTTAGTGCGACTGAAGCAGCTGAGGTGGAACGTCAGCTTGCTGACTACCTTAGTAAGGGCTTCATTCGCCATAGTGCTTCACCATGGGCATCGCCCATTCTTTTGGTGAAGAAAAAGGATGGATCCATGCGCATGTGTGTGGATTATCGCTCCTTGAATGCGGTAACCATTAAGAACAAATACCCGCTACCTAAGATAGATGAGTTGTTTGATCAACTCAAAGGTGCGAAGTATTTTTCTAAAATTGATTTACGTTCAGGATATCATCAAATGCGTATTAACGCTGATGATATAACCAAGACTGCGTTCCGAACTCGCTTTGGACACTATGAGTTTTTGGTTATGCCGTTTGGGCTTACTAATGCCCCGGCAACGTTTATGACGCTTATGGATAGCGTACTAAGGTCGTACTTAGGCAAATTTGTCATTGTCTTTCTTGATGACATTTTGGTCTATAGTTCGACTTTAGAAGAGCATTTGGAACACTTACGAAAAGTTTTTCAGTTACTATGCGAGAATGCACTTTACGCGAAAGAAAGTAAGTGTGAATTTCTCAAGGATAGCATACAATACCTAGGTCATGTAATTTCTGCAGACGGAATTGCTATGGATGCTAGTAAGGTTGATGCTATTACGCGATGGCCAACACCTCGAAGTAAGGAAGAACTTCAAATCTTCTTGGGAATGGCAGGATTTTATCGCAAATATGTGAACGGTTATGCAAAGATTGTCGCTCCCATGACTGATCAATTGAAAGGTGCGGCAATTACCTTTCAATGGCGTGAGGAGCAACAACGTAGCTTTGATAAGCTTAAAGTTGCTTTGGCTACAGCTCCCATCTTGGCAATTGTGGATCCTCAAAAACCATTTGTGATTGAAACGGATGCCAGTGCTAAGGCAGTGGGTGCGGTTCTCATTCAAGATGGTCATCCTGTTGCCTATGAGAGCAAGAAGCTCAATCGTGCTCAACAAAACTACTCAGCTTACGAGCGTGAGCTCTTTGCCATCATATATGCCTTAAGAAAATGGCGACATTACTTATATGGTGCGCAATTCGAGCTTGTTTTTGATCACGAAAGCATAAAGTGGTTTATGAACCAAACAGATTTGCAGGGTCGAAAGGCCAGATGGGCTGAGATCCTTCAGGAGTATGATTGCAAGCTACGCTATCGCAAAGGACGTTACAATATTGTAGCTGATGCTTTGAGTCGTATGCCGGAGATTAATTCGCTGCTATTCACAGAGTTGAAAAGCGAATTGTTAGAATCTTTACGAGGCAAATGCAAGCAGGATTCAACATACTCAAAGGTGTGGAATCATGTTCAAATGAGGGGTCCCTCTCACTCAAACGGTAGTGTTTCCAGTTCTTCCACACATGGTTCTTCTTTATCACAAGATGAACTACAGCGATGGAAAAACTTTTCCATCGATGATGGATACTTACTCCACAAGGGGAGAGTTTGTGTTCCATTGGACTTAGACACTAGGCGCCAAATTCTTTTTGAGTGTCATGATAGTCCAAGTGCAGGTCATGCGGGCATTCGCAAAACGTATGCTCTCGTAAGAAAGCATTTCTATTGGCCTGGACTTCACAAGGATGTTACTGACTATGTTCTGCAGTGTCAGAAGTGTCAAGTGAACAAAGCAGAACGTCTTAAAGCTGGCGGGTTACTGCATCCATTAGAGATTCCTGACGGAAAGTGGGAAAGTATCTCTATGGATTTTATAACGGGCTTGCCCACAACGAATCGTGGACATGATGCCATTTGGGTAATCGTGGATCGATTAACCAAGCTTTGTCGGTTTGTGCCTACTAAGAAAACAGTTACAACTCCAGAATTGGGACGCCTTTTCGTGGAGAATGTTTACCGACTTTATGGCTTACCATCCAATATTGTCAGTGATCGCGATCGCAAGTTTAACAGCCATTTTTGGCGAGCAGTATTCAGTAAGGTGGGTACTATGTTGAACCTTAGTACAGCTGATCATCCGCAGACACATGGTCAGACTGAACGGGTTAATCAAGTGCTGGAAGATATGCTTCGGGCATATGTCAGCAAAAAACAATCTGATTGGGAGTCTTATTTGCCTATTCTTGAGTTTGCTTACAATAGTGCAAAGCATGTCTCGACAGGCTTTAGCCCTTTCATGTTGATGTATGGTTTTCAGCCACGTTCACCAGTGTCGGTGGGACTGGCGAATGAGAAAATCAGTCAGGTTAAGGATTTTATCCAAGACCATATGGATATGTTGCGCCTTGCACGATTAAATGTTCATCAAGCGCAAGATCGTTACAAGAAGTTTGCGGACCAGAAACGTAGGCCACTTCACTTTCAAGAAGGTGATTGGGTGTTTCTGAAGGTACCAGAAAACTCCATCAGTTTAAAAACGGGTCCCGTACCAAAATTATCGCCCCGATTTTGTGGACCGTTTAAGATACTCAAGAAGGTGGGCCCAGTAGCCTATAAACTTGAGTTACCAGCACATTCCAAGGTTCATCCCATCTTTCACGTAAGCCGTTTGAGGAAACGCCTTATGGGTCATGAAAGGCCGGTGGATGATTCTTTCTTGGTAGAATATGTGGAACCCCCAATACTGCCTCATGAACCAGAAAGAGTATTGGATTATCACATGTTACATACTCGCCACCAAGTTCGGAAACAAGCTCTTATCAAGTGGAAGGACCGTCCAGAGGAAGGCTCCACTTGGGAAAACATTAGTGTGATGAGGAAACGTTTCCCCACTTTTGTTTTCGAGGACGAAAACTCTTTTCGAAGGGGGGAGTAATGTCAGGACTATGGTCCTACGGAAGTCAAACCCTAGCATAAGTTAATAGCTTTCGGAGTCTCGAGAGTATTATTAGTGCTAGCGGGGTTCAGGGGTTAATGGGCGTTAGGGTTTGGTCGATGTGTGTACACATCTAAGTTAGCACGGCTCTTAAGTAAGATGGGCGGCCGGGCTAGGAGGTGTGGACACAGGCCAGGGTTTTGGTATAAAACCCAACGAGAAACCCTAACTCGTCATTATATGGTTGGGAGGTGAACCGACTTCCACCCTCTCTTCTTCTCCACGCCGAGGCTATGGCGGCTTGAGGAAGACGCAGCCGTAGCGGAGGCGTTACACCTTAGTTTAGCATTGTGATTAGTGTAAAATTAGTTTATGATTAGGTAAATATCTTGTTATTAGGATTTGTAGTTAGGAGAGCTCGATCCATGATTTCAACATAGTATCAGAGCTTAGGTTTAGCTCTCCTAGTTGAAGTTCAACTCATTATCAAATGAGCTGAACTTAAACTTTATCAAATGATAAAGTTTAGGAGGATTAACATTTCTCTCATTTTTTATGCATCATCATGAAGAGATTAGGAGGCCATTAGGGGACTCCATGCAATATTAGGGTCTCACACATTAAGATTAGAGAGTTTCCCTTTTAAGTGGCTTCTATTTAGAATTCGAATTTTTCCTAATCTTTAGTAGAGCATTAGTGAGAGAGAATTGCAAGAAGACAACTAAATAGCATTGAAGCTTGCTAGTGAGTCGGTCTCTCCTAGTAGGTGCACAATAATAGAAGGAGAAGGAGATTAGACATGCCTCTACAAAGAACCCATTCATGAGACTCCAAAACCACCATCAAGCACATTTTAACGGCAGCTTGGCATTGCTAAGAAGTTTCAGTCCATTATAGACACCAAAGGCAAGGAACTCTCCATCGGCAAAAATAGCAGTGGTGGTGGGCAGCATAAAAGGAGTCGTAAGAAGAAGCCATCACCACCAGAAATAGCAGCCATTATTGCTAGCAAGAAAATAAGCACACAAAAACCCAAGCAGCAAAAGAAATAAGAAGTTGGTGTCTTATATTTCCAATAGAGTGTAGCAGAGATAGAGACACTCTTTAGCTACAGCAATCATCATATAGCAAAGCATACTCAGTACCAAAGAAGCACTAAAGAAGAATTATCTCGAGTCCCAACAGAGAGCGCAGAGTTGGATAGAGAGGCCACTGTTTTAGTGGTCATTATAGCAAAGCAATTACAAGACAAGGGCTAGGTTGCCACAACGAGCAGTAGTGCTCCTTAAGGGCTTATTCACATAGATTGTAGTGCATTATTTCTATGGGGGATGCACCAACATGGATATCATCGGCATCATGTGGCTCATAGTCTTTGACACCAACAGTATCATCGACATGTGCGTCGACACAAAAATCACCAATGCAATGTTCATCAATAAAAAATGTTCTCAATAAAATATTGTAACTCTTGTAAAAGTAGCCAAATGAGCACATGCTAGTGTGTGTGAAAAAGAAAAATTACAATCTTTGTAAAAATGCTTCAACCACATGAGTATGCAAGCATTGGTGACAACCATAAATGGGAAATTGCATCTAATCCACACATCAAAGAAGCTACCCACCTCACTACCAAAAAATTGTAAATCCTAATTCCTACAAAAAGTGTTTGTATAGCCTCTGGGGGACCGATGATGTACCCAAAGCTAGAAATTCATCCCACCTAAGAGACAAAGTAGCATTAAGGGGGGGAAGTGCCAAAGTAGCACATGGGCCAAGGTTGCTCATAGCACATAGGGAAATGTAGAAAGGAAAAATTCAAAAAACATTATGTAACCAACATCCAACCACCTTGAGTAGCGCAAAGATTTGGCACCAAGGGGGGGTGTTAAGAAATGTGGTGCCAAAGAGCACCAAGGAAAATATGGAGTGAGTGTGAGAAGCCACATCACCAAGTGAGAATTATCCCACATGCAAGAGAAAGGCCAAGTTATTCTCTCCTCATATAAAAGGAGGACATTTCAAGCATTGGAATATAAGCACAACATCTCAAGTCTTTTTATGAGTACAAGTTTTCATCTTGTAACCTAACTTAATTTGAGTCTAAACCTTAATTTGCACACACTCATGATGAGCGTTTTTCATTTCTATCCACCTTAGTTTATCATTATGTAGGATTAGTTTATGATTAGGTAAATATCTTGTTATTAGGATGTGTAGTTATAGGAGAGCTCGATCCATGATTTCAACAATGGCAAGTGTTGAGAAGGGCACCACTACTATTCTTTCTTTTGAACGTAAGGGAGAATGGTAGTGGTGCCATTCTCCCCTTCTCAATGTGATGGGATTGCAGGCCTTGAGAATGGTAGTGGCGAATGGAATCAATGCCATTCTTCTCTGAATATATGGGAGAATGACAGTGTTGCAATTCTCCCTTTTAAGGTGATGGGAGGCCTTGAAAATGGCACAACTGCCATTCTTCCTTGAATGTAAGGGAGAATGGAACCACTCCATTCTTCCTTGAATGTAAGGGAGAATGGTACCACTGTCATTCTCCCCTTTAAGGTGATGGGGGAGGCCTTGAGAATCCCATCACTGCCATTCTTCCGTGAATGTATGGGAGAATGGTAGTGTGGTGACATTCTCCCCTTTAAGGTGATGGGGGAGGCCTTGAGAATCCCATCACTGCCATTCTTCCTTGAATCTATGGGAGAATGGTCGTGTGGTGACATTCTCCCCTTGAAGGTGATGGGAGTCCTTGAGAATGTCAGCACTGCCATTCTTCCTTAAATGTAATGGAGAATGGCACCACCTCCACTTGCCCTTTCAAGGTGATAGGAGGACTTGAGAATGGCAACACTTCCATTATTTCTTGAATAGAAGGCAGAATGGCAGTGTTAACATTATTCCCTTCAAGGTGATGGGAGGCCTTAATAATGGCACCACTGCCATGCTTATTTGAATGTAAGGGAGAATGGCAATGATGCCATTCCCCCATTCAAGATGATGGTTTGCCTTGATAATGACACCATTGCCATTCTTCCTTGAATTCAAGGGTTGAATTCAAAGGAGAATGGCAGTGGGGAATTTCTCCCCTTAAGGTAATGGGAGGGCTTAAGAATGGGAGGGCTTAAGAATGGCACCACTCTAATTATTCCTTAAATGTAAGAGAGAAAACCAATGAAGATGCATTTCCCTTGAGTTCCTTACAAGCAAACGCGCGCACACACACACACACACACACACACAACAACAACAACAACAAAAGGAAGCCACCATCCTTGGAGGAAGCTGGGTCCAAAATGCTACAAGTAGTGTTGACATCATTGATGACCTACTTGGGTGATAGCTACCGCACTTGTGCCACTCACATATGGTTGGTGAGATAATGGTAATGTGCCACTCTAGTGGATGAAAAGTTGTGTGATAGCCACTTTGGAGTACTAGAGTTATGGAATAGTTATAACACGAGCTTATGTAGTCCAGTTCACACTATATGGAGGACCACCAACCATTGAGTGTTATTATAGGAAAGTACTTTCCCTCATGGTTTGTACTCTTATCTTTTTAGTTGTATGGTTTTAGAGAACAGAAGAAGATAGCAGAAAATGTAGTCATCCATCTCTCTTGGCATATTGCTCTCATGGGAGGCCTTGATAATAGTAGTGGTGCCATTCTCCACTTAAAGGTTGGGATGCCTTGATAATGGCACCACTCACATTCTTCTTTTTGAATGTAAAGGAGATGGCAATGGTGCCATTCTCTCCTTCAAGGTGATGGAAGGTCTTGAGAATGACACCACTACCATTCTTCCTTGAATGTAAGGAAGAATGGTAGTGGTGCCATTCTTCCCTTCTCAATGTGATGTAATGGCAGGCCTTGAGAATGGCAGTGGTTCCATTCTCCCTTTTAAGGTGATGGCAGGCCTTGAGAATGATGCCACTGCCATTCTTCCTTGAATTTAAGGAAAAATGGCAGTGGTACCATTATCCATTAAGGTGATGGGAGGCCTTAATAATGGCACCACTCCATTCTTCCTTGAATGTAAGAGAGAATGGCAATGGTACCATTGTCCCCTTAAAGGTGATGAGATATCTTTATAATGGAACCACTGCTATTCTTCTCTGAAAGAATTTGAGAATAACAGTGGTGTAATTCTCCGCTTCAAGGTGATGGGAGGCCTTGAAAATGGCACCACTGCCACTCTTCCTTGAATTTAAGGGAGTTCCATTCTCCCCTTCAAGGTGATGGGAGGCTTTGAGAATGGCATCACTGCCATTCTCCCCTTCAAGGTGATGAGAGAATGTCACCATTGCATTTCCCTTTCAAGGTGATGGGAGACCTTGACAATGGCACCACTTCCATTATTTCTTGAATGTAGGGAAGTATGGAAGTGGTGCCATTAGCCCCTTCAAGGTGATGGGAGGCCTTGAGAATGGCACCACTACCATTCTTCCTTGAAGGTAAGGGAGAATGACAATGATGCCATTCTCCCATTCAAGGTGATGGGATGCCTTGAGAATGGTGCCACTGCCATTCTTCCTTGGATTAAATGGAGAATGGCAGTGGTGTCTTTCTCCCCTTAAGGTAATGGAAGGCCTTGAGATTAGCACCACTTCCATTCTTCCTTGAATGTAAGGGAGAATGGCATTGGGGTGCCATTCTTCCCTTAAAGGTGATGGGATGTCTTTTGAATGTCTGCACTACCATTCGTCTTTCAATGTAAGGGAGAATGATAGTGGTGCCTTCAAAATGGCACCAATGTAAGGGAGAATGGCACCACTTCCATTCTTCCTTGAATGTAAGGGAGAATGGCACCACTTCTATTCTTCCTTGAATGTAAGGGAAAATGGCAGTCTCGTGACACTCTCCCCTTCAAGGTGTTGGGAGGCCTTGAGAATGGCACTACTTCCAATTTTTATTGAATGTAAGGGAGAGTGGCAGTGCTGACATTCTCCCCTTCAAGGTGATGGGAGGCGTTCAGAATGGCACCATAGCCATTGTTCCTTGAACATAAGGGACAATGGCAGTGGTGCAATTCTCCCCTTCAAGGTGATGGAAGGTCTATAGAATGGCACCACTTTTACTCTTCCATGAACGTAAGGGAGAATGAAAATGGTGTCATTCTCCCCTTCAAGGTGATGGGATGTTTTGAGAATGGCACCAGTGCCATTCTTCCTTGAATGTAAGGGATAATAGTAGTGGTGCCATTCCCCCCTTCAAGGTGATGGGATGTTTTGAGAATGGCACCAGTGCCATTCTTCCTTGAATGTAAGGGATAATAGTAGTGGTGCCATTCCCCCCTTCAAGGGTAATGGGATTCCTTGATAATGGCACCAATCACATTCTTTTTTAAATGTAAAGGAGATGGCAGTGGTGCCATTCTCCCCTTCAAGGTGATGGGAGGTTTTGGGAATGGCATCACTATCATTCTTCCTTGAATGTTTGAATGTAAGGGAGAATAGTAGTGGTACCATTCTCCCCTTCTCAATGTGATCGGATGGCCGGCCTTGAGAATGGCAGTGGTTCCATTTTCCCCTTTAAGGTGATGGGAGGACTTGAGAATGATACCACTGGCATTCTTCCTTGAATTTAAGGGAGAATGATAGTAGTGCCATTATCCCCTTAAGGTGATGGGAGGCCTTAAGACTGGCACCACTCTATTCTGTCTTAAATGTAAGGGAGAATGGCAATGGTGCCATTGCCCCTTAGGTGATGAGATGTCTTTAGAATGGAACCACTGGCATTCTTCTTTGAATGTATGGGAGAATGATAGTGGTGCAATTCTCCCCTTCGAGGTGATGGGAGGCCTTGAAAATGGCACCAATGCCATTCTTTCTTGAATGTAGTGGAGAATGGCACCATTGCCTTTCTCCCCTTGAAGGTGATGGGAGGCCTTGAGAATGGCAACATTGCCATTCTTCTTTGAATGTAATGGAGAATGGCACCACTGCATTTGCCCTTTCAGGGTGATGAGAGGCCTTGAGAATGGCACAACTTCCATTCTTTCTTGAATGTAAAGAAGAATGGCAGTGGTGCCATTCTCCCCTTCAAGGTTACGGGAGGCCACCTTGAGAATGGCACCACTACCAATCTTCCTTGAAGGTAAGGGAGAATGGCAATGATGCCATTCTCCCATTTTGTGGCTTTTTTCCCTTAAGGTGATGGGAGGGATTAAGGATGGAACCATTGTCATTCTTCCTTAAATGTAAGGGAAATGGCATTGCTACCATTCTCCCCTTAAAGGTGATGAGATGTGTTTTCAATGGCTACACTCCCATTCTTCTTTCAATGTCAGGGAGAATGACAGTGGTTTTTTGAAAATGGAACCATTGCCATTCTTCCTTCAATGTAACGGAGAATGGTACCACTGCCATTCTCCATTTCAAGGTGATGGGATGCCTTGAGAATGGCACCACTTCCATTCTTTCTTGAATGTAAGGGAGAATGGTAGTATTGACATTCTCCCCTTCAAGGTGATGGGAGGCCTTGAGAATGGCATGACTGCCTTTCTTCCTTGAACGTAAAGGAGAATGGCAATGGTGCCATTCTCCCCTTTAAGGTGATGTGAGGTCTTGAGAATGGCACCACTTTCATTCTTCCATAAATGTAAGGGAGAATTAAAATTGTGCCATTCTCCCCTTTAAGGTGATGGGATTCTTTTAGAATGGCACCACTGCCATTCTTCCTTGAATGTAAGGGATACTAGTAGTGGTGCCATTCAAGACAAATTTAGGAATTTTGGGAATTATTCGAGTCCCATTTCTTATAGGATTGATTGGAAAATCGGTATTTTTGTGTAGTTTGAGCTAACATCTATTTGTTGGTGCACTCTTTGTGCCATTAGATTATATCTTGACACAACTATTTGGCATATTTGTTTGTAGTTGTATAGATACATACGTCAATGCAACAATATTGGAAGGACAAGGGAAACATGACACTAAACTTAATTGAGATTATACAACACCTTTTATATGACGAAGATAATGTTAAATACTATCTCCACTTTGAGACATTGAAGTAAAAACATGGGCTTTATTTAATTTGCCAAAAGAATTCTAAATATCACTTAAAAAGGAACCTTAGAAATGAGAGATCTCTAAAGGGTGTGGTGTTAGAAACAAAAAAACAAAAAGTAATGACAGTAACAATGTGCTAAGTTTACGATTGATCCACAGATAAAAACCCATCTTAGACACTATATCAAGATTATAAATCATGATATATATGCTCAAATTTGAGGGACATTGAAGTAAAAACATGGGATAATAATGCCAAAGAACACTTGGAAAAGGAACCTTAGAATTGAGGGATCTCCAAAGAGTGTGGTGTTTAGAAACACCAAAAGCAATCAAATTTCAATGAGATTGTTACATTCAAGTTTACAATTCATCCGAAGACAAAAACCCTTCGTAGACACTTTGTCAAGATAATAATTGAGTACAAATTGTATCTCAAACATAGTGTTTTCTCGTGTATTTCTCCAATACATACAAAGTTTCTCTATCATAAGCTCCTTCATTTACTAAAGTGTTGCAAGTATACTCCTGTTTGTTCTTTGCATAAATCCAACCAAGTAACCATGCGCTGATTGTTGTCTCCAAAAAACTTTGAAGCTCCTCTATATTTTGATTCCGCATCTTTGGAAAAATCAAGTAGGTTCCGGGCATATTCCACATTACATTGTAGAGGGTATCATAAAAAATTAGCATGTTATTTCCATCCAGGTCATGAAAAATTCTCCATGCTATATCCAAGTTTTTGTGGTATACAAATCGATATCCAATTAGAAGATCCGTCTTTTGACATGCTGCCTGCCCTGCTACGACCTTAAACTTTTGATGGTGCTGAGGAAAGCACAACTTAAGAATGCATCGAGTCCTTTGTAGTCTATTAGTACTCCAGATCCATACCTCAAACCATTGCATACAAAAATCAACGAAAGTGAATGCATCTTTGCGAATCAAATGCCAAACACTTGTATTCTCTTCCACAAGATGCATATGTTTGGCCCAGTCTGGACATACATCACCATGTTGCATCTCAATGGTCTTAAGTAAAACACCATTGAGTTCAAGTATCAATACTCTTCTTTGTTTCCTTATTGTATATGGGGGTGCTGGAACTCTTTTGCTTCTAGGTACATTATGAGTCACCAATGATTGGTGCCACCTCAATAGTAAGTTTTCTGTACACTTGAAATCAAAGCTATATGCTTCAACATATCCTGTTGAAAACAAAATGTATGGTTAATGGACATTCAAAATTTTAAATAAATATATTATGTGCCAACAACATAAATTCATCCATGATATGGATGGTCTTAAACCTTCATAGACAAATGCTCCAATACCTCAGAAGTTCAACCAAAAAATAAAAGAGCGAGTATATTGTCAATGCTAAATTTCATCAAATTTATTGAATATGATGTATAAAAGATTTTCACTTGAGATAATTGAGTCTATCCAAATTAAATTATAATATTCATAGCCTTATACCTTGACAAGGCAATATCTTCAATAAAAAACAAACACATCGTCATTGCAAATCGAATTGCAAATATTGACAAAAGAGATAATCAAATGACATTAAGTTTGGAGTACAATGGCATTTGATTGCTTGATACAATAGTGTAAAGATTTGGCTCGTACAATCCAAAATTAAACCCATCTAAGCACATTGTTTTGGCCAAAGCCTAAGTCTATCTTATGGGCTTTTAGTACAAAATGGCTCCAAACATTCTGCACCCAACAAGTCTTGATATTTGTGCAGATCCCATACTTCAAACTGCACATTTAGACCTCAAAAATGGTTTCCTTCAACCTACAGCAACAACTAGTATGGGTTAGGTTGGAATTTGATTATACTGTCAATGTTTAATGAAACCAGACATTATCCTACCCATAAGCTCACTGTAAGCCTTTTGTAGCCTTGATATGTATGCTTTTGCTGCAACTCCACTTATGAGATGACCACGATCATATCCCAAGCGAGTAGCATAAGCAATAGCGTGTTGATCACTCAAAATCCTTGTTTTGTAACACACTTTTAACAAGCTTAGCTGGTCTTTGGATAGTAATGGTACTCCAGCTTTGGGTGCCAACATTGCTAGATCCTTGCTTATGGATTCTACTTCTCTTTTTTTCCCTCTTGATTGGACATACTTTAGCTTATCACCATACAATGGTAAGTGTGAAGATGCACAAGATGAGTTTTCCACTTCATCTGAATATTCGTTGAGCTCTTCTCTCAAAAATTGGGAGGTGAATTGGAGCCATTCTTCCAGTACATCTTGAAAATCGATAAATAAATTATGACCATGTGTGATAGGAGATTGACCTAGCCGATTAAGCAAAATAATAGACCTAATGTCATTTGTATTATTTAGATTTAAAAGGTAGGGTAGAAGGTCATTGCACAGTATGTAGTCGTGCCCTCCTTGAAGACTTTCAGGGAAGAGACAGTTGTCTTTTGGATTAACACATCCCTTGAAAGGGCTAATAAGCAATGTATTCTTCTTATTGCAAATATCTTGGCACTAATTCCAAACCTTGAGTAAAGGTTTAAACATAGCCTCAAGAGTAGGCTTATCTGGCCTATACACTTTTCGAAGATTATGGATATAACATTCTTCTTGTCCCCACACCATAAAGAAATGATATTTCTTATGTGCATTCTTATGTGCATACTGTTCAAGAGTGTTTACATAGGCACAAACATTCTTGTGTAGTAGCATGGTGGACTAAATACCAACATGAAAGCAATGGCAAATCTCATCCAAAAATTCAAAAACCTGGGGCGAATAACAACTATGGTGCGACCAATATCAATTCGAATACAATTTGTTTGTGGATGCCTCTTCTCTTCTTTCTTGAGTAAAACTCCATTAAGATCAAGTATAAGTGCATGTTTGTTTATGGTGATTGCACGAGGAATATTTTCTGCATACGATACAGAAGAATGATAACACTTTAATGTGTTTACATAATTAACAATGTTAAAACAAGTGATCCTATATTATCAACAATGAGAGCTAATTACAACAAAACATCCACAAGTTTACTTTTGTTTCATGCTCCCATACTCATCTATGACGGTGGCTCCTAGACTTGATTGTATTTCCCTATTGATTGGTGAAGATTGAAATACTAATCTATCTCCATCTCTCTCAAAAGAATATAAACTTCCTAGAGGCCTACTCTTTTGTGTATCGGAACGTTGTCGTGACGTGGACGGTGTCGCTGGGAAAGTGCGAGACTTCTGGCTGTGAGAGTAGCTTCCGAATCCCAAGCATTAAATGTCTTCTCAGCTTCTCATAGAACAAGGTATAGCATGGTTTTATCTCAATCTCTTGTCTCATGCATACATTCAATGGGATTGTCTCCACAACTCATACAAGACACACTCATCTTCGACTCTGATGACATATACTATATGTTTGTACAATATGATTGACATGCAACAACACTCACGAGACAAAACAAATAAAACTCACAAGATATCATCAAATACAAAGGTATACATATCTTCATCAGCATATGCATGCCGACAGCCCATAGCATAGCTTTAGCAGAATTTGATATCTTCCACAAGAAAGAGACAGACCCTCCTCATACAAAAAACAACAGCTTGATGTAGGCTTTCTCTCCACATCTTCACGACAGCAGCATCATGGCTCTGCTTATGGACCATTTCGGCGCGATCCAGCAGCCTTGCGGCCCTCTGTGCTCACCTCTGCACTGTACCCCTTCAGGACCCGTGGTAACCACCAAACCTTCTCCACGTGTGGTCTGCTCTGCAGCGCCTCCTAGCTCTTTGTCACCAGGTAGTTTCTTGCAGCAGGCCTCTCCCTTCATACTAGGCGGCAGCTCCCTTTTCTGTTCTGGCTTTGCTCCTGGCCACTACTCTCCACGCTTTCCTCCTCCTCTTCACGATCACTCCGACCCTTCTCTACAGCAAATGCATCACCCATTTACGCCTCCAGCTAGCGCACCAGCCACCACACACCTTGACGCCAGCTGTTCCACTTAACGCACTGCATAGCCCCTCTATTACCAGCCCACACATGGCTGCGCTCAACGGCTTTCCTCACGTGCCCTCCACGCTTGTAGCCTGTCTCCACACTTCGCCACAATGGCGTCTCCACTAGCAGCACTTCACAAGGGAGTCCCCCTTTCTTTGGTTGCAGCTGGCTCTCTACGCCCACCCTGGCTGCCTTCAGAGCCCCCCTTCTTCACCAAAGCTTCCCTCTCTGCTGCAGTGTCCCAGCGGCCTATTCCCTTCCTGCACCCCCCCGGCTCTTCACTCTTACCCAGGCCCTCTCCCAGCCGCCTCTTAGTGTACATGTCCCCTTTGCAGCTCCTCTGCAGTCGTGAGCTCTCCAAAACCCAAAACAAACACCAGCCCACGTGCCAGACTTCTCTGCCCGCCAGCCCACACTTCTTTCCTGTGTGTCCGCTGCTCTGCTGGAGAAGCCTCCCCTGCCTCTACACGACGGCCACTCCACACTATCTTCTCTGCAGAGAATGACGAGGCCCCCCTCAACACGGACACACCCTTTTTTTTGCAGCCCACGCCAGACTCGCCACCTTCGCCAAGCTTCTAGGACCTGCTGGCAGCAGCGCTGGCATCAAAAGTAAACAGCCAAGTGGCCTCCACACATTAATATTATTTTTTATTTCTTAAAACTTCAATGATGGCCACCCTCAAGCCTTGATTTCACACCATTTCTCAAAGATACATCGGCCATATCAATAATCTTTTATTTCCCATGCTCCACATACTTCTATCACAATCCACGATGATGTCCGCTCATGCTTGGGGATGCCCACACATTCAAGGCCCATCTCTAAATGCCCTGTATACCCCAAAAGAAATCAACCATGCCAGTGTATCACTTTATAATTGAAATCACACTATATTTGAACTCCTATTTACAGAGTACTAGCATATCAAGCCCATGTACAGTTTATACATCACTGTTTGCATGTCCTTGTCTCTGAATTCATGTGAATTGATCACAGAGAAGATTTTTCCTACTTGGACATGCCACAGCACGACATGCGCCCCCTCTAAACCTGCACATCCTCCGGTATGTGCCAAGTCATCATCAAGATCCACATATATCTGAATGTCATCTTCATACATTAATCAGCAAAAAGAACCTGTCATCTGGCCAACCCCCATGTTTGGAACACTTTAAAGTGTTTCAAATCAAGCTTTGGTATCCATAAACATCAAACAAGTAAAAAAAGCAAAGCCTTCCTGATTATCCACCATTGTTCTGCATTCAATCCCCAAATACATTTATCATGGTTGCCAACAATCCATATACCATGATCAAATACCCATTTGCATTCCACATGAGCCTGCTCCATTGACTTATAACATATCCTTGGTTCAAATACACATAATGGCATCATAGCAAGCCATTCATCACATTGTGCTCTTTTGCATATTACCTCCTCATCTATCTTCACCACCAATGTGCTGTCAAAGCCTTTACATGCTTCACATGCATCTATGCAAACTGGTGCAAGAAAATCAAGGTGTGATGCTACATCAAAATGTCCCGGTCCATCAATAGCATAAACATCAAAAGCATCATCTTTGTCATGTAAACAAAACACATCTCTAGCATCATCAAGAGTGCAAGAAGCCTCATTCATAGATTGTTGGTTACCGATGTTTGCAAATAGAAACTCATCATCACCAAACAGCTGAGCCATCCCAAGATCCTCACTGTCTTGAGCAATAGACTCATCCACATAAACATTAACTTCACTAAACTGATCCTCTAACAAAACCTGCTTGTCTTGAAAGAGAAACTCCAAACAAAAACCACCATCTGCAAAGCAAACATCCTCTGAAACAACATCCGTGTACGACTTCCGGTCACATATGCACTATCCTCCATAACATCATTAGCAACATGCATATCATCAACACCTTGAACACTGTCAAACAAACATGGCAAAGCATTCATAGAAGCATCATAACCATCATCCATGGCATCTCCTTTGTCATTTTCCCTCTTACGCTTTTCCTCTACCTGTGCCTCATTATTCTGGCATTTTGCAATGTAGGCATGAACAGATAAATTATGAGAGTAGTCATTGTAATAGCATTAGGCCTCTTATGAGCATAAAGTGCCCGGCCGGCCATAGTTTAAGTTTGTGTGAACACTTATAGCCATGTATATAAGGAACAGGTCCTTTCTCAACAACATTTGACAAGAATCCTGCCACACAAAGGGACATCATCAAAGGCCAAATTCTTCAAATGATGAATGTTGCTTCAATGAATCAAATGAGGAACCGAGAATCACCATCTCATTCTAATTGATTAAGTCTACATTTCTCCGGATCCATCCCTCTTCCCTCCCATTATTAACATCTCTTAGTGTCCCCACCCACTAACAAAAATCACATGTAACCTTGCCGATGATTGCCAAAAACAAATTGAGCAAAAAAAGGGGCTCACATAAATATAAAAATGTAATCATTCACAAACCCCCACCCGCCATCCCGTTAGGAATTCCCAATACACCACTAACCTCTTCATTCATTAACTAGCTTTTCTTATTTCTCCCAGAGAAACAAAAACCATTGAACGTCACTCAACATCAACGCCATTAACAAATCCTTTTTATTCTCCCCACAAAGATCTTCAATGCAATCACGCGGACGCGATCCCCATCAAGAAGGGGGAAATGTTAACCCAATTCTAGGGTTAACAAGAGCTACCACCATTGTCTTACATCAAGGAGTCATGATAGATACACCAAAGGGTCATACATTCAAGATATAAAGCCATAGTGTCCAAAGCTACAACTTGGATGGGTGCCCGTAATGGTGTCACGGAGTATTTATGGCAATTCTTGCTTCAAGAGCATGTGGTAGCAAGATAGGATGAAGTCCTAAGTGATGTACTTTATGGATATATTATGAGAGTAGTCATTATAATAGCATTAGGCCTCTTATGAGCCTAAAGTGCTCGGTCGGTCACAGTTTAAGTGAGTGTGAACACTTATGGCCATGTTTATAAGTGAATTTCTCTCATAATACAACATACTCTCCCATTGTAAGATCCCTGTTCCCACCGAGCAACAGATTCGGGATACTAGCAGCGGAAGTAGCACTTCTCGCGCGGGACAGGGGTCCCACACTCGGGGCCTCACCCACGGATATCCGGATAAGAAACTAATCCGTCGGTTGTTCCAAAACCGAACCCGGAAAAACTTCCTTTACCGGAAAGCACGGGTGATTCCACCAGGATAACTTTTTACTCTAACGTAGTCAAGATCATTTTTGATCGAGCTGATCCAATTGCATCTATAAGATACTTGGTCAGATCAAGGAAGAAACTTGCACTTGGATCATTGGGATCAACGCTTTTTTCCCCATTCAAGAGGCACAACCGTTGATTCCTATCCATAGAACAGTTACTGTCCGGGATTTATTTTATCTATCGTAAAAACAAAAGTTTGAGTCTCGATTTACGGATCCATCAGTCCAGCCTAACCCCATCCAGTCCCATGGGTTAGCCAACCGCCCAACCACTGTAGTGATGGGATCCAATTAAGAATTTGGTTAGGTTTTGTCCCGGGTACCAAGGAAAAGAGTTCCAAGGCCCCCTAGCCGGATGTTCATGCAAAATAAAACTAGTCACACCACTCACACACCCAATATGAAATTGCCTTTTTCAACCAGATTCAACCAGTTTAAAACAATCCTTTAATAAAACCATAGTATCACTGATCACAATCTTCCAATTTATCCCATTGATTCTTAATTTCCCATCATTCCTTCATCAGAGTATATATGGCATCATTGGCAACTAGAACGCTCAGGGGCCGTTTCGATAGTTCCTAGCCCTTAATACTCGGCAATATAATCACTTATCAAGATGGACTCTCGTTGAAGATCAGCAAGATCAACCAACAGATCCATATAAGGGGCCATGGACTCATCCATTGAAGACCAGCAAGGTCAATCAACCAGATCCATGCCCGATTTCAGAAAACAACTCCAACTCTGTTCCAATATCTTCCTCGACGCACGCGTGGGTATCCTAGGCGACCCAGAGCCCGAGCACCGTATGGTCAGCACCCTCTAGGATCCTTCGCAGGTGACCTAGCGCTTCACGCATAGGCCGCTTCCTTGGCCCCTCATCCACCGTACCGGAAGCTCACCATTTTAATCGCACCGAGGCTGGTCAAGACCTCGGCCGACCTTGCTACGCGAGACGTCCTTCATTGACTCCCCGTCAGCAGTTGCAACTTTACCATCACGACTTTAATCACAAGACGGTCAAAATGCTCCCCCCAGCATTCTTGACATAAAACAATCATTTACAAACAGCATTTACAAACAGCATTTACAAACAGTTTACAATACAATTTCTATTTTAACTTTCATTTTTCCACATTATCCCTCATCAATCTACATTACTTATTCCATATTCCATTTGTATGTATACTCATCCCATCACATCATTTCCATCTCATCACTTCAGATTCCCTCACATCACATATCGTATAATCACATCCATACATCCACATCTATATGCGTACATTCACATCTACATGCATACATCTACATCTCTATGCATACATCCACATCCACATTCACATTCACCTCCATACATCTACATCTATATGCATATATCCACCTCCACATTCACATCCACATCTATACATCTACATCTACATGCATACATCCACCTCTACATCCACATCTACATCTATACACCTACATCTACATGCATACATCCACATCTCCATTCACATCTACATCTATACATCTACATCTACATGCATCCATCCACCTCCACATCCACATCTACATCTATACACCTACATCTACATGCATACATCCACATCTCCATGCATACATCCACCTCCACATTCACACTCACACCCATACCTCTACATCTACATGCAAACATCCATATCTCCATGCATAATAATATTCTTTTAATTAATCTAGGATGATAGTTCCTAGAATACGGTAGGAAGTCCTCTTTTTATACTTTGAATAAAATTATTTTATGCGTAATTTCTATAAAAATTTTGCCATAGCTCCGCTACTATGACTAATAAGTCTCAATTTTTTCTAAGGGATAAGGTTTATCATTAAGAAAATAATTAGAATAGTCTCTAATTGGATCATCAATCCATAATGGTCTCTAATTGGATCATTAAGAAAATAATTAGAATGGTCTCTAATTGGATCATCAATCCATAATGGTCTCTAATTGGATCATTAAGAAAATAATTAGAATGGTCTCTAATTGGATCATCAATCCATAATGGTCTCTAATTGGATCATTAAAAAAATAATTAGAATGGTCTCTAATTGGATCATTAAGAAAATAATTAGAATGGTCTCTAATTGGATCATCAATCCATAATGGTCTCTAATTGGATCATTAAGAAAATAATTAGAATGGTCTCTAATTGGATCATCAATCCATAATGGATTGAATCATCAATATACATAAACTAAAAGTATAGAAAAAAGCCATTAATTTGGCCTCAAGCCTAGCTTAATCTTGGATTAAGGAAAAGCCTTATGAAAAGCTTCGTTTGGATTGAAAAGGATCATGAGTATGACCATTTCTTAAGTGAGAGAGAGAGAAAAACCATTAGAATTAAATATAAATAGAATTTTATGTAATTCTTTACTATCATTACTTAATTAACTTCAATAGCATTTCAAAAACCATACCAATTAAGCTTCTCAAGCTTGAGAGGGGTTGAGAAGAGAGAATCATTGAGAAGTTATAGAAAAGAACAAAATTCACTATACTTATCTTATAATTTGCTTGATTCTTTGATCACGGTAGAGGCCCCCAACCAATCAATTGGTTTAGTATGTTGATGGAGCCACCAATGGGGATTGAAGAAAGAGAGAAGTATCAAAAACTAGTGAATTATTAAAGAATTCACAATTCTTGGCTTAGGTAGAGTAGAGTAACAATGCATAAGACACTCTATATTTTGGCTTAGGTGGAGTAGAGTAACAAAGCATAAGACACTATATATTTTGGCTTAGGTGGGTAGAGTAACAAAGCATAAGACACTATATATTTTGGCTTAGGTGGAGTAGAGTAACAAAGCATAAGACACCATATATTTTGGCTTAGGTGGAGTAGAGTAACAAAGCATAAGACACCATATATTTTGGCTTAGGTGGAGTAGAGTAACAAAGCATAAGACACCATATATTTTGGCTTAGGTGGAGTAGAGTAACAAAGCATAAGACACCATATATTTTGGCTTAGGTGGAGTAGAGTAACAAAGCATAAGACACCATATATTTTGGCTTAGGTGGAGTAGAGTAAAAGCATAAGACACCATATATTTTGGCTTAGGTGGAGTAGAGTAACAAAGCATAAGACACCATATATTTTGGCTTAGGTGGAGTAGAGTAACAAAGCATAAGACACTATATATTTTGCAACAAGGGGAGGCTTCTATTTATAGGAAAATTTGAGCTCCTAACCAAACAAACTGATTCTAGAATTTTCCAAGTCAGTTTGGTCACTTTTTGACCATTTTTAGGTCAGTTAAGCTAACTTTTTGGAACTAGACTTGAATGAGGAGAGAGGAGAGATGAAATATCTCAATTTTTATGAGTTTAAAACTCATTCAAGCATGTGAAATATGCACCTCCTTTAAAGAACTCTCCTTCCTTACATATGTGTCATAGTTTTTTTATTAATAAACCTTGTACATTTTCAACTCTTCATCTTATGTGAAATATGCACCTCCTTTAAAGAACTCCCCTTCCTTACATATGTGTTTTTTTTTACTAATAAACCTTGTACATTTTCAACTCTTCATCTTATGTGAGCATTTACTCCTTTTTGGATACCCAAAATATTTCATATTTTTAATATTGCTCATAGTTTTTTACTAATAAACCTTGTACATTTTCTACTCTTCATCTTATGTGAAATATGCACCTCCTTTAAAGAACTCCTCTTCCTTACATATGTGTCATAGTTTTTTTTTTACTAATAAACCTTGTACATTTTCAACTCTTCATCTTATGTGAAATATGCACCTCCTTTAAAGAACTCCCCTTCCTTACATATGTGTTTTTTTACTAATAAACCTTGTACATTTTCAACTCTTCATCTTATGTGAGCATTTACTCATTTTTTGGGTATCTTCTTTTTACAAATTGGATTTATCTCCTCCCTACACATGTATTGATGCTATTGGCCCATAGGAACCTTAATTGGACCATAGTCTAAAGATTTCTGAAAATCTAGACCCTTAGACTAAGGTTCTTTATACCTATTTCCAATTAATTCCAATTGCACATTGGAAAATTCTTTTTGAATTTCTGTTTCAGGGGAACTTATTTTAATAAGATGAGTTATTTTTCTATCCAAAAATATTCATAATCTGAATATTCTCTCTCTAGAATAATTTTCTCTCTCTAGGCTAAAACAGTTAGAAACAAGGTCTTTATATTTCTGAAGAGAGGTTGATTACAGGGGAAGGTACTAGACATCAAAAAAGGGGTTGGGGGAGGAATCTTACACCCATTGTGCAATTGAGTCTTGCTCTTGCTAATCCTCTTGCTAATCTCTCTCCCTAATGCATGCTAGTGAGTGTGTGTGAGGGAAGTGAGGTGGGAGGAACAAGGGCCCGTAGTGCAATGCGGTGGTGTGACAACGCTCTCACAGAGACGTGGTGGAATTGCTTCTCAAGGAGTTGTAGAGCTTGGAGACCTCAAGGGTTACGAGCTCAGCCATTGGAAAGATTCTCACGAAAGTCAGTTCACCAGGTAATCTCTTTTTGGATGTGTTTCAAGGAGGGTTAGGGTGAGCCATAACAGCATCTGTGAGTTAGCATCCATGCTAAACTTTCTTGTAATTTAGGAAGGGGAGCTACCTAAGAGTTAGGAAGAGATGTTAGCATTAGATCAATAGGTTTCTCCCTTTCATCAAGTTAGTAGAGCTAATTATCACCTTGAACCAAGATCAAACATTAAGGAGTATAGGGTGTAAGAGATATATATACATGGATTGCACCTCTTGAAGTTTGAGGGCCCTTATAAAGATAGACATAATGATTGTGGGGTCCGCATAGCATGTAGTGTTCTGGAAAACTAGGGCGAGGTCCCCCTAAGTTAGGTCCTCACTTAGGTTAATGTTGTATTAACAAAGAGAGAGGTTAGCGAAGTAAAAAATAAAGAGATTTTGTTGAGGGGTATGGGGAACCACTGGAATATCAGCCAAGGGGGTTGCTCTATCCACAAGCTTATTGTAAATATCATCGTCTTCAGACATGGTGGGTTCTCCAAGTAGCCATAGTTGTTTTGTTGAAGTGCCGTCAAGTAGGTCTCTTGAGTTTGTAGAGATTTGGTAATTTGGAGCTCCCTTTTTTTGCGAGCTTCTTAGATTTGGAGGACCTAGGAGGAGACGAGGTTGGCCTTCTCACTCTGAAGCTAACCATAATCTGCTTGTAGCCTAGTAGCGGCAGGATGACATGGGCATCCATAATTTTCTTGTTCCAGATGTGAGATAACTCTTGGTGGCTTGCCATTGGTGGGGGCTTGCCAACATGGTTACCTTCTATATTAGTAGCTCTGGCACCGTGGCCTTGAGGTGTTTGACTTGAATATCATAATTCATGTAGCTTATTTTGTAGATATACTTGCTTTGTTCTAGAGCTACCCTTCCACCATGTTTAATTTTGCCCTCAATCCTGCTTTAGGTGGCTTGCAATTCCTTTTCTTTCTCTTCGAGTTAATTTTTCCAAGCTTGGCAATCATAAAGGGAATTAGAGAGTTGGTTCTAGGGATCCATCTATAGTTACATGCCTTGTGTTAACCACTCCAGTGGTTAACATTAGTTTTCAACCGTGGCCATGCTTCTTGTAACTTATCTTTTTGTAACCACGCAAAGTGCTAAATGATAAAAGACATATAGGATGATCGAGCTTATGGCTTGTGTAATGCCGGTCATAGGAATGAGATGTACATAGATCTAGGAAGCTAGTTTTGGGGCCCCAATTGTAAATGGGTAGCCGACCATTGTAAAACGAGAGTTCTTGTATATTAGACATTTTATGCAATATAAAAAGGGACAATCCCATTAGTCTCAATTGATTTTTATCTCTCTCTCTCTCTCTCTCTCTCTCTCTCTCTCAAGCTTGTGGATGCTTGCTTGTGTGTAGATGCTTTCATGCTTGATTGTTGTTGTGTGTGCATGTTGGGATGGTGATGATCTAGCTTCTCCTCTCCTCTCCCCTCTCTCGTCTCTCTACCAAGATCCCTCTTGCATGCATGTTGGCATGGAGTGAAGGTTGAGATTTCCATATCTCCCTCCTCCTTTACTCTTCACCTAGCTTGTGAATCTCCACTTGGGTGACACAAGTGGTGGTGGAGTGAGTCCCTAGCGGCCTCAAAAAGGGGAGTTAACCCTTATTAAGGTTGGCTAAGTGCACATCTTTGACTCAGCCCTTGCATGGTTGTTTCTCTTCTTCTATCCCTCTCTTGCGTGCAAGGTTGTATATTTAGCTTAACATCTTTAACGCTGTTGCTCGGGATAGTAATTAGCTTAGGGTCCTCCACATATTTCATGTGCTAGAGTCTTCATTTTGCCCAGTTGGAGTGCAAATTCACCTATTGGTTGCTTGTTATTTGAGCTTGTTGTTTGTTTGATTGATTGTGTTCAATGGAGCTATGGAGGTCAATCGGAGCATTGGAGCATTGAAGTCTTTACCAAAGGTGGGAGACACAAGTAGGTGTTTTATTTTTTCTCTTGACATTCATACAATTTTTGAATTTTTTTCATCTTTTGTTAAGTTTGCACAATAGTTTAATCATCAAATTAATATTAATTTTTAAATTTTTTTCATCTTTTGTTAGTTTGCACAATAGTTTAATTATCAAAATTAATATTAATTTATTAATTTATTAAGTTTCTTTACACATTCTAGGTATCAATAGTAGGTAGCTAGAGACTAGCTCTAGCTCCCCATAAGAACAAAAATAAAAAAAAACATTGGAAAGACACCTAAATGTGCAAAAATTAGAGAAAGGAAGTAAGCAAAAATCCCATTCTGGATGAACCTCTAAGAAGTGAATGCTCGTTCCATTCATAGTGAACAGCCATGGTAAACTCGCCACGCCCGTTCCATTCCTCCTGGGTATATCTTGTGAGATTCAGCCATTAATTTGGCAATGAGCATTAAAAAGGGAATAATTACACTAAGCAAGCATAAATTACATTTAAACAAGGGGTACAGTTATATTGTCAGAGAATATTTATAGTGGCAATCAGACCTGCAACATTAAAATCTCTAAAAACTGGAAGTGAACGCTCATACCATTCATAGCGTATGCCCATATCATTTGAATCGCACAACCTTTCCTTTCCTGAAGTGTATGCCCATGGCAATGTTGCCATGCATGTTTGCTTCAACTTTCCATGCCCGTATCATTTTCTTTTACCCCGACTATAGCAAGCGTACGTCCATGCCATTTGTTCCACGCCCATACCATCTCTCCTTTCTAAAAGCATACGCTTGTGTGTGGCATCCTTGTCATGCCTATACCACTTGCTTGCCATGCCCGTGTTATTTTTGCCACGCCTATACCTTCTTCATTCAAAAGCGCATGCCCGTTCCTTCCTGAAGTCATGTCCATGTCTTCTAGGAAGCGTACACCCATGTCATCTTCTTTCTAAGAAGCGTACGCCCGTTCCCTCCTAAAGCCTACACCCGTACCATCTTATAGCATGTACGGCCATACCATTCCCTAAAAAAATAGACTATTCACAGGGGGTCCTGCATATTAATTCCACACATTCGTGCATCTACATTTGAGAAAATTGGTGCAAAACAATCCTCTCTTTGACGATATAAACTCACATGCAGCTCCCTTGATCATAAGGTCAAACCCATCGGTCAATACAGCTTAGAGCCAAACAGTGGCAGCACTAGTGAGAGGGAAGATCACCCTAGCATAGGATGAGACACTCCTGACCTCAAAACAGGAGAATTTGAAGCTCAGTGTATAGAGAGACCACCTATCTAGGAGTAAGACTCTACCTCTCCCACACATTCATAGAGAAGCCTTGCTTTCGAGGCTTCGCACAACTATATCCTGGGAAATGCATAGACAGAAGAGCCACATCCCAAGGAGAGAGGTATGGAACACTAACAAGGAAGAGAGCCCATGCCACCTCTAGATCTTAGAGCAAAAATAGGGCAAAGTTGTTGAGATATCGAGCTCATCGAGTGAGGTGGTGGACACTGATGGCCCGCCTGGGGGATAGGCCCCACACCTGCACCACTGGCATGGTTGGTGAGATCTTGGGTGCGGCCAGTGGGATGACAGGCTGTGTGACAGCCATTCTAGAGACTGGCATAGTTATAGCGCCAGCTCATTTAGTTGGGTTCACACTATAGAGAACCCGTGTATGTATTGGTTAAGTACCTTTCAGATTATGTGTACTCTTATCTTGTATATGGTGTGTTGAGTGTTGAGTGAAGAAGAAGAAGATATTCAGCCTCTCACCTTGTGTGTTCTCTATTAGGGTTTTGTGAGTGTGTGTGTGCTTGCAAGAGCTTAAGCTCTCTTCCCCCTGCGTCTTTTCATGGTATCAGAGCCTGGTTCGTGCTAAGGGCTGAGCTGCAAGCAAGAGAACCACAAGAAGCGGTACGAGGGTAAGAGCTTCAACTACTCTTCCCTATGTGTGTTGGTAACTACACCCTTGTCGGGAGCTCTACGAGAGGCACTGGCAAACGATCTCTGATTGAGGAGCTTTCTTCGTGGGAGTAAAGCTAAAGGGCAACTATACTGTCCTATCGGACAAATTTTTGGGCCGAAAAAGCGTTTCAGGCGCGTCTCGACCTTCGTTTTTCAGAAAGCAGGCGATTTCGAGCACTGGTCATCGATTCTCTGCAGAACTCTATTTTAAGAACTGCAGAAAGATAGATTGACTGTGCAGACATTGTGGGTGCTGCAAAGAGGTCAACAGTTGCCATTGGGTGTATGTATGCACATTGAAGTCACTGGTTGTGACATTTGAGAGTACTACAGTACCACTGCAGGAAATACAGCAGTTTGTGTAGGATAAACCAGAGTGCTGTTTCTGGTAAAATTGTGTGTTTGGCAAGATGTCAAATGATGGGATAACCCAGATTGTGGCTGAGAAGCTAGATAAGAATAACTTCCATGCTTGGAGGTTCAGGTTGACGAATTTCGTGATGATGGGAAAGGGCTATTGGGACTACATAGAAGGTGAGCATGAAGAGGCACCGGAGATACCGAACATAAATCTGACTGCTGCAGATGTGAAAGAGTTTAAAGACTGGAACCAAGGAGCCAGGAAAGTTATGTATTGGCTCTCCATTAGTTTACAGGACACCATGATTGGGCACATTCAGGATGCCAAGTCCCCCCAAGGAGGCGTGGGACACCTTGGTAAAGCTCTATGAAACAAATACCAAGGCACGTAAGATACAGTTGAAGAATGAACTTCATACTGTGGAGAAAAAGAGCATGTCTGTGAATGACTATGCGTTGAAGATAAAGGGTATTGTGGAATCCCTTGCATCTATTGGTGTGTCAGTAGATGACAATGATAAGGTGGAGGTCTGTCTACGTGGTCTTGGGCCACAATACAAGGCATTCAAGATGTCTATTCAGACTCAGGGAAACATTCCCAACTTTACAGATTTGGTGTCTATGCTGATTATAGAAGAGAAAAGCTTGGGTGAAGACCAACAGTCTTCACAAAACAAAAACAGTTCAGAGCAACAGGCCTTCTACACAAGTTCAGGAAGAGGATGAGGTAGAGGAGGCCGTGGACGCGGTCAAGGAGGTGGCCGAACAGGTAATCAGAATTATGGACAGCAGCAGCAACAACAACAGTCCCAGAATACACAACAACAACAACAATAACACGCAGGTGGAAGAGGAAAATTCAGAGGCAGGGGGAGTCAAAGAGGCCGTGGAAATTGGCAAAGGCAGTATAATGATGCACGTGAATGCTATTATTGTGGTAAGCCTGGACATGTGCAGGCAGAATGTTATAAGAAGCAGGCTGACATGCAAAATGGAAAAGTGCAGCAAAACAACTATGCATCCTCAAGCAGAAATAATGAGGATAATGAAAGGTTGTTTGTTATGCAGCATGTCATGAATGCCATGTCTGAAAATGTTGATGCAGCACAAAAAGATGATGTATGGTATGTGGAATCAGGTGCTTCGAACCACATGACAAGTCATGGGGAGTGGTTCAAGGAGATGAAAAACTCGGAAAGACCAGGTTTTGTGGAAACAGGGGATGACACTGCTCATCCAATTGCCCATGTTGGGAGATGTGCCATTGTCTATGCAGGATGGCAAAGTGAAGTATCTTGCAGATGTACTTCACGTTCTGAACATAACAAAAAATTTGGTTTCAGTTGGCCAGATGATTGAGCAGGGTTTGCAAGTTCGGTTTAACCCTGATGGTTGTTATGTTGAAGACTTTAAAGACAAGTGCAGGTTGGTTGCAAAAGGCAACAGAGTGGGTAGAATGTTTACGTTGGATGTAGACATGCCTGAAATGAGTGCTGCGATGTTTGCAAATGGTTCAGGAATTGTT
This sequence comes from Cibotium barometz, assembly GCF_041138505.1. Classification (NCBI taxonomy): domain Eukaryota; kingdom Viridiplantae; phylum Streptophyta; class Polypodiopsida; order Cyatheales; family Cibotiaceae; genus Cibotium; species Cibotium barometz. Next base: position 8,719,371 of record NC_141080.1, on the reverse strand, counting down.
GCACACACAGACATTTGGCATAAAAGAATTGGACATGTGAATGTGCAGAGAATGAAGTCTATGCAGACTAAAGGAATTGTGACAGGGCTGCCAAAGTTTAAAGTGGAAGGTATGCAGAGAATATGTGAAGCATGCCAATTTGGAAAGCAAACAAAGCATGTATTTCCACGTAATAGATATGTGAGCAGAAATGCACTAGATGTTGTGCATTCAGATGTATGGGATCCTACGAAGACCATGTCTATGGGAGGTTGCAGGTATTATGTGACATTCATTGATGACCACACAAGGAAAGTGTGGGTATATTTCATGAAGGAGAAGAGTGAGGTGTTCACTCACTTTCAGAATTTCATAGTTTTGGTTGAAAAGCAAACATGGAAATATGTAAAGTGCCCAAGGTCAGATGGAGGGGGAGAGTAGTTCTCCAATGAGTTCTCTGAATTTTTGAAGAAGAATGGTATTTGGAGATAGTTTACATGCAGATACACTCCGCAGCAAAATGGAGTTGGTGAGCGGAAAAACAGGCACATTACTGAGATTGCGCGAGCATTGATGGAAGAGAAAAATATGCCGCATAGTTATTGGGCTGAGGCTATTTCTACAGCAGTATACATCATGAACAGGACTCCAACTGCAGCCATACATGATATAAATCCAGGGGAGAGGTTTACTGGCAGAAAACCAGATTTGTCTCATCTGAAAGTCTTTGGATGCATTGCATATGTGCATGTGCCAGATGAGCTGAGAACTAAGCTGGATCCAAAAGCTGAAAAATGCGTGTTTATTGGATATTCCCTTGAGCAAAAGGGATACAGGTGTTATAACCCTGCTACACGTTGTCGTGACGTGGGCGGTCTAGCCGGGAAAGTGCGAGACTTCTGGCTGTGAGAGTAGCTTTCAAATTCCAGCAAAGAAACACAACATATAACTCAGCAGAAGCTTTTCAATTTAAACAGATGGGTACAAGCTTACCAGGTCACCAACACATGGCCTCATCAATGCAATCATATAGTATATTATTTTGGAAAAGAGTTTTGTGAAGACCAGAGACAAGTAGTGCACATAAGTCACCAAAACACAACACCTATGGTATTTTAGCCTCTATGAGCCTCCCAGTAGCTCTGCGTCAGCCTGTCACTTCTTATGCGTTTCCATCAACATCATAATCATCAACATAGCCATGGAATGCATCAAGGTCCACAACCCACAAAGGCATCAATATAGTCCTGACAAAAGCCATTAGCAGCCAAAAACTTGACCATAGCAGCCCACTATACTGATTATTTCCCCATCAATGTTGCAGCCCAAGCCGCTCCTGTAGATCGAGATCCTTGCCACATGCACCCTCAAGAAGATGCAATAGCCTATGCTACCTGAGGTCACACCTCTCACGCAGAAGGGGATCATGCACATGTACAAAGTGCAGAAGCAGAAGGTATAATTTTTGATTTCTTTGCCTCTATTGATGATAAGTCTAGCCTGCAGACGCTCAGTTTTCTGCAGCAATCCCTTTAACTCCTCTGACAATCCGAAGCCATCGAGCAAAGAAAGGGCTCACAGAATATGAAGACAACCTCCAAGTTAAAGCAGCAGACGAAGCACAGGCAGGAATTTGTGCCGCAGAAGCTGGCTATGAAGATGTTACGGAAGGAAATGCCCTGTCCATAATGCAGATTCAGCCCACGCTACTGAATTTTCCTCCATTGGTGAAGGAGCCCACAACACTGCTATGCACGCTGCTGCCGTAGAAGCAGCCCAAGATGAGGAAAATGATGATGTGGAAGGAGAAGCAGAAGATGCCCATGGTGCAACAGATGAAGTGATGCGTTACAAGATGACCCAATCCTTGTGCAGACCAATCAAACCCACAGCAGACCAGTGAAGCCGCAGGTGCTGACCTGGTTGTCCAATCAACACTGCTCACGCACAAGGTGCCCGAGATGATGCTGTCATGCAGCCTAAGGCACTACGGCTGCCCCGCAGAGACAAAAGAACAAATGAAAATCACAACAGTTAATGCAGCCCATGCTGCTCAAATTCTCTTCACGGAGACCCTTGCCATTCTCTTCACAGACAAACTTGTTGCTCTCCATTAATTCATGTGCTCTTGATTGAGATGGCAAGTCCCCTTTTACGACTGGTGGCCCCTTATCTCAAGATTCCTATTGACATCTCAGTCGAAAGTGTTAGCAAATTCAGCCCCTTCGACTGCAATCTTGCCCTCCAGGCTCACACGTAAGCTTCTCTGGTAGTCTCCTCCACATCCACAACTCCACAAGCTCTCCCCAGCTTCCTCTCAGTCGTTTTTGAAGCCCCCCCTCTCTAATATATTTTCTCAGAATAGCACGCCTCCTGGATATCCAGAATTTCCCGCAGATAAGGCGGGGATTTCCTCTTTTGCAGCAAAATTTCTGGGTTTTCCCATTTTGGAATTACACGCCCTCCATTTTCCTTGCATTTTTCAAAGAGTTGATAAGCATCAACACTTAAGGCTCTTTACACCTCATTCTTCCCAAGGGGCTGTTCCCACACAAAGCATCCCAAGCTCGACAACATTGTATAGCCTCCCTTCTGACAGCTTGTTTAGGGTCATCCAGTGCATCCATAAAGCTCGTAAAACCCGACTCTCCGAAGAGGAAATACACGTGCATATGGTAGCCCTACAACTGCACCTGGATTTGTATTTTATGGCCTCACTTCCATGGTTTCACTCCATAGATGTGCCATAGCACGACATCCACCCCCTCTAAACCTGCACATCCTCCGGTATGTGCCACCAAGTTGCTATGTAGGCTAATCTTCTTCAAATCTATACTGATTTGCCTTCATCTTTATCAAATTTTGGCACGTTATCTTCAGCTTTTTCATCCTCTGAACCCACATTCTCATCAAGGCTTTCCTGACTGGTTGAATTTCCTGTATTGATCATCCTGCTCATAAGAAGCCTATTTTCAAGGGTTGTTAAAACTCCATCTCCATTCTCTTTGCCAGCTAATGCAACTTGCACAAGTGTTGGTTTGACATCCCCCTAGTTGAAATTCTCACAGCTTTTACTTTCATAAGATACAGTTTGATTGTTCTCAGAGCAGCCCACAACTGTGTTTCTAGATTCCCCATGCGTGTCGAGAATATCTGCAAAAGATAGCATTGCATCGTAGTATTGCCCATCTTGCATGGTTAAGCCAACATCATCCTCATTCAAACCTTCTAGTGATAATGAGGTTGAACCCCCATTGACATTAACCTTCCCTGTTGTCTCAGAGGCTGGTGCCTTACGCTCAGGGTAGTCCATATCTCTCATCTTTGATATGCCAAGTTTTGAACACCCTGGCTGCACTCTCCAGACCCCCACATTTCGTATACATATTGATAAGGGCAATCCCTATAATGACATCTGACTGCAATCCTGCATTTCTGATGCTTGCATGGATCTCCTTTGCATCCCCATGCTGGATATAAGCAGCCAACATGGTGTTCCATAAGCCCACATTTTGTACATGCTTCTTGTCAAAGACCTTCACTGCGGCCTTGATACTCTCACACTTGCCATACATACTGATAAGGGAAGTCTATAATTCTACATCATGCTCAAACCCACTATCAACCATTCTAGCATGGATCCTTTTGCCATCTTCTAGAGCTGCTGGAGAGGAACATGCAGCAAGAATTGTACTGCAGGTGCGCTTATCTGAATATATCCCTTCAGCAAGCATTTGTTGATATAACTGAATGGCTTCCTCTGCATGCCCAACTTGTGCATATGCTGCAATTATGGCAATCCAAGACACAACATTCCGCAGGGGCACTCTGTCAAACACCTCCTGTGCATCTTCAAGACTTCCACATTTCGTATACATATTGATAAGGGCAATCCTAACCACTGCATCTAACTCAAAGCCACATTTCTAGAGCTGCTGTTCTGCCACATGCTTTCAGAATGCTTACTAAGGTCACAGTATTTGGTAAGAAACCTTGCTCTTGCATTTGCGCATACAGTGAAAAAGCCATTTCACTTTCCCCACGCTCAGCATTTTTTTTTAGTCTTTACCATCTGTGTATTCTCAAACATGTACACATCAGCATAGATGTTTGACAATAAAATAAATGTTGTAGCATGTGTTTCATTCATGCTCACCGCACGACCAAATGCTTGTGTACCAAGCTCTAAATTACCCCACTTTTGCCAAGAAGATAACAAGGTGTTCCATACCGCAAGATCAAGTTGAAAAGGCACCTTCTCTAACATTACAACAGCCTCATCAAGTTGGCCTGCGCGACAGAGAAGATCAACCATGCAAGTATAGTGCTGAATGGTTGCATAAATGTGATGATTGTTGATCATATCCTCAAAACACTTCTGGCCCTTGTCCTTAAGACCTGCATGGCTGCATGCTGCAAGAACACTAAGAAATGTGACTTCATTTGGTTGAATGCCTTCCTTCATCATTCTTTCAAACAGATGAAATACAAGCTCAGTCTCTCCTTGGCAGGCACACCCTGCAATCAATGCATTCCATCTCACAAGGTCCCTTGTACATATTGCATTGAACAGCCTATGAGCATCCACCATGCTTCCACATTTGCCATACATGTCAATAAGTGCAGTTCTCAACATTGTATCAGAAGCTTCAAGCCCATTAGTTACGCAACTTTGAGCATGGACCTAGCTTGCCTTGGGAAAGGGCAGCTATACTTGAACATGCATTCAAGGCACTGATAAGAGTAACATTATTGGGCATTTGCCTCTCCTGTTGCATTTTGTTCAAAAATTTCTGCTTGTCCATGTCCATGATCTCCATACCCTGCGATCAGTGCTGTTCATGAGACCACATCTCTAACCAAAAGCCCATCAAACACCTCCTGTGCTTCCACAAGCAGGCCACATTTGGCATACATGTCCAACAAGGTACTACCAACAAAAGTTTCTGATTCAAAACCCTCTTTTGCAATCTCAGCATGTACTTCTTGTCCCCTTTCTAGAGATCCTGTCCGGCTGCAAATTTTCAAACTGCCAACAAATGTGACAGCGTTTGGGAGCACGCCCTCCATTTGCATCTGTTCCAAGCAGTGTAATGCTTCTCCATCAAGTCCACAGTCAGCATACCCCGAACTCAAAACAGTCCACGCAACTACATCTCGTGCTTCTAGCTCATCAAACACTTCATGCGCCTCAGCAAGTAAGCCACATTTTGAATACATCTCAACCAAACTATTGCCAACAAAAGTGTCTGATTCCAATCCCTCTCTGACAAGACCAGCATGTACTTCTTGGCCCTGTTTAACCCATTTCAGCCTAGCACAAGCTTTTAATAATGCCTGAAGAACATACTTGTTAAGTTGAGCACAATTGTGTTGCATTTGATGGAACAGTTCAAAGGCATGCTGATACTCTCTGCATTCGAGATAGCCTTCCAGAAGAGAAGGCCAGAAACACCCTTTCTGTTGTGCAAATCTACGAAAGACCTGCTCCGCATCCAGAGTTCTTCCTCATTCCACAAACATTGGGATAAGGTGATTTCTTAGTAGCCTATGAGCTTCCAGCCCATTGTAACACACGTGTAGATGAACACACTTTGCACATGAAGAATCTCTCCTTTTTCTGCATTTCTACAAGATGGATGTTAAGCTTTCCACCGATGGCAGCTGCGCCATCTGCTCCAAAGAAGCCAATGTCTACTCTAAACTCAAAGTCTCCCAACCCTTGGCCTCTTGCACTTGTGCATCCATTTGCACTCTAGGAGTGGATCTAGATCCAAATGCTTGTGCATGGTTTGCTGGCTCCTCCTGAAAAGCAGAACTCGACCACGCTGGACCAGCACATATTTTCCCCCTTCCACCGATGCCCTGCACTGCTTCAAATCACCATGAACTTCTTTTCAAAGACTCTAACTGGTTGCAGCCATTAACTGGCACATAGTTTATTCATGTATTACAAATGAGCATTCCATGTGTACATATAATGCCATCATATATGGCTTCCCTTCCTCAGCTATCAGAAAGGTCGAGTGTCGTAAGCCCTTGATACAAAGGGTTAGCTTCAAGTCACTACAAGCTCCTCTCTATCCTTGGTTATTGGAATAGATGAGTGTCATAGGCCCTTGAAGTGGCAAGAATGGATCAAGTCATTGCAAGCTCCTCTCCTTCCTCAGCTGTCGAGAAGGATGAGTGTCACAAGCCCTTGTTGCCATTCTACAGTTCTAAGAGAGAACTACAAGTCTATACAAGCTCCTTGCCACCCCTTTCTCCTGAGGTGAACAAGTGTCATAAGCCCTTGTAATCCTTCTTCTTCCCTAATAGTTTTATTATGGAAGACTACAAGTCCTATAAGCTCCTGGCTCTCTCTTTTCGAGAAATGCATCAGTGTCATAGGCCCCTATAGCCTTCTTTGCTTTGTCTGCCATTATTTTTACCTCCTTTGCATCCTTGTCATGCTTTAGAAGTTCTCCAAGCAGCTAAGATATAGCATCATTATAGTATATTTCCTTCATTTTTGTACCTGCCTTTCAGAAAGCCCTGATTGTGTATCTATTTGCTCTAATTTTCCTCAAGCATCATCTTGATTTGTATGTCATCTTGCATGTATCCATACATTCCAGATATCATATCGTTTTTCATCCAGCATTCAAATCAGATAACATTACCTTTGTTTTCCCACTTCACCCAGCCTTCTTTCGACTGCCTGTTTTGCTGTTGCATGTAGAGCACAAACGCCTGAAACATCTGCATGGTGTTGACGTCCGGACGAAATCCTTGCTGCTCCTGTTGATCACCCATGATTCCCCTTCTACTCTCACCCCAGCTGTTTCATGTCGGGTTCACCAAAAAGATGTCGTGACGTGGGCGGTCTAGCCGGGAAAGTGCGAGACTTCTGGCTGTGAGAGTAGCTTTCAAATTCCAGCAAAGAAACACAACATATAACTCAGCAGAAGCTTTTCAATTTAAACAGATGGGTACAAGCTTACCAGGTCACCAACAAATGGCCTCATCAATGCAATCATATAGTATATTATTTTGGAAAAGAGTTTTGTGAAGACCAGAGACAAGTAGTGCACATAAGTCACCAAAACACAACACCTATGGTATTTTAGCCTCTATGAGCCTCCCAGTAGCTCTGCGTCAGCCTGTCACTTCTTATGCGTTTCCATCAACATCATAATCATCAACATAGCCATGGAATGCATCAAGGTCCACAACCCACAAAGGCATCAATATAGTCCTGACAAAAGCCATTGGCAGCCAAAAACTTGACCATAGCAGCCCACTATACTGATTATTTCCCCATCAATGTTGCAGCCCAAGCCGCTCCTGTAGATCGAGATCCTTGCCACATGCACCCTCAAGAAGATGCAATAGCCTATGCTACCTGAGGTCACACCTCTCACGCAGAAGGGGATCATGCACATGTACGAAGTGCAGAAGCAGAAGGTATAATTTTTGATTTCTTTGCCTCTATTGATGATAAGTCTAGCCTGCAGACGCTCAGTTTTCTGCAGCAATCCCTTTAACTCCTCTGACAATCCGAAGCCATCGAGCAAAGAAAGGGCTCACAGAATATGAAGACAACCTCCAAGTTAAAGCAGCAGACGAAGCACAGGCAGGAATTTGTGCCACAGAAGCTGGCTATGAAGATGTTACGGAAGGAAATGCCCTGTCCATAATGCAGATTCAGCCCACGCTACTGAATTTTCCTCCATTGGTGAAGGAGCCCACAACACTGCTATGCACGCTGCTGCCGTAGAAGCAGCCCAAGATGAGGAAAATGATGATGTGGAAGGAGAAGCAGAAGATGCCCATGGTGCAACAGATGAAGTGATGCGTTACAAGATGACCCAATCCTTGTGCAGACCAATCAAACCCACAGCAGACCAGTGAAGCCGCAGGTGCTGACCTGGTTGTCCAATCAACACTGCTCACGCACAAGGTGCCCGAGATGATGCTGTCATGCAGCCTAAGGGACTACGGCTGCCCCGCAGAGACAAAAGAACAAATGAAAATCACAACAGTTAATGCAGCCCATGCTGCTCAAATTCTCTTCACGGAGACCCTTGCCATTCTCTTCACAGACAAACTTGTTGCTCTCCACTAATTCATGTGCTCTTGATTGAGATGGCAAGTCCCCTTTTACGACTGGTGGCCCCTTATCTCAAGATTCCTATTGACATCTCAGTCGAAAGTGTTAGCAAATTCAGCCCCTTCGACTGCAATCTTGCCCTCCAGGCTCACACGTAAGCTTCTCTGGTAGTCTCCTCCACATCCACAACTCCACAAGCTCTCCCCAGCTTCCTCTCAGTCGTTTTTGAAGCCCCCCCTCTCTAATATATTTTCTTAGAATAGCACGCCTCCTGGATATCCAGAATTTCCCGCAGATAAGGCGGGGATTTCCTCTTTTGCAGCAAAATTTCTGGGTTTTCCCATTTTGGAATTACACGCCCTCCATTTTCCTTGCATTTTTCAAAGAGTTGATAAGCATCAACACTTAAGGCTCTTTACACCTCATTCTTCCCAAGGGGCTGTTCCCACACAAAGCATCCCAAGCTCGACAACATTGTGTAGCCTCCCTTCTGACAGCTTGTTTAGGGTCATCCAGTGCATCCATAAAGCTCGTAAAACCCGACTCTCCGAAGAGGAAATACACGTGCATATGGTAGCCCTACAACTGCACCTGGATTTGTATTTTATGGCCTCACTTCCATGGTTTCACACCATAGACGTGCCATAGCACGACAACGTGAGTTGAGAGTAAGCAGGGATGTTGTATTTGATGAGATGAGCAGCTGGTATGCTGTTGAAAAAGAAGCTGTTGGGGCTGATGTGAGTGGAAGTGTGGTTACACAGAATGCAGGTCAGCAATCACAGTCTTTGAGTGGACCAGGAGAGTTCTCATCTAGTGGGTCTGTTGATAGACCATGGAGTGGCAGGCTGCATCATAATACCAATCCTGCAAATGTGATGAGTACATCACGTAAAGGAAAAGAGAAAGTGGTTGAGCCCCTTGGTATGCCTGACATTTCTGCAGGGCATTCTCATGTTGATGGAGAGTCTAGTGGCTCTGATATGAACCTTGATGAGGAGCTTGGGATCCCAGCTATGAGAACACCTGGTATAAAGAAGGCTATGGAAGCCATGAATGAAAAGCTGCGAAGATCTGGGAGAGTGAAAAATCCTGTGCAGAGAATTACCTATGGTTATGTGGCACATCACTATGCATATATGGCAAAGGTTGTGCAGGTTGTTGAGCCCACATGCATTGATGAGGCTGTTGGAAATGTGTGTTGGGAGAAAGCTATGGATGAGGAGATGAATGCACTATATGGAAATGAAACTTGGGACTTAGTGCAATTGCCTGAAGGCAAGAAAGCCATTGGATGCAAGTGGGTGTACAAAGTTAAACATAACAGTGATGGAAGCATAAACAGGTACAAGGCTATGCGCAGACATATGCCATTGATTATGAGGAAACTTTCAGCCGAGTTGCCAAGATGGCAACAGTGAGAGTTGTGATAGTAGTGGCTGCATCAAAGCAATGGTCTTTACATCAGATGGATGTAAAGAATGCATTCTTGCATGGGGATTTGCAAGAAGAGGTGTATATGTTGCAGCCACCTGCTGGTTATGAGGATGTGGGTCACCTCGAGCATGTTTGCAGGTTGAAGAAAGCCTTGTATGGCTTAAAACAAGCACCAAGAGCATGGTCTGACAAGATTTCTGAATATCTTGTCACTATTGGCTTTCATGTAGCCAATGCAGATTTCTCGCTATATGTGAGACACGGTGATAGAGGGGTTGTGCTTGTTGTCATCTATGTAGATGACTTGATCATTACGGGGGACCATGATGCAGAGATCTTTGATGTAAAGATCTTGCTTAGAGAGAAGTTTGAGATGAAGGATCTGGGGGAGCTCAGATATTTCTTGGGCATTGAGGTGATTAGGTCACCACATGGTATTGGATTACTGCAGAGACAGTATGGCTTGGACATGTTGTCCAAGTATGTATGACAGGCGCTGTAAGCCTATCTCAGTGCCATTGGATCAGAATGGCAAGTTGAGTGTAGATTCAGGAGAGATTTTGGAGGACCCTACTATGTATAGGCGCATAGTAGGAAGCTTGATATACATAACGATCACCAGGCCAGATTTGAGTTATGCTGTTGGGTTGGTGAGTCAGTTTATGCAGGTTCCACGGAAATCGCATTTGGATGCATTGAGACGCATACTGAGGTATGTGAGGTCTACTTTGCATTGTGGACTATTCTATGAGACTGGGATAGAGATATGTGTACATGGGTACATAGATGCTGATTGGGCTGGTAGTATCTCAGATAGAAGATCTACCAGTGGATTCATGTTTTCTTTGGGGAGTGCTGCTATGACTTGGAGCAGCAAGAAGCAGCCTACGGTTACTCTATCCAGTACAGAGTTCGAGTACAGAGGAGCTACTATGGCAGCATGTGAGGTAGCTTGGTTGAGAAAGCTACTTGTAGATTTGGGTCTATCAGTGGGATAGACAAGTTGTCATTTTCTGTGAGTGACAACATATACAGTTGGCCAGGAACCCAGTTTTTCATGCTCGTACGAAGCATATAGAGGTCCACTACCACTTTGTCAGAGAGAAGGTCTTGGCAAGAGACCTTGACCTTCTTTATGTCAGCGCACAGAGGATTAGGTAGAATAGATTCCCTAGGCCAAAACGCGATGTTTTCCTTATCGATTCAGACACACACTGGCTAAAATATGTTGGGGTGGTTGAAGCACCTGACCACTTCAACCAAATATAGAAAAAGTTCTTAACTAACTCCCTTCTGATCCACACATGACCATCCCAAAGCCCATGGAACCCATTGATCCCAAACCCAAAAATCTTTGTTGCTCTACGTGCAAAGCACGCAATAAGAAGTTAGCGTTGGCAAAAAAAGCAGCCAAAAAACTAATAGAAGAAGAAAGCATTAGGGAAGAAGAGACCAAGGAAGTGCCCAAACACTTCAAAACTTTCCAGATGGCTGACAAATTTGTGCAATATGACTCGGCCCAAAGGTCCCACAATGAACAGCCAACGGACCTCATATGATGGTCTAGCCAAGGTGAAGAAAATTAACCTGGTAGGCTTGAGCAAAGACTCGAGGCCAGTATATATTGGATATGACCTCTCTACCGAGGAAGAAACCAAGCTCATTGCTCTACTCACAGAATTCCAAGATTACTTTTCTTGGAAGTGCACGGATATGAAGGGTGTAACTCCCCGGTAGCAGTCAAGCAGACCATTCCAATGGTCGATGGAGTGAGATTGGTCAAACAAAGGGCTTACCCTATGAACCCAAAGTATTTCAAGATGGTCTGGGAAGAAATTGATAGACTCATTGACGTTGGATTCATCTATGAAATAGAGCACACAAAATGGGTATCACCCATCATGATAGTGCCCAAAAACAATGGGAAGCTGAGTGTGTGTGGACCTCAAAAAGGTCAATGCCGCCACCATATGAGATCATTATCCCTTACCCTTCAAACGGAGCAGGTGCTCTAATGAGTCGTAGAAAAGGAAGCCTATAGCTTCCTTGATGGATTCTCTGGCTACAACAACCACGTGTTAATCGACCCAAAGGATCAGCAAAAAACAGCCTTTTCCACACAGAATGGGATAGTTACGCATACCGTGTCATGCCTTTTGGGCTAACCAATGCCTTTGGTACCTTCTAGCATGACTAATGTGCACGGCCTATAAAGACCATATTAGGGAGTTTGGGAAAATCCCATTACTTTGGGAATTTGCTTCTCAATCTATTTTTTGGTATATCTTAAGAATACCAATTCAAAAGTTGTCGGATAATGTGGATTTAGAACCTACTCTTCAAGAGCTTTCCAATGATATATCATATGAGGGGGTTTTGACAAAATCTTAAAAGGGTTTACCATGCCCCCTATTTTTGGGTTTTGCAAAATGGGAATAGATATTTTTCCAAACTCCCTAATATGGTCTTTATAAGTAATATCTTCAGAAAGTCCTTAAGGTCTTTATGGATGACCTCTATGTTTACTCCTCATGGAAGGCACACCTTGACTGTTTACGTAATGTGTTAGAAAGATGCAGGCTGTTGCTCCATATGGGATTGATACGTTTGAAATGATTCCCCAGTACTACATGGAGGATCATTTCAGGCAAGTCAAGCCTGTATATCAAGCGGCTGCTCTCGCCACAAGGGGGCAAAACCTTAATACCTTGGCGAGGAGACCACCTCTTCAATGCTACGATTGTGGTGGACCGCACCGTGTAGCGGAGTGCCCTAATAGGCTACAGAAGATCGCTACTCAGATGCAACCAAATCAAGGGAGCACATTGGGAATGCCGGTACTAGATGTAATCGTTGTGGCATAGATCATTTGATCGCTCAATGTCCACATAATCCTAATGCACCCAAGATTACGCCATTGAATTTGGTTGAGGTCACCAACCAAGCACGAGGAACCACACCCGTTGTACCCGCGAATGTAGTTACACGGCCAATGCTTCAAAATCGCAACTACATTCTTGAAGAGAGGGATACTGCATCAATCGCTCAGGCAAAGAAAAAGAAAACACGGCGAAAGAGATCGCTTAATGCCACGAGCTCCAAGCCCAGTTCAAAGACTAACATAGGGACAGGAGACGACCCCGTGTATATGAATGATCCTGAAGATGATTCTGATTCAATAGAAACCATGGGGACCAAAGCCACTACCTTAAGGGAGGAACCCACTCGGGAGCTCAACGAAGGAGAATCAAGCGAATACATAAATAAGGGGAAACAAAAGGAAACTTCCTCGGCCCCACAACCAAGTCAGTTAATGCCCTCTCGACCACCCAAACTGACTGAGACTCCCCAAGACAAGCCGCCACATGGGCCAAAAACCCTCAAGAAAAAGATTGGAACTTACCCAAACCCAGTTGAGAAGATTGAACAAGTGCAACACTTAAGGGGTTTGGTGGAAGAAACACAAAGAGAACTGGAGCCAAACCCGAGAAAAAGCAAAATTCCAGACACAGTGTTTCCTACGCAAGTTCAGCCTCACAGGAACCATAAACCGTTAGCTATACCTAGTATCATTCGGGAAGAAAGTGAGGATAGGACATCACGAAGTGGGCAAACACCCTTCTTGCTGGAAAGAATGTTTAGTGAGGGAATGCCTAACCCCATTGAAGAGGAAGTGATTCCATCTTCACTAGTCCCTAGTCAAGGGGCGATGTCTCGAAAAGTACCGTTGAATGTGTCTAAGCTAATGGATTTCGTGTCCTCTGAAATCAGAACCATGATCATATCCAAATTATACGGAGATCCTGAGCTATTCTTAGCTCTTCGGGCATTTCTCAATGGAGAACTAAAGGCGGGGCTACCACAATTTGCAAATATGGATAGACCTGACACGCTTCAAGATGAAGGGGAGCATTGGGATCTACAACCCAACTTAGATGAAGATTCGGTCGTTGAAATACCTGTTAACAAGTTGGGACAGTACTTTGAAGGTGACGAATCCAATGCAACCCTCCCCATTACTACCAAGGGATTAACTCTAAAGGGAATCCTTGATGGTGGTGCTGGAGTGAGCATTGTGACTAAAAACTGTTGGAAATCTATGGGGAGACCTCACCTCGAAGTCACAAACATAGTGGTTAAGATGGCAAACGGAACTATTGCTAAACCTATTGGAATGTTAAGGGACCTTAAGATCAAGGTTCTGGGATACAAGGTAAAACATACCTTCATTGTAATCGATTTCTCCAAGCATCCTATGTCATATCAAATGATCTTAGGATGTCCTTTCATGAGGGAAGCACAAATGGTGCATGATTGGTTGAAAAACCATGTCTACTTACAATTCCAGGACTCTGTCATTCGAGTTGATCTTGAGAATGGTCGTGCACATCCTTTAGGAAGCAAGGTTATCATTGATAATCGATCGGATACCACTGTTCACTCTGCCCCATTAAGGTATTGCTATACATGCAAAAAAGAGACTGATGATGGGAAAGATTCTCCTTATATGGATGTCCTATCGGGTATGACTGAGTCGGATAACGTGGATTGGGTACACCTAGCGGCAACCATAGACACATGGGAAAATAGAGGCACAAGTTGGGTAACACCTGAGGGGCAAGATATGCCACCGTTAGTGCCAATAAACATGATAGGTGTTATGCACTTGACTCCTGATGGCAAGAAAGTGGCAAACTCAGCTGACAGTAGCGAAGACTCTGACCAATGTAACTTTGAGTATGAATCTCAAGAACAAACTGACTCTGAGCCTGATGGGGGGGATGAATCAAATATTCACCCAAATGTGGAAGCAAGGTGCTCAAGGCCTAGAACAGTGACCTCCTGCAGTTCATCCGAAAGTGAAGATCGACCAAGTGAGTCCGAATTTGATAGAAACAAAAATCAAAAACTTGGTAAGAAGAAAACGAGACATAAGCGCCAACGCTATCGAGCTAATGTACGCACTGCAATAAACAAGGAAAGATCCACTGCAGAATGGCTCAGTTATGTAGGAGCCATTGATGGAAGTTAGCGGATAATTGGGGACAATACCTCCAAAGTGTCATGTGGTGTATTCCGCAACCTCATGACGTCGCCCAATTAGAAATCGAAGAGAAGCCGAAACTAAGTCGTACTGTAAGAAGGCGGCAAAACCAAGAGTTGGCTCAGCAACAAAAGGAAGCGGAATTGAAAGAAAAAAGCCTGGCACAACAAGAACCAGTAGACTTACACCCCGCACCCGAGCATTTCAAATCATTCACTATACAGGGGAACGTAAAGTGGTCTACACAAAAGCCCAACGAACGCCTACCAATGGGAGTAGCGGTGTCTACGATGGCCCTACGGTAGTTAAGGAGATAGACTTAGCAGATCCGGGTGAGGAGTCTAAACCAGTTTTTATTGCTCAAGACCTCACCAAGGCGGAAGAAGCTGCACTTACGAAGCTTCTTAAAGAATTCAAGGACATATTTGCTTGGACATATCATGATATGAAGGGTGTTCCACCCTCGGTGGTGCAACACACGATTCCAATGATTAGCACTGCTAAACCAGTCCAGCAACGTCCCTACCCAATGAATCCTAAGCACGCAAAGATTGTACAAGAGGAAATTGAAAAGCTTGTAAAATGTGGATTCATATACCCTATTGAGCACTCAGAATGGGTTTCTCCGATAGTCATCGTACCAAAGAAGAATAGGAAACTCAGAGTGTGCGTTGATCTCAAAAAGGTTAATGCAGCCACCATAAGGGATCATTACCCCTTGCCATATTCTGAACATGTGCTTGAAAGAGTGGCAGGCAAGGAGGCATATAGCTTTTTAGATGGGTACTCTGGTTACAATCAGATCACAATTGCAATTGAGGACCAAGCTAAAACAGCATTTATCACACGGAGTTTGGAGTGTTTGCCTTTCGCGTCATGGCCTTTGGCTTGACCAATGCACCTGCAACATTCCAACGATTGATAAACACGGCCTTTAAGGAATATCTAAGGGACTTCTGTGAAGCTTTCTTAGATGATCTTTGTGTTCATTCCTCTTGGGATGAGCACTTGATGTGTTTACGAAAAATATTTGAAAGGTGTAGATTATATCGCATCTCCTTGAATCCTTTCAAATGCTAATTCTGGGTTAAACACGGAGTTATCTTAGGGCATATAGTGTCCAAAAATGGGATTTCCACTCACAAGAGTAAAATCAAGATCATTCTGGAATTGCCACCACCCACCAACTACAAGGGAGTCCAACGCTTTATGGGCCACGTTGGTTATTATCGAAGGTTTATTCTCTTCTTCGCCGAGATAGCTCGACCATTGTATAAGCTTCTCATCGAGTTTATTTGGACCGAAGAATGTGACCGTGCCTATGAGCTATTAAAGAAGGCCTTGGCGAGTGCTCCAATCTTGAGAATGCCTAACTGGGATTTACTCTTCCATGTGCATATTGATGCATTAAACTTTGCTATTGGGTGTGTGTTAACTCAACCTGGAGAACACAAGCTAGACTACCCCATTAGCTTTGCCAGTCGCCAGTTGAACGATGTTGAGATGAACTACACCACTACGGAGCGAGAAGGATTGGCAATGATATATGCAGTAAGGAAATTTTGTTATTACCTCCTTGCCACCAAGTTTGTATTCTATGTGGATCATCAAGCATTATTGTATCTGGCAAACAAACCATGCTCCACAGGAAGAATTACACGATGGCTATTGATTCTTCTTGAGTTTGATTTCACTGTTGTTGTGAGACCTGGCAAAAAACATGTTATGGCTGATCATTTGTCTCGTATACCTAATGGTGAGGCTCCTACTATGGGGGTTGATGATGACTTACCTGACACTTCCCTGTTCATGGTGGAGACAATGCCTGAATGGAGTGAGAAGATTGTTAACTTTTTGGTTAATGGCTTTCCACCCAAGGAGCTTCGTAAAGATCTAGCTCGAAAGCTGATCAAAGAATGCGAACCCTATTGCCTGATAGCCGGGACTCTTTATAAAAGAGGAAAGGATGACGTTCTTAGGCGTTGTGCCCGGGAGGATGAGTATCTATACATTTTGCAAGAGGCACATATGGGCGTAGACGGTGGTCACTTCTCAGGAGACTTAACTGCGCGAAAGATCTTACAATCAGGGTATTGGTGGCCCACTATGTTCCAAGATGCATCACTCTTTGTGAAGGGTTGCGATGAATGCCAACGATACAAGAAACCCCAGAGGAAAGATCAGATGCCCCTACATCCAATCAAAGTAAACCAACCATTTGAAAAGTGGGGTTTAGACTTTGTAGGTCCAATTAGCCCAACGGCCCGAAACACACAATCTCGCTATATTATTGTGGCCACCACTGACTATATGACCAAATGGGCCGAAGCGAAAGCGACACGTAAGGCAGATGCAAGGACAACATCCAAGTTCCTCTTTGAAAATATAATCACACGATTCGGTTGTCCTTTTGAACTTGTGAGCGACAATGGTACGCATTTTATAAATGAAGTGATTAAGGAGCTCACAACAAATTTCATGATCTCCCATCATAAATCTACTCCTTACTATCCGCAAGCGAATGGCCAAGCCGAGAGTACCAACAAGACCTTAATCTCTGTTTTGACAAAGACAGTTGAAGCTCATCGCACGGATTGGGATCTAAAGCTCACGACAGCTTTATGGGCCTATCGTACTGCATACAAAGTGGCTATTAATTGCACACCATTCAAAATGGTATATGGCCAAGAAGCAGTCATGCCATGGGAATTTGTCATTCCTAGTCTTCGTGTTGCAACTCAAGAGGGTTGGGATGGTAATCTCTTAGTAGAGCGTCTGTATATCCTTGGGCAGCTAAACGAAGAAAGACAATTGGCTGTGTACAATGCCCTTGTGGAGAAGGATAGAAGGAAAAAATGGTTTGATCGCCACCTAAAGGACAAGGACATCAAGGTTGGGGATAAAGTCCTAATGTATGGAGTGCGAAACGAAAAGAAGAAGCTCAAATATGCTGGTAAGGGACTGTATAGAGTATGTGAAATTACCCTGCAAGGTACCATTAGAGTGGAGACTCTCGACGGAGTTGAAACCATTGGATTCCTTAATGGGAGTAAATTCAAAAGATACTATGACCCCCTAAGCCAAGAGGAGTTATATGCAATCCATCAAAAGAAGGCAGCTAAAGAACAAGCTGAACTTAAGAAAATACAAGCGAGAGTTAAGGCCAAAGAACGTCAACAGCGTGCTAGGCGCCAACGAGAAGCCAACTTGGGGATTACACAAGCATTTTTCGAAGAGGCAGACGAGGATTCACTGGAATCTGACCCACCTCTAAGATACCCAATTGAGTTACAGAGTCCTTACGGGGAGGTACTGTATAATGCATTATTGGATACAGGAGCTCAACACAATTTGTTATCATATGGCGTGTGGTGTCAACTTGGAAAACCACCTTTATCCAAGAGTGCTATCCAAGTTCAAGGAATCAACAAGAAAAAAACCCCTGTCTCAGGAGTTCTACACACTCCGGTGGCCTATGACAAGGGGACCGTAATTCAAAGCTTTTTGGTTATGCCTGCTGGTACTATGGAAGGCACTGTAAACTTAGGGCGCAAATGGATGATGGCCACCAAGTGCAATATCGATTGGGCAACCAGACGAGTCACAACGCAAGAACCAACACTCAGTATGACTGCTCAAAATCCTACTCCTAAGCCATCGACTCTGGACAAAATGCTGGATAACAAAAAATCACCAAGTCCAATGGCAAAACCATCTTTGATTGTTTGCCATCCCTCTAACGCTTCAACGCCAAGAGTGGAAACAGGCAAGGTGGTATCTAAGGTTCCGCTTACTATGCCAAAGAGTATATACAAATGGGTCCCAAAAGCTTCGTTAACAGCTACTTCCCCTGCTCAATCTCGTTCAGCCACCAAGAAGCCTCATAAAAGGAAAGCAGCTACCCACCCGAGAAAGGGCAATGTAACATCGCGATGGATCCCTAAAAAATTATTAGTAGCCCAAGGGTACTACGAGGGGAATGACCAGATTTGGGTCCCTAAACATAAGGTGAATCCCTCTACATCACCTGTAAAACCTTGCAAACCAATTGTTGCCACCCCAATGACAATTCAAGAGACCGTGGTAAGGGAAAGGTAACAGAGTGCTCCACACCACTTCTTCCAGAGTTAGTTTGGATTCCCAAACGATATCGATCAATACCACCTAGCTCAGGAAGCGGGGAGCCACATGAAGCTTCTAGCTCCTCATGCCAGGCACACACTCATATAGAAGTTTCTACATGCTCTACACCTACTCTTGTCAACACCCAACAAAAAACCGATGAGTCTACGTCTCCCCTTGTAATAGTATCGTCGGAAACCATTTCCTCCATTCGTCAATAGGAGCGTACACTACCATCTCTGCAATTGGATGTGGCCACAAGGATCATAAAAAGCTATCTGCCCACATCACAACCTATGACCCGCTGGACAAATTGGTTCCAAGAGGCTGCAACATCATTGCAAATAATATGATCTACCCAAGGAAAGGGGGAGCATGTACTCACGCTCGACATTCTAATGCTTCCTCCTTAACCTTCTCCCCTGACCATGTAATTGCCAAATTCAAGGGGATGTATATATATAGCTTCATACATTTTTTTTAAAAAAAAAACAAAAAATAGTAAAAAGAGCAAGAGCACAAAAAGAGGAGCAATATCCGTATGCAATCAAGAACTAGATTGACCTGTCATAAACCTACTGATGCTATATCTGTGTTTGCAGATATGGCAGATGCACGATCATCATACACTTCATCCACTCCCACCTTTGGTGAGAGGTATCATCTGTACCTTTCTCAGATATTTCACATGTGCTATCCTGTAATTGAAACTGAATGGGATCATATAGATGTACTAGCCAGAGAGGAAAATGTTGAGGAATTAGAATGGCTAATTCGCCTATGACTGACCCCTACTCTGTAGAGGAAATATCCCCGATAGCCCAATGCTTTCCTTTTCCACAAGATGACTATCCTCGCATGGTTACATTCTTAATGAGTTTATGTGGATGGGAAAATGAAAAGGAAATATCTGACAATGATGAATGGACGGATGAAACTCATGGCACTACTGAGGTTGACTTTATTTATTTGGATGATGCGGATAGAGGCTTAGCCTTAGGGCTAGAGCAAGGACTCTACAACATCCTCTTACCGTATCCTCAGTAGTAGTGTGGTGACTGGGGTAGGTTAGTGTTTTCAAGTTTTTTCTAGTTTAGATTCCTTAAACGAGTCTTGAAATTTTCACACTGATGTGCCTCTCGAGGTATAGTGCTTGTTAGTTGATTGTACAGGTTAAAAAGTTTGAGGTGGGTTCGCTTCCAAGTCCTGAGACTGCCGCAACGTTCATCAAAATATATCTACATCAAATTGCAAGCTGTCTCGCCAAATCAAGGAGATCTCCAATTTCAGGTGTAATTCTTCCATGCCCACTCTCTTTAATTTTTTACTGTTCAATTAATTGCATGAACTATAATGCATGACCACATGGAAATTGTCAATGTACTACTTAGTTTTTGAAGTTGCCTGACGTGCTAGTGTGAATCATTAATGAGTTTAACCTTATTAGATATATTCTTGAAAATGCATGCAGTCTTTAGTTAACCTTGGAATACGATTGTCTAAGGTCTAGGATCAAAGCATCTTAATGTTTGACACCTGGCTGTGTGTGTGTTGACCTCTAGGACATAGCTTTTACCCCTTGTCGAAAGGATGTAAGAACACATTTTAGTTCAGGAGCGAAGATCAAAAGAAATTTAAATTTAAAAAAAAAACCTACAATAAATGGCAATGCAAGTCTATGATGTGCTTTAATGTTGGCCTATCGCCTTATTGATACTTGGTAGGCGAGGAGTATTCTACTCCAGACCGATGCCTTGGTTGGTAGGGGGTAGCCTTGCCTAAGGTGAACTAATAGATTCTTGGAGAATGCTTTGTGTTAAACAATGTACCAGGATCGATGTTAGTTTTGCCTTAGGAAGGTCGCCATTGTGTGTAAAAATTGTCACGTGCAAAATAAATAAATAAATAAAGGCAAAAGGCTCCTGTAACTCTGATGTTTCTTGTGTCCCTAGGCTTGTGGTATTAACTTGTTCTTAGAGTAGACACAGGGTGGTCATCTGTTTATTTATTAAGCTTGGTTATTTTCCTTGACTTAGGCCAGTTATAAACCTTGATTAACCTTTGACACCTTGCTAGCTCTTGATTTACTTTCAATAATTTTACACTCCTGTTAATTTGCTACACTAGCTCACTCATGTGACCCTTAAACTAAGTTCTCATAGCAACATCCATTGTGGTTTAACATGCTTGAATTTATACACTTTATATCTTTTGAATTCCAGCATACCTTCACTCTACTTCCCTATTTTGCAGACGGTCTACCACAACAACCCTCTCGAGCTTACCATACCATAGCTTCCAAGGACGGAATCTACATCAGGTAGGGGGGCATGTTAACCTATGAGTGAGACGGACATTGAGACGTACTATGTTTTATGTCATTAATTTAAATATTTTGAGTCATGGGCCGAGCTTGTCGGCACCATATGTTAAGGATGAAGGGATTGGGTGATCGCCGATGAGAGGCGCACCTTGAATATCAGTAGGATAAGGATTAGGATCGACCGGCCATGTATGGGCGCCCAAGTGTGAACGGCCAAGTCACCTATAAGAGTCAAATGTAACCCTAAAATCCTCATTCTCATGTGTTGTGAATACAAGAGTGCTCTTGCCTTATCTCTTTGGTTTCCTTCTCCTGCGTGTGTGTGTGAGAGAGAGAGAGTGAGAGAGCGATCGAGCACTGTGTAGCGGCACGGCGGCGGAGAGGCGGTAGAGCGGCGACGGCGGCTCCTTCTTCACTGCGACGCGGGAATCCTTCAAGGCGGCAGTTGAGCGGTGAGTGACACACCCTTTGCATTCTGTTTGGGCTTCCTTCCCTAGTTGTATGCTTGTAGCCATTCGTGGCTCGCATACGGTGTCCGGCAAGTCCCCAGCTACTAACGACCTGTGCGGCAAAAGTGCACACTCTCCTTAGTAGGGGCACCAGAAAGCTGTCGGAAATTCCAGACACGGAATCACCTACCTCTATAGCTGTCCATCCAATAGCCTTGGAAAACACCACGAACTTGGGGCACCACTAGCACACTGGCTAGAACACTTCTCACACAATTCACCACACCATCCACACCAGAAAGAGAGCCCAAAACAGGGGCACCATAGACAAGTAATCACCCGGCAACACATACACTTCCACTGTGTGCATGACGAGGTAATCGAAGGCTGGCACAAAGTGCACTGTGAGAGTGTAAACCCATGGACTACACCACCAAACACGTCAATCACGCCTTCTCCTGCAAATCAACACACACAGGATACCAACACACAACCATAACCAGATATATCACCAGTATCTTTCATCTTTGAATTCCCAACCAACATTTCCATACAAGGTTCTTCTAACACAGAAGCTTTTCCTCACACAAACATCTCACATACACGACACTTTCAAGTCAACACACAAGATGTATACTCACAAGGCTGTCCCCCATTCATCTTGGCTAATCCCTCTCTCACCTTTTCTCTCAAAATGTCATCACCTCAGCTGCGAGCTCTACACTCAGAGGCAGCATCCTCAACAAAGTACACACATGCAAAAGACTCTCTTTGGCATCACCAGCCTCAGAGAATAAGAAGCACACCTATCTCCTCTCCTTCTTCATTTTTTTTGTTGCAGTGGACGCCACCACCTTGGACGTGGCTGTTGATGCTCACTTTTTCCTCCTCAATCGACACCTCGCTTTTTCCTTGATTCTCTGTAGTCCCGGCCTGCAATTTTCCTCCTCAGTCGACGCCTGCCTTTTTCCTTCCACTCCCATTGACACCACCTCCTCTTCTCTTATTGCAGATGGCATGCTCTCCTTCCTAGCTTGCAGTCGTCGCTTAGCTTCTTCTTCACTCTGCTCTCTCCCTTCGCTACCAGTCGCCACCTCTTCTCTACCGCTGTCGACCCACACGTTCTCTACTGTTGGTGCCAACCTCTTCTTTCTTTTGCTTTAGTTTGACACCACCATCGTTACCCTAGGCGGCCCCTCAACGAGGAACTCATCGCACCACCACTTTTAGTGACGGCTCTTCCCTCTGCTACGTTGCAGTTGGCGCACCTCTTCACTTTTACTACCCACGCTGCAGTTGATGACCTCGCCCTCTTGTTTGCTGCAGCTACTACGGCAGTGTACCAGGTGGCCCTCTCAAGCAATCACCGCTACCAGAGGCTCTCTTTCGCACAGTCAACCTTCCTTTTTGTTGGCGATTCCTCCCCTTCTCATACAATAAGTTTATCTGCTGGTTGACATATGGCCTCCTCCATCCTTTAGCGCATGTGAACGGTCAAACTTGTCAGGATACTATTGGCAACCGCCACCCTTGCTCATTTTTCCAGAAACTTAAAGCCTTTTATCCTCATATTAAATTTTTTATTATTTAAGGCTGTTCACACTACCTTAAACCACATCCCACTAATGCCATTCATTTCTTGCCCACATGCCATTAGCACACGCATTCGAATACAACCTACAAGTGCACTTATTTTTGGGATGCGCACACATACAAAGCAACTGAACAACTGATACCATCTCTAGCAGACCACGCTCCGGACAAGCCTGTACTAGCCTACTACCAAACCACCCACTCCGTACATCTGCCAGGGCATTCAAGGTAAAGCTTTTTTGCATGCCATGCGTCCCATATGTACACAAGCCCAAAACATCTTTACAAAATTTTGCCTAACATCTGCCTCCCCCCAAATCCTCTCCAAATTGACCATCGACAAAGCGCCATCACCTGGATCCTAATGGCAAAGAGCTTATTCCCCCCCAATCTAGCCAGGGCCCCACCCCCGAAGAGCACGAAGCTAAGGAGCAGGAACAAGGCTGTTGAGGAGGAGGAACAATGGCAAGATTTTTTGTAACAAAACCTTTTTGAAACCTCACCCCCCGCATGATCTTCTCCTTTCCCCCCTCCTTACTCTAAAGCAAGCCCTTCCTCTCCTCAATCATCCCAATTCAATACCATGGAAACCCTCCATTGGGCACATACTAGCAACTTCAAATCCAGTGAAGCTTATGCAGAGAGCGTCCATGCGTCACATGGGGAAGTACCAAAATTTTCCTAGGCTTCTCAAACATGACCCGTGAGCTTAAGTTATCACACGAATGATGGAATGCATCTACCACTAGCATGAGATTGCTTGATTGGCACATCAACAAATGTTGCTTGTGAAGGCTCAAGAGTAGCAAAATGCAGAGACCCTGAACACATCTACCCTCAACAACATGAATTTGTAGAGCAGGTCCTCTCTGATGAAAAGGAGTAGCATTTGGGCAATTCCCTCTCCTCTATTTCAAAACTCTAGCACCATCTCCAAGTAGCACAGGAGGCAACATAGTAGGCTAACCACACGACCTTTCTCTCACCCAAGCTGCAACCAAAAACTTCCACCAAAGAGCTACAACCGCAGAAGAGGCCCCTCAAGAGAACAAATCTCAACTTCCAATGCTACCGTGAGATAATAGAGGAGACGCTCCACCAAAAAGAGGTGCAGTTGGAAGCCACGGAAACAAGAGCCACATAGCCACAACAAACACCCTCTAGCCCCTCCTCCAATGGCACTAAGAAGAAGGTCAATACCTTGATGGACAAAGAGTTAACCAAATTCTAGAGGATATGTTGCGTTCTTATGTTAGTAAGAAGAAATCTAATTGGGAAGAGTACTTGCCCTTATTGGAGTTTGCCTATAACAGCTCCAAACACTCAGCAATGGGTTTACACCATTCATGTTAATGTATGGATTCCAGCCGAGATCTCCGATGGTTGTAGGCCTAGAAAAGGAGAAGATTCAATCTGTTAAGGATTTCCTTAAAGTTATGAATGATATGCTCAGAGCTGCACGTGAGAGCATTCGTAGCACTCAGGATCGCGCTAAAACTTATGCGGATAAAGGACGTAGAAAGGTGACCTTTGCAGAAGGTGACTTTGTATTCCTTAAGGTTCCTGCGATGGAGCTACTATCCTTGCCATCCCTCCCAAAATCTCGTACCATCTCCTCGACCTCTACTACAGGACTGTCCACCTCAACTTGCTTCAACATGACATATTCATCACAACGAACCCATCTCCCACACCACATACGTATATATCCTCACCAAGATCGCACTCCACAACATCGCCCTCCTCGCTGAGTTCTTCTTCTAGGGCATCATTTCCTTCACACACCCCAAAATCTTCTTCGACCTTCCTACCCACCCTCTCTAGGCAAACCTCATAAGCTAGTCGCACCTCCTCGGCTTCAGGATGCCCAAGGACTCAAATGATGTAATCAACCTCTCTGCCCCGTATAGGGGCTGTGTCCTTACCCATACCCATCCCAATGGATAGTAGACACCTACCTCCACCACAAAGGATGGGAGATTATGCAGCTTACCACTCCCTCCGCCAAGATGAGCTCCCCCCATACTCCACAGCTAGCCTCCTGATTCTTCATGTGCAGATGTCATATCCAAATGGAGGTCATGTAAGTGACGGGCATCATGCAATTTGATGACTCACATGTGGCATTTCTAATGGAGTTTACCCCCAAGGAAGCTACGGATACCAAGGTCTTCTTCCGAGCACATAAACTAGATTACTCAGGTAAAGAAGACAATGATAGCAACCATGACAACAACAACGGCGGAGGCGATGGAGCCCCGAGAGCGCAACCCCCTCAACCACCCCCACCCTCATCTCCCCCCCATCAACCTTCGCCCCCCAGCTCCTCTCACCCAAGCACAAGGATACAACCGCCCCCACCCCCACCTGGCACCACAACACTCCCCCTCTTCCCCTCACAATCATCTGCACCCATTCATTTTCCCACTCCACCTCCCTCACCACCCCCCCTCACCTCCCACATTGACACTGAACTTAGGCATGCCCACCGCCCTTACAGAATTACCCTCAACATCGGCCAACAGGCCTCCCCCAGTCCTTCATGCCAACC
This sequence comes from Cibotium barometz, assembly GCF_041138505.1. NCBI lineage: Eukaryota > Viridiplantae > Streptophyta > Polypodiopsida > Cyatheales > Cibotiaceae > Cibotium > Cibotium barometz. The sequence goes on along the minus strand of NC_141080.1, from coordinate 8,693,781 downwards.
TCGCCACTGTTTCCTCATCATCACCCACCCCTCCAACCTCGTCACTGCCACCACCAATAAACCCCTCCCCCACCTTTAGAAGAAGGTGAGATCCCACCATCGCCACCACTTGAGCATGAGGAAGTCGACCCTCTACTCAACCCACTAAATTGGTGTGACCCACTCGATTGAACAGAGTTCAAGTGCAGGAAATTCGGATCTTGCTTGATCTCGACAACTCCAAGCAAAGCCGCTCACAAAGGTCATGGATCACATGGACATCCACGCCCTGTGTCCCTACATCAATGCAAAGCATCACAACTGGAAGCACAAGCATCCCCCTTGATAATGTGGGGCTACCATTGGCCACCCGTGCTACTCATCCCATGACGTTTGATCTCATGAACAAGCAACCGGCCTGGAGGCGAGCCTTCTTACTGAAGCCCTACTATAAGGCACCATGCACACTCCACATAAACCCTGAATACTTGGTGATTCAATGAAGATGGGCTTGGAATCTCTTGCATGAGGAGTAGACAAAGAACCCAAAGCTTCTATTCAACTTTCCATGGTTTTCTCCTCCGATGCCTCAATGGACATGCACTGAAGACAACATGTTAAAGGGCATCCACAACTTCATTAGAAGATATGATCAGGTGCCCAACCCCATGGTGGTTTTGACACTAAAAATATACTAGGGAAACACCTACCCCAATAGGGGCAGGTATTTTTGAAAACATGCCCATGGAACTAGATGTAATAGAAGAACCCACAAACAAAATCAACCAACCAAAAAAGGTAAAAGACCATGAGTCCTACCTGAGCTTTGTAGTTTTGACCATTGGTTAAGCTAATATATCATGGAGTATAAAAGTGGTGAGTCCTTAAACTCTTGTTGGAGTTATTGCAGTTAAAACATTTGGAGAGGATTAATTCGCTTGCAAGGTTGTGGATCCATTTGTTAAAGGATCAGAGGCTATTTAGACAAGATCATTGGTGTGCTCAGTGGTCAGGCTAAAATTTAAGAAATTCCAAGTGATGGGTCATACCATGGGTCATGCATACACCCACAATGGTTCCCCCATAGAGAGATGTACTTGGAAGGTATCATCACGAGCGCGATGACAATGATGCAAGGTTTCCACTAGTGGGTGAGTAAAAATATACTCACTGAGTAGATGCTTTCTTTGATTATGTTACACAGCTGAATGAGTTTTAGCCTCCTCTATCTCTCAATTTTGTAGGTGGCCCAAAATCATAACCATGATTGTTGAATAATCATGGTGATGAAAAACCTCTTTTTACACAAGATGATGATTTCTATGCATTTTAAATGAGGGGAAACACATGTTAGAGATGGTTATGATGGAATTTGAGATAGAAAAGTTAGTGTGATTATGCAAAGATAAGAATCACATCTGGGCATGATTCTCGAAAGAATCTTGGTGATAATATTTCATGTATACTAAGGGGAGATGACTTTAGTAGTTTAGACATAATGAGAGAATTCCAAAATATGATGCATTAAACACTTGGATGATATTTTGTTGAAGTGATTTTGAGGAATCACAGGCATGATTCTTGGAAAGATCATGACAGTAAGAATTAATGAAACACAATAGGATAGGCATGTGGAGTGCAGTTTGAAAGAAATTGGCATGATTACAATCCATTTGGACACATTTTTGGCAAAACTATGATTTTGCAACGGCGTGATTAACCAACCATGGAAATGGTTGCATGTTTTAGATGATGTGGAAAAAATTATGGTGATGAAAAACTTTGAATTACCAAATGTGTTTCTTTTTTGTTGATGTAGTAGGCTTTCATGAGGAATATCTGACCTATGTTTGGCATTTAAAGAATTTTTTATGGAATTACGGCCATGTTTTAGGTGGCATAGGCATGATTTAAAAATCACGATAACTTGGATTATGTTCTTATTTGTTCTAATGATGTACATATCACGTGTAACCCTCTTGTATGTGTAAATGATCAATTCATATGACTTCTAGAGGCGTGATTAGGGAATCATGGCCGTGATTGGCATGACTATAGTCAAACCTTATGGGATTCTCGATGTAGAGGCTCAGGCATACTCCTTCATGCTTATGGATCACTGTTCATATACCATTCCTTGACCTTATATTTATCCTTAGCAAGCGTGATTTTAGAATCATGGGTGTGATTCCACAAAATCATAGTGTGGAATCACACGCGTGATTACTTGTACTAATCTTTGGCAAGCATGATTGTGGAATCACAAGCATGATTCTTAAGATAATCATTGGTGAAAAAACTTTGTTGGATTCTTAGAATGGACAAAATTCTTTGTCCATTCTAAGGTGGACCCATTAGTAATCACCACTTTACTTATCTGTATATGAGTTTTGTTTGATGTGATTTTATAATCATGGGCATGATTTTTAAAGAATAATGGTGGTGAATGCTATTGAAATAATTGTTTGTTCTTTGTCATTTGACCCTTAAAGTATTTGATTGCAAGAGTTAAACATTCATGAGTCCAATATGACCCTTTATGCTCATCTTTCATCTTAGCAACAACAACAATTATTGATGAAGTCTTTAACCTTTTCACTCCTTCTGATGATGATTCAGCATACTGTGTTTATGGGAGGTTCTTGGGCTTCTAACTTTATTTAGATAGTGGTTCTTGTGGCCAATTGGCATTTGTTTGTCTAACACATGAGAAACAAGTTCTTGTGTCTATCTCCATTTTTAGGAGATTAGGTTCTTATGTTTGCCCAGTGAGATTTTGCAACTTCAAATGCTACTAGTTCAAAGAGTGGGTTCATGTAGATGACCTATAAAGACATATCCAATCGCATCTATTAATTAGATGAAGTGATAAGCAATTCCTTATGGAGTAGGCGAGTGTAGTTATTTATGTGGTTAGGCTGGTTTTACGTTGGTCCTCCCCACACCATGCAATTATGTTGGGCTCCTTGAGTTGATGATGAAACTTGATTAATCTTATGATATTTAGGCACCCATATGATGGTATTGCCCTCATAGTATCCCTAAGCCTAAACTAGGTTTTTAGGTACCCATCTTTGGTGGATTCTTAAGGATTGAGAATGGTGTTTTAGATGTTGGGTTCTTTGTTTTGGTGTAGAGTTCTTCCTAGGTGCATACCTCTTCTTATTTGGAAGCACGATTTGCCTTTTTGGAATCCAAACTTGGGTTGCACCTTCACAGTAGCTTTGGGCTTGCAATATTACCTTTTCCATACTTGCTTTATTGGCATTTTTTGGCTTTGAATGCCATGTTTGAGGTTGCTTTATTTTTTTCTTTTTGTCAAGCCTTTCAATTTTTCTATGTGAATGCAGCTTACTTTGACACATGGGTACACTGGTAAATGATACAAATATGAGTCCGTGTTACAAGAACACGTCTCTCGTAAACATTTTACAATGAGATGGAAGCCTTATCACTATCACCAACATATCTCACCATAACCCTGAAAGGGCATCCAACTTTCTTAGATTTCCACAACCTTATCTCCTCTTTAACCCTACATTCAACATTCATGCCATGATGGCATATGTATTCATTGACCATGCTTTCCAAAGACACACTATTTTTGGAAGATTTCTTAAACACTAGTCTAACTTTGTGCTTGATCATAATGTCCATCAACTCTTGCTCCATGACACCTATCAATCATCCATTTTATATTTGGGATTTTCACCTGATCACTTTTTGGGGGCAATGTAGAAATAAAATGTGGAGCTTGTATGTCATTGAAGTTGCAACCACATAAGACAATTGAATCTTTGACAAAGGTAAGGGGGATGCCATGCTTCCTTGTGTCTATGCACCAATATGCCTTGATCACATTAATAGTATCATTTACACCTTGATATTCCCAACTTTGCACATGATGTTCCAACAAAAGAACTTGAAAGGAAATAACTTTCTTAGCTAGGAGAGATTAGCTGCTAAAGGTAAACAAATGCATGTTTTTTTACTATTTACAGGGTGCCTGAGTGGACAAAAATCCTGCAACCACCCTTGAGGTTCATTAATTTCTTGTTTCCTTCAAAATTAGCTTAAAAAATTACATAAGTATATCTTAATTTTTTAATTAATCTTAGGACATTAGGTTTTGTTAAGCATTCTAGGAATCATTGGATAGCTTGGGGCTAGCCCAATCCATCCACAAAAAGAAAACCATAAAAAAACATTAAGAAAGGGCAAAAATCACATAGATATTAGGAGGGAAACTTGGTGCATTTCATTTTGGCCAATTTTTGTAAGAAGTGAATGGCATTCACTTCTCAGACATACGAATACGATTGTATGCTTCTTAGCATGGCCGTTCAATCCTTCTAGCTAGATCCTCCCATATATGACTCATCAATGAGATCAATGGCGTTCACTTTGCAAATCATATGCTTCTTAGCATGACCGTTCATTCCTCCGAGCCAAACAAATCCTCCCAAATCTAACTCATCAATGAGATCAAGGAGCATTAAAAAGGAATAAAGTGCATTAAAAGGAGCATAAAGAGCATTGAAGGAGGGTATAAGTGTATAGTCGAGAGAATAACAGAGGGTAGCTATCAGACATGTCATTTTGGTGCATTTAGAAGACTTGCTAGCCCTAGAAAGTGTGTATGCCCATACTAACTAAAGTGTATGCACATTCCCTCTAAATCCATGCCTGTTCGTTCTAAAGGGTAGCTATCAAAAGACACATCATTTTGGCGCATTTAGGAGGCCTACCAACCCTAGAAAGTGTATGTCCATACTAATAACTAAAGTGTATGCCTGTTCCCTCTCTAACTCCATGCCTATTCCTTCCAAAGTGTACATCCATTCCTTCCCTTAGCAAGAACGGTCGTACCCGTTATCTTCACTACACATCCATTCTTTCCCTTGGGGAATGATCTTACCCTTATCAGCGTGCATCCCTTCCTTCTAAAGCATATGCCCATACCTACTCTAGCGTATGCCCATACCTTCTTTAACGTACGTTTGTACCTTCAAAAGAGAACAAACAAAAAAGAGCACAATCAAACGATCCAAATCCCAGGGATAAGGACATGGAACGCCAGTCAAAGAGAGCTACCACACCACCGCAGACCCTAGACAAGGGCAAAGTAAAAGTAATCCACTCTAGTCTAATCTAGGAGTCTGGGGAGCTATACCAACTATTGGGACTATGGATTCCTCGGCCAAAGGTCCAACCTTCCCCCTCAAACCCCGGCATGACCCACCACTCGTGCCTTGCGTTGACATTCAATCCCCCAACCACAAGCCTGCAGAGTATAGGATACCCTCATGCAAAGACCTCCCAAGTAGCAAACCCGATATAAGCACACACCCCACCCTCATGCCACAACAACCTACAGGTGGGTCCCTAAAGCTCTCCTTGAAGATCAAATGTTCTATGAGGGAAATCGGCACATCTGGTTACGCCGGACAACGATGGCTGCTACTTCCACGATCCCAGTGCCATAAAAATGAAGGACCCTAAAACAAGGCTATGAGATACTTTCACTCTATTTTTTGATGGCGCTTTCAAGAGAAGCTCAAGAATTGCTAGTGGAGGTATAGTTTTATTTGACCCACAAGGTAAACAAGTATTTCAAGAAGGGATTCAATTGTAGGTGTAGACTGGCAATGAATCTGAGCACATGCTACCTTGGAGTATGGGCTTCAACAATGTATCAAGAGGGGAATCAGAAGGCTTATCATCAAGGGGGACAACTTGTGGCCAACTAGGATTGTTTTAATGGCTACTCCTCAAACGCAAAGGATAATGCTTGACTTAACATGTTGTGGGAAGCTTGCTAGATCCAAGTTCGTATCTCTTGAAGACTCCAAGCTACACTAGTGGTTGTTGCTAGCTCCACTCCTTTGCCTCCTTCCTCAAGATGTCACCAAGATATTTCCTTTCCCCATACACATACAAACATTCCTCTCTACCCTTGCACTTATACACACACAAACAAACGCAAGTGCTCTTAATCTCACAAAATGGAAATGTATATTCTCACTATATGAGTTATCTTTTACATGACTTCTGGACTAATTTAAAAAAGTAAAGAAAAATAAGAGATTTTATGGTATCAATAATAGTTTCAACTTTATAAAATATGTGTTGATGGAACCTACCAAAGTATCCTTGCACAAGAGGAACATGCACCAAGAATGGTGTACTATCTCCTCTCAACTCTCTCTCACACACCATAGACACACAAGAGAGCAAGGAGATAAGAACTAGACTCAATTGACACAAAGGGGGATTGTGTCTTTGTATTAGTAGAATTTGGCATTTATACAAATGGCACTTATTCACATCAGGTTCCGAAAACTTAAAAAGAGATGAACCAAATGACTACAAAAGTTACATAGGCTTGGACATGGCTAGCCTTTCTCATAATTACAGCCTTTATAGTTCCATTTCATGACTTTTGTTATACTATCTATCATATGTAGTAGAGAGATGATAAGTAGACCTTAAAATGGGGTTAATATGCATGTACACTATTGTGTGAGAATAAACTATCTTTACTTATTTAGAGTATTAAACCTACTATGCTATAAGTAGGGGAAGTTTTAAATGAAATGCAAGTCTTGGTCCCACATTTTCTTTAACTCTTTGTCAGTAAATATTCTTTTAATTAGCATGTAAATTGGATAAATTCTAAGGTGCCATGGAAATTCCCTATACATGTCAGCATATTACTTGATTTTTCAAGGAGATGGAACCCTCTAGAATGGCAAGATATACCAAATTGTTCTACCTAGACTTGGTTGCATCATTAGCATCAGGCTGGATTTCTTTATAGCCTTTGTGTTACTGTCCTACTTCCATATTTTATAATCATGGGAAATTATGAATGTGATAAGGTGGATTTCTAGTAAATCAACAAGCCATGGATTCATAAGCCTTGAGCTCCTTACTATATTTATCCACAATGACTCTTGTTGTGATCCAACTATGCGAGATCCACCTCTTATGGCATGTCCCCTACCAAGGGATATGGTAGATGTGTTACTTATGGGGTAGTTACGTAGCCCCCTATTGAAGTTGGATCAAAAGGTGTTATCTGTAAAAGGGAGCTTATCACATGAGATGGGGTTTAAGAAATGGATTACCTATGATGATTACTTGCTCATAATATTATATTGGGAGATTCAAGGTTGGATCTTTGTTGCAATTTGTTGGCTCTTCTTGATGGTGCTATGAGTAGTAGGTTCAGCGCCTAGCTAGCCATCCAATGTTTCCTTGGGGGCTAGTGGGTTAGTTGTAAATTCAAAAGAAGTGGAAGAGAAATCACTCTTGGTTAGTGTGGTGAGTTAGTTTTCCCCTTATCTTTATTATCATAAATACTAGATAAGTATGATTTTATAGAACTAAACATTAGGCAAGTGTGTTCCTCATCTTTTTCATGCTCATTCTTATCCCTATTAGTTAAAGAAAATTATGGAGGCTTCTTAGAGATGAAGAAATCATGAAGGGCATGTAGATCCTCTTCCTCAGGGAGTGAAGAGTATTCTATGTGCATTTGATCTAAATCATACACAAGTGTGGTTAGGAGAGTATGTAGACGTGCACATATGATATCAAAAAGTTTTATAATACCGTAAGGATGGTAAGTAGAAGTAGATATTGATGAGTGTCCCATGACTTCACTTGTGTGTGAGAATCCACCCTAGGCTTTTTTGAATTTTGGGGAGGGGGTTAACAAAAGAATCAATGTTAGTAGGTTTCATGAGTTCTAAGACCTCCTCACCTTTGGTAAAGTTAGTGGAATTTAGTAGTAGTAATGTACACCAAAATAAAAAATTAAGTAGAATTGGGATGGAGGGGGTATGTATATATTGATTCCCCCTCCCTTGGCTCTAGATTCCAATTAAAGATAGCCATAATGATTGTGGGGTATGCATAATATTTTGTTTTATTAATGTTATATCCCCTTGTGTTAGTTTCTCACTTAAGTTTATGTTATATTGGTAGAGGGATAGGGTTAGTGAAATAAAAAATAGAGTGAAGTTTTGGGAAGGGTTTGTGGGAGCCATTGGAAGGTCAAAGGGGCTACCCTTTCTACTAGATTACCATAGGTATCATTGTCAACTTAATTAGGCTTGATTTGATGGCCTAATTGCTATTGGAGAGATTCCACCTTTCATCTTGTGCTTCTAGTGCCTTGGCCGCCACATCTTCCTGTCTCACTGTTGGTTGTAGTGAGTTGTCTATGTTGAGTAGCTAAATCTTCCTTCTCTTTTGTGAGGATATTGACCTTTTCTTGGAGTTTTGTGAGAATCTAGGATCTATTCATTAAGGTGGTCAATCTCCTGGCTTTGAAATATATTGACTTTTTGCGTTTGCAAAGCTTCTAAGTATGTCATAATTTGTGCAACTGAGCTCATAAGCTTCTTTGGCTTGCTTGGCCTTCCAAAGCTACCATCTGAGCTTTTAATCCAATTTTTGTGGCTTGTAAGGATCCTTTGAGATTGTTCACTTTTGGATGTCATTGGTGCATGTGCTCGTACATTTCTTTGGCTTAAGCTACTTGGCCTTCCATAGTTGCCATCATCTGAGCTTTTAATCCAAATTACATGGCCTGCACCTTTTTCTCCTTTTATTCTAGCCTCTTATAAAGTGTTATGTGACTGTCCTCCTCATTGCTAAGTTGGTTTTTAACCTTAATAAGGGTTGTGTGGGCTTTTGACTTTTATATCTGCTATTACCTCTACCACATGTTGTTCTTTGATGCCTTTGACTTGGATCTGTAGAGCTTTCTATGATGCTCCCCTTCCCACATGAGTTCTTGCTTTTGGTCTACCAATAATTGGAGAAGGTCTTGGATCTTTGTTGTGCTGAGCTCCTAGTTGGTGTCCGTATGTCCTTATCTTGTAGCTTTCTTTTGTTATACTTGTCCACCTATTCCTTTGCTTTCTCATTCTCCCGCTTCAGGCTACAAGCATACCATTTTAGGATTTTGTTGGTGTAGGCCTGCTGCACATGACAATTCATTTCGATGATCTGGGTCATAAGAATTCTTAAGTTAGAGACATAAGCTTCCATTTTGTAATGTTGTTTGTTGGCCTATTTGCATATATTCTTGTACTTTGTTGTACTTCGGGTGGAGGCACTGGAGGATACCCTTTTCTAATTCGGTTGACTTGTCCATTTCTTGTAGTTAGGAGTGGCTTGCCATGCATGTTGACTTGTCCATCTCTTGTAGTTAGACTAGGAGTGGATTGTATGATTCTTCTTCTTTTTCCTCTTCCTCCCATCTTTTCCGCTTAACTACTAACTCAACTTCATCTCTAGAGCTTACTTGAATGCTCTCTTTACGGTCATGTTTCTTGGAAGTAGAGGGTCCAACTTTTGTGATGGTTTGGATTCTTGCATCAATTCAACTATAGTTTGAAAGGTTCACTTTGTTAGTTCCTAAACACCTACTTTATCTTGTGCTTGGGAGATTTATTGACTTTCTATTAAAGGGCTTCGGACCTTGCTTAAGATCTCTAGCTCCACCATCAACATCGTGCTTGGAAAAGCACCCCCACAACTTTAAGTAGCTCTCAATTTTGCTAGGTTCTTTTGGAGTTTCATGGTGTGAGCGGCCTTGCAGGATTTGCTAGCTTTATATTGAAGGGCTTGGGACCTAGCTTAAGATCTCTAGTTCCACCATCGGCATTCTGCTTGGGAAAGCATCCACAACTTCAAGTAGCTCTCAATTTTGGTAGGTTCGTTTGGAGTTTCATGGTGTGGGCGGTCTTCTTTGGTACCTCATCTTCTACTTGCTCCTACTCCTCATAGTATGCGTTGGTGCGGGCGGTCTTCTTGGTACCTCGTCTTCTACATACTCCTGCTCATCATAGTATGAGTTGGTGTTGGTGTTGTTGGAGGAATGGTAGGGGTCTCGTTGGGGTTATCTTCAATATCAACTTCTTTGCTTGTTCCTTTAATGGGGATCCCAGTCCTAGCTTGGCAATCAAGTCCTTAGTTTCTACTAAGACTACTAAAGTGCTCCTCTATTACCCTCTACAAAGTCACTTTGTCTATGGGCAACTCTTCAAGCTCTTGAGAGCGTCGTTCTAACAAACAAATTCATGTTACATGGATAAGTACTTGGTTCATAATATGTGGGTTCACCACCATTTGTGGGGATCCTAGTCCTAGCTTGGCCATCAAGTCTTTAGTGTTGAAATATGCACCAAACACATCCCTAGAAGGATGGGGCCAAATGGACCATGTACATGTCACACCATGATTGGTGACATAGAAATCTCGGCTATGATTGGTGACATAACAATCCCAACCGTGATTTTGCAAGTGTATTTATAACAACCGTCATGCCATAAGCTGGCATGATTTTATAGACATGATAGGTTAGCATGACTTTATAGATGTGATTGATGAATGATGTGGCAATCACGACCAACTAAGGAAGACCTTTCCCTCCTTGAAGTTCTTTCTCAGGAACTCTGGATCTTTTAAGAATGCAGAGGGAAGAGCTTCAAAGTGAGAACAGGTGCTTTGAATGTCAGGGGTTTGGGCACCAGCTCAAGGATTGCCCATCTCCTTATGTGGGCCAAGGAAGCTAGGGTCCCAGAGTTCAGAGATAGACTCCTTCGTATCAGTCCAATCAGGGTCCCCCGTGCCAAAATCAGGGCAACCCCTGAAGAGTGCCAGCTCAGCCTCCAACCAGATCCATGCCCGGTTTCACAAAACAACTCTTACTCCTTGTTCCAATATCTTCCTCGACGCACGCGTGGGTATCCTAGGCGACCCAGAGCCCGAGCACCGTTGTCGTGCCATGGCACGTCTATGATGTGAAACCGTGCATGTGCGTTCATCAAATACACATCCAGATGCATGGGGATAAGTGCCATGACGAATCATTATATGATGCCTGAGTATATATGTTCATATTGTAGATAAGGTTCAATAAGATGAGCTGAGGCTGAGCCAGGTTTTGAAGCCTTTGACAGTGTGGTGTGAATTGTGGAGGATTTTTTTTTATGCTTATGGAGAATTTTGGAGCTAGCAGATATCTTGTGCCTTGATAGGACTGGATTTTGCTTGTGACATTAGCACTGAGACAGAGAACCTAATGGTGCATATTGGTCGGGATCTTGATCGTATGCTTTAAATGGCAAAATCATATGCACAATAAGGATGCTAAATGGAGCTAAGGCGTGAGAAAAACCTTTAGAAAGGTTATGGTGTAAAGGTGAAAAAGAGTTGATTATATATATATATATATATATATATGGTCAACACTCCATAACAATGGAAAAAAGGGAAATAATAGGTGCATTGAGGACTTTAACCTTAATGCTAAGGTTATGTTTTATAACCTTAGTGCTAAGGTTAACAAAACATTGGGGGATTTCTAGAAAGAGCGCAGCTTTTTAATGGTATGTACAGCTGGCAGAAGGTGGCGGGTAGGGGCACCGAGATCGCCGCGGGAAAGAGGAAAAACGACCGGAGAGAGACGGCGAAGGGAGAGTGGGAAAAATTATTATGCAGCGTTGAAGTTCAGCGTCGAATCTACCAGAGCATTTAATCCTTTGAATATATTAACTGCTTATGCTTTGTAGGTGCTAGAATTAGAGAGTAATTCTAGTACTATATAATGATACAATTCTGGGAAAAATCCATTTTGGAAGGACAATACACAGCGATGCTGCTTCAGAATTTTCACCTTCGTATGACCGGCGCATAGCTTGTGGTTGGTGAAGCAAATAAAGAGATGCACGTTTGTAAATCGCCAGCTAAGTGTTTGTTTGTTTTATTTCCCTTAAAAATTATTCTCACTATATATGAATGGAGAAAATCGAATATTTGATACACCAAAAAGAAATTGGAAATGAATAGAGAGACCATGGGAAAAAGGCTAAGGAATTTGGAGCTCGGTGATTGGTGAAAAATGCATTGAAGCTGAGGGAAATTTGCCTTACTTTCTTCTCATATGGATTTTGAAAATTATGAGTATGTCAAAGCTATGCCAAATGCAATATTTTGCTTGTGAGATGTTAGGATATTAAGGCAGGTTTTCAGGTGATAAAGGACATCTCGAAATAATGGTTTTGAGAGCACTGGATGTAACACATGTATACTGGAAAAATTAGAAAGTTTTATTATGCCCACATGTGAATGGTTCAAAGGGATTTCATGCAATTCTGTGCAATTATCTGAATGAATTCAAGGATGTATTGAGGGAAGAGGACACATGTATTTGTCAATGGAAATAATGATGTTCAATACTCCTTGGGAAATCTTGTACGTGAAATTCCTTGTTGGATTTGACATTCACTCTCACAGCTAGAAGTTTCGTACTTTCCTGGCTGTACCGCACACTTCACGACACCGTATGGTCAGCACCCTCTAGGATCCTTCGTCGTTCGCAGGTGACCTAGCACTTCACTCATAGGACGCTTCCTTGGTCCCTCATCCACCGTACACCGGAAGCTCACCATTTTAATCGAACCGAGGCTAGTCAAGACCTCGGCCGACCTTGCTACGCGAGACGTCCACCATTGACTCTCCGTCAGCAGTTGCAACTTTATCACTTAGGTCTCCACGACCTTAATCACAAGACGGTCAAAATGCTTCCCCAGCATTCTTGACATAAAACAGCCATTTACAAACAGCATTTACAAACAGTTTACAAATACAGTTTCTATATTAACTCTCATTTTTCCACATTATCCCTCATCAATCCACATTACTTATTCCACATTCCATTTATATGTGTACTCATCCCATCACATCATTTTCCATGTCCTCACTTCAGATTCCTTCACATCACATATCATATATTCACATCCATACATATATCCACATCCACATCCACATTCACATCCATACATCCACATCTACATCCATGCATCTATTTTCACATCCACATCTACATGCACATTCCATCCATACATCCACATCTACATGCGTACATTCACATCTACATGCATACATCCACATCCACATTCATACATCTACATCTACATGCATACATCCACATCTCCATGTATACATCCACATCCACATTCACATTCACATCCATACCTCTACATCTATATGCATACATCTACCTCCACATTCACATCCACATCTATACATCTACATCTACATGCATACATCCACCTCCACATTCACATCTACATCTACATGCATACATCCACCTCCACATTCACATCCATAATGTCACCCTATCACACAACCCATATACATCTTATCCCATCACATACATTTCTTACCTCATCCCGTACACATCCTATCACTTCTTAACTCAGCTTATCACATCCTAACTCATCTCATATGCATCTTATCACATCTTATCACTTCCCATATCTTTTATGCATACCTCTATGCATGAAATTCAATTATGCTAAAAGTAACACTTTTATAATAAAATATTCATCTCTTATGCATACCTCTATGCATGAAATTCAAATATGCTAAAAGTAACTCTTTTATAATAAAATATTCATCTCTTATGCATACCTCTATGCATGAAATTCAATTATGCTAAAAGTAACTCTTTTATAATAAAATATTCATCTCTTATGCATACCTCTATGCATGAAATTCAATTATGCTAAAAGTAACTCTTTTATAATAAAATATTCATCTCTTATGCATACCTCTATGCATGAAATTCAATTATGCTAAAAGTAACTCTTTTATAATAAAATATTCATCTCTTATGCATACCTCTATGCATGAAATTCAATTATTCTAAAAGTAACTCTTTTATAATAAAATATTTATTTTTTAATTAATCTAAGATGATAATTCTTAGAATATGGTAGGAAGTCCTCTTTTCATGCTTTGAATGAAATTATTTTATGCGTAATTTTTATAAAAATTTTGCCATAGCTCCGCTGCTATGACTGATAAAACTCAATTTTTCTAAGGGATAAAGCTTATCATTAAGGAAATAATTAGAATGATCCCTAATTGGATCATTAATCCATAATGGATTGAATCATCAATATTCATGAAATACATAAACTAAAAGCATAGAAAAAAGCCATTAATTTGACCTTAAGTATAGATTAATCTTGGATTAAGGTGAAAAGCTTCATTTGGATTGAGAATGGGTCATGAGTATGACCATTTCTTGAGTAGTGAGAGAGAGAAATTACATAAAAACCATTTGAATTAAACATAAATGGAAATTTATGTAACTCTTAACTATCATTAATCAATTAACTTCAATAGCATTCATCAAATTATGTAACTCTTCACTACCATTCATCAATTAACTTCAATAGCATTCAAAAACCATTCCAATTAAGGTTCTCAAGCTTGAGAGGGGTTGAGAAGAGAGAAACCTTGAGAAATTATAGAAAAGATCAAAATTCACCATTTACCTTACAAATTGCTTGATTCTTTGTTCACGGTGGTAGAGGCCTCCAACCAATCAATTGGTAAAGTATGTTGATGGAGCCACCAATGGGGATTGAAGAAAGAGGGAAGCTCCAATTTCTTCAATTTGGAGAGAATTTTAGAGAATAGTAGAAACTAGTATTATTTCAGCATAACTCTAGCATAGTAAAATTATTCCCTTTTTTTCAAAGGACTCATGTTCTATTTATAGGAGAGGGAAGCTCTAACCAAACCTAACTGAATTCTAGAATTTTCTAAATTCAGTTTGGTTGAATTTGGACTAGATTTAGACCTAGTTTGGTTACTTTTTGATTCGGTTTGGTTCCATTTTGATTTGGTTTGGTTCAAGAGAGAGGAGAGATAAAAATATCACATTATTTTTGAGTTTAAAACTCATTCAAGCATGTAAAATATGCACCTCCTTTAAAGAACTCCCCTTCCTTACATATGTGTCAAAATGGAATGATTATACCCAAAATATCTCATATTTTTAATATTGCTCATAGTTTTTTACTAATAAACCTTGTACATTTTCAACTCTTTGTCTTATGTGAGCATTTACTCATTTTTGGATACTCAATTTATCTCATTTTTTTGATATTACTCATAGTTTTTTACTAATAAACCTTGTACATATTCAGCTCTTCATCTTATGTGAGCATTTACTCATTTTTGGGTATCTTCTTTTACAAATAGGATTTATCTCCTCCCTACACATGGATTGATGCTATTGGCCCATAGGAACCTTAATTGGACCATAATCCAAAAATTTCCGAAAATCTAGACCCTTAGGCTAAGGTCCTTCATATCCATTTTCAATTAATTCTAATTGCACATTGGAAAGTTCTTTTTGAATTTCTGTTTCAGGGGAACTTATTTTAATAGGATGAGGTAATTTTCTATCCAAAATTATTAAAAATCTAAATATTCTCTCTCTAGAATATTTTCTCTCTCTATGTTAAAACTGTTAGAAACAAGATCTGTTATATTCCTGAAGAGGGATTTAATTACATGGAAAGATACTAGACATCAAAAAGGGGGTTGGGGGAGGAATCTTACATTCTACCCCACTTAAAAAATGCGAGATGTCCTCATCTCGCAGGTGGAGTATGATCTCTTTCATCTTCTTCTTCTTCTTCAATCACTTCTTCCAGAGTTACGCCTTGGAAGTGGACAGTGGAGTATGGATGACTTGAGAACTGTCGATTAAGCCCCTGGTTTTCAATTGCAGTATAGATCTGCCCTTTTTTCCTCTTCTACTTCATCTGAAATTGTGACTGCTCTGGCTGCTGCAGTCTGAGGTGGAATTCTTTCTCTTTGGTTGTTCCTGTTCTGGAAAGGATTTCTGAGGTTACTCTGGACAGAGACAGATGGTTGGGTTGGAGTTCTTCTGGGGTTACCCTGGCTTGGGTGAGACGGACCCTGATTAGACTGGTATGAAGGGGTTGGTCTCTGAATTCGGGGCCCTAGACTTCCCTGTCCCCTTGACATGGCAGGCATTGGGCAGTCTTTTAACTGATGACCAAAACCTTGGCATCCAAAACACCGGTTCTCACTTCTGAGCTCATCGTTCTGAATCCTTAAAATAGGTGGGCCTCCTGAGAAAGTATTCTGGGGGAAGGGTCTCCCTTCACTTTGGAATCTTCCTACATCCTGATTCTGAATTGGCCCTTGCTGCCTCTTTAGGGGTGGAAAGTTTGAAGTACTTCCCTGGGATTGTAATCTTTTAAAGTTAGAGGGTGCAGGCTTTGGTGGGACCTTTATTACAAAGGCTTTGGCAAAATCCTTTGCCATTTTTACTGCTTCAGCCATGGACACTGGCTTGGCATTTTTGACCAGTGTGTCCAAGGGTTCGTTCATTCCCCGAATGAACCTGGCCATGAGCTGTTCTTCATCTAGAGGTGGTGAGTATTTGAGTAGAAGGGCAAAGGCCTGGTGATATTCTTCAATGGTTTTGTTCTCCTGCTTTAGCTCTAAAAATTTGTTCATTTTGGTTTCCAAAAATCCAGGGGGACAAAATCTCTTTCTCAAATAGGTTTTTAGGTCGTTCCAGGATTGAGTATTTCTGTTCAGACGGTTGGTGTCACAGTGGTTCCTCCATGCTACCCTGGCTGTTTCCACTATTTTCAACCGGCCAAGAGCCATTTTGCTCAGCTCATTATAACCTATGACGTCAAAATACTCTTCCATGGCTTCCACCCATTTCTCCACAGTCTCACCCAGGTTCTCCCCTTCTCCTTTGAAGGGTCCTGGCTGAGTCCTATGAAGAGCCTTGCGAACGTCAGGGTCAAGTTCGTCATCTTCAGAGACCGGGTCTGGCTGCTGACGACTACGGTTTCCTCGTCTCATGATTCTGTCAAAAATTTATATATTAGAGAGAATAGTTATAAGATCAGAAGGGAGATTCTTATTTCTGAATACCTCAAAAGTTGGGGAGAAATCTTACATTCTACCCCACTTAAGAAAAAAGTGCGAGATGTCCTCATCTCGCAAGGTAGAGGACAACTCTTTTTTCTTAAGATCTAAATTTATTCTGGGTTCCTTATATTCTGGTCAACCCAATAGAATACTGGGATAAATATTCCTTATATAGAACTCATCATTAAATAATAATTCATTTATATCATTCATACGATAATGGTCCATTAGACCAAAAAATTTCCTTCTGAACATTCCTCCACCACGGGAATTTCAGTCAAGTAAGTTCTCAATTTGTCATCCCTTAACTTGGTCTACCGGTCAAGTGTTAATAGTAGCAATCTGACAGCACAATCCACTAATCTCTTAGTGATTTGCTGAATTCATTATCATCATTCCAGTTATGAATATCATCACAGGGACTCGTCCCATTCACCCTCATTGTGGTTTCGTTCAGGTTATTATATTTCAACTAAATTTCAAAAATTATCATTTTTCAATCAGCATCCAAATCAATGCATCAATTCTCAAACAGAATTAAAAATCATATCAACCACATTCGAAATCATCATCTGGATAGCATTAACGCTTATAATTTCAAGTCTTAGATTTACTCGTATATACTGCCGATAAAGAGCTGCAGTTATACCCTCGGTATATACGGATAGTCATAATACTCGAAACTATAAGGTAAATACCATTATGTCTAGGCCTCAAGCAAGTCAGGGTTCCATACAATTGCGGTTCTTCTAATTGAAGTCCTAATTACTTATTTACAAATTTTAGTTTGAATAACAATTTGTATGAATTATATCACACAATTACAACCTTTTGTGCGTCTTGATAAATTTTAGACATAATTGGCTCCTCAGTTGATCTTATTGGAGATTTATGACATATGTCCGATAAACAGATTTTTCTTTTTTCGATCGTCCGTAAACAATCACTTAAATAACAGGAAAAACATTTGTATATTTATATACAAGTTGCAATAAGTACATAGAGTGGCTCGGCTCCAAAATTCAAAATCTCCTCGGGAGACGCATAAGACGACGGTACTAGGCCATAGTCATGCCCTGTTACATAATTTCTCTAATTGTGAAGGGAGCTATTATTTTCTCCTTAGGGATAAATCAACTAAAGAGTCTATAAACTCGATAAGCAAGTCTGAAATTTTGAGGCGTTGAATGATATAGTATGATACCACGCACCATTTTCAGCTTTATCAAAATCATGGCCAATGAGAGGTTCTGCCTCAGCATTGCATGCTGGTTGCAAGGGGCGTGGATATATAGCCCTGCAAACCACTTATGATGTTGTCTCTCCACTAGATTAGGAAAATATAATTCCTCGAAATGGCGTGCGAGTCTTGCTCGGCTTGTTCGAGTTGAAGCGGAAGAGATGAGATGCTCGAAGGCAAATGCAATCATATCTTGAGACTGGGTGAGGTCGGGAATACCAGATAAATGGGAAACTTCCATCTATAAAAACAATTTCTTTGATTAAAATTTCTTCATTAAAGAAACTTACGGAATGAAAATACATTATGAAAATACTGTTTTTGAATTCTTATTACCAATTTCAGATAAGAATTTAATTATCCTTATTAGCCTTCAATTTGGCTCTTATACCAACTGTGAGATCCCTGTTCCCACCGAGCAACAGATTCGAGGTACTAGCAGCGGAAGTAGCATTTCTCGCGCGGGACAGGGGTCCCACATTCGGGGCCTCGTCCCACAGATATCCGGACAAGAGACTAATCCGTTGATTTTTTCAAAAACCGGACTCGGAAAAACTTCTCTTACCCGGAAAGCACGGGCAATTCCACCAGGATAACTTTTTACTCTAACGTAGTCAAGACCATTACTGATCAAACTGATCCGATTGCACCTATAAAGATACTCGGTCAGATCAAGGAAGAAACTTGCACTTGGATCATTGGGATCAACGCTTTTTTCCCCATCAAGGAGGCACAGCCGTTGATTCCTATCCATAGAACAATTACTATCCGGGATTTACTTTATCTATCGTAATAATAGAAATTGAGTCTCGATTTACGGATCCATCAGTCTAGCCTAATCCCATCCAGTCCCATGGGTTAGCCAACCGCCCAATCACTGTAGTGATGGGATCCAATTAAGAATTTGGTTAGGTTTTGTCTCGGGTACTAAGGAAAAGAGTTCCAAGGCCCCCTAGCCGGATGTTCATGCAAAAATAAAACTAGTCACACCACTTACACACCCAATATGAAATTGCCTTTTCACATATTCAACCAGTTTTAAAACAATCCTTTAATGAACCCTAGTATCACTTATCACAATCTTCCAAATTATCCGATTGATTCTTAATTTTCCATCATTCCTTCATCAGAGTATCTATGGCATCATTGGCAACCAGAACGCTCACCACCTGTCCACTCAGGGGCCTTTTCAATAGTTCCTAGCCCATAATACTCGGTAATATAATCACTTATAAAAATCAAGATGAAGATCAGCAAGATCAACCAACAGATCCATATAAAGAGCTATGGACTCATCCCATTGAAGACCAACAAGGTCAATCAACCAGATCCATGCTCGGTTTCACAAAACAACTCTTACTCCTTGTTCCAATATCTTCCTCGACGCACGCATGGGTATCCTAGGTGACCCAGAGCCCGAGCACCGTATGGTCAACACCCTCTCTAGGATCCTTCGCAGGTGACCTAGCGCTTCACTCATAGGCCGCTTCCTTGGTCCCTCATCCACCGTACCGGAAGCTCACCATTTTAATCGAACCAAGGCTGGTCAAGACCTCGACCGACCTTGCTACGCGAGACGTCCACCATTGACTCTCCGTCAACAGTTGCAACTTTATCAGTTAGGTCTCCACGACCTTAATCACAAGACGATCAAAATGCTTCCCCAGCATTCTTGACATAAAACAGCCATTTACAAACAGCATTTACAAACAGTTTACAAATACAGTTTCTATATTAACTCTCATTTTTCCACATTATCCCTCATCAATCCACATTACTTATTCCACATTCCATTTATATGTGTACTCATCCCATCACATCATTTTCCATGTCATCACTTCAGATTCCTTCACATCACATATCATATATTCACATCCATACATATATCCACATCCACATATCATATATTCACATCCATACATATATCCACATCCACATCCACATTCACATCCATACATCCACATCTACATCCATGCATCTATTTTCACATCCACATCTACATGCACATTCCATCCATACATCCACATCTACATGCGTACATTCACATCTACATGCATACATCCACATCCACATTCATACATCTACATCTACATGCATACATCCACATCTCCATGTATACATCCACATCCACATTCACATTCACATCCATACCTCTACATCTACATGCATATATCCACCTCCACATTCACATCCACATCTATACATCTACATCTACATGCATATATCCACCTCCACATTCACATCCATAATCTCACCCTATCACAACCCATATACATCTTATCCCATCACATACATTTCTTAGCTCATCCCGTACACATCCTATCACTTCTTAACTCATCTTATCACATCCTAACTCATCTCATATGCATCTTATCACTTCCCATATCTTTTATGCATACCTCTATGCATGAAATTCAATTATGCTAAAAGTAACTCTTTTATAATAAAATATTCATCTCTTATGCATACCTCTATGCATGAAATTCAATTATGCTAAAAGTAACTCTTTTATAATAAAATATTCATCTCTTATGCATACCTCTATGCATGAAATTCAATTATGCTAAAAGTAACTCTTTTATAATAAAACATTCATCTCTTATGCATACCTCTATGCATGAAATTCAATTATGCTAAAAGTAACTCTTTTATAATAAAACATTCATCTCTTATGCATACCTCTATGCATGAAATTCAATTATGCTAAAAGTAACTCTTTTATAATAAAACATTCATCTCTTATGCATACCTCTATGCATGAAATTCAATTATGCTAAAAGTAACTCTTTTATAATAAAACATTCATCTCTTATGCATACCTCTATGCATGAAATTCAATTATGCTAAAAGTAACTCTTTTATAATAAAATATTTTTTTTCAATCAATCTAAGATGATAATTCCTAGAATATGGTAGGAAGTCCTCTTTTCATGCTTTGAATGAAATTATTTTATGCGTAATTTTTATAAAATTTTTGCCATAGCTCCGCTGCTATGACTGATAAAACTCAATTTTTCTAAGGGATAAAGCTTATCATTAAGGAAATAATTAGAATGATCCCTAATTGGATCATTAATCCATAATGGATTGAATCATCAATATTCATGAAATACATAAACTAAAAGCATAGAAAAAAGCCATTAATTTGACCTTAAGTATAGATTAATCTTGGATTAAGGTGAAAAGCTTCATTTGGATTGAGAATGGGTCATGAGTATGACCATTTCTTGAGTGAGAGAGAGAAATTACATAAAAACCATTTGAATTAAACATAAATGGAAATTTATGTAACTCTTAACTATCATTAATCAATTAACTTCAATAGCATTCATCGAATTATGTAACTTCACTCACTACCATTCATCAATTAACTTCAATAGCATTCAAAAACCATTCCAATTAAGGTTCTCAAGCTTGAGAGGGGTTGAGAAGAGAGAAACCTTGAGAAATTATAGAAAAGATCAAAACTCACCATTTACCTTACAAATTGCTTGATTCTTTGTTCACGGTAGAGGCCCCCAACCAATCAATTGGTTAAGTATGTTGATGGAGCCACCAATGGGGATTGAAGAAAGAGGGAAGCTCCAATTTCTTCAATTTGGAGAGAATTTTAGAGAATAGTAGAAACTAGTATTATTTCAGCATAACTCTAGCATAGTAAAATTCTTCCCTTTTTTTCAAAGGGCTCATGTTCTATTTATAGGAGAGGGAAGCTCTAACCAAACCTAACTGAATTCTAGAATTTTCTAAATTCAGTTTGGTTGAATTCGGACTAGATTTGGACCTAGTTTGGTTACTTTTTGATTCGGTTAACCTCCTTTAAAGAACTCCCCTTCCTTACATATGTGTCAAAATGGAATGATTATACCCAAAATATCTCATATTTTTAATATTGCTCATAGTTTTTTACTAATAAACCTTGTACATTTTCAACTCTTCGTCTTATGTGAGCATTTACTCATTTTTGGATACTCAATTTATCTCATTTTTTTGATATTACTCATAGTTTTTTACTAATAAACCTTGTACATATTCAACTCTTCATCTTATGTGAGCATTTACTCATTTTTGGGTATCTTCTTTTACAAATAGGATTTATCTCCTCCCTACACATGGATTGATGCTATTGGCCCATAGGAACCTTAATTGGACCATAATCCAAAAATTTCTAAAAATCTAGACCCTTAGGCTAAGGTCCTTTATATCCATTTTCAATTAATTCTAATTGCACATTGGAAAGTTCTTTTTGAATTTCTGTTTCAGGGGAACTTATTTTAATAGGATGAGGTAATTTTCTATCCAAAATTATTAAAAATCTAAATATTCTCTCTCTAGAATATTTTCTCTCTCTATGTTAAAACTGTTAGAAACAAGATCTGTTATATTCCTGAAGAGGGATTTAATTACATGGGAAGATACTAGACATCAAAAAGGGGGTTGGGGGAGGAATCTTACACATGCAGTGGCCTATGAATACAAAAAAAATGAGAACACATGAGAGAAATTATGATGTCCATGACTTGGAGTTACTCTCAGTAGTTTATGCTCTGAAGTTGTGGAGACATTATCTTTTGGGACAGAGGTTCACCTTGATGACAGATCATCAAAGTCTAAAGTGGAGAAGACCCAAAGGGATCTCAACATGCGTCAAAGGAGATGGATGCCAAGAAAAGAAAATGTGGTGGGACAGATGCGCTCAGCAGAAAAGCCTCCTTGCTTGCAATTACAGTGGTGTCAAATCCATTAATCTGAAGCAAGGGAGAAAATCATGTAGGACAAATTCTTTGCCCCTATTGCTACCCTTCTGATGCAAGAAAGCAAGACTCCTCAGGAAATGAGTCGAGTTCTTCGGTAAAAATTGGATGAAGGATGCATGTATTATAATAATCGGCTATGCATTCCCAATGATGAGGGAATAAAGGGAAGGATTCTGAGAGAAGCCCATGATAGCCTGATAGCTCGACATCTAGGGTTTATAAAAACCTATATGTGTGTGAAGAAAAGCTTCTTCTGGCCGGCCTGGACTAAAAAAGGATGTACTTGATCATGTGTGACAATGCTTAATGTGTCAGAGAGTCAAGGCAGAGAGAGGCAAGATGCCAGGAAAACTACAGCCTCTAGACATTCCATAGATGAAGTGGGAATTTATCAGTATGGACTTTATCACTAGATTACCTTCATTGCAATCAGGTTACAACTCCATTTTTGTGGTAGTTGACAAACTAACCAACGTTGCCCATCTGATTCCAGTGAAAGAAACATATACTGCAATGAATATTGCTAGAGTTTTCCTTAAAGAGATCTTCAGATTGCATGGCTTACCCAAGAGGATAGTAAGTGACGGAGATCCCAAATTCACATCGAATTTCTGGACCGCATTCTTCGAAGCCATAGGAACTTTCTTGGATCTCAGCATAGCCTATCACCCCAAAACAGATGGCCAGACTGAAAGAGTGAACCAGGTAATAGAAGATATCCTTTGATCATGCTGTGGCAAGGAATCCAAGAAGTGGTTAAGCCATTTGCATCATCTGGTTGAATTTGCTTACAATGCTTCTTATCATCAAAGTATTGGGATGAGCCCTTTCAAAGCTTTTTATGGACAAGATTGCCTTACACCATTTGCATCATTTGGTTGAATTTGCTTACAATGCTTCTTATCATCAAAGTATTGGGATGAGTCCTTTCAAAGCTTTTTATGGACAAGATTGCCTTACACCATTGACTTGGTCCGGCCCATTGATCAGAGTCGAGATGTCCATACAAATTCTTGATGACATGGACCAACAAATGCAATCAATCCGTAAAGATATTAAGGCAGTCCAAGATAGGGAAAAATAGTATGCAGATAAAAAGAGATCAGAGAGAGAGTTTGAAGAATCAAATATGGTCTTCATTCGTGTACGACCAAAAAGAGAAGTTCCTTATCTTTAGGGAAGTACAAGAATACTGTGGACCTTATGCTGTTATAAAGAAAGTGGGTGATCTAGCTTATAAACTTCTTTTGCCTTCCCATCTCAAGGTACATAATGTATTCCACGTCAGTTTGCTTAAGAAATATGTACCCAGCCCGAGTCACGTACTTGATGAACAATTGATTTCTCTAACTCAAGGCCAGATGATACTCTAACCTGAAAAAATCCTTGACGTCTGGGAGAAGGTTCTTAGGAGCAGATTCCTCAGAGAGTTTTTAGTCAAGTGGAAGTTCTTCCCTCTAGAAGAGGTGACCTGGGAGAAAGAAGAAGAGTTGGCAAAAGATTACCCCCACTTTGCGAGATGAGGATATCTCACGTTTTTCAAGTAGGAGAGGATGTAAGATTCCTCCTCAACGCCGCCTGAATAATGAATAATATTTTACCTCAATTCTCTGTAATCATTCCCTATTTCTGAATACAAGAAAATATTATTTTTCCTTGTTTTTACCTAGAGAGAAACAAAATTCTAGAGAGAGGTAATTCAATATTGAGATATTTTTTGATATAAAAATTCTCCTAATATCAAAAATATATTTCCCTAAAACAGAAGTTCAAAATAAATTCTCCAATGTGCATTAGGAATCAGTTAAAAATGATATAAGTGACCTTAGCCTAAGGGTCAAGATTTTTAAAAATTTTTGAATTATGGTCCAATTAAGGTTCCTATGGGCCAATAGGATTAATCCAAGTATTGGGATGAGATAAATCCAATGAATTAAAAAAAACCCAAAAATGAGTAAATTCTCACATGAGATGAAGAGTTGACTGAGTACAAGTTTTATTAGTTTAAAAAAATGTGATATTTTAGAGAAATGATGAATTTTTGACACCTTGGTAAGGAAGGGGAAACCTTTGAGGTAGGTGCCTCCTTCACATGTGTGGGAGGGTTTTTAGTTCAAAAAATTGAGATATTTTTCTCTCTCCTCTCTCGTGGATCAAACTGGATCAAAATGAGAGCTAAACTAGTCCGAATCTTGTCCCAAACTGAAGCTGAAAAATTCTAGAACTTAGTTGGACTCAGTTAGTGGCCTCCCTCACCTATAAATAGACCCTCATTCTTTTGTATTCTCATTTGTGAGCTATACCATGCTAGTATTACATTCAAATAATCATATTTTCTATTATTCCTTGGAAATCCTCTACTTTTGGTTGGAGAGATTGGAGCTTCTCTCTCTCTTCAACAACTCTTGGAGCTTTCTTCTCAACTCACTAAACCAATTGATTGGTTGGGGGCTTCACTTCTAGATAAAGAAGCAAGCCAAACTTAGAGGTAAGAAGGAATTTCATGGTTTTTGTTAATATTCTCAAATGATTTCACTTCTCAACCCCTCTCAAGCTTGAGAAGTTTCTAATTAGTTGTTTTTAATGCAAATCAAGATTTCTCCAAGAACTTGAATGATTAATCCAAAAAGTTAATCTTTATGCTTATTTTGAATGCTTTTTATGTATATCTCTCTCTCCCAAAAGAATAGTCATTCCTATGGCTAATTCTTTAGAAAAAGAATGCAACCAAATTGTAAGCTTGTTAAGCTAGAGGTTAAGAAAATAGTATTTTTATGCTTTTATGTTAATAAAATTATGGTAAAATTATGATTTATTTCCATAATTTGGATTTAAGTTTAAGGATCGTTCTTCTATCATAATTGTATTACAAAGTCTTATGCTTTTCTAGAAAAATTAAAAATTATCTGTAATAGCAATGAAGCTATGGCAAAATGAAACTAACACTTTTATAATTAAAATTTTTCTTTTATGCATCTATTTATGCATAAAAATCCATTTTGACGAAAGTAACACTTTTATAATTAAAAAAATTCTTTTATGCATCTATTTATGCATAAAAATCAATATTGATAAAAGTAACACTTTTATAATTAAAAAAATCTTTTATGCATCTATTTATGCATAAAAGTCAATATTGATGAAAGTAAAACTTTTATAATAAAAAAATTCTTTTATGCATCTATTTATGCATAAAAATCAATATTGATGAAAGTAACACTTTTATAATAATAAAAATTCTTTTATGCATCTATTTATGCATAAAAATCAATATTGATGAAAGTAACACTTTTATAATAAAAAATTCTTTTATGCATCTATTTATGCATAAAAATCAATATTAGTGAAAGTAGCACTTTTATAATAATAATAATAAAATATCCAATATGCATCTTTCTATGCCTAGAATTTAAATCTAATGAAAATCACTCTTTTATAATAATAAAAAATAACCAATATGCATCTTTCTATGCATAGAATTTAAATCTAATGAAAACCACTCTTTTATAATTAAAAAAAATAACCAATATGCATCTTTCTATGCATAGAATTTAATTTTAATGGAAATAACACTTTTATAATAAAACTATTTCTACTATGCATTTTTTTATGCCTAGAATGAAAATAACACTTTTAGAAAATAAAACTTTTTTCTACTATGCATTTTTCTATGCCTAGAATGAAAATAACACTTTTAGAATACACAAATGGTAGGGATTACTCTTTTTGAATAAGAAAAGATAAAACTTATTTCACAAAATTTAAGAAAGTTTTGTCATAACCTCCTTTGTATGGCTGACCATTTTTCAAATTTTTCTATCCTTAAATTACTTAAAAATTATCCCCAAATGATTTAAAGCATAAACTAATCAAATTTCACTTTTAAAAAAGAGAAACAATATGAAAAGTTTAATTCTAACAATTTGATTACTTATCTAGGATAAAGAAGGGCTGAATTTAAGAAGGAATAGAGGGGGAAAGCCTTTCCAACAAGGCATAGCATCATTTTACATTTTAAGAAAACAAAAATTAGAAAACCATTAAAAAAGAATAAAGAAAAAGTAAGATTTCTAGCTTACATGAATTTCTAAGAGCTTTCCTTTGGCTTGATGGTTTGAGGGATCTACTCTTGTTTGCAACAAGAGTGGCCACCAATTCTTTAGAAGAGGGAATGGTCAAAAACTAATGAATTATTGATAAATTCACAGTTTTTGGCTCTGGGGAGGAGTAGAGTAACAGTGCATAAAACACTATTAAGTTTCAACAAAGGGGGAGGCTTATTTTTATAGAAAAAAGTGAACTTCTAACCAAGAAAACTGATTCTAGAATTTTCTAGATCAGTTTGGTCAATTTTTGACCATTTTTGGGTCAGTTTAGCTTACTTTTTGGAACTAGACTTGAATTAGGAGAGAGGAGAGATGAAATATCTCAATATTTGAGAATTTAAAACTCCACCACACATGTGAAACAGGCGCCTCCTTCATGAGGGG
The DNA here is from genome assembly GCF_041138505.1 of Cibotium barometz. Lineage (NCBI taxonomy): Eukaryota > Viridiplantae > Streptophyta > Polypodiopsida > Cyatheales > Cibotiaceae > Cibotium > Cibotium barometz. The sequence goes on along the minus strand of NC_141080.1, from coordinate 8,666,515 downwards.
GAATCCCCACTCTGAGATGTCAAAAATTCATTTTTTTAGTATTTCCTTTGGTCCTTAGTCCACTGTTCATCTTATGTGAGTATTTACTCATTTTTGGGAGTCTTTTGTTTATTTCTTCTATTTATCTCCTCCCTTCATTTGGATGAATCTGATTGGCCCCTCAAAACCTTAATTTAAATTTTTTTAAAAATCTGGATCCCTAGGATAAGGCCTTTTGAATAGATTATAATTGATTTCTAATGCATCTTCTGAAAATCTTTTTGAACTTCTATTTTGGGGGAATTTATTTTAATAAGAAGAGATATTTTTCATCCAAAAATATTTAAAATTTGAATAACCTCTCTCTAGAATATTTTCTCATGGGAATTCCTCTTTTATCATAAAAATGAAATTACTAAAAATTTCTCTTTTTCTCTAATTAAGTATTTATACATAAACATTAAAAATTAGTTTTCCATCATGGATATGGCAAGACTTATTCATTTAACATAGGATGACTAAACCTAGAATATGGTAGGAAGTCCTCTTTTCACATCATGCATACAAATGATTTATGTGTTAATTTTTAAAAGTTTTGCCATAGCTCCGCTGCTATTACTGATAATTTTCAATATTTTCTAAAAGAATAAGACTTAGTAATACGATTATGATAGAGTAACCATCATTTGGACCAATATCCAATTTATGGACTTAATTCCTAAGTTTACCATAATTTATGTAACATTAAAGCATAAAAAAGCCATCTCTTTGGCCTCTAGCATAGAGTTTGATTTTAGAATTAGGAATTGCTCCATGAGAAGCATCATTTGAATTGAGAATTGGTCATCGGAATGACCATTCTTTGGGGAAGAGAGAGATATACATAAAAAACATCCTAAATTAAGCATGAATGTAAACTTTATGTGATTAATCATTAAAATTCATTAGAGAGCTTTATTTGCATTGAAAAACTATTCAATTGAATACTTCTCAAGATTGAGAGGGGTTGAGAAGTGAAAAACATTTAGAAGATTAAGAAAAAACCATAAAGTCACACCTTACCTCTTGTTTTGCTTGATTCTCTATTCTTAGGAGAGGCCCCCAACCAATCAATTGGTTAGTATGTTGAGGAAAGCTCCTAGGAAGGTTGAAGAGAGAGAGAAGCTCCAATCTCTCCAAAATGTAGAGGATTTTTAGGGGATATTAGAAAATATACTTATTTTAAGGTAATACTAGCATGGTCTAGTTCAGAGATGAGAATACAAAAGAATGGGGGTCTATTTATAGGTGAGGGAGGCCACTAACTGAGTCCAACTAAGTTCTAGAAATTTCCAGCTTAAGTTTGGCTTAATTTGGACAAGATTTGGACCAGTTTGGCCCCCTTTTTTATTTGGTTTGATCTAGGAGTCTAGATGAGAGATACAAATATCTTAATATTTTTTAGTTTAAAACTCATTCACATGTGTGAATAGGCGCTTCCTTGAAGGCTCCCCCTTTCCTTGAAGGCTCCCCCTTTCCTTACCAAGGTGTCAAAATTGTATGATTACTCCAAAATATCTCATTTTTTAGTAATATTTCATAATTTTTAACTAATAAATCTTGTACTCAGTCAACTCTTCATCCTTTTATTCATTGGATTTATCTTGTACTCAGTCAACTCTTCATCCTTTTATTCATTGGATTTATCTCATCCCAACACTTGGATTAATCTTATTGGTCCATAGGAACCTTAATTAGACCATAATCCAAAATTTTTAGAAAATCTTGACCCTTGATTGTCTTTTAAATCATCTTTAATTGATTCCTAATGCACCTTGGAAAATTTATTTTGATTTTCAGTTTCAGGAAAACATATTTTTGATATTTGTAGAATTTATGTATGGAAAAATATCTCGATATTGAATTATCACTCTCTAGAAATTTTTATCTCACTAGGCAAAAACAAGGAAAAATAATATTTTCTTGTATTCAGAAACAGAGATGTTTATAGGGGATTGAAGTAAAGCTTATTCATTATTCAGGCTGAGGAGGAATCTTACATCCTCTCCCACTTGAAAAACGCAAGATGTCCTCATCTCGCACGTGGAGTATGATCTCTTTCATCTTCTTCTTCTTCTTCAATTGCTTCCAGCGTTACTGCCTTGGAAGTGGACGGCCGATTTGGGAACATCTCTCTTTGACTTCCCCTGTTCTGAGGCGGAGGTCTTGCATTACTTTGGATTGAAACTGTAGGTTGGTTAAAGGGTCTACCTCTGGGATTTCCCTGATTTTAGCGGAAAGGAACCTGATTACTCTGGAAGGAAGGAGCTGGAGTCTAGAATCTTAGTCCATGATTTCCCCGCCCCAAAAACCTTGATCCAAAAGGAGTTGGGCAATCCATACTGCGATGTCCAAATCCTTGAGAGTTATAGTATTTCACTTTCTTGTTCAAGGGTGGAACTTCTAAAGTTGAATTCTATGAGTTTCGGGAAAGGGACCTTTCTTCCATTCTGCAACTTTCCATATTCTGAGCTTGACCTTATTGTCTCTTAGGCGGTGGAATGTTGGAATCACCTTCTGGAGCTAGAAATCTTTTTAAAAGATGATGGTGCTAGCTTCGGCGGGACCTTGACATCAAAGGCCTTGGCGAAATCCTTCACCATCCGCACTGCTTCAGCCATAGAAACTGGCTTGGCATTCTTCACTAGGATATTCAAAGGTTCGTTCAGTCCTTGGAATGAGCTTGGCCATCAACTGTTCTTCATCTAGCACAGTGGAGATTATTTGAGGAGGAGAGCGAACGCTTGGTGATACACTTCAATAGTTCTGCTCCCCTGGTTAACTCTAAGAACTTGTTCATGTTGGTTTCCAAAAAGCCGGGAGGATAGAATCTCTTCCTTAGGTAAATTTTGAGATCATTCCATGTCTAAGTGTTCTGATCTAGATGGTTTGTCTCGCAGTAGTTTCTCCATGCCACTTTGGCTGTTTCTACTATCTTCAGTCTTGCAAGAGCCATTTTGCTCTTCTCATTATACCCGGTGACATCGAAGTACTCTTCCATTGCTTCGATCCACTTCTCCACAGCCTCGCCTAAGTTTTTCCCTTCACCCTTGAAAGGTCCAGGCTGTGATCTATGAAGAGTTTTACGAACATCCAAGTCGAGCTCTTCCTCATCGAGTTGGAGGTTATCATTCCTACCACGATGACCTCAATCCATGACCCTATCAATAAGAAAATTCTTGTTAAGTTGCTTTATTTATAATTCAAATCTGACTTTAGATCCAATTGATTTTGGGGTTCTTTAGATTGGTCAGTCCCCCCCCACAGAATCCTGGGATAAAGATCCCTTCTAACAGAAGAACATACAGAACTCATTATCATAGAATAATTCATTCATATTATTAACACAGTAATGGTCCATCAGACCAAAAATTTCATCTGAACATTCCTCCACGGGAATTTTAGTTATGCAGATTTTCAATTTGTCATCCCTTAACTAGAGTCACTAGGTCAAGGTCAACAGTAGCAATCTGTCCAGCACAATCCACTAATCTCATAGTGATTTGCTGAAGTCACAATCATCATTCCAGTTATTATCATCATCACTAGGATCCGTCCCATTCCTCCTCATTGTGGCTTTGTTAAACTTATCTTCTTTAAACTAGAATTCAAGAATCATTATCTTTCAATCAGAATCCAAATCAACTCATCAATTCTCAACCAGAATTCTAAAATCATATCAATCAGCATTCGAATTCATCATCTGGATAGCATTTTTGTTTATAAATTTTCAAGGTCTTAGATTTACTCGTATATACTAGCAGTAAAGAGCTGTAGTTATACCCTTGGTATATGCGGGTAGTCACGGTCCTTGTAATTATAAGGTAAATACCATCATGTCTGGGCCTCAAGCAAGTCAGGGATTCCATACGATTGCGGTACTTCCATATGAAGACCCAATTACAAATTTATGAATCTACATTCTGAATATCAATTTGTATGAATTTCATCACACAATGACAATCTTTTTCTGGTACTTCATGAATTTTTGACATTTCTGGCTTCTCGGTTGTTCCACTTTAGCCAATTCGCTCTGATACCAGCTAAAAGATCCCTACCCCCTCCGCGCAACGAATTTGGGGGTACAGCACTTCTTGCGCGGGAAAGAGCCTCTCACTTGGGGCCTCACCCACGGATGTCCAGTGTTGGGGTTCATCAACACAAACACGAATACAACAAGCAGACACAATTTCTCCATAAGAAACATGTTGATTAGGCGAAAACAAAAATTCAGACACAGCAAAAACTTAAATGCAGACAGAAATCCGACAGAGCAACGTCACCAAGAGAGACAAACACCCTAAAATCTGCTTCATTCTCTTTTTTCACATTACATTGCTTCCCTTCTTTCTACCTTGTCCAAAATGTTACTCCTTTCCCTCGGAAACGTTACTCTTGAATAACAATTACATATCTTGGCTTCCAAGATCCCAAGACATTGTTAACTTCCAAGATCCCAAGATATTCATCAGACATTCCTACCACCTCATAATTTTGACTTAGCACATATCCGACTTACTAAATATCCAACTTAGCACATATCTGACTTACTACAAAATATCCGACTAAGCAACATTCAACCTAAGAGAACTATGCCTTCTTCAACACATGGCACGTCCCGGCGGTGGTAGATTTCGAAGAAATCTGACTCGGATCCACATATCCCTTGATGTGATCAAAATGTCAGACAAAAGTAAAATCATGCTGCTTCATTAAATAGTTGTAGCAACATCAAAAGTCTGGTCCACCTCCTTCATAACATCAGGTTCAGCAACCTGAACATCCTTGTCTGTCGGGTCGCTGCTACATCCATACTTTATAATGAAACTGGTTCCTTGAACTGCTCATCAGCAATCTGTATCTGCTCTGCACCATGCATCTCTGTTGAAATTTGAGCATTGTGATGAGCTATGGTGGATCAAACACTAGAATCAACATCATTAACAAAGTGATTAGTAAATAATTAAGACATAATTAGTGGGTAATTACAAATAGATTAATGTAGGCATGGATACTCAAAAACCAGCAAATTCTCATTAGGGCTATGCCTCAATTTATAGAGTTTACATCAAGCATCAAATCCCACTGATTTCTCCATGATTCATTCCACCTCTTTTCCCTGATTCTCTCCACCTCTTCACTTTTCCCAGAATATCTCCCTGAATAACTCCACACTTCCCAAAATATCTCCACACTTCCTAAATCTTCTCATGCTACCCTTTATTCTCTCCCAGTAGATTCTTCTCACCTTTTCACAGGTTCTTTCACATTTACACATCCTCTTTTACAGCCTCTAACCAAGGGCTTGTTCCCGCACACACCCTATTCACTTGTATTTTCAACACCTCCCCTCAAGTGAATACTCTCTAGCACACCTGGACCCTATACCAAGTTTCCCTCTTACTTGATAGCCCGCGACCAGTGCCTCAAGTCCCTAAACTCCATAGTCCTTGACACACTCTCTCTCTCTCTATGTGCCCAAGGCTACTATAAGTGCCCGCGACCTTGACTAAAGTGCTCACACATACATCTACCACGTGGCCTACATCATCGGTGGCTCAGAGGTGGTTTTACTTTGTTGGGGCAGGTTACATTGGGTTGTGGGGTCTCTCTCTCTCTCTCTCTCTCTCTCTCTCTCTCTCTCTCTCTCTCTCTCTCTCTCTCAGAAAAGATGATCCGACTCCACTTCCTTTGGAGGCTCCATGAAGTTTGCCGATGTTGTTCCTTCTCCACTGGGTTTGCTGTAGCAGTCTCTTGCCATGTGTCCTGGCTTTCCACATTTGTGGCAAGTGAAGGTCCTTCCTCCTACTCTGCCTCGTCCTCGTCCTCATCCTCGAGAGAATCCTCCTCGGGTGAAGAATGCTTTTTCTTCTCCTGCTGTTGAGTCGAGCCATTTCTTCTCTTTGCCTCTGCTCTCTTACTCTAGTAGAGCTGCTTGTATCTCGTGTAGCTTCAATTCAGGTACATTCTTTAGTGTTGCTACAATGTTTTCATAATCACCTTCATCCACACTCTTCATAAGCACTGCTAGTGCCTCATCATCTTCTACCTTTTTGCCAATAGGCTGTTGCTTAATGCTTTTATATTTGTTCAAGTGTGTGATTAAAGGTTCCCTTTCCTTCATGTCCAATTTGTAGAATTGCATTAACAGATTTATCTTTGAATTTTTTGCTTGTGTACCAAATAATTTATTGAGTTCATCCCATGCATCTTTTGCCCATTGTATCCCTGTGATGTGATGATTTCATCATTTAAACTGAGTGCAATAAGTCCCAATGCTTTTTCATTCCTGATCTTCCACTCATTTTTCCCTCTCTCTGGGCATTCATCTCTCCCTTCAACTAATCCCCACAGATTTTTCCTCATGAGCAAATACATGGTTTTTGTCTGCCATGTATAAAATTGCTCCCCATTAAATTTGGCTATTTCCTGTGCTGTACTCATGGTGATGTGAAGGGGGTCTTACCTCTTGATCCAATTTCAAGATTCAAGGGCAATGTCTACCCTTTTACAACTCAATCTGGTTTTTAATAGATGATTACAATAAATTTATCAGCATAAAATCACCAAAAATTACAATTAAATCAAGGGTAACCAATTTGTACGGAATGGTTGAAGTATCAAAGCAACTCCGAATTGCAATCTGAAGTTATAGGGATCTGTATCAGATACCTAATGGTTAATTTGAACCCTCAATTGCACCAAAATATAGTGATTAGCACTGATTAATCACTGATTAGCAAATTAATACTCTGTTTTGTGTGCAAAAAACAGAGTATGCGGGGAGTCTAGATCTGGTGCCTTAGACTTCCAATGAGCTCAAATGCTTTCAAAGGCATCAATAGCAATGATTCTAGTAGAGGATTAAGCCAAGAAACATAATATTTGACCAAATATTGAAAGCTTAATCTCTGTTTTACCAAAGTCACCTGTAGATTTGATGAAGAGCTTGGATCTCATTGTAGACTTGATGAAACTGAATTCTATCTTCACCAGCTTGTAGAGCATGCTTCAAAACACCTTGGTCTAGGAGTAATTAGAGACATTTGAACTGAGCAAGAAGAAATCTCCAATCTCCTTTAGAAAAAAGGCACCGGCAAAAATGACGATTTCTCTTAAACGCTTTGGCGGTTTTCGCTTCCGTTTCGATTGGCTGTAGCTCAAGGATGTTGGCTACCATGTGCTAGAAGGGTTTGAGCTAAATGTGAGTGTGCAAGGTGAATGAGATCCTCCACTGGCTGGGGGTACAAAAGTGAAGTGAAAAATAACGAAAATTTTGATTAATTCCTAATTATCTACTAATCTTGATTAATTAAATAATGGGCTCATAAACCTGATGGATTCTAGGCATGGCTCTGATACCATGTTGAAATTTGAGCATTTTGATGAGCTATGGTGGATCAAACACTAGAATCAACATCATTAACAAAGTGATTAGCAAATAATTAAGACATGATTAGTAAATAATTAAGATATAATTAGTGGGTAATTAGCAAATAGATTAATGTAGGCATGGATACTCAAAAACCAGCAAATTCTCATTAGGGCTATGCCTCAATTTATAGAGTTTACATCAAGCATCAAATCCCATTTCTCCATGATTCATTCCACCTCTTTTCCCTGATTCTCTCCACCTCTTCACTTTTCCCAGAATATCTCCCTGAATAACTCCACACTTCCTAGAATATCTCCACACTTCCTAAATCTTCTCATGCTACCCTTTATTCTCTCCCAGTAGATTCTTATCACCTTTTCACAGGTTCTTTTACATTTACACATCCTCTTTTACAGCCTCTAACCAAGGGCTTGTTCCCGCACACACCCTATTCACTTGTATTTTCAACAATCTCTACATTTGGGTCTTGGTCTGCAACTATCTCAACCGATTCTGCCAGCAAATCTGTAACTTGTGTCTTGAAACTCTGGTTCTTCTCTCCAGGTCCTGCACTTTCTGCATTGAAGGTGCTCTCCATAAAGTAATCATCACTCTTAGTGGGCATGCAGTCCCCAACTCGAGACTTTTGGAAAAAATATTAATTTTAAAAACTCTAAGCCAGTAAAGTCCGACTAAGCAACTTCCAACACAGCACAATTCAGTCAAACAAACCCTGACAAAAGCTTCAGCAAATTTCAAGCTCTGCAACAACTGATCAAAACACCGTGTGCCTACAATTAAGCTTCTTGCCATCATCTCAACACCTATGTTCTGCCTTAAGAACATCCATCTCTGTGCTGTGTTAACTTCTGGTGAGTTGGATTTGACTTCCTCAACATGCACCATAGCTGAAACTGGCCAATCAAGATGTGGTGGTTTCCCTTAAAACTTCTTCAGCCTAAAACCATTGATTGGCTTCTCTACCCTTGTTCCAAAGACATCTGCCACAAAAATCTGATAAGGTCCTTTATATCTAAGTGTCAACTTCCCTGGATGAGGTCCCAATCGAGAGTTGTACACCATCACCCAGTCACCAACCTGAAACACTTTAAATTTGACATTCATACGCACCCATGCATGTCGTCTCTTCTGGATCACCTCAGTGATATATGAACTGACCAACCTGTCTTCTTCCAACTGAATCAGATATCTACTCCTATGTTGGACTGACAATTTAGGAGACATCTTCTCAGCTATGATTCTAAGACTTGGCACCACAAACTCCATAGGCACCACAGCTTCTAATCCATACACCAATCTAAATGGCGTCATCCATGTTGTTACCTTAAAGGCTGTTCTAAAAGACCATAATGTTGTGTCCAATCTGTCATCCCAATCCTTATGATTGTCTACCATTATCTTTTTCAAAATTCCAACTAATGTTTTGTTAGTACTTTTAGCCTGCCCATTAGCCTGAGGATGGTAAGCTGTAGACTTTTTGTGCAAAATCATGTGGGTTTTAGTTAATTCATCTATCACCTCATTTAAGAAATGAGATCCCCTATCACTCACAAGCTCCACAGGACACCCAAACCTGGTCATTATGTTGTGATACAAGAACCTTGCAACACTTGAAGCTTTATTATCCTTCAAAGCTATAGCTTCTACCCATTTAGTACAATAGTTTGTTGCAACCAAAATATACCTACATCCTTTCCTTGTTGTAGGCTTAACAGGTCCCACAAAATCCATCCCCCACTTCTGGAAAGGCTCTTGTGGCAGAATAGGATGATTTGACATTCTATCCTTATTATCTGGATGACCAATCTTTTGACATATTACACACCTCTTAGCATACTCATGTGCATCCTTCAAAACTGTGGGCCACCACAGTCCAACCTGGAGAATTTTCTTTCTTGTTATATCTCCTGAGAAATATCCACCTGATGCACCAGAATGTGCTTCTTGAATAACAACATTCTGTTCAAAATCTGGAACACACCTTCTGATGACTTGATCAATGCCCTTCCTATATAATGCCCCTGCAATTACCAAAAAAGGTCTACTCTTCAAAGCAAACTTCCTCCTCTGATCTGCAGTAAACTCACCTGGAAAAATGCCTTCAGTCAGAGATGTCAATAATTGGTCATACCAAGAATCTGACACAGCAGCCTCTTTGAATGAGATTTGCACCTGCTTGTTGCTGTAAAAATTCTTTTGAATGCTAAAACATGGATTAGAGAGTGTGGAAAATTGGTTTTGATCCACCTCAACTATCAGAGAATCCCCATTTTGATCCATGGGATCACTTTCAAAGTCATTTTCAGCCATGAGAGTTGGAATAGAATGTTCCAAAGAATCAACATCAAACATGTTAGCTTTGTTTTCATTTGTTTTGCATGAAATTGGAAAATTTTGGCATTCAAGGTGACTACCCTGATCTGAATTTTGCTGATTTTTTAGCCCCAACTTGCTAAGATTGAGCATGGCTCATCACCTTGCATCATTAGGTCAAGGAAACCTACAAAAAGGATGGGTTTTGCAACATCAAGGGGCTCTCCACAACATCAAAGAGATCATCACATCCCTTATCAATTGAAAGTAAAAACTTCTCAATGTCATCATGCTCATCACAATCATGCATTTGATGCATATGATTATCATCATGAACAAGATACCCACTTTTGGTATCAACATTATCACAAGAATGAAGAAAACTATGTATGACATCATCTTCATCAACCTCAACATCAAAAACAACATCAAACACTTCAACATGCACATCCACCTTGTCATGATCTATTGATTTGCATAAAATTTGAATTTTGGGACATTCAGAGTTACTTCTGTGATTTGAAATTTGATGCATTTCAACCCCATCTTCATTATCTTGGGCATCATTTGAGACCTGCCCTTCACCTTGCAACACTAGGTGAAGGAAACTTGCAAAAAACATGAAATTCTCAAATTCAAAGTACTCTCTTTGAGAGCTTTGAACTGAAATCTGATTTGATTCCATTTTTGAAAAATTCAGAGTTGGAGTTTTGTGATGCAAAAACATTGCTCATGCACATGATTTCATCATCATCTTGGTTGTTGGGATGCGTGTGGTGAAGAATTTTCCCATTTGGTTGAATGCCTGATGTTGGCTTGGGGGTATCTATGGGTTCTTGGTGGCATCTTTGGCTCACTCCCACTTCTTGTACTCCCTTTCCCTCAATCATCGACACTCCCATTGGGTATCCCCACTCATCATCGTCATCACTCAAACTCATCTTCATAACTCTCATGCAATGCTTCACATGCTTTTTGCAATCTAGCTACCCGCTTAAGGCTTGAACAAGTTCTCTTCTTCCTACCCTCATGCTTTTCACAATATACATATGCATCATCAACAAGAACCTCTTCAAAGGCTTCTAGCTTCTCTCTAGCTCTCTCCATCTTCTCACAAGACCCATTTTTGGATGCATATTTGAACTTTGAAATGATTTTGTGAAGTTTGGCGCTCAAACCAACCATGCAAAATTTCATGCATTGATCTCCTTTTGAACATGGCTCACACATGTATGAGCATTCATTTTTGGCATGGTTATGCCTCATGCAAATCAAACACTTCTTTTTCTTCTTTTTACCCATATTTGAAGTTAGAAATTAGATAGCTATGTGAGCTCTCATATTCAATGCACCACACCAAATAGAGGCCATATGTTTGCTTGGAATGGAGAGCTGCGGTGCTATACCGAGATCCACCCCACTTATGACAAATAGGTGCTCAAACATTGCTAAAAACTTTCTAAAATCAGAATTTGAGGTATTATTTTAAGCAACAATCAAAACTTGCTTACTTGGAACACGTCAACCTCCAATGTGAAGTAGCACTTTGAATGAGGAATTTCACCATCCCATCCAAGGATATGCAGATTCTGATTCTGCTGCACCTACAGATTCTGATTCTGCTGCACTTGCATATTCTGATTCTGCTCCACCTGCAGGTTCTGAGTAGTCTGCTCTGCAAGATCAGAGCAGTCTGCAGAATCAGAGCAGTTTGCAACAGGTTCAAGGCAATCTCTGCAGTAGGTTCAGAGATGGAACTCTGATTTCTGGAATGGCTTAAACTGCACAATCCTTGGGCCCGCCGCTCCAAGCGACCACGTAGATCGCAGCCTAATAAGGTTGAAAACACAGCAGGATCATGGGAATTCCTCTTTTTACATTGAATTGCTTGAAATCTAAATGTCATGGGAATTCCTCTTTTATCATCAAATAAATTTATCTAAAATTTCTCTTTTCTTTAATAAAAATATTCAATATTCTAAATATACCAAGAATTCCTCTTTTTCCATTTAAATGATTGAATTCCAAATATGATGAAAATTCCTCTTTCACCATTTAAATTTATACATGCATAAAATATTTTTAACTAAAATTCTTCTTTAATTTTTAAATAAAATATTCATTATTTTAATATTCCAACTTTTCTCTTTCTCCATTGGAATACATGGATCTCCATTATCATGGGAATTCCTCTTTTATCATAAAACAAAATTACTAAAAATTCCTCTTTTTCTCTAATTAACTATTTATACATAAACATTAAAAAATAGTTTTCCATGGATATGACAAGAATTATTCATTTAACATAGGATGACTAATCCTAGAATATGGTAGGAAGTCCTCTTTTCACATTATGCATAAAAATGATTTATGTGTTAATTTTCAAAAAATTTGCCATAGCTCCGTTGCTATTACTGATAATTTTTAATATTTTCTAAAAGAATAAGACTTAGTAATACGATTATGATAGAGTAACCATCATTTGGACCAATATCCAATTTATGGACTTAATTCCTAAGTTTACCATAATTTATGTAACATTAAAGCATAAAAAAGCCATCTCTTTGGCCTCTAGCTTGACTAGCATAGAGTTTGATTTTAGAATTAGGAATTACTCCATGAGAAGCATCATTTGAATTGAGAATTGGTCATAGGAATGACCATTCTTTGGGGGAGAGAGAGGTATACATAAAAAAATCCTAAATTAAGCATAAATGTAAACTTTATGTGATTAATCATTAAAATTCATTAGAGAGCCTCATTTGCATTGAAAAACCATTCAATTTGTGAGATCCCTGTCCCCACCGCGCAACAGATTCGGGGTACTAGCAACGAAAGTAGCACATCATGCGCGGAAAGGGGTCCCACACTCGGGGCCTCGCCCACCACGGATATCCGGACAAGAGACTAATCTGTCGGTTTTTTCAAAACCGAACCCGGAAAAAACTCCCTTCACCCGGAAAGCACGGGCGATTCCACCAAGATAACTCTTTACTCTAACGTAGTCAAGACCATTACTGATCAAACTGTTTCGACTACACCTATAAAGGTACTCGATCGGATCAAGGAAGAAACTTGCACTTGGATCATTGGGATCAACGCCTTTTTCCCCATCAAGAGGCACAGCCGTTGATTCCTATCCATAGAACAATTAGTATCCGGGATTTACTTTATCTATCGTAATAACAGAAATTGAGTCTCGATTTACGGATCCATCAGTCCAGCCTAACCCCATCCAGTCCCATGGGTTAGCCAACCTCCCAACCACTGTAGTGATGGGATCCAATTAGGAATTTGGTTAGGTTTTTGTCCCGGGTACCAGGGAAAAGAGTTCCCAGGCCCCCTAGCCGAAATTTCATGCAAACATAAAATTAGTCACACCACTTACACACCCAATATGAAATTGCCTTTTTCTCAGCATCAACTAACTTTAAAACAATCCTTTAATGAAACCATTATGTCACTGATATCATTCCTCAAAATCTCTAGTTGAATCCATATTTCCAGTCATTCATTCATCGGTGTACTTATGGCATCATTGGCAACCAGAACGCTCACCACCTGTTCACTCAGGGGCCTTTTCAATAGTTCCTAGCTCATAGTACCCGACCATATTTTCACATATAAAAATCAAGATGGAATCCTTGTTGAAGATCAGCAAGATCAATCAACAGATCCATATAAGAGAGCCATGGACTCATCCGTTTTGAGGACCAGCAAGGTCAGTCAACCAGATCCATGCCCGGTTTCAGAAAACAACTCTTACTCCTTGTTCCAATATCTTCCACGACGCACGTGTGGGTATCTTCGGCGACCCAGAGCCCGAGCACCGTATGGTCAGCACCCTCTAGGATCCTTTGCAGGTGACCTAGCGCTTCACTCATAGGCCGCTTCCTTGGTCCCTCATCCACCGTACCGGAAGCTCACCATTTAAATCGAACCGAGGCTGGTCAAGACCTCGGTCGACCTTGCTACGCGAGATGTCCTCCATTGACTCTCCGTCACAACAGTTGCAACTTTATCAGATTGGTCTCCATGACCTTAATCCACAAGAGTGTCAAAATGCTTCCCCAACATTCTTGACATAAAACAGTCATTTACAAACAGGTCACAAAATACAGTTTCTATATCGAACTCTTGTCTTTCCACATTATCCCTCCTCGGTCCACATTACTTATTCCACATTCTATTCATATGTGTACTCATTCTCATCCATTCACTCATTCGACGACACATTATTTCATATACACATTCACATTCATTATTCTACATACACATCCATGTTCGTACATCCACATCATACATCCAATCCCATATCCGCATTCATACATACACATCCATATCCACATCCATACATCCATATCCACATCCACATTTACATCCATACATCCACATCTACATGTATACATCCATTTTCACATCCTCATTCATATATCCACATCCACATACATACATCCACATCCGTATCTACATCCATACATCCACATCCACATCCACATTCACATTCATACATACACATCTACATGCATACGCCCATTTTCACGTCCTCATTCATACATCCACATCCACATACATACATCCACATCCGTATCTACATCCATATCCACATTCATTCATACATCCACATTCATTCATACATCCACATCCACATTCAAATTCATACATCCATTTTCACATTCCCATTCATATAACCACATACGCCTTCATATCTATTCTTTTACATCACATCCATTCTCGCCCTATCACAACCCATATACATCTTATCCCATCACATACACTTCTTACCTCATCCCATACACATCTTATCACATCTTAACTCATCTTATCACATCCTAACTCCTCTCATACACTCTTATCATATCCTATCACTTCTCATACACATCTTATCACATCCTATCACATCTCATACACCTCTTATCACATCCTATCACTTCGCATACGCATCTTATCACATCTTATCATATCTCATACACCTCTTATCACATCTTATCACTTTTCATACGCATTCTTATCACATCCTATCACATCTCATACACCTCTTATCACATCTCATACACCTCTTATCACATCCTATCACATCTCATACACCTCTTATCACATCCTATCACATCTCATATCTATTTATGAAATACAAGAGAATTCTTATATTTGATATAAGATTTCTCTACACATTTATTTATGCATAAATTCTATTTAAGGAGATTAATACTTTTGAAGTAAAAATCAATCTTTTATGCATATTCCTATGCATAAATTTATTTTAAATGAAAATGACACTTTTGAATTAAAATTCAATCTTTTATGCATCTTCCTATACATAAATTCAATTTAGATGAGAATGACACTTTTGAATTAAAAATCAATCTTTTATGCATCTTCTTATGCATAAATTCAATTTGGTAGGAATTACACTTTTAGAATAAAAGAATTTCTCTTATGCATCTAAGTTATGCATAAAATCCATTTATGATGAAAATCACACCTTTAGTATAAAAAGAATATCTTTTATGCATACCTCTATGCATGAAATCCAAATATGATAAAAGTAACACTTTTATAATAAAATAATCAACTTTTATGCATACCTCTATGCATGAAATTCAAATATGATAAAAGTAATACTTTCATAATAAAATAATCATCTTTTATGCATACCTCTATGCATGAAATTCAAATATGATAAAAGTAACAGTTTTACATTAAAATAATCAACTTTTATGCATACCTCTATGCATGAAATTCAAATATGATAAAAGTAACACTTTTACATTAAAATAATCAACTTTTATGCATACCTCTATGCATGAAATCCAATTATGATAAAAGTAACACTTTTACATTAAAATAATAATCTTTTATGCATACCTCTATGCATGAAATCCAATTAAGTATAATATAAAAATCAATTTCTCTATGATTACAATGAATATCTTTCAATTAATCTAGGATGATAATTCTTAGAATATGGTAGGAAGTCCTCTTTTCATGCTTTGAATGAAAATATTTTATGTGTAATTTTTATAAAAATTTTACCATAGCTCCGCTTCTATGATTGATAAATCTCAAATTATTTTGAAGGATAAAGCTTATCATTAAGGGAATGATTAGAATGATCCCTAATTGGATCATTAACCCATAATGGATTGAATCATCAATATTCAAGAAATACATAAACTAAAAGCATAGAAAAAAGCCATTAATTTGTTCTCAAGCATAGATTAATCTTAAATTAGAGAAAAGCTTTATGAAAAGCTTCACTTGGATTGAGAATAGGTCATGAGAATGACCATTCTTTGAGTGAGAGAGAGAAATTACATAAAAACCATTAGAATTAAGCATAAATGAAAATTTATGTAATTCTTTACTATCTTTCATCAATTAACTTCAATAGCATTCATCAATTTATGTAATTCAAGTACTACCATTCATCATTTAACTTCAATAGCATTCAAAAACCATTCCAATTAAGCTTCTCAAGCTTGAGAGGGGTTGAGAAGAGAGAAACATTGAGAAATTATAGAAAATGATCAAAATTCACTAATTACCTTACAAATTGCTTGATTCTTTGTTCACGGTAGAGGCCCCCAACCAATCAATTGGTTTAGCATGTTGATGGAGTCACCAATGGGGATTGAAGAAAGAGGGAAGCTCCAATTTTTTCAATTTGGAGAGAATTTTAGAGAATAGTAGAAATTAGCATTATTTCAGCATAACTTTAGTATAGTAAAATTCTCCTATTTTTTTCAAAGGACTCATGTTCTATTTATAGGAGAGAGAAGCTCTAACCAAAGCTAACTGAATTCTAGAATTTTCCAGATTCAGTTTGGTTGAATTTGGACTAGATTTGGATCTAGTTTGGTTCCTTTTTTATTCGGTTTGGTTCCATTTTGATTTGGTTTGATTCGAGAGAGGAGAGATAAAAATATCACATTATTTTTTAGTTTAAAACTCATTCAAGCATGTGAAGTATGCACCTCCTTTAAGGGACTCCCCTTCCTTACATATGTGTCAAAATGGAATCATTATACCCAAAATATCTCATATTTTTAATATTGCTCATAGTTTCTTACTAATAAACCTTGTACATAGTCAACTCTTCATCTTATGTGAGTATTTACTCATTTTTGGGTATCTTCTTTTACAAAATTGGATTTATCTCCTCCCCACACATGGATTGATCTTATTGGCCCAAAAGAACCTTAATTGGACCATAATCCAAAAATTTCTGAAAATCTAGACCCTTAGGCTAAGGTCCTTTATACCCATTTCCAATTAATTCCAATTGCACATTGGAAAGTTCTTTTTGAATTTCTGCTTCAGGGGAATTCATCTTAATAATATGAGAAATTTTTCTATCTAAAAATATTCAAAATATGAATATTCTCTCTCTAGAATATTTTCTCTCTCTAAGTTAAAACAGTTAGAAATAAGATCTTTCATATTTATGAAGAGGGGATTGATTACAGGGGAAGATGCTGGATATCTTGAGAGGTTGGGGAGGAATCTTACACAATTGAATACTTCTCAAGCTTGAGAGGGATTGAGAAGTGAAAAACATTTAGAATATTAAGAAAAAACCATAAAGTCACACCTTACCTCTTGTTTTGCTTGATTCTCTATTCTTAGGAGAGGCCCCCAACCAATCAATTGGTTAGTATGTTGAGGAAAGCTCCAAGGAAAATTGAAGAGAGAGAGAGAGAGAAGCTCCAATCTCTCCAAAATGTAGAGGATTTTTAGGGGATAATAGAAAATATACTTATTTTAAGGTAATACTGGCATGGTCTAGTTCAAAGATGAGAATATAAAAGGGAGAGAGTGAGAGGATTCCCTCTCTCTTCTCTCCTCTCTCCTCTCCTTCTTCTCCATTCCATTCTCTCTCCAGCCCCTCCTTCTCTATAATCAGAGAGGAGGATTAAGCAAAAATTAAATTTTTCTTAATCATAATTAAATATTAATTATGATTAATGTTTAATTAAAAAAATCCCTATTAAGAGACGTTCACACAACGCGGGAGAGGAAAAAAGAAGGAAAAATCAGAATTGAGAGGCGAAGAGGGTCCCACGCACATGGGAGAGCATTCCATGCATCAACATGCTGCCCCTACTACATTTTAGCAGAAAATCGATAGAAATTTGATAGCATGCACACGGAAAAACCTGTAAAATATAAAAAAAATACATTTTTAACTATAAAATTCCTTAAAAATTAGGAAAAAATTTCTAAAAATTATAGAAATTCAAAAAATTCATTCTACCAAAAATATCCATAATAAAATATGTAATATTTTGGTAAAAATTTCCATTAATGCTTATTTTAAACCATTAAAAAAATAGAAAAAATAGCATTAAACTCACAGAATTCCCCCGCAACGTCGATTCAGCCACATTGAATAGTAGTAACACATGTTCCAACCACCATATCGACGATCCACGTGCAAATCATCAACACAAATCAACAAAATAATATTTTTATTAAAATTTACTTCAAAAAATACCAAAAATTATAATAAGAAAGAAAAAATAACAACAATTAACTAGAGATTGCTCTGATATGATTGTTAAAACCCTAAAATCTCTCTAGATAATTGTTATGCATAAAAATGCATAAATCAGGAAGAAACTCATCCACCCGACCACCCCCGATCCCAAGGGACACACACATGAATTATAATGAAGTACATCATACCTTTACCTTGATGTCCCATACCATCAAGAGGTATAACTCCAATCCAGTAGCATGTAGCTATAGTGTGAAATGGTAGGTAAGTATATATAATCCTCTATACAAGAGAACATCATACGGGTTCAGCATTGACCTTGTGTGAGGACACTCAGCCACATAGTGATGTCCTTTGGTAGTGATAGCGTTGCAATAGGGCTCTACTTGTTATGGAATTAATCTCATTGCCCTTCCATTACACTAGATCCTAGAACATTGGCACTAGTGTGTTCCCATGCACATCAAGAAATATTCTGAGGTTACCTCACAAATGTCATCTAACTCCTCCATAGCTTACCAAGATTCCCATGCATATTCTCCTTCTTTTGGCACCTCTTCAATCATCATTTGATTGACTGGCATTATGCGAGGTGCTAGTGGTAGGACGATTGGTGGTATATAGGCACTTTGGATACTCTATACGTTCCCCTCATCTAGTTTTGCACCTTTGATAGATTTGACCTTAGAGCATGCCTTTGCCTAGGTCGTGCAGGTAAAGTTAACTATTTCCATGAAGAAGGAAACCGAGGTACTTGGGGTACTTGTAGTGGGTACTTACACAACTCATATCATGGTTCCCAAGTTGCATACAATGTGCACATTACATTAACAAGGAAGGCCTCAACTGAGGACACTTAGTGCTTGTGATATCACACATAATACATTAATGGGCACCAAGGCCAGTAGGCCTTAACTAAGGACACTTAGTGCTCATGATGACATGTACTTATCAATGGTAGTCTATTAAAATCCATGCTTATGTATTCCCGTTTCATTTATGAAATATCTAGGGGATGCAATTTTCAAAGAATTGTTACTCTTTTGGATTCAATTCTCTATTGGCGTGTAAGACATGTTTTTTCTTTCGTGCTTAATACTCTGGCATTTTCAATACTCTGGTATGTACAACATTGACAGACATGTTGAAGTACCTCTTTTTTAATCTTGGCCTAAAGAAACTCCTTTTAATTTTCATAAATATCTTTACATAACCCAATTATGTCTTATGCTTGGACTATCATGAGCCTCAATCAAAATCCTCTTCTTGAATTCACCTTCCCTAGGAACATATATGATGCAGTTATTGAAGTATAAGGGGGGGAAGTATGATAAGGTTAGCCACTTTTTAGACTAGTCATATTGTAGATAGTCCTCTAATGGTGGAAATAATATAAATAAATTTGTAGAAAAAGAGAAAGAAATGGGCACTCGACCATTTTCAAAAGCAGGTGGTGTGTTGGGGAAATAACTTTAAAAACTTATGGAGAAATATTTTTAGAAAGGTGTAGAGAAATCATTTCATGAAGAAAAAACTTGAGCATACCTAAGGTGGCTGAACATGTCTTCACCTTATGGAAGAGGGTAAGCATAGGATAGGAAGAAGATCAAGGACCAAGCATAGAATATTGGGTAAAAACTGTTGTAATCTCATTTACCCCCTTCTCCAATACTTCTCATCATTGCCAGGGTGTTGAAAGTAGTCCATCTTTCTTGTTGTTTTTACAGTGATACAACCAACATGTTTGCAAGGTGGCATGCACCATGTGTGGTCTATCCACAACAAACTCACTTTTTTATAATAGCAGAAGTGAGGAGTATGGATTGTTTAATGAGGGTGACAGTCCCCAAAACATGATAGGTTTGGTTATCCTTAAATGCACTATGGCTTATAGTATTCACTAATATTAGAACAAGCATAGACAATGTTAAATTCTAGAAGAATAAAATCTGCCAAATTAAAATGGCCTTGTTGTATCAAAAGGTATACCAAGAGAACCACATGTAGAACCAAGAGATTGATGTTTTAGAAGGTATACCATCTGAACAACATGTAGAACCAAGATATTGTTGTTTCATTTGAAAGGGGGTTTGCATATGAGTTTGGGATTAGAGATGAAAGTATTCCTCTCGAGAAGAAATTTAATTGCATGACGAGGAGAGTATAGTATTAATGTAGACACAAAACAAGTTGGAGAAGAAGTTGAAGAGCTGGAAAGTAGCCAATGGGGATATACCAACGATCACCAATCTTATATTAGGATCTAAGCATGATGGGAATGTTAGCTTGGGAATGTCTAGAGCTACAAATGAATAGATTATTTAATTACATCCAAAGCTACTCCTACAAGGTCAAAAGAAGAAGCTAAGGGAAACGATATTCACCTATATGAATATTATCCTTGCATGAGAGAAGAGGGAGAAGAGAGAAGAGAGAAGATGAAAGGGACAATTTGGGAACATGCACTTATCCAACCCTAAGAGGGTTAACTCATTGATGTAAAGACGATGGGGTTCACTCCACCATCACCTGTATCACCCAAGTGAAGTTTGCATAAGCTAGGTAGAGAGTAATGAGAGAAGGAGCAATGGAAAGCTCAAATCCTACCTTAATGCCTTCATGTGTATTCCATACAACCTATCACATCCAGATAGGAATAACTTAACACAAGATTGAATACAACATAGATAGAGATGAATACATAGAAAGCAAGAGTGAGACCAATCCATTCTTGAATCTTATGGTACAATGCCTTAGAAGAACTCTGCCCATGAACTGATTGCTCCACACTCTTATGTCCCTAATCGGTGTTGTTTCTCTCCTCAAAGCCTGAGTAGACTTGACATGTATCTCTATCCAAACAGTGATACACCCTCTTCTATAGTCTCAGTCAGGTAGACTCGACTCACTCCCAGTCCTCTATCCCCTTATCTGACTAACCTCCCTTTTTCCATTACAACCACGGGTGTACTACCCGTTCATAAAAAAACTAGTACAAGTTTGTTACAAAATAAGAAGACCCAGTTTGTTGCACAACGGCTAGTCTAGTAGCAATCTGGGGGGTTGCGGCCAAACAGGCTGGTTGGCCCCTCCAACACCTAGCGGATCATGGTGGACACTACGCTAGCAACAAAGCCCATAGTTGCGGTTTGAAAAAACACTTGGTCTTGATCCTCCCGTCTGGATTCCTTATGGCTTGTTCTTCTAGCTGCCTTCTTCTGCTGGTGACTCCTCTATGGCAATGCCCCCTTAGATGAACTTGATGGGTGATTGGTGGTATACCATGGCACATATGCTCTCTTCTTGTTGTTGCTACTTACCCAAGCATGCCCAATGCCGATCCTTTTATCGGCTTTCCAAAACTTTACTTCAATGGGCCTTACATCTGGACACCTCGCCCTTTCCCTGTGCATTACTTCCACGTAGAGAGATGAGGTCTTCTTTGAACACTGTCTATTCTGGTTCCCTATTGGGCCTTATCTTCCCACCCCAATCCCATTTCCACCCATAAGGTGGTGTTCCTCTAGGTTCACGCTTTGGCATTTCCCTTTTGCCTGTCTGCTGGTTTACTCCATTTGGCAAGGGACTTTAGTAGGGTTGCTCTTTGAATGAGTTGTTTCCTCCTCACCCGGATCCATGAGTCATAAGAGCACTGCTTCCACGTACCACTCTAGATCCAGGGGAGGGGCTTCTTCCTTGCCCTGATGCACCCGCTTGAGAGTTGTCCTACCCATGCCTATCGATCTTCAGCCCTTCCAACTGATTCATAAATTTTAAAATCTCCTCCTAGTTGGAAGGCCTCATGGTGCTCGCCTTTTGGGTTGTCTGGATTAAAGTATGCATGCAATTTAGGGTAGGGCCCTTCTAGACACCCAGGTTTTGTTGTCCTAGCTTGTTTGTGGACACTTTTTTGCAGCTCTTCCTTAGCTTCCCTTTCCCTTTTGGCCCAGCCCTAGAAATCTTTAATCATCTTATCCTTGGCCTTGATTTCCTCTACATGTACTCTCCATGGACATGGGAAGGGGCATTACGATCACTTTATGCTAAATGGGTTATGGCCATAGGATCCTAATCTCACAATTGGATCAATTGCATTGTGTTTGCATAACCTAGAGCGGTTGGATAGGCACCCCCTTGGTGATCTAGCTACACATGGGGCTTCAAGGAGTAATGTTTCACTTATCCATGCCTTGAGCTCAAGGGAAGCTTTAGATTACCACTATGATACTGATGGTAAAGAGCTTATTGGCTAGCAGGTATGGAGTGACAATGCACATGCAAATTCCACACCAACCATTGCTCTAGGAGAACATGCATCAGGTCCAAATGATTTACAAGGTGTCAATGTGATTTCATCTTTTTGCAGATTGCCAGATAACTTGCTACTGCAACTAGATAATTGTGTAGGTGAAAATAAGAATCGATATTTGTTTGCATATCTATCTCTTCTAGTTGCAAGGGGGGTTTTCAAAACTGTTCAATTAGGATTTTTAATGGTCGGACACACACATGAGGACATAGATGCGATGTTTAGTAGGTTCTCAGAAAAATTGAGAGTCGGATAGACCTCCACTTTACCACATTTGATGGACACCTTAAGGAACAGCTCAAGCTCTTCACCAGTGCCTTTTTTGCTAACTCAAGTGCCCAACTTCAAGCGATATTGTGATGGATACATTTGTGATTGGCAAGATGCACTTGTAGGCCACTCTAGGCCACTTCAATTTTGATTCTTCATTAATGGGAACACACCAGTAATGCAATATAAAGTGCATGTGTAGCAACACCTGATTGGAGGCCTAATGACAAAGGTATTCCATTGCAGAAGAAATATAGTGGAAGGTAAGCCAATGTTACCACAATGTAATCCACCTTTGTTGTCGATGGCAGAGCATGTACATCAGGTATAAAGTCTTATATTAGATTTTGGCAAAATCTTGGAAACAGTTTTCTTGTTCCAATATATTATAGACCTATGATAGATTACTGGAATAATGTAATCCAAGAGCTTAATAAACCAATTATAGCATCATAGGCTAGATTGTACACACATTTTTGGCTAAAGTCTCAAGGCTCTCAACAACGGGACATGGATGCTTCCTTTGAGCCTTAAAGGTTCTTAGGTTATGTGGAGTACAATGATCATTATTGTGGACCTCAATGAGAGAAACCAAGGGAAGAATTCAACCCAATGCTAGATGTCTAGTAAGAGAAATTTATCTTGTTGCTCCCACCAAACAGAAATGTGTATCCTATTTGGCTTGCTATGGCTGAATCAAACATTGATATGGATAGGAAGTCAAGAAACTACAAGAAGATGGTGGTTTGATAGATGCAAAGGCCTATGCTGATTGTTGGAAGGGGTTTTGGGCGGAGAACAAGGTAGATCCTCGAGTGTGGGAAGAGGCGGATGCAATTGTTTGTTCATGGAGGCCCAAAAAATGAGGACTTTATACGAGAATCAAGATACCAGTCAAGGAAGCCAAAAAAAACAAGAAAGAATGCGCCTAGGTGGAGTAGATCAACCTCATGAGAAAGACTTTGACAGTGCTTGCATTGAAGAGTTATGACTTTTGTGTGGGTGCTATGACTTTTGTGCTTTAAATTTGCATGATAGTAAAAATGCAGCATTCTCACTTATTTGAAATTTCCTATTTCTCACAACCTAATTTGCAAACGAGATTGTTTTTCCACCATCATAATCTACCATCGTACTTGTTCAAGACTTGGTATTTAAATTTAAAGATTGTTTCATTTAAATTTTAAAGGTAGAGTATCATTTATTAGTTTGATCCACAATCATAAAGTCTATGGGTATTTATGTACAAGACATATGTGGCTTCCTTATTATGGTGTTTATCAACACCACCTTCCTACATGATCTATCTATCTCCTTGCAAGTATGGAATGGCCCAACGGCCATTCTCTACATGCGTACAAATTCCCACAATAAGTGGAAAATTCCCAATTTATGCGAAACATACCAATGTCAAAATTCCCAAAATGTAAGATTTTTTCCCATTTTATCTAATATGGACTTCATTCTTTACATCCATTTGATGTAAATACCAACCCTTTGTTGTAGCCATAGTAATCACAGCTCTCACGGTTACCATTCTTGCAACTGGGCTGAATGTCTCTTCATAGTCAATGCCCTAAGTCTGCGCATAGCCTTTGGCCACCAATCTTGTCTTATACCTGCTCAACTCAACCATCAATCGAAATTCTTGACTTTATACACCTACTTACATTCAATTGCAACTGGGCTGAATGTCTCTTCATAGTCAATGCCCTAAGTCTGCGCATAGCCTTTGGCCACCAATCTTGTCTTATACCTGCTCAACTCAACCATCAATCGAAATTCTTGACTTTATACACCTACTTACATTCAATTGCCTTCTTTTCCTTAGTAGGCAAAGACACTAACTCCCATGTTGCATTTGAATCCAATGCTGCCATCTCCTCATTCATGGCATCTTCCCATTTCTTCTTTCTCCAAGTGCTTACTCAAAACAATTGGGCTCAAATTCCTGTATTTCTTTAACCATGTAAGCATAACGATGGGTTGTATATCCATCATATCTCAACCTATCAAGAGGGTACCTAACCTTCATAGAATTGCGTACACGTGGATCACTACCAGGTGTCCTCAAAATAGCCCTCGTTCTCCTTACACGAGGAGTAACCACAGATGGAATGCCAAGCTCCTCATCAAGGTTGTGCTCAGATCTAGTATAGTCACCATATGAGTGACCTCCTAATAACAGATCAGGCACAAAAGGTTGATCTACCTTTTCCTTCTCTCTGCATGATGCGTGTGTATCTACATCTGCCTACCTGACCATGGGCTAACATTGGATCCACTACTAGAGGACTCTCCAGGTCCCCTAAGCACCTGTGATTTCTACTCTACATGTGGTGCAACACTGCATCTTTTGTTGCCTTCATTATGAGTGCATACCAGCTACTCATCTCATCAAAGAAAACATCTCTACTTACTCACATCTCAACATCTCTACTTACATCTCAACGCGAGTGGTAGGGTTGTAACATCTATAATCTTTCTGCTCCATAATATAACCAATATAAAGATGTATTTCTCTGCCTTTGGATCCAACTTTGTTCTCACTTCATCAGGAATATGCACATATGCAATACACCCAAACACTTTCAAGTGAGACACATCTGGTCTTATGCTTGTAAACTTCTGTTTCAGACATCATACCATGAACAACAGTTGCAGTGGGTGTCCTATTCATAATGTAAACAACAGTTCTTACTGCTTTTGCCCAAAAATAATGTGTCATATTCTTTTTAGAATATCACTAATTTTAAAGGATTATATTTTGGGATTAGATCAATAAAAATATTATTAAAGATCATATTATTAATTTAAAAAAAATAAATTTTTTAATTTTATATTTCTTGAAATTTTTTTATGTAGAATAAACCTTTGAATAAAATTTGAAAAAAATACTTTATTTAAAAAAAGCAGTTATATAATTATAAAATAAAAGATATCTTTAAAGATATATTTATATATCTAGTAATGATAAATATTTAGACTTGTTAATAAATATTATAAATAATATTAATTTTTAAGTGGATAATAGTTTATCTTTAATTATCTTTATATTTATCTTAGTTATCCAATCAATCTTAGATAGGAAATCCAATGAGATTTGAAGTGGATAACCTATTTTTCCTATATAATCACACATCTCTAGTACTATCCCACACTTATCTCTAGTACTATCCCATCATTGAGCCTTTATAATATTTTCTCTCTTAGCTTCCTTGAGAATGGGTTCTCAAAGTCGTAGGAGTCGGAAACGTGATAGGAGTAGACTCCCCCCCATCCACCAAGTTCAAGAGGAGGAGAGGAGAAGGGTAGCTCGTGAGAGAAAGAGAGAGTGGAGAGCACGTCAACGAGCAACACCTTCCGTTGGCGATGATCCAAGCCTTGCTCCTCCTCTTCCACTTCCTCTCCCTTCGCCCTCTTCCCCCCCACTACCCCTTAGTTTAGATAATCCACATGAACCCGCCCTTCTTGAGTCCTCTCTTCTACAAGAAAGAACTATCAAAGTCAGGGGCACATCGTCGTGCCCATGCAATCTTCCATTCCTATTTCAAAGACCTCACGTCTTCATCACAGGCATGTGTGATTGATGCTTTGATTGATCTGCCCAACATGGCCAACTGCAGGGCGCTTTCCGACATTGGAGGTCGAAGAGAGAGGAGAGCTGGCATGGCGGTGCTACAAAGTGTTCGTCATTCCTATATAGTTAACAAGAAGAGGAACTCTACGGACGCTTTGGCTGCTCGACGGGCTATTGTGGTAGCCATAAGTAGCTCCCAAATGAAGGGTAAGGTTAGTGCCACATCTCGCATCCTTTCCATAGCACCACACGCACTTAGAGTTGGGTCTATTAGGCGACAAAGTTTAGATGCCAATGAGGTTGGTGCTATGTGGGCGAGTAGTGGTCGTGTAGCTAGGCATGATCGCCTACTAGATGAAACCACTAGAACCTTGATAGAAAGTTTTTGGGAGGAGAATTGTCGTACATCGCCAGTTTTCAAGAAAGCTTTGCGTAAGAGAGTGACAAGAGGAGTGTTCATTGAGCACGGTGCTTGCTTTCTTGAAATGACCCAAACTGAGTTGTATTCTCAGTTTGTGGCTTCGTATCCAGAGCTTAAAATTGGGCAAAGGTCATTTGAGGGGTGTAAGCCTTGGTTTGTGAGGTACTCACGTCAGCGTGACACATGTTGTTGTCGCTACCATGTTGAGTTCAAACTTTTTTATGATGTGTTCCGTTCTCTTAGTGGGCATAGAGAGTTGCCTCGTAGTCCACGTGATTTCATCCACTCTCTTTTGTGTGCACGCACGGAGGATGCCCAGTTCCATAGGATGCCTTGTGTGGAGAGCAATTGCACATCATGTGGTTCACTTGCACATCTACAGATGGTAGATCTTGATGCAAGTGACCAAGAGATAGTGGCATGGCAACGTTATGAGTATGTGACACACCAGCTCCAGAGTGGTGGACACTCTAGGAAGTTGCAGCTCGTGGACAAACATACACCACGTTGTCACTTCACAGCCACATTTAGGGAGCAGATCTACCCCTACATACGGCACAGTCATTGTGCCAAGTGGCAGGATCATCAGTTCCGAGCATGCCTAGCAGAGTTTCCTATTGGTGTGGTCGTCTCTGTGATTGATTTTGCAGAGAACTACACTTTCACACCTTTTCAGGAGATACAATCTGAGTATTACTTCTCAGAGCAGGTAATGGTTATATTTTGTAATATTTGTTTTATGTTTGAGCTACATTACTTAATTGATTTTTTGTGTCCTAAACGTATGTATTGCTTACCTCACCAGGTTGCTATTTTGGTCCACATTAGCTATCGACATGCAGCAGAGGCTCATGTAGATGGGATAGCGAGTACCCCCGAGACCCGTGTCATTATTCGAGAGTATCATTTCTATATCAGTGATGATCGTTCACATGATGCACATTTTGTGCAACACTGTTTTCGTCTCCATGACGATTTTTTAGGAGATTGTGGGATCAGACATGTCCAGCGATGGGTTTGGTTGGATGGTTGTGGCGCACAGTTCAAGTCATCACGTCAATTCTATTGTCTCTACAGGTAGTACTTATGGCTTTCTTACATTTACAATTAAACTAAATTCACTAGAACATCTTAAAGAAAACAATAACTAAGACTATCTTTTATGGATTTATAGGTGGCATGTGCAGTCTAGTATCCCAGTAATTTGGTCATTCTTTGAGACTGGTCACGGGAAGGGAGAGCATGATGGTGCGGGCGCATGTGTGAAACGTGCCTTGAGGCGTCATCAGCTGCGACAGGATGCTCAGCGGTTCAGAGATGCGGGCCACGTAGTCGAGTGGTGCTCCCAACATTTGTGTGGGAGTGCAGCATCATCGTACCCCAAACGTGATGCTCGGATTGTCAGGAGATTTTTTTGGCATGTGGATGGTGGCATGATTGACCGTAGAGCCTCCCATGATTGTGACACAGTACCTGGCACCTTGGGCTTACATTCCATCAGGAGCACGTGCATGGCGGCCCCCACGATTTACACACGACGGTTTGCATGCTTCTGTGGAGCATGTATGGATGGCGATTGGTCACATTGTGCCTCGAGAGGATGGGCAGATGCATGGATACAGACATTCCTCTCCCTCGAGCATCCTTCACATCCAGTGGTGTCTGATGAGCACACAGGTCCTGCGTTCATGGTCAGTTATGATGACCTGACAGATTTGCTACAGGAGGGTGATGTATTTGCTGTTATTACCAGTGAGGAAAATAGCGAGGGAGTAGACTACTATTTGATGAGTTGCACTAGGCCAAAGTGCATGCTTGACCAGGATACAGTGGATGATCATGGGTTTTCTTATGACGCCCATAGCATGATTGTGGCAGGCCGGTTCTACCAGCAGATTCGACTTCATCGGGAGTCTTGAGTTCCAGCAGTGGAAGTGGGAGTTAGAGGCATTTCAGTTCTCTCATCTAGTGGTTGCTACCAAGCTCACTCTTGTTCGAGTACAGAGCCGAAAACACAGTTCTCACTCTCGTTTTCGGCTTCGAGTGGATGACCATGAGAGCATTCTAGAGCAGTTGAGAGCTAGAGAGGGTGCTGCTGACTAGATCTCTATCTTGATAGTGACTAAACTCAGACTAGCTGGGTTAGCTCACTTACATTGTACTTAGATTTTTGGGCAGTGACTAACCTCAGACTAGCTGGGGTAGCTCATTTTCATTCTGATGTACTTATTTGATGTTTATATCATTATGAGTTTTCTCATTATTGAGTATCATTACATTTTAGTTGATGTTCTTGATTTTATTATATTTTTTAACACTTTGGCTATCATATTGTTTGTTGAAAATCTCCATGCCATCGTACCCAAACATGCTCTGATGGTGGGGACCAAACTTTGCAAGCATGGGGAGGGGACCCACCCCCACATGCTTGCAAAGTTTGGTCACAATCAGAGCATGTTTGGATTGGTAATTAGCGCCCAGTCTGGATTTTTTAAGTCTCTTGGTGCTCAAGAGGCCATGGAAAATCCAGGCCTTCCCCATACCATCGCACCCAAACATGCTCCGATGGGGACCAAACTTTGCAAGCATGGGGGGGGCCCACCCCCACATGCTTGCAAAGTTTGGTCACACATAACTCAAGTCTGGCCTAGTAATGGTCATGTAGATCAAGCCACCCACTATGCGTTTGTAATGTAGTGGGGTCCTCCCCAAAAGCTCACCTATATCTGCAAAAAGCTTAAATTGTGTTATGCTCCAATGGCACTGAAATAGGCTTATAGCCTATCATACCATAATTGTGTAACATGTCTAAGCCATATTACCTCTACACAATAACAAAATGCCATGAGGTGATCTCACCACCTCTATGCCCAAGAAATACCGCAACTCACCCAAGTCCTTCATCTCAAACTTTTTCTTCAAAAGCCTCCTAACATCATATATGCCAACATCACTATCACCAGTGAGATAATCAAGTCATCCACGTAGATGACTAAGAGCATGATCTCTCTATCTGTCTTTTTACATAAAGTAAAAAATCTACATTGGATATCTAAAATCCAATGGTAACAAGATACTCCTTGATCTTGTTTGACCATGCTTTGGGTGCCTGCTTCAAGCTATACAAGGATTTGCATAACCTACACGCAAAATCTGGGTGTGCATCACTCTCATAACCTGGTGGATACATCATGTAAACTTCTTCTTTGCAAATCACCATGTAAGAAGGCATTCTTTACATTCATCTGATGTAAAGACCAACCCTTTGTTGCATCCATAGCAATGACAGCTCTCACGGTTGCCATTCTTGCAACCGGGATAAATGTCTTTTCATAGTCAATGCCATAAGTTTGCGCATACCACCAATCTTGCCTTATACCTACTCACTGAACCATCAACATTATGTTTGGCTTTATACACCCACTTACATCCAATTGTCTTCTTTTCTTTAGGCAAAGGCACTACCATCTCCTCATTCATGGCATTTTTCCATTTCTTATTTCCAAGTGCATGCTCAAAAAAAGTGGGCTCTAATTCTTGTATTTGTTTAACCATGTAAGCATAATGATGAACTATATATCCATCATATCTCAACCTGTCAAATAGGGTGCCTAACCCTTATAGACCTGCATACACGTGGGTCACTACCAAGTGTCCTCAAAACAACCCTCATTCTCCTAACACTAGGAGTAACCACAGATGGAATGTCAAGCTCCTCATCAAGGCTCTACTCATAGTCGCTTTCTAGAGTCACCATCCACATATGAGTGACCTGCTGACAAATCAAGCACAAAAGGTTGATCTACCTTTTTGTTCCCTCTGCGTGATACATGTTACCTACATTTTTCCTCAACCTACCTAACCATGGGCTAACATTGGCTCCACTGCTAGAGGACTCTCTAGGTCCACTAAGCACTTGTGATTGTTGCTCTACATGTAGTGCAACATCACCACTTCTTACATCTGCATCTTCTATTACCTTCACACTGCTGGTGCATACTAGCTACTCATCTTGTCAAAAACAACATCTTTGCTTACTTGCATCTCATGAGCGGTAGAGTTATAACATTTATAACCTTTCTGCTCCATAGCATAGCCAATAAAGATGCATTTCTTTGCCTTTGGATCCATCTTTGTTCTCACTTCATTAGAAACATGCACATATGAAATACACCCAAACACTTTCACGCGAAACACATCCGTTCTTATGCCTGCAAACTTCCATTCATGCATCACACCATGAACAACTGCAGTGGGGTTCCCGTTCATAATGTACATAGAAGTTGCTACTACTTCTGCCCAAAAATAATGTGGCATATCCTTTTTAGCCCCATCATGGCAAGTGTCACTTTTGTAATGTGCTTGCTTTTTCTTTCTGTTTTGCAGAATGTACCTACATGTAAACTATCTCTTAATTCCCTGCTTCCTCAAGAAATCATTGCTACTACTTCTGCCGCCCAAAAATAATGTGGCATATCCTTTTTAGCCATCATGGCAAGTGTCACTTTTGTAATGTGCTTGTTTTTTCTTTCTGTTTTGCAGAATGTACGTACATGTAAACTATCTCTTGACTCCCTGCTTCCTCAAGAAATCGTTGAAATCATTGGAGAAATATTTTCTCCCACCATCTAAGCTCAAAAATTTTATTTGCATGCCTTTTTCCTTCTTAACCAAGGCTTTAAATCTCTGAAAGTGAGCAAACACCTCACTTTTATCCTAGTGTGGTCAATCAATGAATGTACAGCAATATACCTGCAACCTGCAATTGTTGTAGTCTTGGTTGGTCCCCATATATATGAATGTATGACATCTAATGGCCTTGAACTGACATGTTTTTAATGTGTGAAAGCATGTTTGGCCTTCTTACCAAGCTGGCATGCTTTACATACTTTGTGCATACCATCAACCTTAAATTTAGCAAACTTAAAACAATATTTTGGTCCTGCATAGACTTCAATCGTTGTACATTCACATGTCCAATGTGCTTCCTGTTCCATGCACAAACATGGTTGTCTTTACTTCAGGCATGTTTACATCCACAGTAAACATCCTTCCATTTTTGTTACCCTTTGCAACCAAGCAACACTGATTTTTGAAGTCTTCCACAAAACATCCTTGAGGATTAAACCTCACTTGCAGACCCTGATCAACCATCTGTCCAATAGAAACTATGTTCTTTGTATTATTTGGAACATGAGGTACATCTTCCAAGTACTTCATTTTTCCATCTGGCATAGACAATGTCACTTTACCAACATGCACAATGGGATGTGCAGTATCATCACATGTTTCTACATAACTTGGTTTGTTAGTTTTTTGCATGTCTCTAAACCACTTAGCATGACTGGTCATGTGGTTAGACATGCCAGAATCCACATATCATGTATCTTGAGATCCTGACACATATCTTGTTATGGAATTGAGCATGTGCTGCATCACAAATAACTGCTCACTTCTGTCATCACCTCCTTGTTTACTAGAAGATGCATAGTTTCCTTGCTACAACTTTCCACTTTTAATGTCATTCTACTTTTTATAGCTATCCTTTGCAATGTGCCCTTGTTTTCCACAATAATAGCACTCTGCTATTTTCATTTTGATTTCTTTGTGAACTACCTTGGCCTCTATGGCTCCCCCTGCCTCTAGACTGGCCTCTTCCACCTATGTATGACTGCTGTGAATAGTTGGACTATTTTCTAGAATTCTGATTTCTTTGTCGGTCACCGCCTTGGCCTCGACCACTATCTCTACCTCTACCTCTACCTAAATTGGAGTAGAAGGCTTGTTTTGATGTGTTCTTGATTGTGAAGAAGAGTCCTTACACCTAAAGACTTTTCTGCTATGATCAACATAGACACCGAGTCCCGAAAGTTGGGAATATTCTCCCTAACTACAATGGAGGTCTTGAATGGCTTGTACTCTTTACCAAAAAAATTCAAATAGACACTTACCAAGTAATCATCTTTCATCGATACATTGATAGACCCAAGGGATTCAACAATACCCTTGATCTTTAAACCATACTCATTGATAGACATGCTTTTCTTTTCCACATTATGCAGCTCTTGTTTTAGCTGCAATTTTCTTACCTTTGTGTTGGTCTGGAACATCTACCACGCAACTGCTAGAGTGTTGGCATCCTGTATATGTATCCTATCATCATGTATGTGACACTAATTTGAAAGCCAATACATGACTTTCCTTTCACCCTAGTTCCAATCCTTAAATGCCTTTATGTTTGCTAGAGTGGCATTCTCTTCAGACAACTCAGAAGACTCCTCAGTCTCCTTCGACATAGTCCCAAAATCCTTTATCCATAAGAAAATTGGTCATTATGAACCTCCAAGCATGGAAGTTGTTCGTCTCCAGCTTCTCAGTGACAATCTGATTGATTCCATCAAGACATCTTTTCCTACAACAATTAAAAAAACAGCAACGGATAATTTCTATATGCAACTTGTAACACAGCAATATCTTTTGTGACTACCCTATAGGTCACTAGTCACTAGATTTGACCAAAGTACATGTGCATACACCCAATTTCAAAATAGTACATGTGCGAACACTGTTTGCACTCCCAAACTACACTGTTGCACTACAATCACCAGATTTTGACCAGAGACAGTTCTCAACCAGAACTTCCCGAAACTGTTTGAAAATACCTTATAATGACATAACGGAGACCAAGACGCACCCGAAACGTGATTCTAGCTGCTAAACTTTACTACAAAAGTATTGTGTACCACACACAGGAACCTCCAAGCCTGTAAAAATAGCTCCTCAATCGGAGATTTGTAGCTCTCGGAGCTACAGAGGGGTTTTATACCTAAACCAAGAAGGAAAAGAGATGATGATTCTCTTACTTCTTGTGTACTACTTCCTTGCTTGCTTATTCTTGAATTTTTCTTGTCTCCTTATCTCTCACACGAAGTGTATCTCAGATGTGAGAAAGAAGAGATGAGAGAAGAGACAATGTACTCAAGAACTCATCAATGAACCACTAGCCAACTTGATTAGAAATGAACTACAATGCATCATATATATAGGCACAAGATGAACGGATCTCTAGAAAAGTTCCTCCACCCTTTCCTCTCCACCCAAAAATGTGTAAATAGGAAAAAATGGAAATGAATGCTATAAATCCCAAAAATGCCTAGAGGCTAAAGAGTGTGCCACTAGCGTGACACCATCTGGAGATGACACCTATCCAACACCTCCTCTTCAGGTCCAGATGGGAGGACCAATGCCAATGCGCTGAAGAAGATAATCCAAGGTAGGTCGAGGAACAGGCTTAGTAAACAAATCAGCAACATTATCTTTCGTAGGACAATACTCAAGCTGAATGCGACCTTCAGAAATCCAATCACGAACAAAATGAAAATGAACATCAATGTGTTTGGATCATCCTCAAATAATTGGATTTTTGGCTAAAGCAATAGCACTGTGTGATTCTGAGTATATGAGTGTCGGAGTAGATAAACATTCAAGGTGATTCAGAATTTACTGAAGCCAAAGTGCTTCAGAAGTGGCATCAAGATATGACTTGTACTCTTCTTCTATCGATGAAGAAGAAGTAATTCGCTGCTTTTGACATTTCCAAGAAACAAGTCCTTTACCAAGCATAAAACAATAGCCTGACATGGAACGCCTAGTATCAATACACCACCCTGCCCAATCAGAATCTGAGTAACCAATAAGTGTATCTCCACACCTACATAAGAAATGCCATACTCAAGAGTTCCATGAAGATATCGAAGAACCCTCAAAGCTGCCTACTGCCAATGAGATCGACGAGGCTGTGAAGAGAATTGGCTGAGAATACTCATAGAATAGGAGAGATCTGGCCGACTGTTAACCAAATAAATTAGAGAACCAATAAGTTGGCGATACTCTGTAGAATCAACCTCAGGGGAATCATCATCTTTGGATAATTTTGAATTAGGATCCATGGGACAAGTGAGTGATGCACAATCATGCATGCCATATTTCTCAAGCAACCTTAAAGTATACTTCTTTTGACAAAGAAAGATGCCAGAAGCAAATTGCCACACTTCTAAACCAAGAAAATAGTGGAGTAGTCTAAGATCAGTCATGGCAAATGATGTTGTGAGTTGAGTTTGAACCCATTTGAGTAGGTCCAAATTAGAGCCAGTGAGTGTCAAATCATCCACATAAAGCACAAGAATGCATATATCATCATCCACAATAAGCACATAAAGATTAGGATCTGCATGAGTCCTCTCAAAATGTAGAGAAAGGAGAAAACTGTCAA
The DNA here is from genome assembly GCF_041138505.1 of Cibotium barometz. Lineage (NCBI taxonomy): Eukaryota > Viridiplantae > Streptophyta > Polypodiopsida > Cyatheales > Cibotiaceae > Cibotium > Cibotium barometz. Next base: position 8,631,439 of record NC_141080.1, on the reverse strand, counting down.
TCTTCTGATACCAAGCTCGAGGAGCTTGCTTAAGACCATAAAGAGCTTTCTGTAATAAATACACATCATGTTCATGACCCTGTGCAAGAAATCCTTCTCAGGTTGTGCCACATAAACTTCCTCCTCTAAATCTCCATTCAAGAAGGTAGATTTAACATCCATTTGATATATAGGCCAGGCATAGTGTGCAGCAAGAGCAAAAAAAACACGAATAGTAGAATATCTGGCAGTAGGAGCAAAATTATCATCAAAGTTTTCACCTTCTTTTTGAGCATAACCTTTAGCAAGTCGTGCCTTGTACTTATCAAGAGTACCATCAGAATGAAACTTGACTTTGAAAATCCACTTAACACCAATGACCTTTTTATGTGAAGGTCGTGGAACTAACCACCATGTGTTATTAGATTCAATAGAAGAAATCTCTGCTTGCATTGCTTCACACCAATATGGTAAGGAAAGAGCTCAAACACATCACCAATATGAGACATCAAGGCAATATTTACTGAAGGGCGTGTACGTAAGAGACGTGTAGTAGATTGTTGAGCATCTGAAAGTGATATACCTGAATCCTGAAGTAGAGAGCGAACCCATTTTGGAGGACCAGAAGTCCGTGTAGAATCCAATGAAGTAGTAGGTGTCGCAATCGAAATGGATGGAGGGGATGAAGTAGGAACTGATGGTGTAGATGAGGATGAGACTATAGGGAATGAGAGAGGCTCAAGCTCAAGAGATGTAGAAGGTGGTAACTCATCAAGACCAAAAACATGCTCATCAAAGATGGCATCACGTGAAAGAACAATATCCTCACGAGAAGGATCCCAAAAATGGAACCCTTTGGAGCGAGAAGCATATCCTGTGAATATCATAGGTTTGGACTTAGCATCAAGAGTCCTCCTCTTAGAAGAAGGCACATGCACATGAGCAACACAACCAAAGACATGAAAATGAGAAACAGTAGGCTTGTGGCCTGTGAAAGCCTCCTCTCGGGTCATGCCATCCACTGCTTTCGTAAGAGAGTGATTGAGAAGATAAACTGAAGTAGCTATAGCCTCACCCCAAAAGGAGGAAGGTAGCGTCGCATGATGTAAGAGGGAGCGGGCCATTTCCTTCACCGTTCTATTCTTTCTTTCAACCACACCATTCTGCTGAGGAGTGTAGGGTATGGTGGTTTGTCGTTATATGCCTTTTGAAGCTAGAAAATCCTCAAATGATGTAAACTCACCTCCATTGTCAGTCCTGAGAAAAGATACCTTTTGACTTACTTGATTCTCCATTTGGGCAAGCCAAACCTTGAAATGAGAAAGATCATCCACCAAGCGATTGTACTTCCATAGGTCCTGCAAGATCAGCATGAATAAGCTCAAGTATGCGTGTGGCCCTATGAGTAGCCTCCTTTGGAAAAGAAGCCCGATGTTGCTTTCCTTGAGCACAAGAAGTATAAATGTGATGGCGAGGTTTCTGAAGCTTTGGTAGACCTGTAACCATGTCATGTGAGACAAGATGTTGCAAAGTAGTAAGAGGAACATGGCCAAAGCGGAAATGCCATAGATCACTATCTTCATTAGAAACAAGTGCTTTAGGGAGAAGCAAATAATTGATGAAGATGAGACTCATGTGGTGGCAACTGTGCTGTAAAAGAGCTTATATGATAAAGCCCAGCATTTTGATAACCATGTGCCACACAAGAAAGTGACTGTCTATCAATGATTTCAATCACTTCATCATCAAAGTAAACCCCAAGACCTTTAGAAGTAGTCTTAGAGATAGAAAATAAGTTGGTAGACATCTTAGGCACATGCAAAACATCATGTAAGATAGCATCTCCAAAAGAAACATCACCAATACCAATCATCACACAGGGAGAGACAAAGCATCACCAATGTGTATTGATGAAGAGATAGACTTATGGTTTTCCAATAAGGAAGAGCTATTCGTCATGTGAGAGGTAGCACCACTGTCGGCAATCCACTCATCCACAGTATGCGTATCAAGATCTTTGATTACCACAAGTGATGTGTCACATGAAGAAGTAGAAGACATAGCAACATATGCAACCTTGGCGTTACCGTCTTCCTTCTTGTCTTTGTCTTTGTCGTGAGAAGATGTTGATGTAGAAGAACCCTTAGATTTGGATTCAAGTTTAGCTTTTACCTTCTTGGATGTCGCCTTCTTAGCAAAACAACGATCCTCCATATGGCCACTACGACCATAGAAAGTGCACTCCTTGGAAGAATCCTTTGATTTGTCCTTGTCGCCTTTGGTTGAAGAATCTTTAGCATTGGAATTAGAGCCTTTGCATTGATCATTCCCCTTGCCTTTGCCTTTGCCCTTGCCTTGGCTTACAAAAGCTGAGTCCTTTTTGTTTTGCTTGCGAGAGTAAGGCACTTATCATGAAGAAGACCCATAGTCTCTTCAAAGGAAGGGAAAGGAACTCGAAGAAAGATGTTATCTTTGAATGATTCAAAAGAAGAAGGCAATTTATCAAGTAGCTTGTGGACCGGATTGCTTACCAATGTACCAAACTCTTCAAGTTGCCGCTTGATTCGATTGAATTCTCCAAGCTTCTCCACTATGTTGTCCGATTCGGAGATAGAAAGCTTATCCAAATCTTCTTCCAACTTAGCCATCTTAACCGTTGAAAGTCTTCCATATTGCATTTGTATAGCGTGCCATAATTGTTGAGCCGTACTCCTTGTAGAAAGAAATTGAGACACAACCGCCGATGTAGACATGCCATGCACAAGTAAAGCTTTGGCCCGTACATCCATATAGGTTTGATATTGAGAAGGCACCATATGAGGAGAAGTGATTATAGACCACACCCCGGCGCTTTCTAAAAGAAGTTGCATAAACAAGGACCAAGTGTGGTAGTTGTTTGGGGTAAGCTTTTGTGAATCGGAAAGACTTGGAAGGCTCAAAGATTGAGTGAATGGGTTAAAGGGTTGATATGATTGAGTGGGGAGAGGAGTAGTAGTGGAAGTAGTAGGAGGAGGAATCATAGTAGATAAAGTTGCCATAAAAGGCATAGATGATGTAGGGGGATATACCATAGAGGACATAGAAGTATGTGGATATGAAGGCATAAAGGATAAAGAAGAAAGAGAGAAAGGATCTGTAGAAGGTAATGGATATGACGGAAAAGAGAAAGTAGAAGCACCTACCGGAGAAGGAATTGCACCATGTTCCATTGTAGTAGTTGCCGGTCCACCAACCATCGTAGGAGATGTAGGATCCATAGTATCTTCAAGTTTGCCTTTGTCTTTTTGAGTAGAGGACTTCCGAGATCCCATAGGGAGAGGAGGGTGGGAAAACACAAGGGAAGAAGTGTCGTACCTCCAAAAATGCAGCCAATAGATGGGCTGTCCACCAAGGAAGTATCTCCAAAATATGCACAAAGATAGTGCAAAAATGCAGCCACAAAACGCAGCCGATATATGAACCAATAGACTCCATAGAAACCACCAAAAGAGGGCTGAGAATATAGCCTTAGGTAGAAGGAGTATGGAGGAGTTGATTGTCCACAAAAGTGCAAACACAAAGTGTGTAGCAAAGTGAAATTTTCAACCGGTAGAAAGGTGTAGAAAAGAGGATGAATATGTACCTCAAAACACCATGAAGAGGGCTGATGAAAACGCAGCCAAGAAATGGCTACAAATCTCTCCACAAGAAGCCTCCAAAAAAATGCTACCGCATGTACGGAAAACTAGTTGGAAATGTTTTCACCGCAAGTAGAGTTATAGGACTTGGATTGAAGTGCTTTAAAAACACACTTGTAGAGGATGGTAAGAGACTGGTTTGAAGCCTTTTGTGTCATTAAATGAGTGCAAGGATAATGAGTAAGGGCTTCTGCAAAAAAACGTAAGTAGAAATTTTGTATGCAGGCAGTCTGTGAAAAATAACACAAAAACGATGAGGAATTTGCGAAAACTTTCTTCTGCTAAGTTGTAGACCACAATGATTCTAGTAGGTTCGCGGGCACAATCCTCAAAAATGCATTCGTTTAGCAGAAAATCAAAAAATGAAGATACGCCATTGAAAGCGAGGTTGTTGAAGAGGACTAGAGGTAGAGAGGAAGAAGGATAAGGAGGCTCTATGTGTGCCACCACCTTGCTCTGATACCATGTAAGAAAGAAGAGATAAGAGAAGAGATAATGTACTCAAGAACTCACCAATGAACCACTAGCCAACTTGATTAGAAATGAACTACAATGCCTCATATATATAGGCACAAGATGAACGGATCTCTAGAAAAGTTCCTCCACCCTTTCCTCCACCCAAAAATGTGTAAATAGGAAAAAATGAAAATGAATGCTATAAATCCCGAAAATGCCTAGAGGCTAAAGAGTGTGCCACTAGCCTGACACCATCTGGAGATGACACCTATCCAACATCAGATACCATAAAGAGAATGTGGGGGGAGAGAGACCTTGAGTTCCTTTCAAGCAAACACACACACAAGAGAGTGCAAGACACAAGAGAGATGGATGGCTGAATTTTTCTTCTATCTTCTTTTCTTCTCTACAATGTCCATATAACTAAAAGATAAGAGTATATACATAAAGGGAAAGTACTCTCCTTCAACAACATACAAAATGGTCGATGTATAGTCTGAGCTCGACTATATGAGCTGGCGCTATAACTATGCCATAACTCTAGTAATCTAAAGTGTCTGTCGCATAGCCTGTCATATACTAGCGACATCAATCATAATTACACCAACCATGCTAGTGGCATAAGTGCGGAAGTTGTCACCCAAGTGGGTCATCAATGTCCACCATAGCACTAGTTGAGCTCGATATCTCAACATCATAATCCCATGCATCCTTACCCTCATCACCTCACCATTTCCACTCTTTAGAAATTACAGAATACTAAAATCATCATATCTAGTGAAGCATACAATCAAGCCTACACAAGCACTCCATATTGCAAAGCATACAATCAAGCCTGTACAAGCACTCCATATTGTTGCACCATGCTTAGGAAAACTCCACCTTTGGGAAGGTTACGCATCATAGCCCAAGCATTTGAGGGGCAAGAATCATGAGGAGTCTATAGTTGTAGGGAATTTGGTGGAATTTCATATATTTTGAGGATTGTTCTATGTTGGAGTGTAGGTCCCCTTTCTCATGTCACTCAATTCCTCACTCTCTCCTATCCTCTCTCCCCTATGATAAAGCTTGTATATAAGGAACTCTTTGAATAAATGATCATTCCTTTCCTCTTTCATGGCTTTCATGTGTTTCTTAGCATTTCATTTGGGAGATTTTTGAGTTGTGTGTTTGAGGTGACATTTATTTGGAGTCATATCTTAGTGTATTACCAATTTGTTCTCATTGTGAATGACCACGTCTTTGTGTAGGTGTCCTAGCCCACCCTTGTTTGGCTAGGTGGTTCCCCCTTCTTCTTGGTTGCTAGGGACGCCCTTCCCCTAGTAGCCCTTAGTGAGTTAGGAAAGTGGCTTGGGTGTAGAGGCCATCCCGTCCCCTCACCACCAACTCACTTTCGTTATCTAACTCAACATTTTTACTTGAATTTTCTATTTTAATTAATTAATAAATTAATTGATTTAAAAATAAGTAACCATAAAAAAACTCAACAAATCAAGATGATGAAGATGATGCAACCCATACTCTCATGCATGCACAAAATCATCCACGTAAACACAAAGTAAGCTGCTATCATCCAGATTTAGAAAGGCGCTCCAATCTAAATCCATCTAGGAGAATCTATAAAATTAAATTCTGTGAATTTACTCCTCATAACACTAAATTCAAAAAAAAAAGGTAAAAAATCCTACCGTAGAGGAAATGCATGCTTGGCAAAGGGAGAGAATGAGGGAAAAACAAAGAAGATTTACAACATTTAGGGTTGAGAGGTCTTGCATGGGAGAAGATGGGAATAGGATCTTTCAAAACCTAAAAAAAAGTTTTTTTTAAAAAAACTACAAAATGAAAAAAAAAACTAACTCTTACATAAAGGAAACCCTTATCTCTAGGGAAAGGATGAGGGAGACAATGAGAGAAAAGGATAGAAGATCTGCAAGGTTTAGTGTCGATAGGGCATATGTGAGAGAAGAGGGAGAAAAGAAGCTTTTCAAAACCAAAATATTGAAAAGGAGGAAAAGAGTAGAAATGTTCTTGGGTTTTAGTTACTCTAATGTTGGTGTATAAGCATTGGATTTTTATTTTTTGAGTTGGTATATGCATCGCTTCCTTTAAAGTGTTGATAAAACATTGATATTTACCGATGGTATTACCGGCTGTTGTACCAATTCCTATATCAGCATATTTAATGATGACAATACCAAGGCCCATAACATCACATGCATATTATACCAATGCTTATATCGACATACTTAATGATGAAAATACTAAGGCCTACGACTGTTATACTAATGCTTATATCATGATATTTATTGATTAAAATACCAAGGCCAATAACATCACATGCCTAAAAAAACTATCTCCTTAAAAACATCTGTATAGAAAGCTTCGGTATTGCGAAGATCTCTTATAATGTCCATAGCATGATGTGTGATCCTGTGGATACCAACAATATGCAAGCCAATATGATATATAACCTTTTACATGAAGCAACCTTAATGTGGATGATGCATGATTATTCTATGTACTTCCTAAGATACCTTACTTTACTCATTTTATTTTAGTTACATCTTGAATGTGCAGAGTCCTCACCATTTTCATATTAAATTGCTTATGTTATAGTTCTCACTAAGATAAGTAGATTTCATGCTTGCAAGTTTTAGTAAAAGTAAGGAGAAAGCCAGTGGAGAATATGGTTGAATGTCTAGTTCCAATAGTACTTGATATGCATTTCAACAACAACTATGGAGCTATGATCGATGAGATACATTTTGTGGATAACTTGCTCAAGGCAAAGCATCAAGGTCAAGATTGGATGGGTGTCAAAACAATAGAATTTCTTATGTTTTATGTTTTTGGAGGAAATGCAAAAAAATATTGATAGATACAAACAAGAAAAAAAAGAATGAAATGATGGCTTGAAGGGAATCCAAGAGAAGACATAGAAATAAAGCATTTTCAAATTACCTTGGTCTTCTCCCAAAGGATATGATAAAGAAATGACTACAAAAGTTCTCAAAACAATTCAGGGAGATTTGGAGACAATGAAACTAATTATGTAACCAATTATAAATGGGAGTATACAAGAGTGTGTGATTTCCATCTCCATGATTAGCTTTTATATACAAGTTGAATTTATCTTATTTATAATGATGTATCAATACCAACTATTTTACTTGTTTTATTTTAGTACGATAAGTACTCATAAATGTAGTAACAAGGCTAACACTTTTGCAGAGAAAAATTCTAATGTGATGTCATGGCTTCCTTTTTGTATAAGATTTCAAAGCTACCACACCAAAGATTTGTATCATGTGATGACTTTTATTAGATTAATGTGGAACAATACAAGGTATCATTAAGGTGACTTTTAGGGAGTAAGTATATGTGTGTGTGTGTGTGTGTGTGAGGTGATTCAAGATACAATGATGAGGTCCCATAATTAGTATTAGAAAGGATGCAAGTTTTTTTAAATATTTAAAAGGATTAAGATAATAGAGTATTGTACATTACCTTCATGAGAACAAAACGAGCATGTGTCAATTAAAATGTAAAAATCCACTCAAAGTTTTCCATTTAGATCAAAATGTTCCAAGATGCTTGTATGTCATACAAGTTTTTGCAAGAAGTAAATGAATATTTTAAGAATTAGAAGACAAGGAGCTAAAGGGCATATTGGATGGCCAGTTGGTTAATTGTTAGCTATAAAATAGGAGGACCTCAACATAGAATCAGGACAATATAAAAATTAAGAGGAACCTCCAAGAGACCTCAATAGTCAGCTACTCGACATGTAGGGAACCACGAAGATCATATTGAGGATAATTTGTGTGTTAAAATTTCAATGCATTATACTATGTCTACTATAGGCCTATCTATAGCTATAGAGCTAGAGATAAACTATGTCTACTATAGGCCTATCTATAGCTATAGAGCTAGAGATAAACATATTATTAGTTTTCAAGATTTAGAAGAAGATTCTATTGGTGAGCTTGGCCAAGGATAAATACTCATGAGCATAAAGATTTTCTTTTCAAATTATCATATTTACGTAGAGCACTCTATGTATTCCTTTTGTGTGCTAGGCACACCAATCTATATATTCTTTTTATACATAGTACATACCATCTCGTATGCACACTTTAAATAAATATCTGATTTTATTCATCCATAATAAACATAATGTAGTTTTTCCATTTTAAAAGATGTAATACATGAGAATACATTGTAAATATTGAAAAAGCCTCACAAATCTCCATAGTTACAACTCACAAATATTCATTATAAAGATGTATTACATGAGAATACATTGAAAATATCAAAAAATTCTCACAAATCTCCATAATCACAAATATTCATCATGATATTACTTGTAATATCACAATGTATTGCATGAGAATACATTGTGAAGATGTATTACATGAGCCCTATCTATAGCTATAGAGCTGGAAATCGACATATTATTAGTTTTCAAGATTTGGAAGAGGATTCTATTGTTGAGCTTGGCCAAAGATAAATACTCTCATAAGCATGAGGCTTTTCTTTTCAAATTATCATTTTTTTGCAGAGCACTCTAGGTATTCCTTTTGTGTGGTCCTTTTGTGTGTTAGGCACACCAATCTATATATTCTTTTTATATATACATACCATCTAGTATGCACACTTTAAATAAATAATTGATTTTATTCATCCATAATAAACATAATTTAGTTTTCCCACTTTAAATGATGTATTACATGAGAATACATTGTAAATATAGAAAAAATCCTCACAAATTGCCATAGTCATGACTCAAAAATATTCATTGTAAAGATGTATTACGTGGGAATACATTGTAAATATAAACAAATATTCACAAATCTCCATAATCACAAATACTCATCGTGATATTACTTGTAATATCACAATGTATTACATGAGAATACATTGTAAAGATATATTGTACATGTAATATGATATATCACCTAAGGCCTATCTATAGCTATAGATCTAGAGATAGACATATTATTAGTTTTCAAGATTTGGAGAAAAACTCTATTATTGAGCTTGGCCAAAGATAAATACTCATGAGCATGAAGCTTTTCTTTTCAAATTATCATTTTTATGCAAAGCACTCTATGTATTCCTTTCGTGTGGTCCTTTTGTGTGCTAGGCACACCAATATATATATTGTTTTTATATATACATACCATTTGGTATGCACACTTTAAAAAAATATTTTATTTTATTCATCCATAATAAACATAATGTAGTTTTCCCACTTTTAAAAAATATTTTATTTTATTCATCCATAAACATAATGTAGTTTTCCCACTTTAAAAGATGTCTTACATGAGAATACGAAAAAAAATCTAAAAAGCCTCACGAATATCCACAATCACGATTCACAAATATTCATTGTAAATATGTATTACATGAGAATCCATTGTAAATATCAAAAAATCCTCACAAATCTCCATAATCACAAATATTCATGGTGATATTACTTGTAATATCACAATGTATACATTGTAAATATCAAAAAAGCCTCACAAATCTCCATAATCACAAATATTCATCGTGATATTACTTGTTATAACTCTTCTAATATTCCTTACAAATAGCAAGGGATATTGCAAAGGTTAATGCCACACATATTGTAACAGCGTGATTAGAGAGAAATATTGAGAGGCCCAATGTTAAGACCCAAAATATTCTCCAAGTGCCTAATTTTTCATCTTTGAAAATTCCTAATTATTTTGTAGCCTATAGAGATAAATTTATTAAACTTTATATATTTTTCACATATAAGAAAAGTAAGGTGAAAGATTTTCATAATCTCAAGCTTATTAATGAAAATTTTAAACCTATCTATACTTATACTAGGATTATGGCCTCTTATTTATTTATTTATATTCCTTTAAATATATTCTTTCTTTGTAGGGATTATCTAGGCTTAGTCACATTATTTTCAACATTTGTGTGAAGGAGTTCTAAATTAAGATATAAAATTCTCTCTTTTTTTCTTTGTAAAGGTGTAATCTATGCAGTCAAATTTTTATAAAGTTCTAATTTAAGATAAAAAATTCCCAATTTTTTTAAATAAAGGTGTACTCTACATAGTCAACTTCCACCACAAAAATCCATAAAAGGTATTGTGAACACAAACTATCCATATTAACATGTGGAAGTCATTCATTATTCTCCATTTATGAAAATAGCTTATACAAGAATATCTAAGAGTATTATTAAAAGAAGTGAAAGAAAGGAGCATCTAGATTAGCCTTGGATCATCTTAACTATCCTTGGATTAGCCTAGATTTAGGTTGATTAGCCTAGGTTTAGAGAGAAGAGAGAGTAATTGACTTGTATATTGATGATTATCAAAAGAACAAAAGGCACAATACTCCTAGAGCACATGCCTTTTATAGTCCCAAGGCCCATGTGCCCTAATCCCACATGTAAATGACCCTAAGCCCATGTGCCTGTGTATCCTAAGAACAATTTGTTACAAAGCATCTCCTCCTAACATGATTTTTTCCTCAAAATCAAAGGGTCGTCGTGCACAAAACAAATATAAAGGCTATATATAATTAACCAAATACATGACCAAGTGTCACCATCGCATAGCACCAATACCTATACATGAATCTCATGACCCCCTGGATCAAATGGAAAAGATAAAGGAATCCTGTCGATGATGAGGCTAGTCGGGTATCCTCCAAGGTTAAACGGAAAAGATACAAATGTCGCCTTGAGGATGAAGCAATCTATATAAGTGCAGTCGCCTAGATAAAAGAGAAACCCAAGCCATTTAGACTCCAAAGCAATGTCCTCGAACCACCTAGATCGAATGGAAAATATGAAAAGCCAATGTCAATGACATGGTTGGTCAACCCTCCTAGGTCAAATGGATAGATATGGTTCACATCACGGGCCTCCGATGTTGATATAGTAGCTCTTGGGTCGTAAGGAAAACTTGTAAGTCTATCCTCATGAGCATAATGTAAATTTGACATTCGTGGCGTCCACCGAATGTAACCAGCACACATGGTCGGAATGAAAAATGGTCTTAGAGCAAAAGAATGATCGCGTAGGCCAAGATAAAGATGTGTCGCAAACTTGTGCATTGAAGTGCCATGCCACATAATCATCCCGAATCTCACACACTGCAATGGATGCATCACTAGTCAAGAGTTTACCCCCATGATAGTTTAATGCAACACTGTGATCTGTTTGAAGGTAGGTAGACATAGGGGTATCATCAATCATAATGCTCGAAATGCTTGCTTCCATCCCTCCCATCAATATCACGCCCACATGATCTAACTCACACACATCACCCTCGCTATCACTATCACATACATCATCATCATATGCATATGTGTCAATAGCACCATGTGCATGTGAATCACTATCATCATGTGTATGTGTGTGCAATACATCAATATCATTATGTGTATGTGCGCATGATACATCATCATAGGTATATGGGTGTGATGCATCATCATCGGTGCTAATGTCGATGCAGTATACATCCTCAAGAACATAATCACGACTACTCAAGAATGTAGGACACTCGAATAAGCGACCAAAGGAGTCATCTAAACTAAGAAAAGTTGATCCATCTGCCTCCAAGAAATATACTAATGAAAGATTGTTGAATTTGCCAATCTCTCTAATCCCATAGATGTCAAACATGTATAGACCATAAACTCGACAACTCCATTCTCCATCTATGGGGGCTAAATGAACTATATCCTCATAGATGATGAAGAATCTGATGGTCGGAGTCTAGATGTCCCAAATGTATGCACAAAGTCGGCAAAAGTGATGTATAATTTGACCATGGTGGGTAACCCATGGTACTGCGTATGAAGAATCTCAACTAGGAATCTAGCATCACACATGCTTCCCCAATCATCAAGAGTCACAAGATGATGTCATTACCGGATGAATAAAGAAAGGACCATGGCGAGTAGCAGAGGGGTAATGATAATAAACCATGGCTACACGCATATACTACTCAATGCTCAAACTGTATGAACAAGGGCTACAATGCACAATGAACTCACACCATGTTTGAATGTGTCCAAACTAAGTGTCAATGTGCATGCAAAGAACAATATGCACCCAAACATGCGAATAAAACCCACAATGTGCTAATACATATGAACACGCTCCATAAAAGCCCTAAACATGTGAACAATAGCTTAAATTGTGTGAACGCTCTCCACAACTCCCAAGACTCAACTGACATGTGAAAGAAGCCCAAAATGTGTGAATGAGGCCCCCAATATCAAATACGTGTGAACAAATCCAAGTAAACTCATAAAGATGCACTCACATATTAGAGAATCCTGGTAATCCACACATAGCATATGAAAAGCTCAAACGTCTGTGAATTCCCCTCAAACCCCCAAGCTAGCGTGTGAGCGCCCTGTCTTGAGAACAAAATAGTGGACAAAGTGTGGTTGGACAAAATCTGGATGGGCATAGTGGGAATGTGGACAAGTAATGGGAAGGATGTGTGGAGTGTGAATAAAGTGTGGAGTTTACAACGTATGAAATGGGTTCCAAACCCTAGAACTTAGACCCAAAAAGAAAAATTCATACTAGCCACCATTTTGTGTTTGAGGGAAAAAAAATCTTCTTCGTCTCCTCTCTGCGCGCTAGAGCAAGGAATGTTAAAGCTGAGAGCTAATTTTCTCTTCTCTCTCATGCTAGCGATGGCTTGCTAGGTGTTACAGTGTTTCTCTGAGCCTTTTTGGTAAGCCTTGATCAGGCAATGGTGCTACTGCCAGCTCTTGAAAATGAATTGAACTTGTACTGATAATGCGCCATGATACGCGTTTCTTTTTTTGTTTACTTGCCTGCGTTTGAACCTGGACAGCCACAGTTAAATGCTGCTACTTGCAATGATGAATCTGCATTGAGCATGAGCAAGGTGACGACCACAGTAAGCGCTTTATGCTAGCATTGTTCTTCACTCTTCCTTGGTGATAGATGTAGTGAATAAGACCTTGGAGCCTGCTGTTTTCTCTTATGTTGGTTTTTGCGACTATTTTGTGCGGTTTTTGGCCATGGCTATTGAGTACCACTGCTGCTTTATGGGAAGCCTCACTTTGTGGTTGCTGTTGTGCTATACAGAACACAATTGCTTTATGGGAGGTCTTGCTTAGATGACAAAGTCACTTCACAAGCAAAAAGAAATGAAAATTTTGAGTCCAGAGAGCATCTTGGATGGCGCAACCCTTTCAAAACAATCCAAGGTGGCCGGTCGAGTGGGAAAAGGATTGGCAAATTAAAGAGAGCAAAGCTAGAGCTATGCTTGAGCCACAAATCGTCCCTTTTGATTTTCCCAACTCTAATGTCATGGTGCATTGCTTATAGCTCCAGGGCTCTATGATGATATACCCACGCTCTTTGGCTTTTCAAGATCTTCCTTTGAACACACCATGCGCTATGTTGTAGGCTGGCCTAGCAGGCTGCCTTGGCTGGCCCAGCCACCATGAAATGGGCTAGTTGTGGCCAGTGCAAGCCCTTGGATTAGCCTAGATTAGCCTAGATTAGGTTGATTACCGTAGGTTTAAAGAGAAGAGAGAGTAATTGACTTGTATATTGATGATTATCAAAAGGTAAAAAGGTCAAAAGGTGTTAAAAGGTACAATACTCCTAGAGCACATGCCTTTTATAGTCCCAAGGCCCATGTGCCCTAATCCCACATGTAAATGACCCTAAGCCCATGTGCCTAGGCCCATCCCATGTGCATGTGCATCCTAAGAACACTTTGTTTACAAGAAGGAGCATATCTTAGAGTAAGAAAATCCCTTAGATTTAGAAAATATTACAAGAAATTTGCCAATTTTGGAAATATTTGTTTTTATCACTCACAGCTTGAGAAAGATTGGTATTATCACTCACCTAACCAAGGTTACATAATCCATCACCACAAACTTTGCTAACTTGGGAAAGATTTAGGTACATAATTCATCACAACAAAAATAGAGTATAATGTTAGCATCATATACCCATCTAAATAGATAGTAGTCAATTTAGAAAGGACTAAAAAAATTCATTCTAGCCATATACATTTGATCATATGTAAGTCATGCTAATGACTAATGTTTATGTGGTTTATTGCACAATTTGAAGATATTACGACTTATAATAATAAAAAGTGGGCATGATTATATATTTTTCCATATTCATGGCTAATAATCATGATAGTTACAATGTAATAATAATGATAATTATAATGTTTTAAAAAAGGTTTAAGTGTAACCACAATGTGTGTGTGTGTGTGTGTGCACGTGCATGCACATATGTGTGTGCGTGTTTTACTCTTATTCTTTTTCTTCTATTTTTTCCTCCTCCTCCTCCTCTTCTTGTTTTTTTTATTCTCCTCCTTTATCCTCCTTCTCCTCCTCCTTTTCTTGTTCTTGTTTATGTCTCCTTCTCCTTCGCCTTTGCTTGTTCTTCTTTATCTTTGCTTGTTCTTCGTCTTTTGCTTCTTTTGCCTCCTTGTCCTCATCCTCCTCTTCTTGTCCTTCTTTATCTTTTCCTCCTGCACTCTTCTTCTTCTTCTTCTTCTTCTTCTTCTTCTTCTTCTTCAACTTCTTCTTTCATAAACATCTTCTTTTTTAGTTTCTTCTTCGTCTCCTTAATGGGATTCTTCTTCTTCTTCTTGTTTATTTTGTTTCTTCTCATTTTCCTTCTTCTTCTTTGCATTATTTTTCTTATTTTGATTTTCCTTCTTTTTCTTGTCATTGTTATTCTTCCTCTTCTTGCTCTCATTTTTTTTCTTCTTCTCATTGTACTTCTTATTTCCTCTTCTTCTACCTCCAAGTCCTCCTCTTTATGCTCTTGTGTTTCGTGTTCTTCTTCTTTTTCTTGTTCTCTTATTTATGTAATATATCTTTGATTAATTTGTAAGCATTTCTTCTTCTTCTTCTTCTTCTTCTTCTTCTTCTTCTTCTCTCTTTCTCTCTCTCTCTCTCTCTCTAAAATAAGAGAAATGTTTAGATGTATATTTATACTTTATATAGTTAAAGAGTTTAGAATTATCTATGAGATCTTTTTCATTATTTTCATTTTGAGAAATCTTGATTGATTTTTCACTATTTGCTTTATGAGAAATCTTGACTGATTTCTACCTTAAAATTCATAATGTAAAAATTTATGCTCTACCATGATCCGTTTTATCATTGTGATACGTACAAATATATTCGGTTGGTCAATAATATATAGACATGGAGAATATGTATGATCACCCTAAATTCTATATGAGGGTCACTTTTGAATATAGTATAGCACAAGGGGTGGACCAGGTATGCCTTTGAAATGCTAGGTTCTTCATTTTTGCATTTTTTATGTTATTATAGTAATTGGATTCATTTAAAGTGTTAGCTTTTGAAGTGATGTAGCTTAAGTGGACTTATAGTAGCTACAAGGAGGAGTGATAAAGGGGAAGAACCACAAAATAATGTGGAATGGAAAGTAAAATATGAAGGAGTCGCAATATCTAGTTAAATGTTCCTCATTATATGTGGCCTAAGTGATATCTTTTTGATAGATGACCCTTGTTGTAAAATCAATAATTGTGGGAAATTAGAGGATACGAAATATAATTTCACTTTTTTATGAGTATTTGTTGTCAGTGGTATTATTACAATTGCAATAAGTGCCTCATTGATCTTGGTATAAGCATGCACCTTTGCACCTAAAAGATCATTAAAGTGATGGTATTGGCTTCTTTGACAATATTGCATAGTACCTCTTAGAAAAAGTCTAAAGTGGAACAAGAAAGCGTAAAAAAATATTATATAATTGTATAGCAACTTTGATTAGAGTAATTATGACATTCTAAAGTGCATCATATTACAACAGATATTTATAACTAAAATTTTCACTTGGCAATGAATTGAGAATGACTTGTTCCATCAACTTGCTAATGAGATAGTGTTATATGTGTTGAAAGGAATTTTCATAAGACTCTTGAACAATATTGGGGTGTGTATTATTTTTCAACACACGTCATTATTGTAGCTCAGTAGAAGTTTAAAATGCAAACATAAATGTCTCTTTAATTAATACAACCCTTGTCAAGAAAAGTACTATTTTTATGGGGATTTGAGACCTTTGTAGTAAAAACATTAGTATTCAATTGTAAATAACTCTATTACATGTTTTTTCTCAACACAAATTAGTAATTTTAAAAAAAAATGCAAGCATCCAGAGTATCCTACTTATGGTATTTTTGCATGGTGTTTCAAGATCTACTTACTAAAAAATTATCACAACTATGAAGTATTATTATTTACACCATAATGAATATTTTTAGAAATTTTGTGTAAATTTGTATCATTTCTTTGTATTTTTAAAAATCAACATTTTTTAAAATATCTTGACTTTTGTTCTAAATCTTTATAATTTTTGCATACTAAATAGCAGTTTTACAACTCTTACTGATAGTTGTCATTTTTTAAAAAAAATGAATAAATAAAACTCTCACATGGCTTAAGCCATGTGTATGGCTAGGTTCAACATTATTGTTGGTCATTACATATCAAAATTTACTTTTTTTTTATAACCAACAAGAGAGGCATTTGATGTAATAGAGTTGTAGAACATTTATGACTCATATGTGTATGTTTACTCTTTGACATTTCCTAAATACATTATGATAATTACACTTTAAAACATATACCTTTGACCTAGACACAAGTTGTAGATTTTCAATGAGCTCGAGAGAAAGGATTGTCATGATGTATATATACCCTATATTGTAATCTCTTGATTATGTTACAAGAAAAGCCTTTTTGTAATGTGATGTTATTCTTAAGCGTATAATATATTCTTACAAGAAGTTACACTTTATTCAGTTGATTTCTTATTAGTATAAATATTATCTTTCAAAAGACTAGTTTTTTATCTTCCTTTGATGTCAATAGATTTGCATGTTGGCTCAAAGTTCCAATCTCATATAGACTTTGTGATTAAACATTGGAAAGGGAAATTAACGAGCGAATTTGGATTAAAAAATTTAAAATTAAGAAAGTTTTTGTATAAGACCTTCAGAAGCCTTTTTTTAAAATACTATTTTCCAACCTTTCTCCAAAACCTTGAGAAAAAAAGGTAATGTAAGCAAAATTATGCCATTTTATAAACTTTTATATTCTTTTACATGGTATTATTAGTTCATTTTGGTGATCAAAAGTTAGGAATCTTAACTCACGAGAGGAAGTGGACTTGATTATTGCAAAGCATGAGATTCTATTGTGTTTTAAAATTACATAAAAGTAATGGCTTCGACTTACTAATATACTGACAACTTAAAGCAGCACGCCAAAAGTTTAGTGCAAGTCTTACATCATCTTACATGATCATCAAGTGCACGATTTGATGGAGTTGATTCTCTTGCATCCATTCTTAGTGGTGTCTATGTTAGCAATTGAAGGACCTACCACCAAGATATAAAAAATAAACAATTTATTTGACTAGAGCAACTTTGAGATAATTTCTTATATATGTCGTGGTCCTTATTGCTTTGTAGATATGTCATGGATCTTATGCTATAAAAAAGTCATCATTAGGGTGGTGAAAACCTTCTCCTTATGCCTGGGGTACTAACTTGGAGGCATAATTAGTAACCTAAAGATCAAAGGTGAAGATTGCGAAAAGATCTTTAGGTGTACACCTAGCCTTTTGATAAGAACCAATGAACTTTATGTAAAACCACCTGGTCTAGGGAATTATTATCCTTTTGATGCCTTTGTACATATTAAATTTCAAGTCTTTAATTAAAAAATTAGACTTCTATATTCTTTAGAAGATTAGTTTCTATTGCTATTCATATGTGATATACAGCAAGAGCAAGGATTCTCACTTAGATAGTTTTTTCTTCTATCGTAAGTTTCTTATTCATTTGATCCAAATTTATTAGAGCATATTAAGAATGTGAATTTTAAATGCACACATGTAATTTTAGTTTAGAGAATAAAGTTTAACTCTTGTTGCCCAAAGGATTAATTACTCTTGAGATGAGATCACATCCAATGTTGCCGAAAGGTTTAACTACATATATAGACTAAAGTTATGAATAATATAAACAACAACATGAATATCCAATGAAGACCATATAATTGAATTTATGTCAAGCACTTTCTAAAAACAAAATAAACCATGTTTTCTTGAATCTTAATTCTACAATCAAGCTATGGGGAGCAGAAGAAAGGCTTAGGATAATGATACATATGTTTGAAAATATACACAACAATTGGGAACGAGTGGGTTTGTCACCTAAAGATACTTAAGCCTACAACATGTTCTAAAGAAAAGGGGTTTCAATAGTAATCATCAAAAAAGTATTGAAATCCATAACATAAAATATATTTGAATGTTTGTTAAAAAAAATAAAACATAAGTCACTTAAACATTCTTGATAAAACATTTTAAAGTTTTTAATATATATGTAATGGTTTTGATAGTTACCCTTTGAATATACATGCTATCCATGTAGGGCTTTCAAAGAGTGAACCCCACAAGAAAATATAAGATCATTAACATCCATAGAACTTCACACTTATTCAACTATCACTAGTTTGCGTTGTCTTAGACATGTTGGGAGGAAAATGGTAATCTATAAAGTATGGTGTGAATAAAAGGAATTTATCCATCACCAAGACCAAAATCTAAGGCATTGATGTAGGAGTGTTGATCAATATGGAAGGGGGTATTCTTACATGCCCTCAAGTGTATCTATTGGTTTTGCTGAGATGTTAATTGCCCTCCCATCATTGGATAACTAATGTGCACTCTCTAGACTCCAAGATGGAGAAAGCAATGTTGTAGCTAAAGTAAGCGAACCTCTCACTAAATGTTAGAGGTTCTCTTGATCACTAATGTGCACTCTCTAAACTCCAACATGGAGAAAGCAATGTTGTAGCTAAAGAAAGTGAAACCTCTCACTAAATGCGAGAGGTTCTCCACATGACAAGAGAACAAAAACAAGGCTTATTTATTGATTCTTCACTTTTAACAAGATTTACCAAGTTGTTACTAAAAGGTTGAATAAATTAATAGAAAATAGTTTTCACCTTGTAAATATTAGGCCTTTATTACTTACGACATCCATAAGTCTTGAGCTCACCTTGAGATTGAGAATACATGGAGTGGTGATATGTTTTGTTGGAAACATGAGCATAATGAGTGCAAAAAGCTCAAGCTTGGAGCGAGTAGCCTACAGCTCAAGAGAGTGCATTATGAATCTTAGGAGGGAGAATTCTTATCCCATCTACTTTTTCCATTATTGGGACATTTATGATGACTCCAAAAGTGTGCACTTTGCGTGTGCCCTTTGAAGACGATGTCTCCCACGCATTCTCGAGTCTAGAACCAACAAAGTTGGAGGAATTGTTTTGTGCTTTAAGGACGGAATTAACTACCCATGAGCTATGGAGCTGCCCGCGTGGAAGGAGTTCCTAGGGGAACGCCATGGAAGTGTGCAAGTATTAAGCTCACAAAGAGAAAGGCAAAGAGGAGTAGAATTTTAGAAGCACCTCGAGGATCCAATGAACGTCGATTCTAGATAAGGGAAGACTCAATTGAGGGAGGGGGGGTAGAATTTCTTTTTCCGTTTTCATCGAGTGGTGTCGATGCCTTGATGTGGGCATGACGTTCTTCTGTGTCGAGACTCGAGAGAAGCTACATTACATTACTGTGTAGGCACCATCACAATATCAATAGTGAAGTGGTATTGGTGCGTGCATCAAAGTGGCCGTGTGCTGTTCTGTTCAAGGACATCGAACAAAAGTGTGTTGACATGGCGAGCCTTCCAGGTTCCGACGACATGGGAAGGCCTGTGGGTCATGGTGGCATGGGTGCTTTCAAACGCCGTGGAAACGTTTGCCCTTCCGTCTTCACATATGCTCTCACCAATAGACACAATCATTGCCCCTTCTTCAAAATGTGTAATTGAAGATTAGAGCTTTGGGATAGGCTAGTTCAATCGACTCAATAATTGCCCCTCCGAAATGTGTAATTCAAGGTTAGAACATGAGCCAGATACACTAAGGTGCCCATGTGACATTGACTAATCCTTTCAACTTTTATTATCAAGGTTTTTCCATTATTGGTACGTATGTCCCATTATTATTGGTCCTACAATTTTTATCAGTACGAACGATTATCTTATCCCTTTGCCCCCGCCCACTCCTGTCCCCTCTCCTGCTCTTCTTCATTACAGAAAACTTACTAGATCTAGCCATTTAGTGCTAGAATTTGAAGGTTGCAATACCCCTCAAAGGGGGTCAAAACTTTCACAAGAAGGGTGGAAAAACAAGGAAAAGCTTTTTATAATAAAAAAAAAGTGCCCTTGAAATTCTACGCCTGTAGCCATTGGCTCGAGAACATATGTATTTGGATATGTATTGGGATATGCGCATGATCCGTAGCATAACATAGGCACACCTACCTAGCCATTGGCTCCACTTATTTAGATACGCAAATAATCCGTTGTTTGATTGGGCCTCATAAGGTGTGTTAATTTGGCCTCTGCTGCGCATGATCTCTTTCCTCCTGTCCCTAATTTCAACTCTCTTCCACACACTCTGATTTCTCTCCCCCTCTCTCTCTCTAGTTCAGCTCTCTTCCATCCTTATCACATTCTAACACATGATTTTTAATTGACACGCGTGACACGCGTGCTCACACACTCTCTCTCGAAAGTGCCTTTCTCTTGTGCCCTGACATGAATGGTATCAACTTTGTGCTGGCGTGTCCCTAGTACACACTTGTGCACGTAGGCCCAGCTTCTCTCTTCTGTGCGGATGTTGGATGGGGTGGTGGGCTTATCGAGATTCTTCAATCGTGCTGGATGACTCATAACGGGCTGGTGCGTGAGAATGCATAGGACTCTGGAGTGCATATAAAGGACGTAGCGGTTTGTGTAATTTAACTCCTCGTGTTGCATTCTACCGACGTTAATACCCCTCTCTCTGTCTGCGCAATCCCCTTACAATCAAAAAAATCCCAACTATGAATTTTGTCTTGGTTTCTAGTAGGGCCCTAAAATATATATACATACAAACCATCCAATCCAAGCCAGAGTGAGTTTTCCAGAAGAGAGGAGGTGCTCAGAACGCACTTGGTTCAGGTGCAGAAGAGAGAGAGCACAGCCCACGAAGCATATCTTAGTCTACTTTCAAGATAGATAGGGCTGTGCTTCCTCTCTTCTACCGCTGAGACAAGGTCAGCTTAAAAACCTGCAGGCTCCACCTTGCGCCGAGCTAAGAGCTTCATGGGGCTTTTCAATATAATATTGGTCTCATCACTAGCTGCAACTTGTTTCCAAAGTTTTATATAGTTTAGTATATTTCCTGTCCAGTCATGAGAAGTAGCCTTCAAGTGAAAGACTGAAGATCCTGCCCGGTACTCAGAAGCAACCTTCATGTGAAAGACTGAAGAGCCGTCTGAGAGTTTGCAAGGATGGAAAAGTATTTGATATTTACAAATGGGTCACAGTCAGGCCCAGAACTCCAGATCACCAATACCGCAACTTGGCCAAACGGAAATGGTATATAGTGGGCTAGTTGCACTACTTCTTACACTTGCGAGATTCGCACTCTCGCAGTGTGATCATAAGCAAAAGCCAATATACCACCACACTATGAAATGCATGCAAGAGTTTTACTCTTGTCTCTTAGTAGCTCTGTAACTCTTTCACGCGCTTTGCAGTGTGCCAGCCGCTTTGTCTTTGATTCGACTCCCTGCAGTATCAGCTACAGCTTCACATACCTTCGCATTTCCACTTATGGCGCGCTGTCTTTCAGATCAAAACATCAGCACGCTAGAGCCCTCAAATTCTGTACATAAAGAGCCTCAGGGTCGCGCTTATTCAACCCCCCTCTGCCTGCACCGCCCTAGAGGATAGCATTCTGGCTGTCTAGCTCACAAAGGTAGTTATAAGAACGCCCTCTAATTTGTGTTGCCCCTTATTCGACCCTCTCAAGCTCGTACATTCAGATGCCATTCTGCACGTATCATCACCTAACCTCCGGGTGACGTACTAAAATTTCGCAAGTACCTGGCCTCTCCTCATACAAGCCTGTTTACGTGAGGTAAGCTGCAGTGCACACCTATGACTGTCTACTTACAATTTATTTACTATAGCGTTCCTTTCTGTGCTAGTGAAACTAGGCTTTAATCGCCAAAACATCGTGTTTACTGCCTTGTAGGTACACTTTCCCCCTGAACGTTGTGCAAGCTTGAGCCTAAGCATGCTATTAACTTGACAGTAGTGCAAAGGACGAAGGCCGTTAGCTGTGCCTGACGATGCAATCTGTGTTCCTGCTTCCAAACATTTTGGTGTGCTGCTGATATATACCAGGTAAGACATAATTTCTGTTCTGTAAACATAGAGATAGCCATTAATTTTTTAAATCATATTTTAGCTTAAAGGTTTGGTTGTAGGGGGAAACTCAATTGAGCGAGGCACACATAATTGCTCGCAATCCAAGCAAAGAAAGTTTATTGCTACTAATTTTAGACTAGTAGCCTGTGCGCGTGAGGGCGAAAGAGAAATAGATTTTTTTTTATTTAATTTTTTTGAACAAAAGAAGACAAAAGCTGGAAGACCATACCATTTAGAACACTAGGCAAAATTGGACGGGGAAATCTAGCCCCCCATGAACGTGACTTATCTAATTTGATCCATGCCTTAACTTTAAAAACAGAACAAATTTAAATTTTGAGGTTATGATGCTCATTACATATATTAAAATAAATTTATTTTAACAAATCGTATATTAAAATAAATTTATTTTAACAAATCCTTCAAGGCTCTATGTGAATGTGTTTTTGAGGTCAATGTACTTAATACTATTGGAGCTCATGAATGACTTTTGTTCACTTCTTCTAAGACATCAAGGACTTGACTTTAAACTTCTTTGACATCTTTGATTCTTGTAGAATTGTTTATGTACACCCACACCCATACACGCACACATGTACTCACACACATTCATGCAAACATGTGTGCATACATGTACTCACACACATTCATGCAAACATGTGTGCATAGAGAGAGAGAGAGAGAGAGAGAGAGAGAGAGAGAGAGAGAGAGAGATTTTAGCATCCAAGGGAAACGAATATATGACCTCTAACTAGAAGAGAGTAGGTTGATTTTGAGGCTTATAATCCTCTCAGGGAGAGGGGGGAGGGGGGGCGGGAGTCACTTATAAATATATAATCATAGCATGTGGGTTCAATAGAAGGGATTTTAAAAATCTTTTTTTAACACATTTTTTGCACACAGAAGGCTACCATTTAAAGGGGGTATTCATAGATTGAATAGAAAAAGGGTGTGTTTTATTCATGAAAAATCACAGATAAGGGGTTTTTTAAGTAGGCCTTGAATGCATGTGATACAGAGGGTTTATAAATAGTGAACCCCTCGAGATAATGCTAGCACATGATGAACAAAAAATCCCAAAGTGTTCTATATATGCCATGAAAGAAGCATAACTCGGGGGTGCTTCTATAAGTGTTGTTATATATACTAATATAAATGTTGAACTGCGGTCTGGTCGATCAACACTTCTATCAACATTTTGAAAACCTACAAACTTTATTGTGCACAAACTAGGGGATTTATCCTAATCTGTCCCATTTTGGTGATAACATTGTTTAAAAACCTACAAATGAGTAAGAGACAAACTTGAAAATCCTCAATTTGCCCCATGTACAAAGCATCTGTATACAACAATTGGATTCTTATAAAAAGAAGGCAGACATGTAAAAATAAACACAAATTTGATGTTTATTGTCAAAATAACCTAAAGGTAAGTTAAAAAAGAAACCAACAGGTCTGTCTATTAACAATTAAACTCAATAGGAGCAAGTGCTAACACACACATGTGTGTGTGTGTGTGTGTTTGTGTGTGTGTGTGTGTGCACATGTGCATGCTTGCATGTGTGTGCATGTGAAAATGTGTTTTTTAGTTTGAAAGTGAGGTATTTGATTAGGTGAGTGCATTGTAAGAGAGTTTAATTGGTGGGAACCTTGTAGAGTATGAAATGGGCGAGATCCTAGAACCTCAAAACGTGTAATTGACATTGGGATAATATGAGAAATCTTTGAGATTGAGCATTATCTATCGCATCTCTTATCAACAACTTTCTTTCCTCTATCCACCACATGTTATTTTAGCTACCTTGAATAGGGCTAACACTCTCATTCTCACAATAGTTTATCAACATGGTATATAAAATCCATGCATCCTCCACATGTCATTACAGATTTGTTTAATTACCTTAAATAGAGCTCACACTCTTCACTCTCACACTATAGTTTATCAACATGGTATAAAAGCCATGATTCCAAGCTCTTTGAAGCTCATAATTGTTTCTCAATAGGCAGCGCCTCACTCATCTACTCTCTTCCTTTCTAACCCACTCTATGTGCATGCACAAGAGTTGCAAAGTATCATCAAAAGTAAGCCTTGCTATATTAGCTCCTTGGTGCCCTATGCATACCATCTCATAGGCCTATAGGTGGTGTTGAGGGTTCCAATCTCCATAGGACTATAATTAGGCTCCACCATAGCAATTGCCCATGACACCACAAACTTTAATCCTGCTTAGCAAAAATGGTATGTCCAACAACCTAGCCCAGTTCAAACCTTAGTAGTAGTGGAAAGGTTCATTGTCTAAGGTGGGAAAATTTTATTAGTTATCTTTCCACATCTAACATGTCCACCTAAATGAAAATGATTCTGACCTCAATGGGTCAGCTAAGTGGAAGCTTTCATGTAAACTTCTCTACTAGAATACAAGATGGTTGCACACTTGGTGAGCTTAAATCGTAGGTCCCACAACATTTGTACAAGAGTTTGACTATTTGGACTCTACTTGTTTCTAATGAGAAGTGATGTTAGCTTTCATTTGTCAGTGAGTATTGTGCATAGACGGGCACATGTCTATTGTAGGTGAAAAGCTCTTGGTTTCCATTTCCAAGGTCTTGTTGCTAAAAGAGACCATGGAGGTAGAAGGGTTCACTGACTAAGGTGGAAAATTTTGATTAGTTGTCTTTCCACATCACAGATGTGCCTAGATGTAAAGGATTCCAACCTCATGCCAAGTTCAATCGAGCAAAAGACTTCATGTAGGTTTACTAGAAGACAAGGTCATTATGACATAATTGGTGAGGTTTGAACCCAAGTTCCACACCATCTAGACATGAGATTTGACTAGCTTGAGTACATCCATTTACTGATGAGAAGTGTTGTCATCGTGATGTTGTTCTAGAGAGCAATGCATGTGATGTATGTGAATTGTACATATCAATATTAGGGAAGAGATCTTGGTTTTAGCCACTAGGTCTTAGCCTGGACATAGATGGTGTCGTTTTTGTCAACCCAACACTTTAGACATCCTAGAGTTAACACAACAAAGAGAAACTCGAGCTCAACATTCTTAGCTTAATGAGGCAACCTATGTCAATAATAAAATCTATAGAAAACTACATGAAAGTCAATCCTTGATTTTTTATTTACCATGAAACCAAGGTGCCTAAAGATAGAGGTTGTTCATATGCAAAAATAAGATACACTTCTCAAAGCCTCAACTTAATATCTACAAAATCTAGTGTAATGATCCAATCTAATTTATTCATGATTGAGAAAATTGATGGTCAAAAATTTCAAACATGCCAAGTGAAATTAAGGCTTACATTCTTGAGGGAGAACTTTTCAAGTGTAGTGATGGGTTTAAAAAAAGCACCCAAGTATGCCAAGTGAAATTAAGGGTTACATCCTTGAGGGAGAACTTTTTAGGTGTAGTGTTAGGTAGAGAAAAAGGACCCAAAGATGCTCCAAAGGAAATACTATCTCTTAAGTTAGGGATTAAAAATAATTATCCATGATAAGGCTCTCTTAAGTTAGGGATTAAAAATAATTATCCATGATAAGGCTAACTTTACATGACTCATTTATACACCATATTGATTATAATTCAAAGGGAACCTTGAAAATATAATTTGGAGAAACTCTATGGTCATGCTGAGGCGTAATTTGTTTATGTATGAATACACAAAAATGAGTCTCTTGCAACAATTACATATAATAACAAAGATGGAGAACAATATTATATTACTAATGTGAAAACAATAGATGGAAAATCCCCACACTTAACTGCTCCAATGAAAGAGAGCTTTGATGGATAATTTTGAACTGATAAGGTTGAGTTTGTATGCTTACACAAATCTAGGAATTAAACTTACAATGATGCTAGATGACCTTTTTGGAGAAGGGGTTGGTTGTGTATCCATATAGGTTGGAGAAGGGGTTGGTTGTGTATCCATATAGGTTTGTATATGTGGATTGGCTAAGACATGATCAATTAGAAAGTTAATTCCACCATCCACAATGTAGACTTGGCCCCTAAAGAACTATTAGAAAGTGGGTACATGTGGATAATCATCAACTATAGCATGTAGCCAATTTGACAATGTGACATATCTAATCTAAGTTGTATCTAAACTCTCTTCTAGGCCATTATCTTGCATGAATATGTTGATATCATTGTGCCATAGATGCTCAACAACAACTACTTCTCACAATGGGATTTATATAAACATGAGTTAGCTAGATGATGCCTAAAAAATAAAGCACAAGGGTGGAACATTGATATCCAACACTCTCCCCTCAAAAAGAAGAATTGCCTCTATAGTCTGGCACTATATATATGATGATAAAGATGTCACTCTATTTGGATCCTTCTAAGATCCTTGATGTTGATGTCTGCACAATTCTTTATCTTTGACCATCTTCACCCCCTACATATGACACTCTATTTGGTCCCTTCTAAGAGCCTTGATGCTGATGTGTACATAGTTATTTATCTTTGTGGACCATCTTCACCTCCCTACACACACGATGTGTGCACAATTCTTTATCTTTGTGGATACCATCTTCACCTCCCTACACATGATGAGCTTGCACACAAAGTGATAATGTGTTTTGTACAAGTATGAAACACATGATTCCAATCAATGGCCATGCAACTTTGGTTGTAACATTCCAACATTATAAGCTCATTCTTCACCACTCCCACATCATGTAAAATCCTTCTCAACTAGAGTATGTCTCACATAATCCAAAGCATAAAGCTTTGTAATTAACCTTTGTCAAAAAGAGTGTAAATGTGGGGGGTTGTTTCTTACTAGTTTAGGATTTTTTATATTCGCCACACAATCTTAGTCACAAAAGCCATGAAGAAACTTGCATGCAACATCATACGTGATGTTATATTCTTGAGTACCTTGGATGTATCAAAACATGTGTGTACCTACTTTTAATGACTTTACAAGGGCTTGTTGGAGAGCTTACTCAAAATGCTAATAAAACAAAATGTTTAGCCTAGTGTTGTACTCATAAGAAAATAGGAGTACCAACTAGATTATTATTATTATATATGCTCTTTTCCATAAGATCTAAAATGCCTTCAATAGAAGACTTTAAATAAGACTCCATCAAAGTACCAACTACCTTGATCATGCCAAACACCTTGAGTATTTCACTTGCATACTTTTTTTGAGATATAAAAATCTCATCTAGCTTTCTCCAAACCTCAATCCCCAAACAATAATGTATAAGTCCAAGATCAATCATCTCAGACTTTACACTGAGCATATGAACATTCTTTCTTTGAGATCTTTTTTAATACATGAGGTCATCTATTTAAAGAACACTAGCAATTACCTTGCTCACAAAATACATAGAAGGTTATGTAGAAAAATAGATCAATACTCATAAAATAAGTCTCCATCTACATCAATCTAGTGGTACCATGAGTACGTTTTTTAACTTGTTTACCTTGCTTTTGAAATTAAGGAGAAGAAACCATTGTGAATGCTCCACATATACCTACTCGTTCGATGAGATTCTCTTTAAGGAAAATGCATTTTTTATCCAATTGGTCAAGAGGCCAAGTTGCTACCTATGCAAGGAGGATGTGGTTTGTGGTCAACTTGGATGTGGAAGGAAACGTTTAATACAAGTCAAAATCTTTGGCAGCCAATCATGCCTTGTACAGTCTTCCTTAAAGTACCATCATATTTAATTTTTTCTTTATACACCCACTTTGATTTTAAAGAATAATCCACAAGATCTCAAATGTGGTTTTTGAGGATGAAGCCACATCCCATTCAAATTTCCTTGTGCTTCAAAAAGGGCGGTGGACCTCTTAATCTTCAATACCATGACATAAAACCATAGTCTACAAGATTCTCGGGAAATATCTTTCCGTTGACTATAAGAGGACTTACTAGTCTACTCTAGGCTTATTTTTGAATAAATGTACAAATATCTTGAGGTGCATTCTTAATGGCCATATTTTCTATTCCATCTAGAAGTTTCTTATACCACTTAGGAAATGACTTACCCTTTTGGTGTGATGCCTCTAAAAAATATTGTAATGAGATCTAAAACTGGGGTAGAACTTAATAAAGAAGTCTTCGTGTGAGAATTTAAGCAATAAATGAAGTACCTATTTTTTTTAAAATTTAGTTAATGAGTATATGTGCACAAGAGTATCAAACTCTAGTCGGAGCCCAATGTGGAAGCAAATGTGAGATAAAATTAACCTTGTGAACCACCTCTTACTTTGGATAAATGCCAAATTTAATTAGTTAAGTATAAGATTATGGGAAGCGGGAAGCTGTTAACTATTTAATCAACAGAAGAAGCTATCATTCCAGTTGGAATTTATTTTAAGAGGGGTATTTTTCGAAAAAAAAGAGTTCTTGCAAGCTCAACATGCTCAAACAGGAGGGGTAACCTTAGGTGAGAGAGAACCACACCAATTTTAAGACCACCCACCCCGAGAAGTAGCCGTCATCAAGCCACACGGACAGGTGGCCAAAGTACCACATGCGTAGACGAACGGCGTCCAAGGATGACATTATCGCAAACATGGGCAAGCCCTTAAGAAACACACAGACAAGCAAGTAGAGGCAAGCACGACGCCGCCCAAGACAAGTTGTAGCAGGAAGCACCAAGTAACAATACATGAGAGAAACATTGCAAGAACACGGTCCCACAGTTGGCCGTGAAGAAGCGTAGAAAGAAGCTGCTTTGTCTTCGTTGTCACCACTCAGTTGGAGAAGACTCAAGAGAGTCCTATATAAGGTGGTTTATGCTCCAGGGGAGGAGGGGGGATTCAAAGGTTTCTTATATTATGCCATCTTCCAAGTTGAGAGGCACTGTAATATTTGTGGAGTCAAAGGTTTCTTATATATTCTGCCTGCCATGTTCCAAGCCAAGAGGCATTGTAATATTTGTGGAGTTCATGAGAATAGAGAGCTTCTCAAGAATTATTGGGAAGGTTCATGAATAGTTCATAGAATTATTGGGAAGGTTCATGAATAGTTCATATGCATTTGACACCTCAATCTATACCCTTGCACTCAACACCTATTACTCACAATCGTTCACATCACATTAGTTAGAAGAATTAATTAGACTCCTCCAACAATTAATCCCAACATGATTACGCTCATAGGCACAAGCACATAACACCAATAATATGATAGCTCGATATTTAGTATAAGGTAAATCACTCGGATTACTAAATATACTAGCTCGATATTTAGTATAAGGTGAATCACTCGGAATACCAATAACACTAGTGTGTCCCCAAACATATATACCAATAACACTAGCTCGATAATATATGTGGTATCACCCATAATACCAATTACTAGCATGGTACAATGGTGTCTTAGGCATCCCTGATCAACCATACAGTGGAATATTTAATATTCCTCTTGCTGTTAGCAACTGACCTCAGTTCATGTTTGCTTGTATGAGTTGATGTGGTCTACCTTCCCTTAAACCCCCCTTTAATATATTTATAAGGACAAAAGCCTTGAAGCTTCCTTAAAAATTATGAATCCCCAAAGGACTTATTAATCTCAAACTATGTCCAAATATTGAATCGCTTAAAGAGGTTACCCCAATTTCTTTATGAACTCTAGTTGATCAATATCTACTCTTTTATCCCAATTTGTAGGTTTAAATGCTTAATAATTTAAAATTATGTCCAAATAATTTTATCGCTTGAAGAGCTTATCCTTTAATTCTTTCCTTATGAAGTGAAACAACCAGAATCTAGACTTCCCAATCGATCGCAATTGGTCACTCCCCTAGTCCCCTCAAAGCTTAAAGGCTCTAGAAAAAGAGATTTCATGTCACTCCCAAAATCTAAAAAAACAGACTCTATGTCTCTCAAAAAACCAAGGCATAGAACCCAAAAAAAAGATTCTATCTCTCTCCCAATTCAAAGTCAATGCATAAAACCCGAAAACTATCTTTTTGATTCTCCATTTTTTATATTTTGAATAATTAAATGGTCCTTTGATCCTTCCAAAGCACCCCCCTTGAACTAGCACGTAAATGAAATTTAAAATGTTAAAAAGAGCTTAAGATACATACCTTCCTCACAAGCCATCTATTCCCATGAATTCGAAAAACACTATAATGCCTCTCAACTTGGAACGTGGACGAAAATAAGAAACCCTTGAATTCATTAATTCCACATACCATCCAAATACTTTGCACCCCCCCCAAAAAAACCCACTCCTCCACTATCTTATATAGGTGAAAAAGGCTTCTCTTCTCCTCTAGGCTCTAACCAAGTGTGGTGAGAGAGAAGATGATGGAGCTGCTCCCAGCTAGTTGTGGGACCATGCACTTCTTGCATGCTTCTCGTGCATTGCTACTAAATCCACAAACCTTCCAAATACTTTGCCTGCTCCTAGCTACCCTATATAGGATAAAAAGTTTTCTCTTCTTTTCTAACCAAGTGGTGAGAGAGAAGATAAGAGAGCTCCTCTCCACGCATCTTGAGGGCCAATTATGGCACCATATATGGGGTGGTAAATCCCGTCATGTTTGTAAATGTGAGTGCATTATCTTACATGAAAACGTGAGAGATAAGAATCCAAATAAACCCATGCCTTCTTACCTCTAACACAAGAAAATTAATGGAGCACAGAAATGCAAATTTAAAGCCTCTATGTGGAACAAGTCTCCCAAAGCTCCCCTAATAATGCATAGAGCATCACACAAGGCTCACAAGGGACCCCATTCATAAGGGACCTCTCTCGAACATAGAATTAAAAAAGAGAAAGAAGATCAATAAGGGCTCACAGGAGCAAACTTTGCAATGTGCGAAGGGAAAAAGCTATGGATATTCCCACCAATTAATAAAAGCATTGGACATTATAACCTAGGAGTTGGATGTAGACCCCTCTAGATCTTGGGCATAAATTGTTTACCTTTTACCTAGAAATTTATGAGAAAAGAATGCATTTCTCAGAATAACGATGTTTTAATAAGACTATAAGGTAATAGTATGAGTATGGTCTTCTTTGATGTATGCATAATAAGAGTCTTTGTGGAATTTTTCATGGGTCTTGTTGTGGTTGTTGGTTTACACACTATTGCGATCGTAGTTGTCTAGCTTCTATGAAAGTTTTTTACTTTGTGGATTCGAGATTGGAGTCCACTAGAGTGGAAATTCCTCGCATGTCGTTGGTGATGTGTTGAACTTGCAAGATGAGGAATTCCTAGTGGCACCTCTATATGGGAATGGTGTAACCTAGATCCTATGACCAATGGTGGGGGACCTAGGTAGGAGCTTGTTTGTCTCTCTGGAGCTTGAGGATGATCACGGGGTTATAAACTCTTTTTGGGAGAAAGTTTGATGTATAAACATAAATCATTATATTTTTGGGAGTCCGTTTCTTGTTCATGTATATTTATCTTATGGTGCATTGAATTTGCGTGAAATAAATTTTGCTTGTATGTTCTTTTAAATTGTGGATATGATACATATCCTGTAAACCAAAGAAACGAGGCTTTAAGTGGCATTTAAGTAAAGGTTTTATTATTTCTAAATGCCAGTTTTTTATGTGCAAGAAAGATAAAAGGACTCTATCTTACAAATGTGTAATTTTCTTATGGAAATATCTTGTCTATTTTATGTTTTATTTCATTTATGGATCATGTTGAATAATTATTTAAGTGAATATATGAGGCTTTTAAAGGTATTGAAATGAGTTATAAAGTATCAAGAAAAATGTATTTGTTTTAATTTTTCAATTTCGTTGTGCCTTATGTGGAATATTAATTGCAAAGTTAAATGGGACCTCACCTTTATGTAAAATATCAATTGTCAAGTTAAATGGGGCCTCTTCTTTATGGCATACATAACATGTTGTGAATCTTTTGAAATCCAAATCCTTCGAAAATGGTATAGGCTCCCATTCATCAGAATGCTAGGAAGTCTATGATGTAGGTGGAGGTAGGGTTACTTTGGTGATTTCCTTGTTGCATGATGAAGAAGATATTGCGTGATTTCCTTATTGCATACTCAAGAAGATGAAAGATCATCCTCAATCCAATGTGTCTATTAATAGAATGACATATCTCAACCTTATTGTAATCTTCTTCATTCAAGGGCCATATAGCCAACTCTTAGAAAATGCATTTTTGGCCCTTGGTATCTAACTAGCATCTAGAAAATGTATATTCACATAGGTCTCTTATCCAAGTAGGCATGCATTTGACAATAGTTGTTGCATTCCTATTAAGAATGTACAAAACCATACTAACTACCTCAAGCATTTAGGAATTTTTTTTTCATTCCGTATGCTCCTTACCATTTTAGTACATGGATAAATTTTGCACTTAGAAATTGCCTTTTTGTTGCAAAGTGTAATCAATGGTGAGATATTGCTTAGTGTCTCTTTTTTAGCAAAACAAATACAAGAACTCATCCCATATGATTTCTCCTTTGTAGAATTTAGGGTAGGCGAAAAGTTTTCTTGTGTCAAAAACATCGTCGCATCATACCAATCCAATGGAGATGGGACTACTTCTACTAAGAATTGATCCGCATCCAAAAGTGAACCAATCACATTAGTGGGGGCTTCTCTTGTTTCAATTCTTGATAGAAAATCAACTACTACTGCATACTCGTTCCAAGGACTATAGTATTGAAAGTTAAATTCCTGAAGGAGTAGCATCCATCAAACGAGCTTACCTATTAGATTTGGCTTATTGATAAGTTATAAAAGAGCCTGATGATCCGCATGGAAAGTGAATTCATTTCCTAACAAATAATATTTGAACTTGTTAACAACATAAGTCATCCTAATGGCTTCTCTTTTGTTTAGTGTAATAATTCTTTTCTGACTAGGAATCTAGATAGCTAGCATAAAAGACAAGCCAAAAACATTCATCCTCAGACTCTTGCGCTAGTGCATAGCTGATAGCGACATTTAAGGCATCTACAAACACTTGAAAATACTTACAAGTCTGGCACTTGTAAGATAGGGGCCACCATTAGCATAAAAGACAAGCCAAAAACATTCATCCTCACTCTTGCGTTAGTGCATAGCTGATAGCGACATTTAAGGCATCTACAAACACTTGAAAATACTTACAAGTCTGGCACTTGTAAGATAGGGGCCACCATTAGCATAAACTTCAGCTAGGAAGGGTTACTTGCACTCCACTATCCACACAGAAAGATTATGTCTTGTTTCATCTAGGCATGCAATGGTGGGTGCACCACATCCACCAATTATCAGGTGCCATTAGCACTTGATTATATCTAGATGAACCTATCTAAAAAGGATACATCTCATGATGGGCCTGCATCCAACAAAGAATTCGTAAATGATAGTGGGAATGGATCCCGTGACTATGGCTATATTCAACTTTCTATAATCTTTAGAGACCCACTCAATACAATCACAATTGATGACAACTAATTTGCTTTATCCCCACTAAATAAACCTAACTTGTAATAGTTTTTTAATCTCCTCCTTAACTTGGTTGGCATAATTGGGATTCATACAATACCTCTATTGGCAAATCACAACTTCATCCTCTTTTAAGTTGATGCAATGCTCATAGAACTAAGGATCAATTGATTTTGTATAAGTGTAGTTCCAAGCAAACACATCCACGTAGGACTTAAGCAATCCATACAACTTCTTTTTCAAGTTGTCACCTAACTTGGCACTTACCCATACCTTACGAGGATTATCGACATCCCCTAAGTTCACGTCTTTCAATTTGTCGTCCTTTACCTTGTGGATTCTCTGCATTCCTGCTTTGTGTGCAGCTTCTACGGCCACAAAAGCTTTAAAACTTTTTCAGGAGTAGGCATTTTTGTTTGTGTGTCCCCACTACTATCTTCCATTGGTGGCATAGCTGGGCCATCATGAGCTTTGGTTGCATTATGAGGGAGAGGGGCCCTACTCGAAAATAATCTATTCCATATCTAGCTCAAAAATAGAGACCAAATCTAGTTTTCCCTTCAAAATCCTTTCCACCTTATGCTCTTCCACCCCTGCCAAGCAATTTAAACCTTCAGCATACAGTGGTCTTGTGGATTTACTGAGCTAATGTGTCACGTAGTTCGTAGTGATTGCATGAGGGATCGCCCGGGCTTCGAGTACGCACACTGGAGACCGGGCGGCGAGCGAGTCCGAGGGTCAGGGATGAGACGTAGCGCTAGTGTGAACTCCTCATTTTGCTCTCTACAGCTGGGAGGTGAACTAGAGCCAGCAGGCCTAGTACGATAGTGTAACGTTGGTATCAGAGAATAGGTGGTCATCCTCACCGCGCGTCCTCACCGCGCGTGAAGGGGGCCAGGTCCACTATAGTTTTTGGATAGAATTGGATTTTGGGAAACTTATGCTTTGCACGGACGCGACTGTGTGTGGTGGAGAAGCATGGAATCTTGAAGCTGGAGAAGCAATATCTCTCTCTCCCGCCATCCTTTTCTCTCAGGCAGTGGGCATGCGCCATCTCCGTGTGGAGCGCACACATAAGAAAGACGACATAAACACCCAGCACCGGTTGTTCGTGGAGTTGCCCTGGCGCTCTGCGCTGCTGTTGTTGGTGCCCTTGTTGTTGCCTGTGTGCGCTAGTTGTTCACGCTATACTACAGGTGTCGTCACAATAGCATGCGAAGACTTCCCTCTCTCACTTGTCGTACACTGCAGCCGGTAAGGAGTCGTGGTGAAGCAACGACAAGTAAAAAATCATACCGGCGCACAGCCATGCGAGGAGAGGCAAACAATGCTCTCTCTCCTCTCTCTTTTACTTGTAAAGGAAACAGCTTTTCCGGAGAGCCAATGGCCTGAGCGTTCTTGCAGCGCCGCCACACCCTCAGGAGAGAAGTTACCACTCTCTCTCACCCTCTCTCTCATTTCAGTTGACCGGGGCTAACACAACGTTCCAGCCACAAACGACGCCACGAGTAAGAAAAGGCAGCAATAGACGGCGCACGGGAACAGGATTACAAAGTCAGAAGTGGTGGCAATTCGGGCTGGAGTCACCGTGCACCGTTGTGCGCTGCCACCACGGGTACTTCATGGCATCGCGCCGTCGCATGGCGTTGTCATCGGATTACCGAACTTTAACGTGAGATTCGTTGCCGCACCGCAGGACACCTCGAGAGTTGTGGCGTAGCTAGTTCCAGTTTTATCCTAAACCGGGATATCATTGTACCCCTGTCCGTAAATGATCCCGTGGGGTCCATCCACACTGGTGGACACCACAAACTTATTTGACGATGTTGGTGGTGGTTTATGACCAACTGGAGGATGACCTCATGGATGAGAAGTATGGAGAGATGATTCTCTCCACACTAATACCATGGATCGAGATGATTCGGATATAGATATCTAGAGAGAGTCTATCTCACAACTCTTTGCTAGGACCAAAGAACTTGAAAGAGGCCAATTTGAGATTTTGACCATGTTGAGGAGCATCCACAGGTGTTTAAATGCTATTCCGACCACTCCGTCTGAGAGTACATTTGCATAGCGTGACTAGCGCAGAAGAGAGTAAGATTCCCTTCTCCAGGGGACGTAGGGCCCAATGCAAGTAGGCAAGCTGCAACACCTGCCAAGCAATCCGTAGTGGCTGCTGATCTTCTTAAGAATCTCAACCCACCGAGCTTTCGGGAGAGGAGAAAGAGCGCAACAAGGATTCGGTGAATATCTTTGTACAGAAATGGTCAGATATTCATAACCTTAGGCAGACACTTGAGGATATGAGACTCGCAGAGACCAGCCTATCATTGAGAAGCAAAGTATATAAATGGTGGATGAGTTTGGTTGACAGTGCTAGATGTCCTTATTACGACTGGGTGGATTTTGAAATGTTGTTTTGAAAAGAGTTTTTACTTGTGAATGAGTTGCAGAGATCCTAGCATGAATGGCATTTCTCTCACCCACTATATCTCCAACTACCGTGAGACTGTGTTTAACTTGAAAGGAATTGATGAATTCAAAACTTTGTGTGGGTTCACGAGGGGATTACATCGGGACTATGAGGCTTTTATGGAGTCCAGGGAACTGAAAGATCTCAATGAGGCCATTAAATACACACAGATTTATGATGATGTTTTTCATCATTCTAAATCGAGTCTTAGTAAAGCAGGAGAGGAAACGGGTGGTTCGATCTTTAAAAGAAAGTTATTTCAAGGTGATAGGGAGCAAGGGGGCTTTGATGAGCAGAGAAGGGAGGGTGGACGCTAATCGAAGAAACCACGTTGACTAAAAAAGAAAAACCAGGCGAGAATCCTTAAAAAAGAGTAGTACGAGAAAGCGAGAAAAGAAAATTTATGCTTTCACTACTTTGAGGCGGAGGGAAAGTCCTCCCAATAGGCATATACCATCCAGAGGTTGCCACTCAGTTCCGGAGAGTTCCGAGAGGTAATTGTCTAACATATGGATAGTACCCATTACATCGGCCATGTGGCAACCGATGGTGGGACAACATGATTTGGTCCATCTATATGGCACGATCGATGGCTGTAGAGTCACTGTCATGATAGATGATGGAGCCATACACAACTTTCTTAACTATGCATTGGTTAAGAAGTTGCGCTTACTCGAAACCAAAAGTGGTCATAACTACATTGTTTCATTGGCAAATGTTCATGACAAAACCGTTTGGGACACGGTGGTATTGGATGTACCTTTGGCTATGCAAGACTATGAGGCTAGATTCGATTTCCAGGTCATGCTCTTAGCTAAAGCAGATATATATCTAGGTAGGGAATGGTTATATAATTTCGGCCCTACCCCGAGTTGTAGTTACCAAGAAAAAAGCCTAGAGTTTATGTATGAGGGTAGAGTTGTGAGGCTATAGGGTGAGAGAGACATTCCAATTCCACCCCATATATCTTCCCTAGAGTTGTGCCGTGCCTTTCGACATTGACTTTATCTCTGAGAGGTATATATTTGTACCTTGCTACATCATTTTTTTGCGTAGATGAAACAAGTTTGAATAATGTTATTTTCATAGATGAAATAAGTGATAAAGTTAATGTTTTCATCGTTGAAACTAGAGGAAACTTAATTAGCCTTGGTGGATGAGACCCCTATTTCTTCAACAATGTCTTGTCGTCTTGTGAACAAAAACAACAATCCAAGACAGAAATCGAGTCAATAAAAACTAATAAGCACCTAGCTACTTTATGTTCTTTATTGTGAGAGTTTAGGGATGTTTTTTTCGAAGATTTTCCAGATGGTGTTCCACCATCGAAAGAAATTGACCATAGCATTGAAGTGCCCCCTGGGTCAAAACCTGTAATACAGGATCAGCCACTCCGAGGCACAGGAGGTGGAACACAATTAGCCGAGTATGTGAAGAAAGGGTTTATTTGACCGAGTTCTTCACCTTGGGCATCGCCCAGTCTTTTGGTTAAAAAGAAATATAAATCTATGCGGATATGCGTAGACCTCGGGAGGGGGGGGGAGTTGTTGCAAGATCAGGGTATCCAGTTTTGTCCAGTTTATGCAGAACTGGGACATAGCTTGGAGAGCAAATTTTGGGGGGCAAGGTACTTAAAATTAGATCAAGCAAATAATAAAAAATACACTTGCCCTTAAATTAACCTAATATAACTTAAATTAATATAAATTAGTCTAATTAATCAAAATTAATCAAAAATATGATGAAATAATAAACAAATGATCTTTCCATACTTAGAGTGATCCAATTTATTTTTCCATAGATGCACCATTACAAGTACACTAGTTCCTATAGGTTTTAGATGATTCACATCAAAAATGTAATTTTACTAATTAGATTATTAATATTTGCAGGCCTTCTAATAGTCTGGAAGAATTTTGAAAAAGAGATCATTAAAAATCCAACCATTGGATTTGTAATTTTTACTAACCACCACATTCTACTAATGTCTTAGTATCTACCCACTCTTTTGATCTACAAGATTGAGGATTTTAAGTGGTAGCTATTGTGGGTACAAAAACAGGCGTATATTATAACACTTTAGAGACCTTGAAATATTTAAAGAAAATAGACAAATATCTTAAAATTTTCTTGAAAAATCAAGTTAAGCTCCATATTATGTGAAGATCTAAGGTACAAAGTGGGAATCTCATATGAGTTTATATGTAAAAGATATTAGCATTTTATGAAATCAGTTCAAATTTGGGACAGGGTGTATACATTGACCTTGTACCTAAGAAAATGAGGACTTTTGACCATCTAATGCTTAATCAAATTATGCAACTATATTTCCAACTTTGAATATGATGTTCCAACAAAAGAACTTGAAACGAAATTCCTTCATTTACTAGGAGAGATTAGCCACTAAAGGTAAACAAATGCCTGTTTTTTTACTGTTTACAGGGTGCCTGAGTGGACAAAACTGGGCACCCTGATCTTGCAACCACCCGGGGATCACTTATAAATATGTAAGCGTAGTATGTGGGTTGAATAGAAGGGATTTTTAAAATCCTTTTTTAACACATTTTTTATATATAGAAGGATACCATTTAAAGGGGGTATTCACATGTTGAATAGAAAAAAGGTGTGTTTTATTCATGCAAAATTCAGAGATAAGGGGTTTTTAAAGTAGGCCTTGAATGCACGTGATACAGAGGGTTTACATAAAGTGAATCCCTTGAGGCGTAGATGACCGCGCCTTTAATTAGATTACAATTAAGAACAAGTTCCCCATGCCACGTATTGATGAATTGTTTGACCAACTTAATGGTGTGTGGTATTTTTCTAAGATTGATCTTAGATCGGGGTATCATCAGGTAGAAATAATGGAACATGATGTTCCCAAGAACGCGTTCAGGAATCGTTTTGGACATTACGAGCTCTTTGTCATGCCATTTAGCTTGATGAATGCGCCGGCAACTTTTATAATGCTTATGGATGGTGTGTTATGTCCATAATTAGGAAAATTCGTAGTAGTTTTCCTAGATGACATACTTGTTTATAGTAAGTCAAGGAAAGAACACTTACAGCATTTATGCTTGGTGTTCGAATTGCTTAGGGAAAACAAGCTATTTGCAAAGGAAAGCAAATGCACATTTGTCCCTAAGGAAATTCATTACCTAGGCCATATCATATCCATAGAAGGAACACAGATGGACTTTGAAAGGTGGAATCTATTCTCAAATGGTATGAGCAGAGAAATCTAGAAGAATTGTAAATTTTTCTAGGATTGTTAGGCTTTTACCAACAATATGTGAAGATGTCAGTCCCCTTAATGGATCAGTTAAGAACAAAAGATAAAACCATTCATTGGGAGGATACCCAATGAAGGAGTTTTGAGAAACTCAAGGCGACCATAGCAACGGAACCTATTTTGAGTATTGTGGATCCAAAAAAGCTGTTTGTAGTGTAGACAGACGTGAGTGGGGAGGCCATTGGGGCCTTTGTAATGCAAGGAGGACACCCTACTGTTGCATTTGAAAGAAAAAAGCTTGATTGTGCTCAAGCGTAACTACTCGGCTTATGAGCGAGAGTTACTAGCTATTGTTCATGCTTTGAAAAAGTGACAACATTACTTGTATGGGTCTATGTTTGAGATCCGAATGGACCATGAAAGTCTGAAATGGCTTTCTAGTCAAAATACGTTGAAGGGTAGAAAAGCTTGGTGGGCGGAGCTCCTACAATATTTTGACCTTAAACACAGTTACCAAAAAGGTAAGTCTAACGTAGTGGCA
Organism: Cibotium barometz; assembly: GCF_041138505.1. NCBI lineage: Eukaryota > Viridiplantae > Streptophyta > Polypodiopsida > Cyatheales > Cibotiaceae > Cibotium > Cibotium barometz. The sequence continues at coordinate 8,591,275 of NC_141080.1, read as the reverse complement.
GATGTGTTGAGTTGCACGTTGATGGTGAACAAGCTAAGTTTCACTATAATCAAAAATAAATTCTTGGATTCACTACATGATATTTGTGAGCATGATCTTGTTTTCTCACAGGTATGACTTGCTATATGCACACACAATTGCCAGCAGGCTACACCTTCCTCATTGGAAAGCAGTGCTAGTCCACAGCATGACTAACTAAGGTTTCCATGAGAAGAGCGCGAATTAGTTCAGAGAGTCTAGGCAAGTCTCTTGGGTTATGTACTAAGATGGAGAGCTTGGGGGTGATAAAGTTCATCGGGGGAAAAAGTACAAACACTATTCCATTGACAATGAGTACCTTCTCTATGAAGGTAGAGTTTGTGTACCAACTATTGGTGATTTTGGATGCCAAATTCTTATTGAAAGTCATGATAGTCCAAGTGCTAGTCCTCTGGGGATACAAAAGACCTATGCACTAGTTAAAAGATAGTTTATTGGGCCTAGTTTGTTTACAGGCGTTTAGGACTTTGTGTTGAAATGCAAGAAGGGTCAGGTCAACAAACATGAGCACCTCAAGGTAGGAGGTTTGCTTCATCCATTGGATATTCCCAAAGTGAAATGGGAAAGTATTTCCATGGATTTCATCATGGGTTTACCTAGAACAAATTGAGGGAATGATTCAATTGGGTAGTGGTTGACAAATTGACCAAGATGGTCAAGTTTATACCTCCTAAAAAGGAGGTGAAAACTCCTGAATTTGGGTAGTGGTTGACAAATTGACCAAGATGGTCAAGTTTGTACCTACTAAAAAGGAGGTGAAAACTCATGAGTTGGCTAGGCTGTTTAACGAGCATCTCTATAAGCTAAGTTTATACCTACTAAAAGGAGGTGAAAAGTTGTACACTACTCTGAGTATGAGTACGTTAAATCATCCTTCCTGTCTAATGATCAGATAGAAAGAGTCAACCAAGTGTTGGAAGAAATGCTTTGAGAGTATGTCAGTGTAAAAGGCAATCCAATTGGGAGAAGTACCTGCCATATTTAGAGTTTTCTTATAATAGTTCAAAAATTCAACGGACTAGATTTAGCCCATTCATGTTGATGTATGGTTTCCAGTAGAGGTCTCCTGAGCTGTAGGGCTAGAGAAGGAAAAGATTCAGTCTATCAAGGATTTTCTTGAAGACATGCAAGATATGCTACAAGTAGCAAAAGATAGCGTACGTAGTGCACAAGATCGTTTCAGAGATGTATATAGACAAGGGTCGCAGAGAAGTAACCTTTGAAGAAGGTGATTTTACATTTTTGAAAGTCCTTGCGATGTTGGAGACGTTAAAAACAGGAAAGTGTCAAAAAATTTTGCCTAGATATTGCGATCCCTTTAAAATCCTTTAAAAGATTTGTAGATTAGCATACAAACTTGAGTTGCTCGAGAGCTCTCGAGCTCATCCTATTTTTCATGTTAGTAATCTAAGAAAAACTTTGGATCATAAAGAGAACGTAGTTTCTCTAGGCATTTTGGTGGAGCTTTTTGAACCAACGACTCTTCCACATGAACCCAAGAGGATTCTTGGATTTAGAGATCAGAACACAAGGCATACTGTGTACCGAGAGGCACATCCAAATCTATATGTTTGCACATTACCTCTAGTAGCTTTAGCCAGAGCTCTAATTAGCTATTCTTTGAGTGTCTTGCTAGCTTTTCGGCTCCTTCACTGCTTGTACTTTTCATTCTCATCTAATGAGTCCTTCAAATCATTGGATGTAGAATCTATCCCACTATCAAATGTTGTAGAACTTGACTCATCATGTGCCTTCATTTTTCTTTTATTCTTCTTCTTTGTATGTAAATCCCACTGCTAGCACCCTTCTGATTGTACAACTTTCTCTACTAGTACATCAAAATCAATGTGAGCTAGATCCATCAGAGACAGTACTTGAAATAGATTCGGCTATAATCCCTAGATGAAACATCCACCAATGATTTCATTGGATGGATGATTGGCCACATCCACTTGTTCGAGTGGAGTGAAAATTTTTGCTCCATAATCCTCCATGGGGTAGCTTCTTCGACCTGAGTAAATTGAAGCTTATCTAGCACCTCTAAAGACATTTTTATGGTGTAATACCATTGAAGAAACAGGTCACGTAATGTTGTATAATTGGGAGTGTACGGTGCTTTCCATCGACTACCACTAGCTTTGGACCCCAAGGTATAGGCAAAAACATTTCCTTTTAAATCATTTGGTCGATTCTGATTGTTGCCATACTAACATGAGTATCAAGATCCTTCGAATGCTTCCCTTTGAAAATGGGGTACTTCATTTTATCATTGTGTTGTTGCACCGTTTGGAGAGGTGACGAATAATAACCCCAAAATCAGATTTTGCGGAGGTGGTTACAAAGCGACCAGATCTGCCAACAAGAGAAGTCCAGTTACCAATGAGTTGGCAGCAGCAGCGACACTACAAGGATTCATGGGCAGAATGTAGTCATCTAACCCATCTTTTGAAGATTGGCTTCTAATATAAAGAGATTTTGTCAGGCTAGGTGGCACACTAATTATGCTTAGAGTATCCTGTGAAATGCTGGAGAATCCAAATAATTGATCTACCTCACCATACTTGTCTGTCACCGCCCTTGCTGCACGGTGATAGCTTCAGGAGATATTGCCTCTATAGATCTGTCTAAAGCACACCACCATGAGAGGAGTCTATAACAAGCACCACAGCCTAGCAAAAAGAAGAATAGAAGGCCTAGAACACCCAGCCACTATCCCTTGGGCCTCAGCTGCCCCAATGGGATACTTTAATACCCTTCTAACCTCCCAAATCAATCGAGCAGCTGAATCAAAATGTTCTCTAAGGTGAACTCCTATTTTCAATGACTCTGACCTACCACCTAACAGCCTCTCTTGACCATAGCTAAAATCCAACAAACTAAAATCATCTCCAGTTGACGTAGAAGTGCTTAGATTTTGCCTCCAAAGTCCTCTCTTTGTATTCTATCACAAAAAACTACTCTTCAGAGTCCCAAAGTGTCCTCCACCATCTGTTAGCCTTAAATCCTTGTCCTAAAGCCTCTTAGAACCAAGCAGCTTCCCTCAACTGACCTTTGTTTGACCATAAACTCTCTTGGTTGCCATAGAAAAGTCAGTTTCTATCTGTCTTTTTCTTTCGAAATCACATGGCTTACTCTAGTCCAAAATTGGTCCTCTAGTATCCTCTTCAATCCTCCAATGTTTGCGGACTTATAGACACACTCCCTAGACCCTCATGACTATCCTACCGACCCTCCTCTGACCTTTTCTTCACCTTCCTTGTGCAGAGTTCTGCATCAGAATTTTGCCATAGAGCTATCTGTTTCCGAAGTCTACAGCTAATCTTAAACCTCCCAAAATGTCCTCTGATAGCCACAAACACTCTGACGTCACTCAATTTATAAGCTATCACCTCCCAAGCTCTCTACTGACTATTACAAGCCCACAGCTACCTCTGAAAAGGACTATTTCCACCCAACTAACCTAATTGACATGGCTAACATAGAAAATCTCTCCTCTGAGTCATCTAAAACCACAGGGACCTCAAAACACTTAAACACAATGAGAATCAATCCTCAAAAACTATCAACTGACTATCAGTGTCAGACTGCTACCATACAAACCCTCACAGTTGTCTTGTAGGCCCATAGAGCTAAAGATACATGTAAGTCCCATTGCTTGGGATGTTCTTCCAGACATTTTGTTAGCATTGTACACAACTCCCCATTGAACATCTCAACTAGCCCATTACATTATGGATAATAAGGGGTTGAAAACTTGTGTGTAATGTGCAATTTATGCATAATCTCTTATATAACCAAGTTACCTCACATGTTACCAAAGAAAAGCTCCTTTGTACTCTTAGCCTCTGTACTCAACAACGTATTGGTCGCTTCTTTCTTCTCCAGCTAATAGCAGCACTACCAAAAATACACATAAAGCCACTACTAGTTAGTAGATCTCATGTCTAAGACACTACCAGTCCAATCTCTGTCAGTATATCTTTATACCTATACCTATACTCTAGCCTTATAGAAAAAGCCATAGTATAATTTATGTATCTAAGTATCCTCCTAGCTACATCCAATTGTGGCTTCCTCGGGCACATAAACTAACTCACCAACAATCGAAAAACATAGCTAAAATCTAGTGATAGTTCTGTAAATCAAACTCCCTAAATCACATCTATACATAGTAGGATCCTTCGATAGCTCACATGTATATTTGCAAGACAATTTTGTGTTCTACTCCAATAGCATAATGAGATTAACTTACAACCTATCATCCCATATCTAGACAACATGTCCAAAGTGTCTATATAATGGTAGGGTCCTCCAAAAGATCACATGTATATATGTATAGCTAATTTTGTGTTCTACTCCAATGGCACTGAGAGTGGCTTATAACCTATCATTCGATATCTAGGTAACATGTCCAAAGCATATTTCCTATGTAACAACCAAATGTCGTCACATGATGTAATCACCTCCATACTGAGGGAGTATTGCAGTTCACCCAAGTCCTTCATTTCACCTCATGAATGTCAACGTCATTGTCCCCTGAGACAATCAAGTCAACAACATAGATGACTACTAAAATAATGCCCCTACTACATTATTTCAAATAAAGTGATTTTTCTAGATATAAGCAATTCACTAGTGATGACAAGATACTCTCCTATGTTGTTTGACCATGCTCTAGGTGCTTGTTTCAAGCCGTACAAGGCTTTATGCAACCTACAAACAAAATATGGATATGCATGGTCCTCATATCATTGTGTGGCTGCACCATGTAGATATCCTCTTATAAATCACCATGTATAAATGCATTCTTTACATCCATCTGATCTAAAGACCATTTCTTATCTGCACAACAATGATTACTCTCATTGTTTCTATCCTTGGAACTAGATTGAAATTCTCCTCATAATCAATGCTATTGGTCTATGCATATCCTTTGATATCAATCTTGTCATGTACCTTCTCATAGATCCATTTGAGCTTTGATTTACTTTATAGACCCACTTGCATCCCAAATGCCTTCTTCACTTGCATCGGATTGCCTTCTTCTTCTTAGGCAAAGAAGGTACTAATTCCCCCGTCTCATTTGCATCCAATTAAACAAAGAAGGCACTAATTCCCCCGTCTCATTTGCATCCAATTATCTTCTTATCCTTAGGGAAAGGCTACCAATTGTGCCTTGTACCTACTCACACACCCATTTGAATTCTGCTTCTTCTTAGTAGTGCACCCCCTGAGTCATATCTCAACATGTCCACTGGATATCTAACCCTCATAGACATGCGTACACTTGGATCACTCCCAAGTGTTCTTTCAGCGCCACTTTGGCTCTTTGTACACCCGGCACAACAATAAGCAGGATCCCTTACTAATTCAATTGGGCACCCATAATGGGTCATAATCATTTCATACAAGAAGTTGGCCACAAATTTCTACCCGATTATCCCTTAAGGAACGAGATTCCACCCATTTGGTGCAGTAGTCATTAGTGGTGGCAGTTGAAATATATTTGTTACCAGTATTTTGCACAGGGGTTTAAAAGGACCCATAAAATCTAGCCCCCATTTTTAAAAAGGTTCCAAGTGCAACACTAGATTATGAGACGCTCAGTCCTCCGATTGTTGCAGGTTAGCCTAAGCAATGGCATGCATTGCACTCTCTAGCCATCCGCCATGCATCCTTAAGGAACATTGGCCACCACCAAAGTTCGGTATGGACCACGTTTTGCCTCGTAATGTCTCCGGAGAAGTCTTTGCCTATAATGCCTTGATGGGCCTCCACCAAGATAGCTTGCTACTCATGTGTTAGTATACATATTTGGAGCACCTGGTTGATATCCATCTTATATAATTGGCTGGTAATCATCATGAAAGTTTTTCTTCTTAAGGCCAATAGCTTCTAGTGATCATATGTCAGGGTAGGCACAATATTCCCTTGTGTCCGAAACATAAAAATCTCATCATACCAATCAAGAGAAGTTTAGGATCACTTCAAATGAAAAGATATCTGCACGAGGGAATGAATCAATCACACTAAAGTGAGCTTTAGACCCGTGTCAATTCTTGACAAGGAATAAGCCCACTACATGCTCTTTCTCAGGGTTGTGGTGGATTTGGAAAGGGAACTTGTGAAGAAGCAACATCCATTGGGCCAACTTACCCAACATGTTAGGCTTATTGATCAAGTATAGAAGGTCTTGATGATCCATATAAATTCATTTCCCAACAAATAATGTCTAAATTTGTTTGATAGAATAAATCATCCCAAGGGATTCTCTCTTCATAGTAGAATAGTTATTCTCTACCCAAAAGAGAGTAATAGAGTAGCATAATAAATGGGCCGAAACCATCCATCTCTAGACTCCTACATAAATGCACAACTAATAGGAACATTTGAAATGTCTACAAACGTATAAAAAGCCTAGACCAATTGGACTATTAAGATCATTAGGACCTCAATGGAAGGCTTCTTGGGCCTCAATGGAAGGCTTCTTGGGCCCTTTTATTAGGCTTCTTGGGCCCTTTTATTTGGCAGTTTAAGGAGTCAAACCTTTTCTCTTAAGAAGAAACGTTTTCTAATTAGAAGCTCCAAAACGGCTACTTTATTCGAATTTGAATTTTGGGGGAAAAATGGAATTTAAAATCTAGCGGACAAAACCATATCATGTAACATATCTATGGAAAGCTCTTGATGCGTAGATCACGGATCTATAATCTCCGCTCAAATCGGAGCTTGTATGTAGAAGTTATGGAGGTACGAAAATTGTAAAATTACCTCCCTCCCTTTTTGGGGGAAAAAGTGCACCCTTTGACCATATTTACACCTCTCTTATAAACCCAACATTTCAGTCCACATGGCAACCCCCCATTTGGCTATTCCTTAATCACCTTGATTAGGCTTGGGCAAATTAAAGGGCCCAAGAAGACCCCATTCACTTCCTAATGTGGGGCTACCATCAACATTAGTTTGAGCTCTTTGAAGACTTTATTGTATTCTTCCTTTCGCTTGTAGACAATATCTTGCTTCATCAGTACTCATGCTTCCATACTACTACCTTCTGTTGTGATCAGAACGAGACCCTTACTAACTTCTAGTTGCATTATGAGGGAAGAGGGACCATGTTGGGAAATAATCCAGTTCATATGTAACTCAAAGAGTGAGACTAAATCCAAATTTCATTTAATATCTTTTTTCCTCATCCTCCTTTACTCCCGCTAAACAATTCAAACCTTCCACAAAAAGTGGTTTGCAGATTTAGTGGCTTTTGGGTCGAAACCCGTAACTATAACCCTAACCATCGTAGTAGCATCAGATAGGGTCTAGTGATTTCCTCCATATCCATTACCACAAACACTATGGAATAACCACATCCTCTGATTTGGATCTGTATTCCACAGATCAGCCCTAAGGGCATGCCTTTAATCCACCATCTTGACTAAGAAAGGAGAAAGTTCTAACTCGCATAGTGTCTAGGATAATATTTACTCGAGACCCTCCATCCAAGAGAGAATGCCAAGAATGTGTTGTGACTTGAATTTGAGTGTTACTTCAAGAACTGCTATTTTCCAATCTAGCTTAACCATTATTGTGGTGGCTTTTGTTTTTTATTCACTGTATCCATCTGTACCATAGGGTCCTCCAACTTACTTAGGAGACCCTTCTAATAATTTAGTATACCCGCGCCAGCTTATTTAGTTAGGTTCACACTATAGAGAACCCTAGTATGTATTTGGTTGAGTACCTTTTCATATGGTGTGTACTCTTATCTTTGTTTATGGTGTGTTGAGTGTTGTGTGAAGAAAAAGAAGATTTTCAACCTCTCACCTTGTGTGTTCTCTTTTAGGGTTATGTGTGTGTGTGTGCTTGCAAGAGCTCAAGCTCTCTTCTCCCCTACATCTTTTCATGGAATCAGAGCCTGGTTCATGCGAACGACTGATCTGCAAGCAAGAGAAGCACAAGAAGCGGTACGAGGGTAAGAGCTTCATCTACTCTTCCCTATTTCTGTTGGTGACTACACCCTTGTCGGGAGCTCTACGGGAGGCACCTGCAAACGATCTCTGATTGAGGAGCTTTCTTCGTGGGAGTAAAGCTATAGGGCAACTATTACATCCTATTGGACAAAACTGTTCGGGCCAAAAATGCGTTTTGGGCGCGTTACGACCTCCGTTTTTTAGAAAGCAGGCGATTTCAAGCACTGCGGGTAAGTCATTGCTTCTCTGCAGAACTCTGTTTTAAGAACTGCACGAAGACATATTGGTTGTGCAGACATTGTGTGTGCTTCAAGGAGGTCAACAGTTGCCATTGGGTGTATGTATGCACATTGAGGTCACTAGTTGTGACATTTGAGTGTAGTATAGTACCGCTGCATAAAAATATAGCAGTTTGTGCAGGACAAACCAGAGTGCTGTTTCTGGTAAATTTGTGTCTGGTAAGATGTCAAATGATGGCATAGACCACATTGTTGCTGAGAAGCTTGATAAGAACAACTTCCATGCTTGGAGGTTCAAGCTGACAAATTTCCTGATGGAAAAGGGTTACTGGGACTATATAGAAGGTGAGCATGAAGAGGCACCGGAGATACCGGAGATCAATCCGACTACTGCAGATGTGAAAGAGTTCAAGGATTTGAACCAAGGAGCCAGAAAAGTTATGTATTGGCTCTCTATCAGTATACAAGACACCATAATTGGGTACATACAGGATGCCAAGTCCCCCAAGGAGGCATGGAACACCTTGGTAAAACTCTATGAAACGAATACCAAGGCACGAAAGATACATGTTAGATACCTGTCACACCGCTACGGGCGTTACCACAGGAGGGGACGGCCTCTGGCTCACCACCCAGCCATAGAGGAAGAATGAGGATTGCCCCTTATCCCCCAGGCTATATAGTGTGTGGCCTGCCATCCACACTAGCCTGGCTGCCCATGACTCCGTATGGGCGTCCTCTCCCACTGAACCCGGGACATGGCCATCCGGTTTGCCGTCGGTCTCACAGGCGTTACAGCCTACGTGACATTACCCCTCCCTTAAGAAGAGTTTTCATCCTCGAAATCAAACTGGGGAAACCTTTTGGAAATTGCACTACGGCATTCCCAGGTAGCTACCTCCTCATCCCTATCTGTACATTTAACAAGTACCTCCTGGTATACTTTATGTCGGGTTTGTCTATCACAATACTGTAGAATCTTTTCAGGTTAATGTGGTATCTTTGGTGGCTCTATCAAGTCCAGCAAAATCTCTGGAGAAACTGCATTCTCTAACCCGTGAACTGATTTCTTCAGTTTACTGACATGGAAGACAAGATGGACTTGAGAACTCTCCGGTAACTCAAGTTTATATGCTACCTCCCCAATCTTCTTAAGGATTTTAAAAGGATCACAATATCTCGGAGAAAGTTTATCACACTTTTCCATTTTCATGGTTTCTGACTAGGCAGGAACCTTGAGGAATACAAAGTAACCTTCTGCAAAGGTCACTTTATTCGCATAAGTTTTAGCGCGATCCTGAGCGCTACGAATGCTCTCACGTGCGGCTCTGAGCATATCATTCATATCTTCAAGGAAATCCTTGACAGATTGAATCTTCTCCTTTTCTAGGCCTACAACCATTGGAGATCTCAGCTGGAATCCATACATTAACATGAATGGTGTAAATCCAGTCGCCGGCTGAATGCTTGGAGCTGTTATAAGCAAACTCCAATATGGGCAAATATTCTTCCCAATTTGATTGCTTCTTACTTACATAAGAACGCAACATATCCTCGAGTATTTGGTTAAACCCTTTCTGTTTGACCATCAGACTCCGGATGGTCCGCCGTACTCATACTCAGAGTAGTATATCTAGCTTTTTGAAGACTTCCCTGCAAAAGTGGCTGTTGAACTTTCTATCTCTATCTGACACTATATCTGCGAGCAAGCCATATAGCTTGTAGAGATGTTCAATAAAGAGTTTTGCCAACTCTGGCGTTTTTACCGTTTTCTTGGTAGCAATAAATTTTGCCATCTTGGTTAACCTATCCACACCACCACCTAGACTGAGTCATTCCCTCGACTTGTCGTGGGTAAACTGGTGATGAAATCCATGGAAATGCTTTCCCATTTTTCTTGAGGAATGCTTAAAGGATGGAGCAAGCCCCCAACCTTTAGCCTTTCATGCTTATTGACCTGACACGTATTACATTGCAGCACATAAGTCTTGACGTCCTTGAACAAACTAGGCCAATAAAATTATCATTTGACTAGTGCATAGGTCTTTTGTATCCCGGGATGACCAGCACTTGGACTATCGTGACTTTCTCTAAGAATGCATGCTCGAAAGTCACCAATAGTTGGTACACACACCCTACCCTTGTAGAGTAAGTACCCGTCGTCAATGGAGTAGTTAGCATACTTCTCCCCCCGACAAAGTTTAGCATCATCCTTTGAAACCGTGTCGGAAAACAAAGGTGATGAAGGGCCTACGTCTGAGCTCTCCGGCTCAAAACTATACCCCGAAGACTCGGCTAGCCTCTCCGGACTAACTCTCGCCTCGCGACCCTCCGTACCTACAGCCAGTCTCTCCGAACTAGCATTACGTGCTGGCGAGGAAGGTGGGCGTGGCTGTGATAAAGTGCGTACGTGTACAGCGCACCAGACCTCTGTAAAGACAGGATCATGCTCACACAAGCCACGGAGTGATTCCAAGAACTCATTCTTGAAAATTGTAAAGCTTAACTCATTAATTTGTGGCATGCGGCTAAGCGCATCTGCCACAACATTATATTCACCCCTTTGGTAGCGAATCTGAAGGTCAAACTCCTATAGGAGCTCCGCCCACCGAGCTTTCCGACCTTTCAACTCGTTTTGACTCGAAAGCCATGTCAGGCTTTCGTGATCCATACGTACTTCAAGAAAGGCACCATATAAATAGTGTCTCCACTTTTTAAGTGCATGTACGATGGCGAGTAACTCCTGCTCGTAAGCCGAGTAGTTACGCTAAGCCCTATCTAATTTCTTGCTCTCAAATGCAACTGGGCATCCCCTTTGCATAAGTACGGCCCCAATGGCCTCATTACTAGTGTCTGTTTCCAAAACAAACGGCTCATTTGGAAAGACATCTTGAAATTCCTGCAATAAACTTTTCAAAGCATCTACGTACTTTGTTTTTAGAGTCTCTTTTGCCTTGGAATTTATTGTTTCATCATCACATGCATGCCAAACAGGGTTTCCAAAAAATAGTGGGTCTCTTCCAAGGCTTTGTTTTCCATGTTTGTCTACGCAAACATTACTTTCAGTTTCAGCTTTTGTCTACGGAAACAGAATTTACAAGAGGGTAACAAGCGTATACTTGTGCTACCTGGCCGCTGTGAACCGTGTGGCATAACTTGAGCGATGATATAAGTGGTGAAAAGGGGACACTACGGTCTCCCTGTAGGGTGATGATATTACCCCCAGACTCAAACTGTAATGTGTTGTGTAAATAACTCCGAACTAGGCTAGGACCGAGGCTATACAGCCACTCCCTGCCTAAGTAAACATCTGCTCTAGCCAAACGCATGACCTAGAAGTCAAGCACGGCCTCATAGTCCTGCATGATCAAAGGGACTCCCAAGACCTAGAAGTCAAGCACGGCCTCATAGTCCTGCATGATCAAAGGGACTCCCAAGACCACGGTATTCCATACCTTTTTATCATAACCATCGGCCAAACCAACGGTATACTCATGATCACTTGTGGTCTCTTTTAATTTCAACTTCTTGACCAATGAATAGTTCAAAAAGTTATGGCTAGCCCCATCGTCTATAAAGACAGTGACTCTACGGCCACCTATGGTGCCATACATGTGCACCATGTCATGCCACATAGCTAGTGTCACTGAACAAGTGTGACGCTCGTCACAAAGACTCACCGTAACCTCTCTGAACTCTCCGGCACTAAGAGGTAGCGTCTGCACCGTGTGCAACTACCTAGAGGATTTACCATCGCTCTTAGGCACCTTGCCACTAGTGCTTGCTTTTAACTTTGGGCAATCAGCCTTGTTATGCCCCACTTCATTGCAGTTGAAGCAACGATTTTCCTTTTGTGCTTGCAAGTACTTCTCCTTTTTCTAGGTTTCAGAACTTCATTTTTTCTTGAAGGGTCTTGGTTTTTTAGACCAACGACCCCTTGACTCCCCTCCGTCCTCTCCCCTTTTTTTTCACTATGGAAACCCTTTCTTTTAAACCCCGACCCCTTTTTTTCTTTATCCACTGATCTCCCTGCCCCATCTCGCGTACACGGCGCTTGATGTCATCATAGATTTACGCATACTTGATGGCCCGAGAGAGGTCCTTAGGCTGCAAGGGCTCTACATACTCAAGATAAGCATTTGTTAGGCCTCGTTTGAAGCCCCTCAATGTTTGGAATGCATCGATTCCCTTCAACTTGAGTATGAGCTCTCTCTCTCTCTCTCTCTCTCTCTCTCTCTCTCTCTCTCTCCCTGTCACACACAACGAGATCTTACCTGCAATTCACTTGTTGTGTGTGACAGGGAGAGAGAGAGAGAGAGAGAGAGAGAGAGAGAGAGAGTTCTTCCCTTCAATTCTGGCCGCCTCCCTCCACACACTCCATTGTGGAGATAAGGATGAGGAGATGAATGGTTGAAAACCATTGAGTGGCTCCGGTCCCCCAGTCACGCGCGGACCCTGACGACCCCATCGAATCGACGCTCTGATACCAGTGTTAGATACCTGTAACACCGCTACGAGCGTTATCATAGGAGGGGACGGCCTCTGGCTCACCACCCAGCCATAAAGGAAGAATGAGGATTTCCCCTCATCCCCCAGGCTATATAGTGTGTGGCCTGCCATCCACACTAGCCTGGCCACCCATGACTCTGCATGGGCGTCCTCTCCCACTGAACCCCGGACATGGCCATCCGATCTGCCGTCGGTCACACAGGCGTTACAGCCTACGTGACAATAAAGTTGAAGAATGAACATACGGTGGAGAAAAAGAGTATCTCTATGAATGACTATGCATTGAAGATCAAGGGTATTGTGGAATCCCTTGCATCTATTGGCGTTTCAGTAGATGATGATGATAAGGTGGAAGTCTGTCCACATGGTCTCGGGCCACAATACAAGGCGTTCAAGACGTCTATTCACACTCGGGAGGGAAAACATTTCCAATTTCACAGATTTGGTGTGTATGTTGATTAGTGCCTAAGGTCAGATGGAGGGGGAGAGTACTTCTCCAATGAGTTCTCTGAATTTTTGAACAAGAATGGTATTCACAGACAGTTTACATGCAGATACACTCCGCAGCAAAATGGAGTTGCTGAGTGGAAAAATAGGCACATTGCTGAGATTACACGAGCATTGATGGAAGAGAAGAATATGCCACATATAGCTATTGGACTGAGGTTGTTTCTACAGCAGTTTACATCATGAACAGGACTCCACCAACTGCAACCATACATGATGTAACTCGAGAGGAGAGGTTTACTGGCAAAAAACCTGATTTGTCTCATCTGAAAGTCTTTGGATGCATTGCATATGTGCATGTGCCAGGTGAGCTGAGAACTAAGCTGGATCCAAAAGCTGAAAAATGTGTGTTTATTGGATATTCCCTTGAGCAAAAGGGATACAGGTGTTATAACCCTGCTACATGTGAGTTGAGGGTAAGCAAGGATGTTGTTTTTTATGAGATGAGCAGCTGGTATGCTGCTAAAATTGAAGCTGTTGGGGCTGATGTGAATGGAAATGTGGTTGCACAAAATGCAAGTCAGCAATCATAGTCTTTGAGTGGAGACCAAGAGAGTCCTCATCTAGTGGTTCAAGTGATAGACCATGGAGTGGCAGGCTACGTCATAATACCAATCTTGCAAATGTGATTAGTACATCACATAAAGGCAAAGAGAAAGTGGTTGAGCCCCTTAGTATGCCAAACTTTTCTGCAGGGCATTCTCATGTTGATGGAGAGTCTAGTGGCTTAGAGATGAGCCTTGATGAGGAGCTTGGGATACTAGCTATGAGAACACCTGGTGTAAAGAAGGCTATGGAAGCCATGAATGCAAAGCTGTGAAGATATGGGAGAGTGAAGAATCCTGTGCAAAAGTTTACCTACGATGGTTATGTGGCACATCACTATGCATACATGGAAAAAGTTGTGCAGGTTGTAGAGCCCACATGCATTGATGAGGCTGTTGGAAATGTGTGTTGGGAGAAAGCTATGGATGAGGAGATGGTGGATGCACTATATGGAAATGAGACTTGGGATTTAGTGCAATTGCTTGAAGGCAAGAAAGCCATTGGATGAAGGTGGGTGTACAAAGTAAAACATAACAGTGATGGAAGCATAAGCAGGTACAAGGCTAGATTGGTAGCCAAAGGATATGCACAGACATATGGCATTGATTATGAGAAAACTTTCAGCCCAGTTGCCAAGATGGCAACAGTGAGAGTTGTGATAGCAGTGGCTGCGTCAAAGCAATGGTCTTTACATCAGATGGATGTAAAGAATGCATTCTTGCATGGGGATTTACAGGAAGAGGTGTATATGTTGCAGCCACCTAATTATGAGGATGTGAGTCACCCCGAGCATGTTTGCAGGTTGAAGAAAGCCTTGTATGGCTTAAAACAAGCACCAAGAGTATGGTCTAACAAGATTTCTGAATATCTTGTCACTATTGGCTTTCATGTAGCCAATGCATATTTCTCGTTGTATGTGAGACACACTGATAGAGGGGTTATGCTTGTTGTCATCTATGTAGATGACCTGATCATTACGGGGGACAATGATGCAGAGATCTTTGATGTAATGATCTTGCTTAAACAAAAGTTTGAGATAAAGGATCTAGGAGAGCTCAGATATTTCTTGGGCATTGAGGTGATTAGGTCACCACATGGTATTGGATTACTGTAGAGACAGTATGGCTTGGACATGTTGTCCAAATATGGTATGACAGGCTGTAAGCCTATCTCAGTGCCATTGGATTAGAATGGCAAGTTGAGTGTAGATTTAGGAGAGATTTTGGAGGATCCTACTTTGTATAGGCGCATAGTAGGAAGCTCGATCTACATGATCACCAGGCCAGATTTGAGCTATGTTGTTGGGTTGGTGAGTCAGTTTATGCAGGTTCCTTGGAAGTCACATTTGGATGCATTGAGACGCATACTGAGGTATGTGAGGTCTACTTTGCATTGTGGACTATTTTATGAAACTGGGAGATAGAGATATGTGTACATGGGTACACAGATGCTGATCAATTGGGTTGGTAGTATCTCAGATAGAAGATCTACTAGTGGCTTCATGTTTTCTTTGGGAGTGCTGTTGTGACTTGGAGCAGCAAGAAGCAGCCTACAGTTGCTCTATCCAGTACCAGAGGCCCAGTACAAAGGTGCTGCTATGGCAACATGTGAGGTAGCTTGGTTGAGAAAGCTAATTGCAGATTTGGGTCTATCAGTGGTGGATTGACAAGTTCTCATTTTTGTGACAACATTAGCAGTATACAGTTGGCCAGGAACCCATTTTTCATGCTCGCACGAAGCATATAGAGGTCCCCTACCATTTTGTCAGAGAGAAGGTTTTGGCAGGAGACGTTGACCTTGTTTATGTCAGTACACAAGATCATGTTGCTGACATCTTCACCAAAGCATTCGGTACAGAGAAGCTCCGCACATTTAGGGCTTCGCTTGGTGTACATAAGATGAAGTTGAGCTCGAGGGGGAGTGTTGAGATATTGAGCTTATCTAGTGAGGCGGTGGACACTGATGACCCGCCTGGGGGATAGGCCCCACACTTACACCACTGGCATGGTTGGTGAGATCATGGGTGATATGCAGTTAGTGGGATGACAGGCTATGTGATAGCCATTCTAGAGACTCGCATAGTTGTAGCGCCAGCTCATTTAGTTGGGTTCACACTATAGAGAACCCTAGTATGTATTTGGTTGAGTACCTTTTCATATGGTGTGTACTCTTATCTTTGTTTATAGTGTGTTGAGTGTTGTGTGAAGAAGAAGAAGATTTTCAGCCTCTCACCTTGTGTGTTCTCTTTTAGGGTTATGTGAGTGTGTGTGTGCTTGCAAGAGCTCAAGCTCTCTTCTTCCCTACATCTTTTCATGGTATCAGAGCCTGGTTCATGCTAACGACTGAGCTGTAAGCAAGAGAAGCACAAGAAGCGGTACGAGGGTAAGAGCTTCATCTACTCTTCCCTATTTGTGTTGGTGACTACACCCTTGTCGGGAGCTCTACGGGAGGCACCTGCAAACGATCTCTGATTGAGGAGCTTTCTTCGTGAGAGTAAAGCTATAGGGCAACTATTACGTCCTATTGGACAAAATTGTTCGGGCCAAAAATGCGTTTTGGGCGCGTTACGACCTCCGTTTTTTAGAAAGCAGGCGATTTCAAGCACTACGGGTAAGTCATCGCTTCTCTGCAGAACTCTGTTTTAAGAACTACAGAAAGACAGATTGGTTGTGTAGACATTGTGTGTGCTTCAAGGAGGTCAACAGTTGCCATTGGGTGTATATATGCACATTGAGGTCACTGGTTGTGACATTTGAGTGTAGTACAGTACCGCTGCAGAAAATACAGCAGTTTGTGCAGGACAAACCAGAGTGCTGTTTCTGGTAAATTTGTGTGTCTGGTAAGATGTCAAATGATGGCATAAACCAGATTGTTGCTAAGAAGCTTGATAAGAACAACTTCCATGCTTGGGGGTTCAAGCTGACAAATTTCCTGATGGAAAAGGGTTACTGGGACTATATAGAAGGTGAGCATGAAGAGGCACTGGAGATACCGGAGATCAATCCGACTGCTGCAGATATGAAAGAGTTCAAGGATTCGAACCAAGGAGGCAAAAAAGTTATGTATTGGCTCTCTATCAGTATACAAGACACCATGATTGGGCACATACAGGATGCCAAGTCCCCCAAGGAGGCATGGGACACCTTGGTAAAACTCTAGGAAACGAATACCAAGGCACGAAAGATACAGTTGAAGAATGAACATACTGTGGAGAAAAAGAGTATGTCTATGAATGACTATGCATTGAAGATCAAGGGTATTGTGGAATCCCTTGCATCTATTGGCATTTCAGTAGATGATGATGATAAGGTGGAAGTTTGTCTACATGGTCTCGGGCCACAATACAAGGCATTCAAGACGTCTATTCACACTCGGGAGGGAAAACATTTTCAATTTCACAGATTTGGTGTGTCTATGTTGATTATAGAAGAGAAGAGCTTGGGTGAAGACCAACAACCTTCACAAAACAAAAACAGTTCAGAGCAACAGGCCTTCTACACAAGTTCAGGAAGAGGACGAGGTAGAGGAGGCCATGGATGCGGCCAAGGAGGTGGCCGAATAGGTAATCAGAATTATGGCCAGGAGCAGCAACAACAACAGTCCGAGAATTCGTCACAACAACAACAACACGCAGGTGGAAGAAGGCAATTCAGAGGCAGGGGGAGTCAAAGAGGTCATGGAAATTGGCAAAGGCATTACGGTGATACACATGGATGCTTTTATTGTGGTAAGCCTGGACATGTGCAGACAGATTATGAGAAGTAGGCTGACATGGAAAATGGAAAATTGTAGCAAAACAACTCTGCATCCTCGAGCAGAAACAATGAGGATAATAAAAGGTTGTGTGTTATGCAGCTTGTCGTTAATGCCGTGTCTGAAAATCTTGAAGCAGCACATAAATATATTGTATGGTATGTTGATTCAGGTGCTTCGAACCATATGACAAGTCATGGGGAGGGGTGGTTCAAGGAGATGAAAAACCTTGAAAGACCAGGTTTTGTGGAAACATGGGATGACACTGCTCATCCAATTGCCCATGTTGGAGATGTGCCATTATCTACGCAGGATGGCAAAGTGAAGTACCTTGCAGATGTACTTCATGTTCCGAACATAACAAAGAATCTGGTTTTAGTTGGCCAAATGATTGAGCAGGGTTTGCAGGTTCGGTTTAATCCTGATGGTTGTTATTTGAAGACTTTAAAGACAAGTGCAGATTGGTTGCAAAAGGCAACAGAGTGGGCAGAATGTTTACATTGAATGTAAACATGCCTGAAGTGAGTGCTGCGATGTTTGCAAATGGTTCAGGAATTGTTGCAGGCACAGACATTTGGCATAAAAGAATTGGATATGTGAATGTGCAGAGAATGAAGTCTATGCAGACTAAAGGAATTGTGACAGGGCTGCCAAAGTTTAAAGTTAAAGGTATGCAGAGAATATGTGAAGCATGCCAATTTGGAAAGCAAACAAAGCATGTATTTCCATGTAATAGAAATGTGAGCAGAAATGCACTAGATGATGTGCATTCAGATGTATGGGGTCCTACGAAGATCATGTCTATGGGAGGCTGCAGGTACTATGTGACATTTATTAATGACCACACAAGGAAAGTGTGGGTATACTTCATGAAGGAGAAGGGTGAGGTGTTCACTCATATTAAGAATTTTAGAGTTATGGTTGAAAAGCAAGGAGGGAAATATGTAAAGTGCCTAAGGTCATATGGAGGGAGAGAGTACTTCTCCAATGAGTTCTCTGAATTTTTGAACAAGAATGGTATTCGGAGACAGTTCACATGCAGATACACTCCGCAACAAAATGGAGTTGTTGAGCGAAAAAATAGGCACATTGCTGAGATTACACGAGCATTGATAGAAGAGAAGAATATGCCACATATAGCTATTGGACTGAGGTTGTTTCTACAGCAGTTTACATCATGAACAGGACTCCACCAACTACAACCATACATGATGTAACTCCAGAGGAGAGGTTTACTGGCAAAAAACCTGATTTGTCTTATCTGAAAGTCTTTGGATGCATTGCATATGTGCATGTGCCAGGTGAGCTGAGAACTACGCTGGATCCAAAAGCTCAAAAATGTGTGTTTATTGGATATTCCCTTGAGCAAAAGGGATACAGGTGTTATAACCCTGCTACATGTGACTTGAGGGTAAGCAAGGATGTTGTTTTTTATGAGATGAGCAGCTGGTATGCTGCTAAAAAAGAAGCTATTGGGGGCTGATGTGAGTGGAAATGTGGTTGCACAAAACGCAAGTCAGTAATCACAGTCTTTGAGTGGAGACCAGGAGAGTCCTCATCTAGTGGTTCAAGTGATAGACCATGGAGTGGCAGGCTGCGTCATAATACCAGTCCTGCAAATGTGATTAGTACATCACATAAAGGCAAAGAGAAAGTGGTTGAGCCCCTTAGTATGCCTGACTTTTCTACAGGGCATTCTCATGTTGATGGAGAGTCTAGTGGCTTAGAGATGAGCCTTGATGAGGAGCTTGGGATACCAGCTATGAGAACACTTGGTGTAAAGAAGGCTATGGAAGCCATGAATGCAAAGCTGTGAAGATATGGGAGAGTGAAGAATCCTGTGCAAAGGTTTACCTATGATGGTTATGTGGCACATCACTACGCATACATGAAAACAGTTGTGCAGGTTGTAGAGCCCACATGCATTGATGAGGCTGTTGGAAATGTGTGTTGGGAGAAAGCTATGGATGAGGAGATGGTGGATGCACTATATGGAAATGAGACTTGGGATTTAGTGCAATTGCCTGAAGGCAAGAAAGCCATTGGATGCAGGTGGGTGTACAAAGTAAAACATAACAGTGATGGAAGCATAAGCAGGTACAAGGCTAGATTGGTAGCCAAAGGATATGCGCAGACATATGGCATTGATTATGAGAAAACTTTGAGCCCAATTGCCAAGATGGCAATAGTGAGAGTTGTGATAGCAGTGGCTATGTCAAAGCAATGGTCTTTACATCAGATGGATATAAAGAATGCATTCTTGCATGGGGATTTGCAGGAAGAGGTGTATATGTTGCAGCCACCTGATTATGAGGATGTGAGTCACCCCGAGCATGTTTGCAAGTTGAAGAAAGCCTTGTATGGCTTAAAACAAGCACCAAGAGCATGGTCTAACAAGATTTCTGAATATCTTGTCACTATTGGCTTTCATGTAGCCAATGCAGATTTCTCATTGTATGTGAGACACACTGATAGAGGGGTTATGCTTGTTGTCATCTATGTAGATGACCTGATCATTGCAGGGGACAATGATGCAGAGATCTTTGATGTAAAGATCTTGCTTAGACAGAAGTTTGAGATGAAGGATCTGGGGGAGCTCAGATATTTCTTGGGCATTGAGGTGATTAGGTCACCACATGGTATTGGATTACTGTAGAGACAGTATGATTTTCGAGGATCCTACTATGTATAGGCGCATAGTAGGAAGCTCGATCTACATGATCACCAGGCCAGATTTGAGCTATGTTGTTGAGTTGGTGAGTCAGTTTATGTAGGTTCCTCGGAAGCCGCATTTGGATGCATTGAGACGCATACTGAGGTATGTGAGGTCTACTTTACATTGTGGACTATTTTATGAAACTGGGAGACAGAGATATGTCTACATGGGTACACAGATACTGATTGGGCTGGTAGTATCTCAGATAGAAGATCTACTCGTGGCTTCATGTTTTTTTTGGGAGTGCTGTTGTGACTTGGAGCAGCAAGAAGCAGCCTATGGTTGCTCTATCCAGTACCAGAGGCCGAGTACAAAGGTGCTGCCATGGCAACTTGTGAGGTAGCTTGGTTGAGAAAGCTAATTGCAGATTTGGGTCTATCAGTGGTGGATAGACAAGTTGTCATTTTTTGTGACAACATTAGCAGTATGCAATTGGTCAGAAACCCATTTTTCATGCTCGCACGAAGCATATAGAGGTCCACTACCATTTTGTCAGAGAGAAGGTCTTGGCAGGAGACGTTGACCTTGTTTATGTCAGCACACAAGATCATGTCATTGACATCTTCACCAAAGCATTGGGTACAGAGAAGCTCTGCACATTCAGGGTTTTGCTTGGTGTACATGAGATGGAGTTGAGCTCGAGGGGGAGTGTTGAGATATTGAGCTCATCTAGTGAGGCGGTGGACACTGATGACCCGCCTGGGGGATAGGCCCCACACTTACACCGCTGGCATGGTTGGTGAGATCATGGGTGATATGCAGCCAGTGGGATGACAGGCTATGTGATAGCCATTCTAGAGACTCGCATAGTTGTAGCGCCAGCTCATTTAGTTGGGTTCACACTATAGAGAACCCTAGTATGTATTTGGTTGAGTACCTTTTCATATGCTGTGTACTCTTATCTTTGTTTATGGTGTGTTGAGTGTTGTGTGAAGAAGAAGAAGATTTTCAGCCTCTCACCTTGTGTGTTCTCTTTTAGGGTTATGTGAGTGTGTGTGTGCTTGCAAGAGCTCAAGCTCTCTTCTCCCCTACATATTTTCATGGTAACAGAGCCTGGTTCATGCTAACGACTGAGCCAAGCAGGAGAAGAACAAGAAGTGGTACGAGGGTAAGAGCTTCATCTAGTCTTCCCTATTTGTGTTGGTGACTACACCCTTGTCGGGAGCTCTATGGGAGGCACCTGCAAACGATCTCTAATTGAGGAGCTTTCTTTGCGAGAGTAAAGCTATAGGGTAACTATTAGGTCCTATTGGACAAAATTGTTCGGGCCAAAAATGCGTTTTGGGTGCGTTACGACCTTCGTTTTTTAGAAAGCAAGCGATTTCAAGCACTACGAGTAAGTCATCACTTCTCTGCAGAACTCTGTTTTAAGAACTACAGGAAGACAGATTGGTTGTGCAGACATTGTGTGTGCTTCAAGGAGGTCAGCAGTTGCCATTGGGTATATGTATGCACATTGAGGTCACTGGTTGTGACATTTGAGTGTAGTACAATACCGCAGAAAATACAGCAGTTTGTGGGGTGCAGGACAAACTAGAGTGCTGTTTCTGGTAAATTTGTGTGTCTGGTAAGATGTCAAATGATGGCATAGACCAGATTGTTGCTAAGAAGCTTGATAAGAACAACTTCCATGCTTGGGGGTTTAAGCTGACAAATTTTTTGATGGAAAAGGGTTACTGGGACTATATAGGAGGTGAGCATGAAGAGGCACCGGAGATACCGGAGATCAATCCGACTGCTGCAGATGTGAAAGAGTTCAAGGATTTGAACCAAGGAGCCAGAAAAGTTATGTATTGGCTCTCTATCAGTATACAAGACACCATGATTGGGCACATACAGGATGCCAAGTCCCCCAAGGAGGCGTGGGACACCTTGGTAAAACTCTATGAAATGAATACCAAGGCACGAAAGATATAGTTGAAGAATGAACATACTGTGGAGAAAAAGAGTGTCTATGAATGACTATGCATTGAAGATCAAGGGTATTGTGGAATCCCTTGCATCTATTGGCGTTTCAGTAGATGATGATGATAAGGTGGAAGTCTGTCCACATGGTCTCGAGCCACAATACAAGGCGTTCAAGACGTCTATTCACACTCGGGAGGGAAAACATTTCCAATTTCATGGCTTTGGTGTGTCTATGTTGATTATAGAAGAGAAGAGCTTGGGTGAAGACCAACAACCTTCACAAAACAAAAACAATTCAGAGCAACAGGCCTTCTACACAAGTTCAGGAAGAGGATGAGCTAGAGGAGGCCATGGACGTGGCCAAGGAGGTGGCCGAATAGGTAATCAGAATTATGGCCAGGAGCAGCAACAACAACAGTCCGAGAATTCGTCACAACAACAACAACACGCAGGTGGAAGAAGGCAATTCAGAGGCAGGGGGAGTCAAAGAGGTCATGGAAATTGGCAAAGGCATTATGGTGATACACATGGATGCTTTTATTGTGGTAAGCCTGGACATGTGCAGACAGATTATGAGAAGTAGGCTGACATGGAAAATGAAAAATTGCAGCAAAACAACTATGCATCCTCGAGCAGAAACAATGAGGATAATAAAAGGTTGTTTGTTATGCAGCATGTCGTTAATGCCATGTCTGAAAATCTTGAAGCAGCACATAAATATGATGTATGGTACGTTGATTCAGGTGCTTCGAACCATATGACAAGTCATGGGGAGTGGTTCAAGGAGATGAAAAACATTGAAAGACTAGGTTTTGTGGAAACATGGGATGACACTGCTCATCCAATTGCCCATGTTGGAGATGTGCCATTATCTACGCAGGATGGCAAAGTGAAGTACCTTGCAGATGTACTTCATGTTCCGAACATAACAAAGAATCTGGTTTTAGTTGGCCAAATGATTGAGCAAGGTTTGCAGGTTCGGTTTAATCCTGATGGTTGTTATGTTGAAGACTTTAAAGACAAGTGCAGATTGGTTGCAAAAGACAACAGAGTGGGCAGAATGTTTACATTAAATGTAAACATGCCTAAAGTGAGTGCTGCGATGTTTGCAAATGGTTCAGGAATTGTTGCAGGCATAGACATTTGGCATAAAAGAATTGGACATGTGAATGTGCAAAGAATGAAATCTATGCAGACTAAAGAAATTATGATAGGGCTGCCAAAGTTTAAAGTTAAAGGTATGCAGAGAATATGTGAAGCATGCCAATTTGGAAAGCAAACAAAGCATGTATTTCCATGTAATAGAAATGTGAGCAGAAATGCACTAGATGATTGTGCATTCAGATGTATGGGGTCCTACAAAGATCATGTCTATGGGAGGCTACAGGTACTATGTGACATTTATTGATGAACCATACAAGGAAAGTGTGGGTATACTTCATGAAGGAGAAGGGTGAGGTGTTCACTCATTTTCAGAATTTTAGAGTTATGGTTGAAAAGCAAAGAGGGAAATATGTAAAGTGCCTAGGTCATATGGAGGGGGAGAGTACTTCTCCAATGAGTTCTCTGAATTTTTGAACAAGAATGGTATTCGGAGACAGTTTACATGCAGATACACTCCGCAACAAAATGGAGTTGTTGAGCGAAAAAAAAGGCACATTGCTGAGATTACACGAGCATTGATGGAAGAGAAGAATATGCCACATATAGCTATTGGACTGAGGTTGTTTCTACAGCAGTTTACATCATGAACAGGACTCCACCAACTGCAACCATACATGATGTAACTCTAGAGGAGAGGTTTACTGGCAAAAAACCTGATTTGTCTCATCTGAAAGTCTTTGGATGCATTGCATATGTGCATGTGCCAGGTGAGCTGAGAACTAAGCTAGATCCAAAAGCTCAAAAATGTGTGTTTATTGGATATTCCCTTGAGCAAAAGGGATACAGGTGTTATAACCCTGCTACATGTGAGTTGAGGGTAAGCAAGGATGTTGTTTTTTATGAGATGAATGCTGCTAAAAAAGAAGCTGTTGGGGGCTGATGTGAGTGGAAATGTGGTTGCACAAAACGCAAGTCAGTAATCACAGTCTTTGAGTGGAGACCAGGAGAGTCCTCATCTAGTGGTTCAAGTGATAGACCATGGAGTGGCAGGCTGCATCATAATACCAGTCCTGCAAATGTGATTAGTACATCACATAAAGGCAAAGAGAAAGTGGTTGAGCCCCTTAGTATGCCTGACTTTTCTGCAGGGCATTCTCATGTTGATGGAGAGTCTAGTGGCTTAGAGATGAGCCTTGATGAGGAGCTTGGGATACCAGCTATGAGAACACCTGGTGTAAAGAAGGCTATGGAAGCCATGAATGCAAAGCTGTGAAGATATGGGAGAGTGAAGAATCCTGTGCAAAGGTTTACCTATGATGGTTATGTGGCACATCACTATGCATACATGGCAAAAGTTGTGCAGGTTGTAGAGCCCACATGCATTGATGAGGCTGTTGAAAATGTGTGTTGGGAGAAAGCTATGGATGAGGAGATGGTGGATGCACTATATGGAAATGAGACTTGGGATTTAGTGCAATTGCTTGAAGGCAAGAAAGCCATTGGATGCAAGAGGGTGTATAAAGTAAAACATAACAGTGATGGAAGCATAAGCAGGTACAAGGCTAGATTGGTATCCAAAGGATATGCGCAGACATATGGCATTGATTATGAGGAAACTTTCAGCCCAGTTGCCAAGATGACAACAGTAAGAGTTGTGATAGCAGTGGCTGCGTCAAAGCAATGGTCTTTACATCAGATGGATGTAAAGAATGCATTCTTGCATCGGGATTTGCAGGAAGAGGTGTATATGTTGCAGCCACCTGATTATGAGGATGTGAGTCACCCCGAGCATGTTTGCAGGTTGAAGAAAGCCTTGTATGGCTTAAAACAAGCACCAAGAGCATGGTCTAACAAGATTTTTGAATATCTTGTCACTATTGGCTTTCATGTAGCCAATGCAGATTTCTCATTGTATGTGAGACACACTGATAGAGGGGTTATGCTTGTTGTCATCTATGTAGATGACCTGATCATTGCAGGGGACAATGATGCAGAGATCTTTGATGTAAAGATCTTGCTTAGACAGAAGTTTGAGATGAAGGATCTGGGGGAGCTCAGATATTTCTTGGGCATTGAGGTGATTAGGTCACCACATGGTATTGGATTACTGTAGAGACAGTATGGCTTAGACATGTCCAAGTATGGTATGACAGGCTGTAAGCCTATCTGAGTGCCATTGGATCAGAATGATTGAGTGCAAATTCAGGAGAGATTTTGGAGGATCCTACTATGTATAGGCGCATAGTAGATCTACATGATCACCAGGCTAGATTTGAGCTATGCTGTTGAGTTGGTGAGTCAGTTTATGTAGGTTCCTCCGAAGCCGCATTTGGATGCATTGAGATGCATACTAAGGTATGTGAGGTCTACTTTGCATTGTGGACTATTTTATGAAACTGGGAGACAGAGATATGTGTACATGGGTACACAAATACTGATTGGGCTGGTAGTATCTCAGATAGAAGATCTACTAGTGGCTTCATGTTTTCTTTGAGAGTGTTGTTGTGACTTGGAGCAGCAAGAAGCAGCCTAGAGTTGCTCTATCCAGTACCAAAGGCCGAGTACAAAGGTGCTGCCATGGCAACATGTGAGGTAGCTTGGTTGAGAAAGCTAATTACAGATTTGGGTCTATGGTGGATAGACAAGTTGTCATTTTTTGTGACAACATTAGCAGTATACAATTGGTCAGGAACCCATTTTTCATGCTCGCACGAAGCATATAGAGGTCCACTACCATTTTGTTAGAGAGAAGGTTTTGGCAGGAGACGTTGACCTTGTTTATGTCAGCACACAAGATCATGTCGTTGACATCTTCACCAAAGCATTGGGTACAGAGAAGCTCCGCACATTCAGGGCTTTGCTTGGTGTACATGAGATGGAGTTGAGCTCGAGTGGGAGTGTTGAGATATTGAGCTCATCTAGTGAGGCGGTGGACACTGATGACCTGCCTAGGGGATAGGCTCCACACTTACACCGCTGGCGTGGTTGGTGAGATCATGGGTGATATGCAACCAGTGGGATGAAAGGCTACGTGACAGCCATAGTTATAGTGGCAGCTCATTTAGTTGGGTTCACACTATAGAGAACCCTAGTATATATTTGGTTGAGTATCTTTTCATATGGTGTGTACTCTTATCTTTGTATATGGTGTGTTGAGTGTTGTGTGAAGAAGAAGAAGATTTTCAGCCTCTCACCTTGTGTGTTCTCTTTTAGGGTTATGTGAGTGTGTGTGTGCTTGCAAGAGCTCAAGCTCTCTTCTCCCCTACATCTTTTTACAAGCACCCATCATACCTATATTCATATGGGAATATGGCGTATAGGCTATATGGTTTGGATATTTCTTGGATTAGACTTTTCACACTACTAGGCTACATGTTACATTAGACTGTGTCAAGAATAGGGGGGAGAGGGTGAGCTAGCTACATGGCTTGGATTAGATTTGCTACACTGCCAAATAGGCTACATGTTACACTAGATGATGAGAAGAAGATGTCTTAGATTAGATTTACCACTAGTAAATAGGCTACATATTACATTGGATCGTTACAAGAATATGAGTGAGAGGGTGAGGTTACGCTCCTTGCAAGAAAACACACACATAAGAGTAGACAAGCACACAAAAGAGATGGATGGATAAATTTATATCTATTATCTTCTCTTGTCTACAACAACCATAACATGAAGATAAGAGTACATCTCCCACTAGAATATACAATAGATGATCCATCGTGCAAACCTAGCTCCATGAGTTGGCACTTAACTATGACATAACTCTAGTAAACCAAAATAACTGTCACATAGCCTATGGACCATTGGTGGCATATCACCCATAATCTCACCAACCATGCCAATGGCATAAGTGCAGATATGTCATCCTGACATGCCACCCATATCCACATTAGTTGAGCTTGATATCTCAACACTTCTGCTCCAGCAGCTCAACTCCATATTTGGCACTCCAAGTAAGCTTATTAACTTGTAGAGATTCTTTCTACCGTGAAAATTTTGGCTCACTTATCCTCTGTGCTAATATGCACCAAATCCACACCTCCTACTACAACAATCTCCCCCCTCAAAAAGTGAGAATACACCTCGTTCTTTTTCCTAGCATGATATAGTGGGTTACTAGCCAACTCTATGTTTCTCATGTATCATAAAAAATGATAATAGCCCTATCCATGGGCTCACTCATATCTCCTAGTAGCTTATGTTACCAAGCTACCTCACATGTTACCATAGAAATGCTCCTTTGTACTCAAAAAAACATTGGTTTCTTCCTTCTTCTCCAGTTAACAACAGCACTTAAAGCCACTACTAGTAGATCTCATGTCTGAGACACTACCAGAGCCCAATCTTTATCCATATATCTATATACATGTACTTGTAATCTAGCCTCATAGAAAAAGTCATAGCATTTAAATATGGAGTTTATGTATCTGAGTATCCTCCTAGCTACATCCAATTGTGTCTTCCTCAAGCACATAAACTAGCTCACCAACAATCAAACAACATAGCTAAAATCTGGTGCTAGTTATGTAAATCAAACAACATAGCTAAAATCTGGTGCTAGTTATGTAAATCAAATTTCCTAAACTTCATCTATACATAGTAGGGTCTTCCCAAAGCTCACACGTATATTTGCAGTTTTGTATTCTACTACAATGGCACTAAGATTGTCTTACAACCTATCATCCAATATCTAGACAACATGTCCAAAGTGTCTATACATAGTAGGTTCCTCCAAAAGATCACATGTATATCTCTAGCCAATTTTGTGTTGTCGTCATGACGTGGGCAGTATCGCTGGGCAAGTGCGAGACTTTTGGCTGTGAGAGTAGCTTCAAATCTCAGCAAGGAAACAAAACATATAACTCTTCAAGGGAGTTATGACATCTCAATTTTGGTCGACATGTACATGTGCCAATTCACTTCAAAGCAACCCCAAATTCAGCTTGATGAATGCATATATGTTACGAGTCAAGAGCATGACCCGCTTCAAGCATAGATGTCCTGACCCTTTATCCAAGTGCCTCATACATAACACATGTAGGCATAGCGCAATCTTCAAAAGATTCCCATATACATGTAACCATTCACATAACATACTTCACTTTTTGCCAGCTTCATCATATGAAGATGAGATTTTGATCTCTTGAAAACCTGCTTATTGAATCCAACAACAAGAATATAAACCAAACCTTCTTCGCCTGCAGCTACACTCCAAGCGGTCTTCGAGCACCGACCGGCTACTCTCCTCTTCAGACCCGTCTGCTGCAGCCTGCAGCAAGGTGTCTCTCTCTCTCATCAGCTGCGTGTCCTCGCTATATCACCAGCCTGGTTTTGCGCTTGTAGACGACCCCCACCTCTCTGCTCCACCTCACAAGGGAGGCCCCGGCTGTGTGTACCTGCAGATGCACCTGAAAGCCCAAACAAACAAGGTGGCCTCCAGCTTCCCCTCGCGTCTGTCCACTCCAGCTCTCTCTTTTCCAGAGGCGGCCACCACTTTACAAGGCCTTCGCCTGACCTCTGCGCTTACTGCCTCTCGAGCGCCTCTGCTACTACTGCTCACCAGCGCGGCCTGTGCAGCGCTCCCTTCACAGCCCTTGCTTCCTCTCTAGTTACCTGCAGCGCCTCCGTAAGGCTCACGATCACCCGGGTTCTACAGCTTCTCTTCAGCTAGCTCTACTTCTCCTACTAGGCAGCTCCACGCTACGATCCCTAGAGCCCTTGACGGCCACCGTTGAGGCAACCCTCCTGATCACCACTCACTGCAGCTTTTTGCGCCTAGCGATCTTTTTTTTCTCGTCAGCCTTCCTTCTCTTTTTCACTCGTTCACCCACCTTCCAGCGCCTTCGCCACCTTCTAGAAAACGTGCTGGCCGCCAATAAGGCCTCCACTTGGCTCTTTATAAGGTGGCCACATGTATTATATTTTTTTTTATTTTTATTTATTTTTTTTAAAGCTTCATAATGGCCACACCCCTCTACATTTTCTCCATTTCTTAAGGTTGATAAGCATCAACATTTTTTTGGGCTTATTTACACCAAGACTCACAAGGGGTAATTCCCACGCATTGACCAAAGATTCTTGACATCCTCTTTCACATGTCTCCGTCACCATGTAGTCATGACCATGGCCATATCCATGCCATTTTGAACCTCAATCAAATGCCACTATCATCTCAAGCATGATTTCTGAGCATTTTACCATCTCGTGGGGCCAAGAAAAGCTGTTAAATACTCAAGCAAAATCCAAACCTATGTACAAAGGCACAGGGACTTCTGCTAGCCCCCAAGGTTCACCATAAGCATAAAAACTCCACGATTCACACCACACTCATGTACTGAGGCTTCGAGACCTGGCTCAGCTTCAGCTCGTCTTATTGAACCTCATTTACAATATGAACATATGTACATGGGCATCATATAATGACAAGTCATGGCACTTAATCCCATGCATCTGAATTTGTATTTAATGGCCTCACATGCATGGTTTCACACCATAGACGTGCCATGGCATGACATCCACTCCCTCTAAACCTGCACATCCTCCGGTATGTGCCAAGTCATCATCAAGATCCACATATATCTGAATGTCATCTTCATACATTAATCAGCAAAAAGAACCTGTCATCTGGCCAACCTCCATGTTTGGAACACTTTAAAGTGTTTCAAACCAAGCTTTGGTCTCCATAAATATCAAACAAGTAAAAAAAACAAAGCCTTCTTGATTATCCACCATTGTTCTGTATTCAATCCCCAAATACATTTGTCATGGTTGCCAACAATCCATATACCACGATCAAATACCCATTTGCATTCCACATGAGCCTGTCGAGGATGCGGTCGCCATGCTAGCAAAGCGGCAGCGAAGGAGGGATAAAATGGTGATGAGCTCGGCAACTCCTATAGCTGTTACCCCTGAGAATCTACCAAAACCTGCTGCAATCCCAAAGGTAGAAGGGCCGATGGATGAGCTTATTAAGGGCATGCGAGAGCTAAAACTGAAGATGTCCAGGATTGAGGAAAAAGGGCTACCATTAGGGCAGGCTTCTATGCAAAGGCCTCAAAGCAAAGAAGGGTTTACATTCAGATGTATATGGTGTGATGACCTAGAACATGAGAAGAAAGACTGTGCCAGTTATAAGGAAGCTCTCAGAAACCAACTTGTATTTTTCAAAGATGGAAAAATCCACCTTACAGAGACTGGTCTTCTGTTAAACACAAACTTTGGAAAAGGAGGGATGAAAAAACTGGTTGAAGATATGGCTGCCAGCCATGCCATCTCTATGGTTGAGGTAGCAACCTATGGGTTAAAGGCCAGTCAATCAAAGCAGGAATCTGAGAAGGATGAAGACTATGAAAATGAAGATTTTTGGCCATCAACAATGGAGCTAATTGCGTCAAAGAAGGTGTCTAAGCAGGCTTTGCATGAGGCAGGAGACTGTATACGTCTTGAGACTGGCTGGGAAGAACCTGTGGATTCTCTATCTGTTCATGCCTACATTGCAAAATGCCAGAATAATGAGGCACAGGTAGAGGAAAAGCGTAAGAGGGAAAATGACGAAGGAGATGCCATGGATGATGGTTATGATGCTTCTATGAATGCTTTGCCATGTTTGTTTGATAGTATTCAAGGTGTTGATGATATGCATGTTGCTAATGATGTTATGGAGGATAGTGCATATGTGACCGGAAGTCATACGAATGTTGTTTCAGAGGATGTTTGCTTTGCAGATGGTGGTTTTTGTTTGGAGTTTCTCTTTCAAGACAAGGAGGTTTTGTTAGAGGAACAGTTTAGTGAAGTTAATGTTTATGTGGATGAGTCTATTGCTCAAGACAGTGAGGATCTTGGGATGGCTCAGCTGTTTGATGATGATGAGTTTCTATTTGCAAACATCGGTAACCAACAATCTATGAATGAGGCTTCTTGCACTCTTGATGATGCTAGAGATGTGTTTTGTTTACATGGCAAAGATGATGCTTTTGATGTTTATGCTATTGATGGACCGGGACATTTTGATGTAGCATCACACCTTGATTTTCTTGCACCAGTTTGCATAGATGCATGTGAAGCATGTAAAGGCTTTGACAGCATATTGGTGGTGAAGATAGATGAGGAGGTAATATGCAAAAGAGCACAATGTGTTGAATGGCTTGCTATGATGCCATTATGTGTATTTGAACCAAGGATCAAGGAGAATCTTTCCCAGCAGCTTGTAAGAAGAGCTCTGTTTTTTCCCTGTCTAAGGTTGTGCGCTCTATCCTTGACAGCTGGGCATAGCGCTTCTCAAACTCTCTTAGCAACTTTGTGGGGCAGAAATTCCAATTTTGGGTTTTGTAACCCACTCCAAGAAATTTCGTTTGGTCACCCGCTCGGAATCCTCCATGAAATAATCATCCTTCAAAGCAAGCTTGAACTCCTCCCAATTTCTGCCACCATGTGCTGCCTGTAATCCTCTTATGCGCTCTCTTATTTCGGGAACACATACCAGCTCAAAGCTTTGAACCATATCCTCCTCAGTCACCCTGTTTAGCTCCATTTTCTTTGTGTAATTGCGCAGGTACTTTGTGATATCTTTACCATCAAATTGATCCACCTTTCTCACAATTGACTGTAGTGCTTTAGTCGTGGAAATTTGCCCCCTCTCAGCCGCTTGCTACTGTTGCATATACATAGTAAACATCTGAAACATTTGCATAACCCCAGGGTCAAAACGAACCCCCTGTCCCTCAGGATTCTCAGCCATAGCTTGCACTGTGTATTTCACCACTAACTCTCACCCCAGCAGTTTCACGTCGGGTTCACCAAACCTCTCGTGACATGGGCGGTATCGCTGGGCAAGTGCGAGACTTCTGGCTGTGAGAGTAGCTTCAAATCTCAGCACGGGAACAAAACATATAACTCTTCAAGGGGGTTATGACATCTCAATTTTGGTCGACATGTACATGTGCCAATTCACTTCAAAGCAACCCCAAATTCAGCTTGATGAATGCATATATGTTACGAGTCAAGAGCATGACCCGCTTCAAGCATAGATCTCCTGACCCTTTATCCAAGTGCCTCATACATAACACATGTAGGCATAGCACAATCTTCAAAAGATTCCCATATACATGTAACCATTCACATAACATACTTCACTTTTTGCTAGCTTCATCATATGAAGATGAGATTTTGATCTCTTGAAAACCTGCTTATTGAATCCAACAACAAGAATATAAACCAAACCTTCTTCGCCTGCAGCTACACTCCAAGCGATCTTTGAGCACCGACCGGCTACTCTCCTCTTCAGACCCGTCTGCGCGACAGCCTTCAGCAAGGTGTCTCTCTCTCTCTCGTCGGCTGCGTGTCCTCGCTATATCACCAGCCTGGCTCTGCGCTTGTATATGACCCCCACCTCTCTACTCCTCGTCACAAGGGAGGCCCCGGCTGTGTGTACCTGCATCTGTGCCTGAAAGCCCAAACAAACAAGGTGGCCTCCAGCTTCCCCTCGCGTCTGTCTGCTCCAGCTCTCTCTTGTCTAGAGGCGACCACCACTTTACAAGGCCTTCACCTCACCTCTGCGCTTGCTGCCTCTCGAGCACCTCCGCTACTACTACTCACCAGCTCGGCCTGCGCAGCGCTCCCTTCACAGCCCTTGCTTCCTCTCTAGTTACCTGCAGCGCCTCCGTAAGGCTCACGATCAGCTTCTCTTTAGCCAGCTCTACCTGCTCCTACTAGGCAGCTCCACGCTACGATTCCCAGAGCCCTTGACGGCCACCATTGAGGCGACCCTCTTGATCGCTGCAGCTTTTTGCGCCTAGCGATCTTTTTTTTCTCGTCGGCCTTCCTTCTCTTTTTCACTCGCTCACCCACCTTCCAGCGCCTTCGCCACCTTCTAGACAATGTGCTGGCCGCCAATAAGGCCTCCACTTGGCTCTTTATAAGGTGGCCACATGTATTATTATTTTTTTATTTTTTATTTTTTTTAAAGCTTCATAATGGCCACACCCCTCTACATTTTCTCCATTTCTTAAGGTTGATAAGCATCAACATTTTTTTGGGCTTATTTACACCAAGACTCACAAGGGGTAATTCCCACGCATTGACCAAAGATTCTTGACATCCTCTTTCACATGTCTCCGTCACCATGTAGTCATGACCATGGCCATATCCGTGCCATTTTGAACCTCAATCAAATGCTACTATCATCTCAAGCATGATTTCTGAGCATTTTACCATCTCGTGGGGCCAAGAAAAGCTGTTAAATACTCAAGCAAGATCCAAACCTATGTACAAAGGCACAGGGACTTCTGCTAGCCCCCAAGGTTCACCATAAGCATAAAAACTCCACGATTCACACCACACTCATGTATTGAGGCTTCGAGACCTGGCTCAGCTTCAGCTCATCTTATTGAACCTCATTTACAATATGAACATATGTACATGGGCATCATATTATGACTCAAGTCATGGCACTTAATCCCATGCATCTGAATTTGTATTTAATGGCCTCACATGCGTGGTTTCACACCATAGACGTGCCATGGCACGACAATGTTCTACTCCAATGGCACTGAGATTGGCTTGTAACCTATCATTCCATATCTAGACAACATGTCCAAAGCTTACTTTCTATGTAACAGCCAAATGCCATCACGTGATCTAATCACCTCCATACTCACGGAGTATAGCAATTCACCCGAGTCCTTCATTTCACCTCATTTCACCTCATTTCACCTCATGAATGTCAACATCACCATCCCCTGAGACAATCAAGTCAACAACATATATGACTACTAAAACAATGCCCTTGTTACTAAATTTCACATAAAGCGATTTTTTTTATAGACATAAGAAATTCAATAGTGACAAGATACTCTCCTATGCTATTTGACCATGCTCTAGGTTCTTGTTTAAAGTCGTTAAAAATCTGGATATGCATGGTCCTCATATACAAAGACCATTTCTTATCTGCACAACAATGATTTCTCTCACTATTGCCATCCTAGGAACCAGACTGAAAGTTTTCTCATAACTAATTCCATTGGTATGTGCATATCCCTTCGATATCAATCTTGCCGTATACCTACTCACAGATCCATTTGAACTTTGCTTTACTTTATAGACCCACTTGCATCCCAAATGTCTTCTTCACTTGCATCCTCTTACCTTCTTCTTCTTAGGAAAAGAAGGCACTAATTCCCCCATCTCATTTACATCCAATTGTTTTCTTCTCCTTAAGGAAAGGCTACCAATTTTTCCTTGTACCTACTCACACACCCATTTGAATTCTGCTTTACTTTATAGAGTTTCATCCAATTGTCTTCTTCTCTTTAGTTAAAGGCACTAACTCCAACATCTCATTCGCATCCAATGCAACCATCTTTTCACATCAATAGAATCTTCCCAATTTTTATGTCCAAGTTCCTTCTCAAAACATATGGAATCTATTTTTATGGATTGCTTTGAATATATAAGCATAATGATGGGTTGTATACCTGTTATATCTCAACATGTCAACTGGATATCTAATCCTCATAGACATACGTACACCTAGATCATGGCCACGTGTTCTCAATGCTACTTTAGCTCTTTATACACTTGGTACAACAATAAGAGGGATCCCACAAGCCTCATCAAGGATCCATTTTGAGCCACTATCCCTATGAAAAAAAATGAACAACTTGCTCAAATATTAGGCATTATAAAAGGTTGATCCACCTCCTTTTTGCGGTTTCGTGAAACATGTGAATTTGTTGAATTTTTAGCACCTGTAGTACCACCAAGTAATGTGTCATATTTCTTGGCATTCTTCCTCAACCATTATGCCTAACGTCTAATAATAAACCCCCATTGCCAAAGGACTCTTGACATCCACTAAGCATATACTATTATTTCTCTCCATTCTCTCTGCAGCCATATGGTTGCCTACATTATTCTCTATGGAATCCTTCACTCATCTCATGAAACAAAACACCCCTACTCACTTATGTCTCACGAGTTATGGAGTTATAGCATCTATGATCTTTTTGTTCAAGTGACTTTTAATAAAGATATATTTTCTTTACCTTTAGATCTAGTTTGCTTCTCCCTTCATCTGGAACATGTACATAGGCAATGTAGCCAAACACTTTCAAGTGTGCCAAATATAGTTTTTTGCCAATAAATGTATGCTTATGCATCATGCCATGAACTCCCATAGTGGGGGTTTTATTCATAATTTTTTAGATAATGTTGTATCTTTCATTTTTAAAATCCTAAGTGTTCAAACCCTTAGTATTTTTAAAATGGTGTAAAGAGTCTTTGATAAGGGATTCTTCACATGTGCTCATCATTTTCAAGTGTTTTCATTGTACATATGATGTGGGCTTCATTAAGGGAGCCATCACCAACATTGGAAACAAAGTCATCTCAAGAAAGTCATCATCATCAAATTGCATCGATAAAAACTTAGGCATCTACAACATTATTAACAAAATCTTTTCACCAAAAAATTCTGACCTTTGTAAATGATGCCAGTATGAGCACACAAAGCCCCAAAACCATGACTCGGAAAAAGATGTAGCCCGTGAGTTAACCCACCAATTGAAAGTTTCTAAAGGCAATAAAGAGAATGAGTAGCATGGCCTCTCACCCTAGTGTGTCACCCATATCCAGACTAGTTGAGCTTGATATATCAACTGATTGTTATCTCATAATTATCCACACATGGAATAGTTGAGCTTGATATCTCAACTGATTGTTATCTCATAATTATCCACACATGGAATAGGTAGAATTTACTCTTAGTCACCTTGTCTTGACATTGCAGAGG
Organism: Cibotium barometz; assembly: GCF_041138505.1. NCBI lineage: Eukaryota > Viridiplantae > Streptophyta > Polypodiopsida > Cyatheales > Cibotiaceae > Cibotium > Cibotium barometz. The sequence continues at coordinate 8,555,188 of NC_141080.1, read as the reverse complement.
CCTAAATGGGGCCCAAAGATGAGCCCAGATGGCCGAGTCTACACCACCGAAGGTGCACCGACTATGATCGTGGATCTACATGATCATGTCATGGCCACCCCACATTGCAGGCCTATTTCAATACAAGTCCAACCCCTTCTTCTTCACATAATTTATGAGTAATCTTTGTGAGTTTACTCCCTAGCTTCCACAAGCATACTGCCTTTATATTAATAGTTCTAGATCACCATCTAGGATCCCTTTAGGGTGTGCACTTTCCCATCTATTGTATCACTTCAATAATCTACTATTCTTCTCCTCGAGGGGTTCACTATATGTAAACTCTCTATATCACATGCATTCAAGGCCTATTTTAAAAACCCCTTATGTGTAAATTTTTCATGAAAAAAACACACCCTTTTTCTTTTCAATTTGTAAATACCCCCTTTAAATGGTACCCTTCTGTATGTAAAAAATGTGTGAAAAAGGTATTATAAAAACCCCTTCTGTTGAACCCATGTGCTACGCTTACATATTTATGAGTGACGACCCCTTCCCCCCTCCCCGAGTTCTTCTCTATCTCTACTATTGTGCAATTTGAGTTTTAATGTTTTGTGTTGTAATAGATCCTACGTTTTATGAATTTTCTCTTGTATACACTGCACGTATCCTCTTTCGTGTATCAGATATCCTATTGGGTATAAAACTTCTTACTAATTGACGTCTAGTAGTAGTCCCTTCAAGAAATGAAATATTCCACAAGACCTCACCCAACCACCACCATTTGGTGCACTCTGGAAACTTAACGGTAGCAATTATACTCTCTAGAAGTTCAAGCTTAACATTATTCTTTGCTTCTCTAAGCTCTCAAACACCGTCACATTGGTGTTGATTTTCACCTACCACCAAACAGATGCAGAGAGTAACATGTACCACTTGTTGGCTGATCTTGTCCAAGCTTGGAGACGAAGGAATTCAAATGCTCTCTCTACCATTGTTACTACTGTGGAACATAGTGTGTCGACCATGGTTCAACATTTCTTCAGGTGGATGAAGTTGTTTCCATTGACTAGAATTGATTAGCATGAGAATGTGTAACTGATAATGTTGTTTTGTGGACTAGCATGAGGATGTGTAAGTGATAATGTTGTTTCATTCACTGCATGAGGATGTAACTGATAATGTTGTCTCATTGACTAGCATGTGGATGTGTAAGTGAGTGTTATTTCTCTTGACTATCATGAGGCAGTTCAGGTGGGTGAAGATGCTTCCACTGACTGCTACATGAGGATGCATAAGTGATAATGTTGTTTCACTTGACTAGCTTGAGAAAGTAGGTTGAGGTGGTTGAAGTTGTAGCTCTTTCCGAGGGGGCACCCGAAATGTGTTGGTTGCAATACATGAGAGGATAGTACACAAGGAGATGCCCATAAACTTTAGACTAGGGGGAAGGATTTGTTGCATATCATTACATATCAAAGCATTAGAGATCATTGAGCCTTTGATTATGATAATGTCGCATGTGGTGTAGTACTTGGATGATGTTGTTAGTGAAAACATGGAAATTAATTTGTGGCAATGTCGCATCATTCACTCATTGCGCATACATTGACAACTGTTACATGGAAATTGATTTGTGGGGATGTCACAGTCACTCATTTCTCATAGGTTGACAAAATGGAAATTGATTTGTAGGGATGTCACATTCCCTCATTACTCATAGGTTGACAACATGGAAATTGATTTGTGGGGATGCCAGATTTAGGCATTGCTCAAAGGTGGTTCATAGGTGGTATGAACATAGGTGATCTCTATTCCATAACTTCATTTTGTAGGATAAAATTACAATGGGTAAAGTGTCTTGAAGATGGGGTTGCCCTGTTTGTAGTGATGTAAGGATGTCTCTTCTAGAGGAGATGCCACACATGACATTGGCTCCATTTTCCAAGTAGGCATTTCATAGCTATGGTTGTAGTGATGTAAGGATGTCTCTTCTAGAGGAGATTCCACACATGATAGTGGCAAGGTACAATTGTTAGATCCATTTTTCCAAGTAGGCATTTCATAGCTACTTGAAAAATTTGGGGGGGGGGGTGCATTTTGTATATATTTGATGTTCTGAGCTTATGTGTACATGAGTTTTGGTTTGGGATTTTGTGATGTTTTGAGCTTATGTGTTTATGAGTTTTGGTGATGCTTGGATGTGTCAGACATCCGTCAAATTATACATATGTACAAGGGATAGAAAGCAAGGAGGACTTCTTTGGCTCTTCATAAATATGATCAACAGGGCTTAGCATGGTGTCTTCATAAATATGGTCTAAAGGGCTTAGAATGGTGTCTATATGAAGAAACAAAGGCATGTGTATGTGTATGTGTATGTGTGGCCATTGTTTTTATGCATAAGTGAAAACATGGCTAATTTACATCTAGCATAGGAACATCCTCTTCAGAGGGTATAAATGCAAGAAATAAGGCTATTAAGATCTGAGTACAGATGTGCTTTTGACAAGTGGCTTATGGAAAGGTAACCAGCTTTGTGAGCCTCCTGGGACCCAGCACGGTGATAAACACGTGAAGGTGGTGATGATAATATCTTCGAAAAGGCGGCCATCTCAAGCATATTGCAGAGGGAGGAGACCTTGTGAGACAGCACACTACCATCATACCTACCAGCATAGAAGCGGTAACATGATAGTGCACGTGTAAAGGCTACAGAGTGAAGGCTGTGACTTGTACGAAGGTTGTGTACACATGCAATCGACACAAGAAGAAGGCATCCAAGCCATGGCAGGCTAGATCAAGCTAGACGCACAAATCAAGGAGCTGCCTACTGCAGGCTAGAGGAGGCTAGAGGCACAATTGAGTATGGGGTGCTTGCATAGAGTGGTTGCACTATGTAACAAGGGAAGTACACAGAGATTACGGTGGACATAGTAGATTCACGGTAGATTTCGGGGTGCCTGTGTACGTGGTACCCCGCAGGCCCCAGCATGAGCGGTCACCTAGCCGGTGACCGTTGCGGTCTAGACAGTGGTGCAGACAGTGGTGCAAAAGAGTTATGAACATACGTCCATATGTTGGTGCATTTGCTGGGGCCACGGAAGGAGAAGCTCCTATCCACTACACCGCGCGCACACTTGTGATATACACACATGTTCATAACACCTTATCAACATATGTCTACAAATGGGCCCGTCACCGACCATTGATTGGATGACCGGGCCCACCGGGTGCCACGTACACAAGCACCCCAAAATCTACCTAGAGCCGACATAGTATGGAAACAACGATGCAATAGTGTTGCTAGTGTAACAAGGGAAGTACACAGAGATTAAGGTGACATAGAACAAGTGGGAAACTGTTGCTGGTGTTTGAGAAAAGAAGGTGATCACGTAGGAGAACTCATAATAGGAGAGGGAGGAGTTCATTCTATATGTAAGAAGGGCCTGCTTTTTTGTACAAGATAAGGCAGTGCAAAAACGAAGCGTAGAGGAGGGGTGATCAAGATGTGACGGGCATGGGCACTCAGTCCACTAGCCTTTGTCGTGTTCGGTTTGGCATTTTGGGTTAGTAACTGTGGAGCTGACGCAGTAAAGCACATGCATTGTGCTCGGGACCACAGTTGTTTGTGAGCCTTGCTGAAAGCAGACAGTTGGACGCTCTACTACATACTGGCAGCTGTACTAGAAGCTGTGGAGCTGAAGCACATGCATTCTGCTTGGGACCACAGTTGTTTGTGAGCCAACAGAAAGATGCACGCTCTACTACATGCTGTACTAGAAGCTGATGGGGTAGCAACTTGAGCTGAGCCATGTGAAGGCCACAAAGGTTGTGGTAAGGTGCAACTAGGTATACATAAAGACCTTAAAAATCATGCTTATTATTGTTCACCTTATAGTTAAGGGGATGTTCACAAAAAAGGCTTAAGCATGTGTTTATCTTCTTTTGTCTTGCATAGCCTAGCACATAGGTAGTCTTGGGTGTTTGCACATAGCTTCATTATAGCTTGTTTACATATAATAAATAAAAAATATATGTATAGATATATTTTTATTCATCAGAGTTTGTTTACATATAGTAAATAAAATTATATATCTAGATATACTTTTATTCGTTAGAGCTTGTTTACATATAATAAATCTTCTATGAGGCTAATATATAGTTACAGGTGTACGGATACACTGATACAAATGGGGCTAGTAGCATCTTGGATAGACGATTTACTAGCAAAAATTATACATATATATATATATGTAGACTTTTATTCATCCTCTGAAGAGCTTGTTTACATATTTATTTATAAAATTATAAAATTATATATTCCATTATATATTATATATTTATTCATATAAATACACATATTTTTATGTATATTTACTTTTTTAAAAGAAATATTTATATCATTTGGAGATATATAATTATAGATGTAGAGAAAAATGTGTACATACATACATACGTATATAATTACATACATACACAAATACATACATATGTAGATATAGAAGTATATACATACATACATACATGTACATATGGCTACCATATTCAATTTGGACTCCCATGTTGGCTATAGAGAAGTGTAGAATCTTTTTGCCTAGTCATGTGTCACGACACTCTACTGCCATGAACAATTGGGTGAAATGCTATGCCTTTCCATTAATCTCTTTGATTGCTAAAAGAGCTCTAATTCCACTTCAACATGTTTAACTATATCCTTTTGCATTCCATTCTTCTCATTTGCCTCCCTTTGTCTACATACATTTGGCTAGGACATGACTACCCTTATCGCAATAGAAAAGCGGTTTACCATATTCATTTCTCTTACCTTTGTTTACATTTTCTTCCCTTTGTCTACATTTGGATAGTATGTGACTGAGCTTATCTCACAACAAAAAGGCGGTTTACCATATTCCTTTCTCTTACCTTTTGTTTATGCTTGTTGAGAAGGTGGAATCACCGTCATCTCTAGCCTTTTCATGTATATCATGCTCAAAGAGCATTGTAATGCTCCAATTTTGGAGCTCCAATCAAAATAAAGTTTCAAAAACTTCATGTATTTAGAGTTTAGAATGGATATGTGGATCTAGGATCTTGTGTGGATATTTTCTGAAACAATAAGAGTTTTCACTTTGTGCCCGGAGGATGATTTTTGTTCTTTTGTGAACTATTCTTAAGTAGTTGAAAGTCAAAATTAGAAGAAAGTCTACATGCTAGACTTGTAGATGCTTTAGAGTCAAAATTAGAAGAAAGTCTATATGCTAGACTTGTTTAGAGTCAAAATTAGAAGATAGTCTATATCAGAGACCTGAAGATACTTTAGAGTAGAAATTTTTTGCAAAGCATACCCTAACCTAGTTTGTTTGTTTATATGCCCAAATATTCGCTCTCCAAGATGATACACATATAATTTATAGCTCATCATTTGCATGGTTTTTGTGTTGTAGTTTTGCAGGTGAGGTTTGGGGTGGAAGACAAAGGTTTTGGCACCAACATCTCTTAAGAAAAATGTGCAAAATTCAGAGGACTACAGAAGTTGTCTTAATGGAGATTTTTCAATTCCTACAGCTTGGGAGACATGGGCTCCTAAAAAGGGCCATTTTCCCAGTGTTAAGAAAAAAATGATACATGCAAATTTTAATCCTTCATAGTTTGGGAGATATAATCTCTTGAATAGGGCCATTTTCCCAGTTTTTAAAAAAAAGAATACATGTCTATTTGACATTACCCTCTCCTTTAGCCTCTTTGGAGTGAATGCTTGGCTATTATTGGTTGTACGCATGCTTTTCAAGAAAGATGATCAAAGAAGGCCGTTTTTAGCATATTTTTAGTTCACTCAAGCTAATTTTTGGGATTTCTAAATTACTGATTAGACTATGACTAGTACAATTTTCAGATATTTTCATGTAATTTCATCAAACTTGTATGGAGGGGAGATTTATTTAAATACAAGGGAGAAAGCTCAAGGGTGGTAGAGAGGTTTGAGCACCTCCACCATGGAGTAAATGTACTTTTCTATTGATAGAACATTCATAGAGTGATTGTTTATAGTATGGTGTAAATCTATTTTTTGAGTTATTTTCTATACAAATCTCTATTTTTTATAATCTTTTTAATGAATTCAAGTTGTTTGATGATGATGATGAGAGTGAGGAGGCCTTGTTGTCTGAAAACTCCATATATATTATAGTTTTATAACTTTTGTAATTTTTATGTGTTTGGGGTTCGGGTGAACAGGCACCTCACAATCATAGCACTAAACTCCTCAAAATTCAAAGAGGGACTCCTCCCATACAACCTCACACATTGTACAACTATTGACTGTACAGCCCCTCGCTGTCGTACAACCGCTACTCGTATAGTCTAGCACCATCGTATAGCTAACATACCATACTATTATTGCTCATACAGTTATTGCCACCGTACAACTGCAAACCGTATTGTGCTACTCATATTGTTGTTGCCTGTACATGTCTATGAGCTACTACAAATATTTTGTGTTACTGTTGTTACTCCTATGTAATAGTTGTGCACAACATGTAACAAAAACAATGTCGCACAAAGTCACGTATGTGAGTTATTCGTACATTTCAACCAATAACACCATATTAGTGAATTTGGGAATTTCCCAATTCCCATTTTTGAATACTTAAAAAAGGGGACATGGATAACATATTTGTAAGTTTCTCAAAACCCTATCATATGACCTATCGTTGGAAAGCGCTTGAAAAATGGAATCTAAAGAGCTATAAAGCGCTCATTTTGGATTAGTGGTGTTCAAGTTATGGTTAATCCAAACTTTTGACGACGTGTCCCAAACTTGTGGGAAATTCCCATATTCCCCAATATGGTGTTCAATCACTTTTACCTTGGTTGGGTCTACTGTCAAACCATCTCTCGACACCAAGTTTCCTAACAAGGATTAACTTATAACTACAAATGCACTTGGCTAGATTCAAGATAAGCCTTGTCTTTCGATATTTCTTTGGAAACAATATTAATTGATGCAAGTGTTTGGAAAAGCATTGGACTCAAAAATTTCCCTCTAAGAAGAGCTATGTCATCACTTTTCTAGAAAGAAGGGAACTGTGGTGAACCTTATGTATCTTATGTCAAAACTCCCACATGTGATATAAAGCCCTTGAAAAGTAAATTCTAAACCTTACGGAGTTTGGGAAAACCCCATTACTTTGGGAATTTTCTTTTTAATCTTCTTTTTGGTGTATCTTAAGCATACCAGTTCCTAAGTTCTCGGAGAATGTGGATTTAGAACCTACTCTTCAAGAGCTTTTGAATGATATGTCACATGAGGGGGTTTTCATAAAATCTTCAATGGGTTCACCGTGCTCCCCCTTTTTTGATCTTGAAAAATGGAAATTGGGATTTTCCCAAACTCCCTAATATGGTCTTTGTGTGGGTTTTAATGTAAAAATACATAAAGCTCACCACGGCCCCCTCTTTTTAGAAAAGTATGACACAGCTCTTCTTACAGGTCCCTTTTTTTACACTAAATTTTCCTAATGTGATATCCTTCTTCCAAACATGTTGAAATCATCAACATACTCTCATGAATGTTGTTAAAATATGCATCAAATATTTTTTTAACCATTATTTTGGAATATTATTGGTGTATTTTTTTAACCAAATATCATCACATTGGATGCAAATCCCCATTTAGACACAAATACAATCTTTTCTTGGCCTTTTGAACCTAATTATATCCATTAAATCCATCCAAGAAAGAGTACATCTTTTTCTCTACCACTACATGCAACAATGAATCCGTGAAAGGCAACAAAAATGGATATCAGCTATTGTAGATGTATTTGGTTTTCTATACTCTATACACTCTAAAATTCATATTCTTCTTTGGGACAATGACAATGGGTGATAGAGATTTTTTCTTGTTTATTATGTAAATAAGCAGCTTATCTATCTCCTCCTTCACCTACTTGGAATAATTTGGGTTCATTTGGTGTCTAATTTTCTTAATAGAAATTACACCCTCGTTTAAGTTGATCTTGTGCTAATAAAAGTTGGGCAATGCCTTTGTTACCACTGGGCACCTAATAATTCCTCTATTTTTAATAGAATGATTACTATAGGGAATACACATCCTTCCATCTCTATTTCTTTGCCTCTAACTATCTTTACCTATGCTCCACCATTTTGACTTGAAATGGTACAGGCATTCTCATTATGCCCATTCTTTTGGACAAATGTTTTGATAGTTTGTTGACCCCTGATCTTCCATCCACAATGACGCGTCCCCACATCTCGATCGTCACTTCTAGCACCTCTCTTGATAGTATGTTGACCTGCGATCTTCCATCCACAATCAAATAAGGTATGCCATGTCACCTCATCTTCACTCTCACCACTCCTAGCACGTTTGTATCAAAATATGTAATCTTCTATACACTGATATTATCAGTAGTAATTTGGGTAGCAGCTTTCTAAAGCAAATTTTGCATGTAATTTGGTACTAGTAGAGATAGGAAATGATCAAAGTGATATTGAGATTCATTTTACTAAGGTCTTCCCAATGCTCATATCATAGTGCATTTCCCTTTCTTTGTGTGACCTGTTGTCTTGCTCTTGGGGCAGGCCTTGGCAGGACTTGCTTGCCTCTATCTTTTCCACTTGACCTTTATTTTGTTGAGAAGTGCCTCTCACTTTCATCTTTGGGTTCCACTGTTGATCTTGGGGAATTATGGTCTTCTTATCCATCCTCTTTAGGGTTGCTTTTGGCTCCTTCTGGTACTATTGCACCCATTCCTTACCTTTTTCTCACCACAATTTTGCGGGTTTTTTCTAACATCTATTTCTTCTTATCAAGCCAACCCTATCCAAATTTCTCCCAATTTTCTCTAATGATTGTGTGGGTTATCTTGCATTGTTATGATCACTCCTCCTTATGCCTCTTTGACAAGCTTGGTGACCTCTCGGTGACCTATTATTGGACCCTTTGTTGTCCCATCCATTTTTTTAGCTTCATCTTTTCTAGTTTTGGTTTCTCTCTTGAACTTTACAACCCATTCCCTTGTGAACCAGTTCTAGCATAACCTATGGGGGCTTCTCTTGGAATAATCTCCAATGTGATGTATCCACTCTTACCATGTTTACAATTTGGTCCTCATGGGTCCGCATCACATTATTATCTTGTATTTTTAACTACTAATGTTGATGCATTCTCTAGACTAGGCACTATGTCCTGTGTGTAAATTTCTCCTAGTCCAATCCTTCCACCTGTGTTGATGCTACTTGATCTACATGTCATAACTAATTTTATCTTTACTACCTTTCTGTTGCTAACCCCTTGGGTTCTTGGTGTTGTAGTAACACTTGTTAAATTGTGCAATTGGTCTTGTTACATAGGGTGACACACTTATGGGTAGGAGGGATTTTACATTCCTCTTTTGTATAACCTTGGTTCTTACACTTCGTGCACCCAACATGGAGACTCAATCCAAACCCATTGCTACCTATGTGTCCTCTTGTTATCTTGGCAAGGGAAGCTTTCGATTCTTCTTGTAGAACATGCATTGTCTACTTCTTGCATTTCTTTTTTCGTGGCTTCTTCTCTTTTTTAGCCTCCCAATTCTGAACTAGTATCCTCGTCAAAAAGTTCTCTAGAATATGACTCTCAAGAAAGTCCTTCCTTTCCTCTAAACTCCTTCACCAAGACTATGTGTGCTCTATCTATAGGCTGCTGCCACTTGCTCAAATGTTGAGTATTTAGATTTGCTATGCTACCATAGGTTAGAGTGTTAAATTCAATCTTCTAACAAATTATTGGCTCAAGGTGTTGTTCGAGGTACATTAGGTGGATCCAACCTTAGAGTAATGCCTTGAATTCCACTACATAATCTTCTATTGGTTAATCTCTTCTAGGTGGACCTTAGCAGCTTGTCCATCACTTGGAGTTGTTATCTTGTCTTTCTAGAATCTCTTCAAGAGTTCATCCTTTAATACTTTCAAAGTCTAGAAGTGGTCTAATTATTGGGCATACCTAGCATTGTTGCAAAGAAAATCTTTTCAGCTAAAGGGGCTCTCGTTGTTGATGCCAAAAAATGTGGTCTCAAATGAAAACATCTGCGCATTCGGATCTTCATCACTCTTTCCTCTAAGCTTGAGGTAATTTAAAGCTAAATTATTATTTTTCTTCTTGTTCTAGATTGGCTTCTGCTTCCTCATGCATTTTGTCTTGTTGTATAGCTCCTCTCTTCACTAGGACCTTACTCCTCTTAAGACTCTTAATCCTCCTATTATGGGCCTTGATCTTCTTGATCTTGAAGCTGAGCTTGTACTTCAACTTATCCTTCTTCTAATTCCCGCAAAAGCAATTGTTCTCCTAGCACATGATTTGGGTAAGGATGGTACATCCTAACACCATCTTCAGCTGGTCTTGGCTATCCCTATGTTGGTAGCGTAGTGACCTTGTGAACGGCCAACATTTTCCATGTGCACCTTGCTAAATGATGAAATTCATGATAACCTAATAATGGATGTGATGTGATGTGATGTGAATGGATGTGATGTGATGTGGATGGATGTGAATGGATGTGATGTGATGTGGATGGATGTGAATGGACGTGATGTGATGTGAATGGATGTGATGTGATGTGGATGGATGTGAATGGACGTGATGTGATGTGAATGGATCTGAATGGATTTGAATAGATGTGATGTGAGGTTAATGGATGTGAATGGATGTGAATGGATGTGAATAGATGTAATGTGTTCTGAATGGATGTGAATGGATGTGAATAAACACCATATTCGTGAGTTTGGGAATCTCCCAAGTCCCATTTTTGTAATACTAAAAAGGTGGGACCCGATTAACATGTCTATAAGTTACTCAAAACCCTATCATGTGACCTATCATTGGAAAGCGCTTGAAAAGAGGGATCTATTAAGCTTTAAAGCGCACAATTTGGAGTAATGGTGTTCAAGTTATGGCAAATCCAAAGTTTTGACCACGTGTCCTAAACTTATGGGAAATTCCCATATTCCCCAATATGGTGTTAATAGATGTAATGTGTTCTGAATGGATGTGCTATGATGTGAGTGGATGTAAATGGATGAGAATGGATGTAGGAAAATGGGAATGGATATGAATGGATGTGGAATGTGCGATGTGAATTAATGTAGAAGAATGCACGGAATAATGAGAAATGACGTGGAATGATGTGGACAGATGGGAGTTGTTGGAAATTGTAATTGTATATGAAACTATTTTTAAAAGACTGTTTTATGTCAAGAATACTGGGAAGCAGTTTGACTATCTTGTAGATTAAGGTCGTTGAGGACCTAAGTGATAAGGCTGCAACCACTGCTGACGGAGAGTCAATGAAGGACGTCTTGTGTGGCAAGGTTGGCGGAGGTCTTGACTAGCCTCGATTCGATTAAAATGGTGAGCTTCTGGTATGGTGGATGAGGGACCAAGGAAGCGGCCTATGAGTGAAGCGCTAGGTGACCCCTGCGACGAAGGAGCCTAGAGGGTACTAACCATACGGTGCTCGGGCTCTTGCGTTGGGGAAGAAAAATGAGTTGGAGTTGTTTTCTGATCACGGGCATGGATCTGGTTGATTGACCTTACGAACGAGTTCATGATCCTTTTATATGAATCTTGTTGATTGATCTAGCTGATCTTCAATGGAGACCCATCTAGATTTTTATATGATTATATTCCCGGGTACTATGAGAACTAGGAACTATTGAAAAGGCCCCTGAGTGAGCACATGGTGAGCGTTCTGGTTGCCAATGATGCCATAGGTACACCGATGAAGGAATGATTGAAAATTAGAATTCAAGCTAGATATTTTGGAGGATTATGATCAGTGATACTATGGTTTCATTAAAAGATTGTTTTAAAGACAGCTGAATCTGTGAAAAAGGCAATTTCATATTGGGTGTGTAAGTGGTGTGACTATCTTGAATTTCGCCTTGAAACACCGGTTAGGGGGCCTGGGAACTCTTTTCCCTGTACCCAAGAGGGCAAAACATAACCAAATTTCTAAATGGATCCTATCAATACACAGTGGCTGGGCGGTTGGCTAACCCATGGGATTGGATGGGGTTAGGCTAGACTGATGGATCCCTGAAATAAGACTCAATTCTTTTAAGTTATGATAGTTGAAGTAATTCATAGATAATCCTTGTTCTATGGAAAAGAATCAACGGCTGTGCCTCTTAATAACGTGGAAAAAAGTGTTGGTCTATGATCCAAGTGCAAGTTCCTCCCTTGACCCGGCCATGTGACATGCGCGTTCAGTTGGAATGAAAAAGGGTAATTTAAGGCTCTTGACTACGTTAGAATAATTTTTTTCTGGAGCAATCTCGCATGCCCTACAGGCAAGGGAAGTTTTTTCGGGTTCGGTGTTTTTGAAGAACCGAGAGATTAGTCTCTTGTCCAGATATTCGCGGGGCGAGGCCCTTAGTGGGAGACTCTATCCTGCGCAAGAAGTACTACTTCCGTTGCTAGCACCCCTAAATTCGTTGTGCAGAGGGGGCAGGGATCTTTCAGCTCGTATCAGAGAAAATTTGCTAAAGTTGATCAACCAAAAAGCAAGAAATGTCAAAAATTTATGAGTAACTAGTAAAAGATTGTAATTGTGTGATGAAATTCATACAAATTGTTGATATTCAGAATGAAGATTCATAAATTGGGAATTGGGTCTTTAGATGGAACTACCGCAATTGTGTGGAATCCCTGACTTGCTTGAGGCCTAAATATGATGGTATTTACCTTATAGTTTCAAGGACCGTGATTACCCGTATATACTGTGGGTATAACTGCAACTCTTCACTGGCAATATATACGAGTAAATCTAAGACCTTGAAGTTATAAGCAAATATGCTATCGAGATGATGAATTCGAATGCTTGTTGATATGATTTTAGAATTCTGGTTGAGAATTGATGAATTGATTTGGATTCTGATTGAAAGATGATGATTTCTAGTTGGAAGAAGATAAGTTGAATAAAGCCACAATGAGGTTGAATGGAGAGAATCCCAGTGATGATGCTAGTAACTGAAAGACGATTAAGACTTTCAGCATATCATTATGAGATTAGTAGATCGTGCTGACAGATTGTTGTTGTTTGACTTTTGACCCAGTGGACCGAATTAGGGAATGTCAAATTGAGAAGCTACATAACTGAAATTCCCGTGGGGGAATGTTTATATGGAATTTTCGGTCTAATGGACCATTATTGTGTTAAAAATATGAATGAATTATTCTCCGATATAACGAGTTTTGTATGTTCTTCTTGTAGAAGGGATATTTATCTCGGGATTATGTGGGGCTGACCAAACTATAAGGAACCCCAGAATCAGTTGGATTTAAAGTCGGATTTGAATTATAAATAAAGTGGTCTTTTCATTGGAGCATCTTGGTTAATTTGGAAAAAGGGACTTAACACGAATTTTTGTATTGATAGGATCATGGATCGAGGTCGTCGTGGTAGGAATGTTAACCCCCAACTCGAAGAGGAAGAGCTCAATCCAGATATTCGTAAAGCTCTTCAAAGAGCTCAGCGCTGGACCTTTCAAGGAGGGTGAAGGGGAAAACTTGGGTGAAGCTGTGGAGAAGTGGATCAAAGCAATGGAAGAATACTTTGATGTCATCGGATACAACGAGAAGAGTAAAATAGCTCTTGCAAGGCTGAAGACAGTAGAAACAGCCAGAGTGGCATGGAGAAACCATTGCAACCCAGACATGGAATGATCTCAAGATTTACCTAAGGAAGAGATTATGTCCTCCTGGCTTTTTGGAAACCAAGATGAATGAATTCTTAGAGTTAACCTAGGGGAGCAAAACTATTGAAGAATATCATTAAGCGTTCGCTCTCCTCCTCAAGTATCGCCACCGTAGATGAAGAACAACTTATGGCTAGGTTCATTCGGGGAATGAATGAATCCTTGAATACCATGGTGAGGAATGCCAAGCTAGTTTCTATGGCTGAAGCCGTACGGATGGCGAAGGACTTCGCCAAGGCCTTTGTTGTCAAGGTCCCGCCAAAGCCAGCACCATCATCTTTCAAAAGATTTCTAGCTCTGGAAGGTGATTCCAACTTTCCACCACCTAAGAGATAGCAAGGTCAACTGAGGATATGGGAAGTTCCAGAATGGAAGAAAGGTCTTTTTCCTGGAACACAATCCCCTCGAATTCAACTTCAGAAGTTCCACCCTTGAACAAAGAAGTTAAATGCTATAACTGTCAAGGATACAGACATCGCAATATGGATTGCCCACCTCCTTTTGGATCAAGGTTTTCGGGGCAGGGAAGTCAAGGACCAAGATTCCAGACTCCAGCTCCTTCCTTCCAGAGTAATCAGGTTCCTTTCCGTCAAAATCCGGGAAACCCCAAAGGTAGACCCTCTAACCAACCTTCAGTTTCAATCCAAAGTAATGCAAGACCTCAGTCTAAGAATTGGGAAAATCAAAGAGATAAGTTTCCAAACCAGCTGTCCACCTCCAAGGCAGTAACGCTAGAAGTGATAGAAGAAGAAAGTGATGAAATAGATTATTCTCTAGTTGTTCGAGATGAGGATATCTTGCATTTTTTAAGTGGGGTAGGATGTAAGATTCCTCCCTCCTTCTTTTAATATATAAAGGTGTAAGAACATCCCCTTCTGTCTCTTGTAATCATCCCCGCTCTCAAAAATGGCAAAAGATCTTGTTTTACCCTATTTTGGCCTAGAGAGAGAAAATGTATAGAGGGAGATAATTCAAAATTGAGATATCTTTGGATACAAAAATTCTCCTAATGTCTAAAATGGATTCCCCTGAAACAGAAATTCATCGTCCTTAACCTAAGGGTCTACATTTTCAAAAAAAATTGGATTATGATCCAATTAAGGTTCCAATGGGCCAATAGGATTAATCCAAGTGTTGGGATAAAATACCCCAAAATGAGTAAATGCTCGCATAAGTTGAAGAGTTGATTGAGTACAAGGTTTATTAGTTAAAAACTAAGGTATATTAGTTTAAAAAAAATGAGATATTTAGAAGAAATGATGCATTTTTGACACCTTGGTAAGGAGAGGAAGACTCTTGAGGTAGGTGCCTTTTTTTCATGATTTTTTGGATTTTTTAATTCAAAAAAATGTGATATTTTTATCTCTCCTCTCTCCTGAAGCAAACTGGATCAAAAAGGGAGCCAAATTGATCCAAATCTTGTCCAAATTGGCTTAAATTGAAGCTGGAAGGTTCTAGAACCTAGTTGGACTTGGTTAGTGGCTTCCCTCACCTATAAATAGATCCTCATTCCTTTGTATTTTCATCTTTGAGCTATACCATGCTAGTATTATCCTCAAAATTAGTATATTTCTATTATCCCTTTATTTTGCCTCTTCTCTTGGGAGCTTTGGAGCTTCTCTCTCCTCCAACCTCTCTTGGAGATTGCTCTCTCTCTCTTGGTGGCCAAGGACTTGCTTGGGGGCTTCACTTCTAGCCAAAGAATCAAGCCAAATACAAAGGTACTCCTATTTTAATGGTTTTTTTCAATTGTCTCTGCTTTTGTTCTTCTCAACCCCTCTCAAGCTTGAGAAGCTTTCAAAGTAATGGTTCTTTCTTCAAATCAAGATTTCCAAAGATTCATAATGTCCAATTAGAATTATATTAATCTTAATGCTTAATTATAATATTTTCACTAGACTTTACAATTGGCTGGGATCAATTTTTTTTTCTGTTGCTCACCAGTTTTTTTTTGAAAAGATTAATCATCTTTATGGCTAGATCCTTAGTAAAAGGATGATTTTCAATCATAATCTCTTTATTTCAATCCAAACTCTAAGCTTGATGAGCTAGAGAATGAGATTAAAAATTTTCATGATTTTTAATTCAGTAAAAATGACGGTTAATTCTTTTTAGCTTGATTATGAGTAAGAAAAATCACATTAACTCATTCTCAATTGAAAGAGGATTATACTAACAATTTTAGAAATGAGGAATGGTTATTTTAGTTTAAGAGAAATAATCATAATTATGCTTATAATTATAGCTATAATTATGCTAAGTATGCATAATTTAATTTTAAGTTCAAAAGAGGAGTCTCTATCATATTTTCATTACAAGTTTTCAATTGAGTTACATATTTTCATTACAAGTTTTCTATCATATTTTCATTACAAGTTTTCAATTGAATTAAAAAATTGAATATTATAAGTAATTGCAGCGAAGCTATGGTAAAATTTTCCAGAAAAAAGATAAATCTTAAATTTATGCATATTTTGATTAAAGCAAAAAGGGGAATTCCTATCATATTCTAGGATTAGATATTTTATTCAAAAAGAATGATTTTTATCATATTTTCGGCATAATCCAAAATATGAGTATTTATCAAAAGTAGAATTCTGAGTATTATCATATTTTTAAGAAAAATGGATAGAATTGATTTTATAAATTCCTTGAATCTTTTATTCAAAAAGAAGAATATTGAATATATCTTATTTTGAGAAATTTAAGAAAGAATGTAAAAATATCCATCGAGAAAACTTGGATAATTCTTAATCATAGAAAAGAGAATCTGGAATCATGGGAGGATCAAGGATCCAATAAGTAAATGAAAATTTAGATTTAGTCTTCATTAATGACGCTTAAGGAATGAAAATACAATACGTAAATGCTGTTTTTGAGTTTCTACTATAAAATTCTGATAAGGTTCATTTTTCCTTTTTAAACCTTCAACAACACTCTGATACTTAGATTTAATGGGATCGAGAAAAAGTTACCTTTAACTAAGTCAAGCAATTGGTAGAAACTTAGAAAAGTTCTATCAGTATATCGAAAGTAGAGTAACCATACACTAAATGGATGTGATGTAGATTTTGAATAGGTGTAAATGGATGTGGATGTAGATTTGAATAGATGTAAATGGATGTGATGTGATGTGGATTTGGATAGATGTAAATGGATGTGATAAGATGAGATGTGGATGGATGTGAATGGATGTGATGTCATGTAAATGGAGGTGATAAGATGTGATGTAGATGGATGTGAATGGATGTGATGAGATGTGGATGGGTGTGAATGGATATGATGTGATGCGGATGGATGTGAATGGATGTGACTAGATGTGGATGGATGTGAATGGATGTGATGTGATGATGGATGTGAATGGATGTGATGTGATGTAAATGGGGGTGATAAGATGTGATGTGAATGGATGCGAATGGATGTGATGAGATGTGATGTAATGCGGATGGATGTGATGAGATGTGGATGGATTGTGAATGGATGTGATGAGATGTGGATGGATGTGATGTGATGTGGATGGATGTGAATGGATGGATGTGAATAGATGTGATGTGATGTGGATGGATGTGAATGGACGTGATGTGATGTGAATGGATCTGAGTGGATGTGAATAGATGTGATGTGAGGTGAATGGATGTGAATGGATGTGATGTGAGGTGAATGGATGTAATGTGAGATGAATGGACCTGAATGGATGTAATGTGAGATGAATGGATCTGAATGGATGTGCTATGATGTGAGTGGATGAGAATGGATGTGCTATGATGTGAGTGGATGAGAATGGATTTACGATGATGGGAATGGATATGAATGGATGTGGAATGTGCAATGTGAATTAATGTAGAAGAATGTGGAATAATGAGAAATGACGTGGAATGATGTGGACAGATAGGAGTTGATGGAAACTATAATTGTATATGAAACCTGTTTTTAAAAACTTTTTTATGTCAAGAATTTTGGGAAGCATTTTGACTATCTCGTAGATTAAGGTCATGAGGACCTAAGTGATAAGGTTGCAACCGGCTGACGGAGAGTCAATGAAGGACGTCTCGCATGGCAAGGTCGGCCGAGGTCTTGACTAGCCTCGGTTCGATTAAATGGTGAGCTTCTGGTACGGTGGATGAGGGACCAAGGAAGCGGCCTATGAGTGAAGCTCTAGGTGACCTGCGAAGGAGCCTAGAGGGTGCTAACCATACGGTGCTCAGGCTCTGGGTCGCCAAAGATACCCACGCGTGCGTCGGGGAAGAAAAATGAGTTGGAGTTGTTTTCTAATCACGGGCATGGATTTGGTTGATTGACCTTGCTAGTCTTCAACGAATGAGTTCATGACCCTTTTATATGGATCTTGTTGATTGATCTAGCTGATCTTAAACGGAGAGCCCTTGTGGCTTTTTATATGATTATATTCCTGGGTACTATGAGCTAGGAACTATTGAAAAGGCCCCTCAGTGAGCAGGTCGTGAGCGTTCTAGTTGCCAATGATACCATAGGTACACCGATGAAGGAATGATTGGAAATTGGAATTCAAGATAGATATTTTGGAGGATTATGATCAGTGATACTATGGTTTCATTTAAAGATTTTATTAAAGACAACCGAATCTATGGAAAAGGCAAATTTCATATTGGGTGTGTAAGTGGTATCACTATCTTGAATTTTGCTTGAAGCGTCGGCTAGGGGGCCTGGGAACTCTTTTCCCTCGTACCCGGGGCAAAACATAACCAAATTTCTAAATGAATCATATCAATATAGTGGTTGGGTGGTTGGCTAACCCATGGGATTGGATGGGGTTAGGCTGGACTGATGGATCCCTAAAATAAGAGTCAATTCTGTAAAGTTACGATAGTTGAAGTAATCCTTACTCTATGGAAAAGAATCAACAACTATGCTTTTTAATAGGGAAAAAATGTTGGTCTCTATGATCCAAGTGCAAGTTCCTCCCTTGACCCGGCCATGTGACCTACGGGTTCGGTTGGAATGAAAAAGGGTAATTTAAGGCTCTTGACTACGTTAGGATAATTTTTTTCTGGAGGAATCGCCTATGCCCTCTGGGCAAGGGAAGTTTTTTAGGGTTCGGTTTTGGAAGAACTGAGAGATTAGTCTCTTGTCCAGATATTTGTGGGTGAGGCCTCGAGTGGGAGACTCTGTCCTGTGCAAGAAGTGCTACTTACGCTGTTAGCACCCCTGAATCCATTGTGCAGAGGGGGCATGGATCTTTCATAAGGCATTAATCCTTGCCTTATGACATTGGGCACAAATAGATATCTTGGCTAGTCAGCTAATGCTAGCTAGCTAGCCAAGCTAGGTGGTTTAAGAACATGGGGGGCGTGACCACGTAGTAAAACTTTTGGTGATCGTGCTAGGGAAATAGCAAGTGGGAAGAGCAGAGAGATTAGCGCAGTAAGGGAAGGTAGCACTTCAAGTTGTTACAAAATAATTTCTTGAGATTTGAAAGGAAAACTCATCCAAAAGAAGGTATTTAGAAGTGTTATATGTTCCTCTAGTGAAAAACATGTTTGAAGTGCAATGGTCTACATGCTTAGAGCTATAACAATGTTGCATGACATATAAGGGAGTAGTTCTCATGGAGGCTGCATAGAAAATGGTGAACCTTCAGTGTTGAGAAATGTGGTGCCATTGAGCATAGGATTTGGTAAGGAGTGAGTTGAGAAATGTGGTGCCATTGAGCATAGGATTTGGTAGGGAGTGAGTTGAGTAAGCCAAAGAAGACATTGTTGAGGAATAAGCCACATTAGAAAAGCTGAGTTATCCCACATGAGCTAGCAAAGCCAACCTTGTACTCACCCATATAAAAGGGGTCATTTCAAGAAATATAAGTACACAATCATCTTAACCTTCTCTATGAGTGCAAGTTAATCTATCTTAAGCTTCTCTATGAGTGCAAGTTAATCTATCTTCTATATAAGTGCAAGTTAATCTATCTTCTATATAAGTGCAATTCTTAGTTAGTGTCCATATAGTTATCACCCACCACCATTGATTATATTAATTGTATTTATGCATTTAGGTTTAGCAAGAATCCATAGCCATTAATAAGGGTATCATGAATTTCATCATGGTATAAGAGCCTCCCCTCTCTCATTTAGCACTCGCATTAGTATTTCATTAATCTTCCCTTAGCTCATTATAAGGAAAATTTTAGGGGTGAAATTTATCCCATAGCTCATTTTCAAGGGTTTTTCAAAAGTCCTAAGCTATTTTAGACCCAGAAACTGGTGACTTTTTTAATATATTAGCCCAAGGTAGTGTTTTTGCATAAATTTTAGAGAAAAAATTCCCAAATTTACACTAAAAGTGACAATATATCCTAAAAATTTTCAAACATTTGCCAAAGTTTCCTACAGACTACCTTTTATCAAAGAAAGATTCGCCAACCCGTATATCCTAAAAATTTTCAAACATTTGCCAAAGTGATAATATATCCTAAAAAATTTCAAACATTTGCCAAAGTGACAATATATCCTAAAAATTTTCAAACATTTGCCAAAGTTTCCTACAGACTACCTTTTATCAAAGAAAGATTCACCAACCCATCTCTGCTTTGACCATAGTATATGCTCCTTTTTTTTTTACCCTGGCTCATTAGCTCTTGATCACTTTATTAAGTGAGTTAACCCAAATCTTATCTCTTCACCTCCTTGTGGTTCAAAATTTGTAAGCTTGCCATTGCTAATTTTTTCCACCACTTTCAAAGACCTTGTAACCACATCTCTCCCACACCTAGGCGACCTACTTCACCAGAGGATTTTGCCAAATTTGCACCACCTTACAAAATTTTATCGACTAATCTTTTTCTTTGTGAACTGGGTATACTTAAAATTATGGCAAGGCCTCTTAGGTGTGTGTTCCACATGCTATAAGGTGTCTACAAACCAAATCTTGTGGTAAATGGTTGAGTGTGCTAGTTGTAGTCTACAAAAATCCAGTCACCTATTGTAGGGTAGATCTAGAAAGATAGAGGTTTTTTGGGCTAGAGATCATAACCTGTGCCACTTCCTCTCATTAAGGGCAAGAGGGTTATGCTGCAAAAATCCCCATCAAAATTTCGTCTATGCTCAATTTAATCCTCCAAGAATCAACCTTGCTAATCGTTTTGTAATTAAGGTATAATCTAGGTAATTATCTTGATCAATTAACTACTATGAGCAAAAATTGATGTAACTCCTAAGCTAGGATTGTATTTGGCATTTTCAAGCTCACATTCATTAAAATCATATTATTACGTGTGTTTGCATATGAAAGTTCACTGCATTGCCAGTTTCTAAGCAATTAGACACTACCGAGAGTTAAACCCTGGTACTACCACAAATGTTGAGAAGTTCTCTGGGGAGGGGACACACACATCAGCACCTCACAAAGCATAATGTGATTGCACAAAACACTCTCCTAAGCATGCCAAAAGCACACATGCATGAGGTGACCACATGAACTCACACATGAAAGCATATGCAATGAAGCACAAATGGCACTTAAGGAAGAAGAATTAAGGCATCAAGCACAATCAAAATAAAAAACAACAATTATAAGAAGAGGTAACAAAGACAAAGTCTACACCGAATGCACAATGAAGAAGACAATGCATTTACGTATTGTGTTTTCATTCCTTAAGCTTCATTAATGAAGACTAAATCTAAATTTTTGTTTACTTATTGGATCCTTGATCCTCCCATGATTCTAGATTCCCTTTTCTGTGATTAAGAATTATCCAAGTTTTCTCAATGGAGATTTTTAGATAAATACTCATATTTTCAATTATGCCAAAAATTCTTCTTTTAACATTTAATTGTTTGGATCTCGAATATCATGGGAATTCCTCTTTTTACATCTAAATTCTTATGCATAAAAATAAATTTATCAAAAATTCTTCTTTTCTCTTAATTAAATATTTATGCATAAATACTAAAAAAGAAATATGATAAAAATCATTCTTTTTGCATAAAATATCATATCCCAGAATATGATAGGAATTCCTCTTTTTGCTTTAATCAAAATATGCATAAATTTAAGATTTATCTTTTTTCTGTAAAATTTTACCATAGCTTCGCTGCAATTACTGATAATATTCAATTTTCTAATTGAATTGAAAACTTTTAATGAAAATATGATAAAAAACTCCTCTTTTAGACTTAAAATTAAATTATGCATACTTAGCATAATTATAGCCATAATTATAAGCATAATTATGATTATTTCTCTTCCTTAAACTAAAATACCGATTCCTCATTTCTAAAATTATTAGTGTAATCCTCTTTCAATTTAGAATGAGTTAGTGTGATTTTTCCTACTCATAAGCAAGCTAAAAAGAATTAACCATCATTTTTACTAAATTAAAAATCATGAAAATTTCTAATCTCATTCTCTAGCTCATCAAGCCTAGAGTTTAGCTTGAAATAAAGAGATTATCATTGAAAATCATACTTTTACTAAGGATCTAGCCATAAAGACGATTAATATTTTCAAGAGAGATTTTCTTAAAGAAAACATTATAACTAAGCATAAAGATTAACATAATTTTAATTAAACATTATGAATCTTTGAAAAGCTTGATTTGAAGAAAGAACCATTACTTTGAAAGCTTCTCAAGAGGGGTTGAGAAGAAAAAAATCATTGAGATAATTGAAAAAAAAACCATTGATTCTTTGGCTAGAAGTGAAGCCCTCAAGTAAGTCCTTGACCACCAAGAGAGAGAGAGAGAAATCTCCAAGAGAGGTTGGAGGAGAGAGAAGCTCCAAAGCTCCCATGAGAAGAGGCAAAATAAAGGGATAATAGAAATATACTAATTTTGAGGATAATACTGGCATGTTATAGCTCAAAGATGAAAATACAAAGGAATGAGGGTCTATTTATAGGTGAGGGAGGCCACTAACCAAGTCCAACTGGGTTCTAGAGCCTTCCAGCTTCAGTTTAACCCACCAATTTGGATAAGATTTGGATCAGCTTGGCTCCCTTTTTGATCCAGTTTGCTTCAGGAGAGAGGAGAGATAAAAATATCGCATTTTTTTGAAATAAAAAACCCAAAAAAATCATGAAGAAAAAGGCACCTACCTCAAGAGTCTTCCTCTTCTTACCAAGGTGTAAAAAATGCATCATTTCTCTTAAATATCTCATTTTTTTAAAACTAATATACCTTAGTTTTTAACTAATAAACCTTGTACTCAGACAACTCTTCATCTTATGTGAGCATTTACTCATTTTTGGGAATTTTATTTTATTCTTTGCATTTATCTCATCCCAACACTTGGATTAATCCTATTGGCCCATTGGAACCTTAATTGGACCATAATCCTTCTAAAAATGTAGACCCTTAGGCTAAGGACCCTTATACACATTTTCAATTAATTCCTAATGCACATTGGAAAGTTCATTTTGAACTTCTATTTCAGGAGGGGAATCCATTTTAGACATTAGGAGAATTTTTGTATCCAAAGATATCTCAATTTTGAATTACCTCCCTCTAGACATTTTCTCTCTCTAGGCCAAAATAGGGTAAAACAAGATCTTTTTTCATTTCGGAGAGGGGGGATGATTACAAGAGACAGAAGGGGATGTTCTTACACCTTTACATCTCAAAAGAAGGAGGGAGGAGTCTTACACCATACCACTGATGGGAAAAGCATCATGGTAAGGAAGGCATACGCATGAAAGATTACTACACCATGATATACATGATAGTACAATAATCTCAAAGTTTTCTGAAACTACACTATAAAGGACACAAAAATGCTTATAGGAATTACATACATTATTCAAAGAATAATCTCACATCATTATTCCTCACATACATTAATCAAAAAATAACCTCACATCACAATATTGCTCATCATGCATTACAACAACATTCTCAAGATAACTTCTACACATCTCTATGTTACCCTGCTCTTTCTTCCACTCTTATACTCTAGATTTGTGTGCTACTTTTTATCACAAGATAATTATAAGTCACACTCATTAATATTATTGAGTTAGCAGACTGTTTTAGTGGAGTGGTGAACTTCTAGGGTCACCCCAATAGGAATTTTCTCTAGTCTAGGGAGAACAATCTCTCAATGCTCACTTTGAATGCTCCAACTCTTCCTAAAAAGTTTAAGAACATGACAATATGGTCTTAACTTCAAGATACCTTATCCTTATTATAAACAAATGATAGTATATGCAATTTCTTGAAAATAACACTTTTTTAAAATAAAATTAATCTCAGCATTTTGGGGAATGCTAGTTAAGACCACCAAGTTTATTTTGGGGAGAATGCTAACCAAGACCACCACCAAGTTCATTGTTAATATCCTACCACCAGGTTTATTTTTTGGAGAATGCTAGTCAAGACCACCAGATTCATTATCAATATCCTACCACCAGGAATGTTAGTCAAGAGACAACCAGGTTCATCATCAATATCCTACCACTAGGATGGGTGGTTGATGCTCGAGGGGTACACTACTAAGAAACCCTATATATCACGTGCGTTCAAGGGGTATTTTAAGAACCCCTTACTTGTGAGTTTTTCATGGATAAAACGACTCCTTTTGTATATAGACTTACGGTAATTTTTTCAAAATTGATTTAAAAAACCCCTTCTATAAATGTATTTCTATAGATTTTTCTTAAAATTTTGAATTAAAAACCCCTTCATTTGAAGTCATGTGCTATAGTTACATATATTTTTAGGTGAATCTCCCGAGGGTTGATGCTAGTCATTTGGTACCCTTTTTGTCACCCAAATGGTTACTACTAGGTGTTCATGATAGCCACCACAGTGGAAGAGTGAAAACTAGGCCAATGATAATTAGCCCAGTGGAAACGCGATAGCCCAAATGGAAGTGTGATAACTAGCGTAGTTACCCAACTAGCGCGTAATAGCTAAAACCCACAAAAACATTTATGACTAGCCCAATGGAAGAGTGATAGGGATCCTAGTGGAAGAGTGATAGGGATCCTAGTGGAAGAGCCGAGTGAAAGAGTGATAAGTAGCCTAGTTTCAAATCTAGCAATGTAGTTCACTAAAAAACCAACAAATGAACTAGATGGTTGATCCTCTTGGTGGTCAATCAGTACGCTAGTCTTTTGGAAGTTTTTCAACCAATAGATTGGTTATCGCTATATTTTTAAGAAAAGAATCTTGATGGTGGACATAGCATTCCATCAATTAAACCCTCATTAAATCACTTAGCTTGCTAATTCTATTAGCCAACTAGCTAGTTACTAACTCACTTACCTATGGCTTTCTCTTGGCCAACCAGCTAGCTATCACAATTAGACTAACACACTAAAAGGGGGTGGAAAGGGTGGATAGAACATGGTAGAAATATAGGGTCCACCATTTTAACCATATGAAAGGGTAGTAAAGGGTTCAAATGGGTGCCGTTTTGGACATACGCGACCAAATGGGTATTTAAGGTAATTGGGACTAAAAGGACTAACAAGGGGGTTGAAAGGGCATAAATAGAAAAACATTAGGGTGCTTCCTTTTTCCCTCCAAAAAGGCAGAAAGATGCTTTATGTTGCAAGTTGAACATATCTGAACAATCCTGGATAAGGTGAAGCATAGTGTAGGCGCAATGCTAGGCCTTTGAGAGCAAGTGCCAAATGCCTACATGTGTATGTCAATGCATGTAGGTAGAAATAATGGTCCTCATATGGCCACCCAATAGGGACATTAATGTGTGGGCACCAAGATTGTCAAATCCCCATAGGATCACCTCGTAGAACGCTCTCGATACAAGACTCGAAACCTGTAAAACAAACCAAGTAAACATGAAGGGGGTGCAGGCCTGACTCACCTCCCAACCTTGACAGTCGTGGGCAAGCCCACATGTCTTGGCTATCCCCACCTCGTAGAACGCTCCTGATACAAGACTCCAAGCAAACATGAAGGGGGTGCAGGCCTGACTCACCTCCCAACCTTGACAGTCGTGGGGGGCAAGCCCACATGTCTTGGCTATCCCCACCAATAACTAGTTGGACGTGCCGACCAATCTCCACCTCGTGATGTCCCATACCGCCACGAAGCTACCCTTGCGGGCCTCAAGACTGCTGCCGGCCTTGGCTGCATAAAGCAAGTGCACGTCGCACTAGATCCAGGCTCCTGACCATAGAGCTCTCACAAAGACACGTGAGACTCTATGAACTATTGACTAACCTTGGCCACCCTTTTATAGGCTCTTGGCCAGTCAAGTGTCCATACTTGGGTATCCGCCCGTTAGTCTACCAGCTTGTCAATCAGCTTGCCTAGCTCCAAGCTTCCCCAAGCCTCGAAAGCTAGTCTTGTGTATGCGTAGCACACAGTAGATACACATTGTGCACATGACAAACTCCCCTTCCTCTAAGAGCTCACTCCTGAGCTCACTAAAAACCCAGGGTAATCCATTGTCTGAAGGGGGCAGTCAATGTCTCCCATATGTAGCATCCTCCTCAACACGATCCTTCCACTTGATCTTGTATTTCATGAAGAGAAGTGTATTACGCAATCCTCTTTCACGAAATCCAAGAATCTTTTCCGGTTCGTGTGGAACAAATGTCATGTCCTTGACATCTATGATTTCTTGAGGAGTAACTAACTAGTCTGTTCCAAGGGGTACTTCCTTAAGTCTATTGACATGAAATACGGGATGAACTTTCACATGAGAAGGTAAATCCAGTTCATATGCGACTGAACCAGTCCTTCGTGTACATATGAAATGGTCCACAGTATCTAGGGAGTATCTAGGGGATAATTTCGGAGATCGACTTGTCCGTAAAGTCTCGAAATCTTTCAGAACTCGCAAATACACCATCGTTTCTTAGAATAAAAGGACTAAAACCTATACTCGTATGCTTAGTACTATTATATGCAAATTCTAACATAGGAAGATAATCCTCCCATGAAGTCTTTCTTTTAGAGACACATATGCTCGAAGCATATCCTCCAAAATCTGGTTTACTCTTTCAGTCTGGCCATCAAATTGATGATCTGGAGGAACTCAAATTCAAAGTTGTTTCTAACTTCTCAAAAACAAGTCTCCAAAAGTCACTTGTAAACTTAGAGTCCCTATCACTGACCATGTCCTAACTACGACTTGTACAGTTACTCGATAAATTGCCTTGCTAATTGCGTAGCTATAATGGTCTTTCGGGTTGGCAAAAAGCTAGCCATTTTTGTCACGCGATCCACCACAACCCAAATAGAATCGTGGCCTGGATGTGTTCTTGGCAATCTAGTAATAAAATCCATGGAAATTCTTTCCCATTTATTACCTGGGATTTTCAAAGGATGCAACAGTCCAGCTTGTCTAAAGCGTTCAGCTTTATTTGATTGACAAACTTGACACTTGAGGACATAATCTTCTACATATTCTTTCATCTTTGGCTAATAAAAAGTGTGTTTTACTAAAGCTAATGTCTTGTGTATCCCAGGGTGTCCAATAGCAGCAGAAGGGGTGTCGTGACACTCCTTAAGAATCTTGGACCTAATGTCTGGGATCTGTGGTACATAAATTTTGTCATTATGGAATAGTAAACCATTCCAAATCATCCACTCACCTCTTGCAGCAGCCTGAATGGTGGGTTGCGTAGTCATTGAGTCTTGGTCAATCAATGAGCTCCCGTCCTGGATCTTCTACCAAAATGGACCAAAATAACTATCAGTCCTACAAAGCTCTCTCAATGACCGAAATAAGTCAGTAGAAATCTCGGTGAATGACAAGTATTCACCTCTCTAATCTGACTAAGCGCATCTAACAACACTATTCATGGACCCCTTTCGATATAACGAATCTCAAAATAAAAATCTTGCATTAACTCAGTCCATCGAGCTTTCCTTCCTCTCAAATCATCTACATCACACACATACTTGATTGACTGATGATCATTCAATACCACAAACTTGGAGCCATATAAATAATGTCTCCAAACCTTGAGAGCGTGAATGACAGCATAAAGCTCCTTCTCAAGGGTAGGCCAACAAGATTGAGTGTTGTCTAGCTTTTTACTCTCGAAAGCAACAGGTTTACCATCTTGAAATAGAGCAGCCCCGATTGCATAGTCACTAGCATTAGTTTCAAGAACATAAGGCCGACTAGGATCAGGTAATGCTAAGATAAGTGCTTCCTTAACTTTATCTTTCAAAAGTCTGAAGGCCATATCCATATCGTTATTCCAAGTGATAGGCTGATTCAACTTACGTCCACAACCTTTCAACAAGTCGGTCATCCGTAGTGTGAGGTAAGAGTACTCTCACACAGATTTTTGAAGAAAAACAACAAAACCGAGAAAAGAAGGAAGTTGTTTCACTATCTGTGGTATAGGCCAGGCCAGAACCTTCTAAACTCGGTCATAGGTACCATCTCTAGTGATCTTGTGTCCCAAGTAAATGATTTCTATCATAAAAAACTCACATTTACTTCATTTAGCATATAGTCGATTCTGTCTTAAAATAGTTAAGACAATCGTGAGGTGTCTAACGTGATCCTCAAGAGTACGACTATATATTAAAATATGATCGAGGAACACAACCATAAATTTTTCCAAATGTTCATGAAAAATATCGTTCATCATTTGTTGGAAAGTGGCTGGAGCATTGGTTAACCCAAAAGGTAATACAAGAAACTCGTAAATGGCCATACCTAGTCCGAAAAGCAGTTCTTTTGACATGCCTTTCATGAATACGCTTCCGGCTAACCGGTCAATCAGGTCATCTGATCTAGGGAGAGGATAACGGTTCTTAATTGTCAGCTTGTTCAATCTCTTGTAATCTATACACATTCTCCAGGTGGTGTCCTTATTTCTCCTGTAACACAGGTGCACCCCAAGGTGATTTACTTAGACGGATCTGGCACATCCTCATCAAATAATCTTCGAGTTGTTTGGCCAACTCATCTTCCTCAACTTGGCTCATCCTGTAAGGTGGAATAATAACAGGTTGAGCACTAGGGACTAGGTCAATACGATGATCTACTGTCCTTTCAGGTGGTAACCCTGATGGCAGTTCCTTAGGAAATACATCTAGAAACAAATCAAGTATCTTCTTTAATTCGTTGCTTTCAAACACATATATTCATTAACATCCATAGTAGGTATGAGAAATGAAGAAAGTGGAATCAAGACATAATGGAAAGCATTATACAAAGAAGAATCCATTATGTTTCCAAAAATAATTATATTTACAAGAGGTCCCTGAGAGGGATGTATACAATCACCTAAGATACAATACTGGGTGTCCCTATGTTCAAAAGAAAAAGTATCACTAGACCAATCTATCTGGACCTGAAGAGTCTTAAACCACTTAATCCCTAATAATAAGTCTACATGCTCTAGATGCATAATATAGCACTCCAGAGCATTTTCGTAGTCCTGAATCTGGATCGATAGCATCTCCACCTTTCGATCCTATACTTACCCGCCGCAGGTAGGCGTACCTCATAGTTATGATTGCTAGGTGTGGTGTCAAGGCCCAATTTCTGCACAAGTTTGTAATTAACAAAGTTGTGTGAGCTGCCAGGGTGCAAAAGAATATGTATTCTATGGCCATTCACTTCTCCATAAACTCAGAGAAGATCATGCAAGCCAAAAACTTTAGAGTTGAACATACAATCAGAACATGAACTAGGGCGAGAGTACAGTGACTAAAGTACCTGTTAAAGTCAGCTGGTTAGTTGCCTTTCACTTGGGTCTTGCATTGGTCTTTGCACTCTTCTTCTTCGGGCACTCGTTACGCATATGTCCTTTTTCTTTCACGGTGCAGATGAAACAACGTCCCTCCTTCTTGAGCTTCAAAGCCTTGAGGAGTGGTGTCAAAGTAGAATTCTTCGAAGGTTGGTCTGAAGACTTTCCTTCTGTCGTGCTCGCCATTGGTGTGGAGAACTTCCTTTTGTGCTTGTTCCCCTACTCAGTCATGGTTTTAGGCTTGGAAGAGACCATTGTATTGTCATAAATACGAGCGAAATGAATGGCCTCGTCCAAAGTTTTGCATTTGTTGGTTTTATCCTGTAAACGGTACGAGTCGGGTAAACCGGCTATCAAGGTTGGGTCAAAACGTACGTACGGATCCAATCTGTACCGTACATCCGTACCGTACGGGGATCCGTACGTACGGATTGATTCGTACGCCTTTTTTTTTTGGCTTTGCTTTGCTTTGCTTTGCTTGCCTGCGATAAACGTTCGCCTGCGATAAACGTTTTTTTTTGGGGTTTCGCCTGCGACACGATAGCGTCTGGACTCCGTACGGCGCACACCTTCCGGTAAGGGCCTCTACAGTCGCACTCTCTCTCTCTCTCTCTTCGCTATTGTTGCCGTCGCTACTGTCGCCGCCGCCTTCCTTTCGCCTCGCCTCTTTCCCGTCTCCCCACCACCTTCCTTTCGCTTCGCCTCTTTCCCGGCGCCTTGCTCATCTTCTGTGTTCGCCTGGTCTCGCACCCTTTTCCCCACCCACCCTTGCTCATCTTCTGTGTTCGCCTGGTCTCGCGCTCTTTTCCCCACCCACCCTTGCTCAAGCCCCCAAGGCAGCAACATAACTCTCTCTCTCTCTCTCTCTCTCTCTCTCTCTCTCTCTCTCTCTCTCTCTCTCTCTCTCACATAGCCTTAGCCCACCCTCTGTGGACCGTGCATAGAGCTCTCAGCCTCTCTCTCCTTCAAGTCTCTCTCTCTCTCTCTCTCTCTCTCTCTCTCTCTCTCTCTCTCTCAGCTGAGCTGCCCACTAAATATTATGCATTGCATGATTGCTGAATCCTGATTGAAATTGTATGGCATTGTGCATTGAATTTGTCAGAGCAATCATGCATTGACTTGTGATTCTAATTTCTCACTTTTGAATTAGTAGGTTTTTGACCTTGTTGTGTCTCTATTTCGAAAGTTTTATATGTCAATGTGGACATGGACTGAAATTTTATGTAGGTGGCTGAAATTTCTGAGATTTTATGTATTTTTACCAATGGTACGTATTTTTACGTACCTTAAAATTTTTTTCCGTACCAAACAACGTACAGTACGTACGGATCCATACAGTACATAACGTTTGGAACCACCTTGCCGGCTATGAAGAAACCCAAAAGAGTAGTAGAATCCTTTTTCGTAGCTTTTATCTGCAAGTCCCTAAATTTCTTGCGAGGTCAGACTAGCAAACTGGGCAACAATATCATAGTCATCCTCTTTCTTGAAGAATTATTTCTTGAAGACTTCTTCAAATTGTGCCCGTCATTGGTTTAGGTTTGAGTTCTTTCCACCAAAGCAAAGCTTTGCCTCCTGCGAAACCTATTGCTAATTGGATCTTTTTGCCATCGTCATATGGATGAAACTGAAAATGGACCTGCCACTTATGTAGCTAAGTGTCCACTATCTCGTTGTTGGTACGCTGCTTTTGCTCGCCCCCCAAACTATTCCGGAGTAATATTGGGGCCTAAAGCAGCGGATGCCAAAGTATCCATACCCGAAAGAGTAGATAGGGTAGTGGTCAATAAAGAGATGGAGTTCTGTAAAGCCAGCATTTGTGTGGCGACTTGTGCTTGACGTTCTGAGAAAGAAGCTTCGAAAGCAACTTTAAACTCTTGGAAATCAGATTTTGAAACAAAATCGTCAAAAAGATCGCCGTCGGTGGCTTTAGTCGGCAGGTATTCACGTTCGGGAATGGGTGTTCCATCATCTCAGATTCTTGGGTCGACATCTTGAAGAGGGCAAGATGAGAGAAAAGCTTGGTCTTGTACAAAGAAGAGTGCTAGAGAGCTTCAGAGATGTGTGGCAAGAAGCCTCCTTGAGGGGAATTTATAGGCTTCCCCAAAAGCATACATAGCTTTTGCTTTTGTGTTTTTGTTTCCAATATATATATAAATATTCTTTTAAAAAAACACCTATAAAGGAAGGCTTGGGTTTTTAAAACCCTTTTCTAAGGCTCAGAAAAGAAAATGAAAGCAAGGGTGGGTTTTTTTTTTAAAACGAAAGCTAAAAAAACTCCACCCAAGGTTTGCTTTTCGAGTTTTTCTGCAGCACCTTAGCGCCGCCTGCCTACCACCCGTCGGCCTATATGTTTGTCTGCATGTACTAGCCACATGCTGCGTGCACAAACTTGAGTGCTGCCTGTGCGCCCATACTCGCCCACCTGCGCTTGCTTACATACGCGTGCGTAAAGGTGCCTGCCTGCCTGTGCGTACTAGCCCACTTGCCTACGTGTACCAGCCCGCCTGCCTGCGTGACTGGTGCAAGGCGCTCGTTTGCGACTGGCTTCTTCACTCATGTGGGCTGCGCAGTCACTCAGGCGCCACATAGCTGCTGCAAGCACAGAGGCGATACAGACATTGCTACCTCTCTCTCTCTCTCTCTTGGGATTGTTCCTACGACGTTAAAAGAGCTTCTTCTTCTTCTTCTCCCTTACAAATATACAGCCGACATGTTTTTCACTACTTCTCTCTCTTTCTCAAACTGTTGACACAGTTGCAAAACATACAGACCTTCTTCTTGCGAAGCAAAACAACCCTTACAAGACCAAAATCCCCATCACGAGTTCTTACGATGCAAAGAAACATGCTGAATCTGAAAAAACAACAGTATACATACAAAAAACAATAATCTTCTCGAACTCATACCTTTTCTTTGACCTCTTCTTCTCTACTTACTGACTTGCTCGTTCTCGAGGCTTGCTCTGATACCATTGTCAAATCCCCATAGGATCACCTCGTAGAATGCTCCTAATACAAGACTCAAAACTTGCAAAACAAACCAAGCAAACATGAAGGGGGTGCATGCTTGACTCACCTCCCAACCTTGACAACCATGGGCAACAAGCCCACATGTCTTGGCTATCCCCACTGAGCCACGAGCTGAGCTAACTAGTTGGACGTGCCGACTAATCTCTACCTCGTAACATCCCATACCTCCACAAAGCTACCCTTTGCGAGCCTCGAGACTGCTGCCAGCCTTGGCTGCATAAAGTAGGTGCACGTCTGTACTAGATCCAATCTCCTGACCATAGAGCTCTCACAAAGACACGCGCGAGACTCTATGAACTATTGACTAACCTTGGCCACCCTTTTATAGGCTCTTGACTGATCACCGGGCGTCCACACTTGGGCACCTGCCCGTCCATACTTGGGTTCCTGCCCGTTAGTCTACAACTTGCCAATCAGCCTGCCTAGCTCTAAGCTTCCCCACGCCTCGAAGCTAGTCTTGTGTGCGTGTAGCACACGGTAGATACACACTGTGCACATGACAAAGTCCTATGTGTGAATTTATCCTTATGTGAGTACGACTAATGTATGGATTAGGAGATTGATTAAAAAGAAGGATAGAGGAAAGGAGGGATTTGGCTTAAGGTTATAGTACACAAGGTTCAAGGTTTTAGCTTTTGGGTAGGAGTAATTGGTAGGGTAGGTTGGATTACATTACAATATTATAGGTTGTGGGTGATATTGATGTTCAATAAGTAGACGTTAGAAAATAATATAAACCATTTTTTTATTAAAAAAGATTCAACAATGTAGGTTAGTGTTAAAACCCTAACATCTCTCTAGATAATTCTATGCATAAACATGCATAAATCAGGCATAAACTCATCCACCCACCCTCGAGCCCAAGGGATACACACATGAATTATAATGAAGTACATCATACCTTTACCTTGATGTCCCATACCATCAAGAGGTATAGCTCCAATCCAACAGCATGTAGCTATAGAGTGAAATGGTCGGTGAGTAGATATAATCCTCTATGCAAGAGAACATCATATCATAACCTAGCCTAGCCTCCCCTGAGTGTGCCCCATGCCCCTAAGTGTGCCCCATGCCCCTATTATATAGGAGGGCTCTCAAGTGACTCTTGACTCTCCATTTCCCATGTGTGACCCTTGGATGTCTGACCCTAACCTTAACCCTTAAGGTTAGTCCTAACCGATGCTCCACTAGAGCTTGTTCCCATGCTCCCATGCTCACAAGCCTAATGTGGGTTAGCCTCCTAGTATATGCACACATAATGTGCATATAACATACTTCCTCTCTCAAAACATTGCACTCTTGCAAAATGAAAAGAAATAAATATGCGCTGAACATCCTCAACTGACTCCCAAGTCGAATCCTCTATTTCCCAATCTTTCCACCTAAATTTAACCATAGGGATTAGTCAACTATAAAGTTTTCTTTCCTTGAATTCAAGTACCTTATTCGGTTCATGTGGAACATAGGATAAATCTTCGACTTCAATGAGTTCTTGAGGAGTAACTATGTTACCCTCACCTCCCAGTTTCCCTTTCAATTTATTGATATGAAAGACTAGATGTACTCTAACATGTGAAGGTAGTTTTAGTTCATACGCAACCATGCCAATTCGATGTATATGGACCACAATATCTAGGAAAAAAATTTGAGCATTTTCCTATTAACAAAGTCTGAGAATCTTTAGGAACTTTAAAATAAACCAACTCTCTTAGTTCAAAAAACCGAGGTGAGCGTCCTCTATCAGTATAAAACCGTACCCTATCCTGAGCACTCCTGATAGAGTCCCGAGCTTCGGTCAGCATTTCCTACATATCACGCAAGAAATCCCTCGATGCATCAAGCTCAATGTCCTTAAGACCGACATCAATAGGTGCCCTGGGTTGATACCCATACATAAGCATGAATAGACTAAAGCCGTATGTTTAAAATTGTTATGGGCAAATTCCATCATCGAAAAGATATTTTTCCCAATATGATGATTTTTCAGAGACATGCACAAAGCATATCCTCTACAATTTGATTCACACACTCTGTTTGCCCATCAGACTGCGGATGATCAGAGAAATTCATACTCAAAGTAGTTTCCTCGTTGTAAACCATTCGAAATTAAGTAGAAAAAGATGGCATTATAAAACAACAGGAGGAACCAAGTATCCATCGGCCCGACGTAGCCACATCCCGAGTTACCCATATCAACATAGAGCGTCATCAACGTCTCGATGAGTCACATATGTACATCCGTAAACCATCAGGTGGACTGTATAAATCACCTAAAGAACGGAACTAATGCCATCAAAGGAAGAATCGAAATTTCCTTAATCCGAACACAACAAGATAAACTCCTTGACCTCTAAAGAAAAAAATTTCAACAAGTGAAATATGCCAACAAGATTACATTCATCAAAACATATACGCTATAGATAAAAGAAGTTTATCTAAAGAATGCCTACACTACAACTTCAAGTGAAGTCAAAAAATGAGATTATCTTTGAATGTTGAGGTCAACATGCCAAGTGATGTTAGCAAAGCAACAATCTTGAGCCCAAATTATCCCATAAGATAATATATGTGAGGGATCGCTAGCGTCCCATACCACCATGGTATGGGATCGCTAGCGTCCCATACCACCATGATACCACCCATACATACCTTACCAATTTGAAACTCCCTATAGTATGTCATCTAGGAAATATGAATAAAATCATGTATAAAAGGAATAAGATGGCCTTATCCTAGACTTTCACATACTAAAACATGTCTCTATATACCTGAGACTACATCTCTTTCTGAGTACATTATTAGAAAAGAATTTGAATTATTGGTGCCTTTCTAATGATAACTACCCAATAAACACACTAAAGTGGGGGTAGAAAAATAACTCACCTAGATACATAAGCAACTTTTTTTAAGCTTTATAAAAAAAATTAGGAGGGGGGGCAATTTTCGCCCGCAAGTTGCAGCGCAGCCTCCCCCCGCGTGCGCGTTTATGAAAGAGAGAGAGAAGGTTCCTCTCTTCTCTCCACTCTCCTCTTTCCTTCTCTCCAATTCCATGTTCTCTCTCCCCACTCCCCCCGCATGCGCGTTTATGAAAGAGAGAGAGAAGGTTCCTCTCTTCTCTCCACTCTCCTCTTTCCTTCTCTCCAATTCCATGTTCTCTCTCCCCACTCCCTCCTTCTCTGTAAAGAGAAGAGAATTAATCTTTAATTAGTTTTTAATTAAATATTTTCTAATCATAATTATAATTAAGCTTAATCAAACTGTGCCTAGCAAGAGGCATTCACACGCAGGAGAGAAGAAATAGAAGAAAAATTTGGAATTGAGAGGAGAATATATTTCCACGCACACTGGAAAGTACTCCATGCATCAATTGGCTACCCCACTCTACATTTTAGTAGAAATTTGGCATAAAATGGATAGCATATCCGCGGCAGAAAACCCACAAAAATGCATTAAAAACATCATTTTTTCTCATAAAAATGCTCAAATTTTTTCAAAAAATTTAGAAAAAATCTCCAAAAACTATAGAAATTTAGGGAATTCACTCTACCACAAATAACCACAATAAAATGTGTGGTATTTTGGTAAAAATTTCATAAATGTTTATTTTAAACCATAAAAAATTAGAAAAAATAGCTCACACAATTCCCCCGCAACGTCAATTCGTCCATTGAATAGAAGAAACACGCATTCCAATCGCCATATCAACGATCCACGTGATAATCATAAAGACAAATCAACAAAATAATATTTTTATTTAGTAAATATTAAAATTTACTTTAAAAAATACTAAAAATTACAATAAGAGAGAAAAAATAACAACAATTAACTAGAGATTGCTCTGATACCAGTGTGAAAATCCTTAGATCTCTTTAGATAATTGTTATGCATAAACATGCATAAATCAGGCATAAACTCATCCACCCGACCACCCTCGAGTCCAAGGGATGCACACATGAATTATAATGTACATCATATCTTTACGTTGGTATCCCATACCAACAAGAGGTATAACTCCAATCCAGCAGCATGTAGCTATAGAGTGAAATGGTAGGTGAGTAGATATAATTCTCTATACAACAGAACATTATATCATAACCTAGCCCAGCCTCCCCTGAGTGTGCCCCATGTCCCTATTATATAGGAGGACCCTCAAGTGACTCTTGACTCTCCATTTCCCATGTGTGACCCCTGGATGCCTGACCCTCACCTTAACCCTTAAGGTTAGTCCTAACTCATGCTCCACTATAGCTTATTCCCATGCTCCCATGCTCACAACCTAATGTGGGTTAGCCTCCTAGTATATGCACACATAATGTGCATATAACAATTACCGTAGTAGTACACTACCTTGAGAAACCAAAAATTATTGTGGGTTGTACCTTGACAAACCATATGATTATTACTGGGTCAATACCTTGAGAAATCCAAAATTTTTATAGATTAATACCTTGAAAAGTTATTGTAAAGTATAATATGTATAGTACCTTGAAAATTAACCATAGTATATAGTACCTTGAGAAGATAAAAAAATTAATGCATTTTTCTATGCATCCAATTACTCAAGGAGATAAAAAACATGTGTAAGCTTTGTAATTGTCTTTGTACCAAGATCCACATCCATAATTAGAATCAATTAAACAAGCCCTAATATACATATCTTGGTTATTACATGATGCAAATTGTATGCATGTGCTAGATTCCACAACCTTAAAGAAACTTTTCATAAAAACAAATAGTTTTTTATATCATCTTATTCATGTGCAAAAGAACAAGTTAATAATACTCACATACGATATTTCATGGTCATCAGTGCCATACAAGAGAGATTTTGTGAGAATGCTATTTTTCTATCAAATTTTAAAAGTCTTTATCATCATCCAATCGATGTGCATACAAGAGAAAGATTTTGTGAAAAGGCTATCTTTATGTCAAATTTCAAAGGTCTTCTTCCATTTTTATGAGAAGGCTATCTTTATGTCAAATTTCAAAGCTCTTGTTCCATTTTTTAATAATAATAAATATTAACTTACATTTTTTTCAATATTTGCATTACAAAATAAGTCTATTTTTAAAGGCCATTTTTTAAATATTCACATTATAAAATATGTCTTTTTTAAAAGTCCATCTTTTAAAAAAAATCATGGGAATATTTAAAGAGAAATAATCAAAATATAAGTCTTTTTTCAAAGGCCATTTCAAAGAGTTTTTCATGGGAATATTTAAAGAGAAACAATCAAAATAACCCATTTAATCTGTAATGGTGTTACTAGATTTAGGGTATACATATCTTAACAGTCTTATGAACATGAAATCTAAATTTAGTAAGACTATCTTCATGTGTATAGTTATAAAATAAGACTCTTATATGACACTTAATCGAGAAGTTATATAATAATCTCATCAAGATCATAATAAAAATATGACACTACATACAAGGTTACAGGGGCTT
Organism: Cibotium barometz; assembly: GCF_041138505.1. Classification (NCBI taxonomy): domain Eukaryota; kingdom Viridiplantae; phylum Streptophyta; class Polypodiopsida; order Cyatheales; family Cibotiaceae; genus Cibotium; species Cibotium barometz. The sequence continues at coordinate 8,517,307 of NC_141080.1, read as the reverse complement.
AGTGATAGTAGCTAAAGAAGCGATGTTACGGGCCTCTAAAAATGATTCCCAAACAGTGTTGTATTTGACATGTCATAAAGTGACATTGTTAGTGTCACTATTTATTTCCCTATATGACATTTTTAGTGTCACTATTTGTTTCTCTATATGACATAAATTAAGTTACAACCTTTAAAAAATAATATTGCTATAAGAATGTCGTTAACAGACACACTAGCCTCAACATACATTTTAACGCTCTTAAAAATTGTAGCTTAGCTACTCTAGCTCTCTCACTCAATCATAATCCTCTCTCCCTCACTCTTACTTACAATCATCTCTCTCTCTCTCTCTCTCTCTCTCTCTCTCTCTCTCTCTCTCTCTATCATTGATCTATCATGATGTGTGGGATATGGCATACCTCTATATTAATTATGTAGTCAAATGATATATACTTGGCTGTCATCGATGATTCCTTTCCATGGAGGTTGGTTTACGTTTCTGAATGATTTCATGTATTTAATTGGTTATTGTTAACCATATTTGGGGTTAATAAATTTTACATCAAATAGTCAAGATGGAGACACTACAAGAATATATGATCAATTTATGAAGTAATGGTGGTGTCTAATTTTACAAGTTAGGAATGGTCTAATGGAATACTTATGGAGATTCCACTCCAAAAGCATGTGGCAACAAGCTAGATTGGATTCCCTATGAATGTAGTACTTCACGCATGGTGTAATATGAGATTAATCACTATATGAGAAATAGGCCACTTATGAGCCTTGCATGCCCAGTGAGCCATAGTTAAAGTGTGTGTGATTACTTATGGCCTTGTATATAAGTCACTTTTTCTCATAATACAACAGACTTTCCCATTGTACAATTGAGTCTTGCTCTTGTGTCAATCCTTTCTCTAATCTTCTTCTCTAATGCATTGAATGTTGTGAGGTGACAGGAGGGATGAGGATACGCAGTCCAACGAGACAGTGTGACAACGCTTGCAGGAGACGGTGACATAAATTACTCCCCAAGGAGGTGTGGATTTGGAGACCTTGAGGGTTACGAGCTCGACCACTAAAAAGATCCCCATGACGGTTGCACCTTGCTAAGGTAATCTCTTGTGATTGTGTTTCTAGGAGAGGGTGAAGTGGGCAATAACAATTATAAGATCAAAAATTTGTTAAAGTACATGTAAATAATCATGTTTCTTTGGTAAGAGACTGTCAATACCAAAAATGTGTTAAAGTACATGTAAATAACCATGTTTCTTTAATAAGAGTTTGTCAATACAAAAAATGATAGAGTGTACTTACACAAAGAAATTAATAAAAAGATAAAAACTAAATATCACAATGATTGTGCATATATGTAAAAATGACGAAAAAGTACACAGTATATCCATCAATAGCTAAGTAGCCAAAATAAAAAGAATGCGAATACTATAGCATGTTGATGGTATGGATCCATGGCCATGTACAAAGATAATAATGAATGAATATATCATGAACATACTAAAAAGATTATCTGGATTAGAGTGGAAACCATGTAGGCCCCATCACTCTAGCTACTAATCTAATTACCCTCCTTATCCTCTCTAGGATGCGTGTGTTCCTCCCTATTAACCACGTATTGGTTAACACATTCCTATGACAACTATGTCCGCACACTTATGTAATGGGCACCCGTGCTATATTGTAAATCCCATCATTTGATGAGGGAAAATCCCTAAAGATTCTCCCAAGTATTGAGCTTAAAATGAAAGACAAGAGGATCTTGGTCAGTTGGCCAAACAAACCATAGAGAAATGCCTTGTAATGATGTTTTAGGTGCCCCGGGTCACTTACTCCCGAGCAGCCTGGTGGGAAAAGTCTTGGAACTATAAAAGCCAATTTCTCTTGTTTGTAACTCATTCTCCCATTTTTGCAATAGAAGCGGAGTGTTCTCTCTCTCTCCCTCTCTCTTGCAACTCTAATCTAGCATGTGTGATGTGCTTAGGGTTAGGATTTGGGAGTGATTAGTGCTAATCACTTGTTCCCTCTTGCTTCGTCTCTCTCTCTCTCTCTCTCTCTCTCTCTCTCTCTCTCTATCTCTCTCTCTCGTCTCTTTCTTGAGTGATTAGGGCTACCAAAAACACGATCCTCTTCCGTGGAGATCCCACATGATCTTCATGGGAGATCTTGCATCACCCGCCGCCGTTGGATTAGAGCAACCGCCTTGGTGTGACAATGAGTGTGGGAGGATGGTGGTGTGACGAGCGGCTATGGTGGAGCTCTTGAGCTGTACTTGATCTCGGTGGATAGGAAACTTCCCCTAGGACACGTTAGGATAGGGTTTTAAAAAACATGCCAAAATAGAGACAATGTTTATTATTTCCATCTTCAATCCATTTAAAAAATCATATAACTGTAAAAGAAGCCATTTTCTAAACATATAGCTTATGGCATAGGTATGGTTCCTCATAATCATTGCTACACCATCACTACTCGATGTGCCTTTCCTTGAGAAGGTAGATGAGGCATCCTCTTCTTCACTATCCACAAATACAAATTTTTTTCTTCTATGTGTACACTTGAAGCTTAGACTCCTTCGGTCATCTACCATGTTAGCATGATTGAGGATGTGCTACTACAGGAGTGCAACTATAAAAAACTATTTGTATAATTATATTACAAAAGCGTTATCTTGATAAAAATATTATCTTAAATGTAAAACCCTATTTTGGCTCTCGATGAGAGTAGTATTAAAATCCATTTTGAAGCTCTTGAGTATCACAATTTCTTATTTGATAATATATACTTTTTTAAAAAGAGTTTGTTACATACATATGAATTTTAAAATATCATGAATAAGCTATTTATAAGTTGTCTAATTTTGAAAAATAATTCCACACTATAACATTTGCCACCCAACTTAATGCTGAGTAAGAACTTCTTAGCGAAGAGTTGATGTTTTCCATCAACTTTTACAAAAATTTGATATTTTGCATCAAGTTAATGTAAAACATTAACTTTGTACTCAAAACATTAACTTTCTATGCAAAAGATGTCACATGCACTCTGCACTCAACTCATGGTGACAAACTGGCTCATCATCAATAGTGCAACATTTGTACATTATTAGAACCCAGTAGGATGATATTTGTCATATGTCGTGACCCCATTGTACATCCTCAGTCCTCTAGGATAAGTCAGGCATGAGCTACGTAGGTCATTCCTCAGCCTTAGCGGGTCAGTCAGTCAGTCAAGTCCCTTAACCCACTTGGAGAGAATCATTCATGCATGTAGAGTCAGTAGAAGCCTTAGGGTTTGCATTAGAAAGCACTCTGCATCTTGCATGATGTGCATTCATATGCATGTGCATCATTTAGAACATCCCAGAAGCCTTAGGGAATTTACTAGGATTTATCTGGTATTTTTCCCATATTTTATGGTATTTATTTAGCATTTAATGTCATTTATAAACATAAAGTTTATTAAATAAATGACCAGTCAACTTGACTAGCCCCTAGTTAGTATAAATAGGCTTGCATAGGGCTTAGTTCTCCCATTCAGTCTTCAGTGTGCTAAGAGCTCTCCTCCTCAGTACCCTTGCCTTCAACCCTAGACTAATCCAACACCATTGGAGCTTCTGCGTTTGCTTCTCCAGCCTTGAGAACGTGCGTTTTTCTTCAATCAACCATATAGTAGTACTTGTACATCAACGAAGCAGTCCAGTAGACATTCAACAGCTCAGCAGTCCTTGCAGATCATAGGCGCAGCCATTCAACACTTCCATAGGTCCCATATAGTTTTCATATATCTCTCTCCCATCTCTTTAAAGTTTGAAGTATTAAAGTGGATTGCTAAACTCTCACGAAACTTAGGATACAGAAGACGGTGTGAGCATTTGTGTGACAGGATCTTCCAATACAAAGACTTCCGTCGCATATCACATTGGTATCAGATTCAGATTGTCCACACACACCGTATCCTAGCGTGGGGGCATCCTTGGATGGTTACGTTAAATTCCGGCCGCACGACCACCAACTTCAGCATCATGTCTACAGAAGAGAGTACTCATGAGCCGGAAGACATCAGACCATGTTCTTCCGCCTACAGCAAACACCATAGCTCTTCTGAGAGCTCAGAACCAGATGCTCATGGAGCATCTCCAACTCTTGGCACGTCCTTCTCCGCCTCCAGCAGCACTCGACTACATCTCCCTCTTCTTTTAGATGGAACAACAAAGGAGAGAGGATGAAGCCTGAAGGAAAGAAGAAAAAGCAGAAAGACGGGACTATGAGGAAGCCCACGCAGGATCGACGAAGAGTGGCGTCAGGCTGAACTCGCCGCTCAGGAACACCAACAGAACGTATGTTACTCGAGCACCAACGGGAAAAGGAGGCCATACACTTGAGGTATCAGCAGCTCTCCTCAGTCTCCTCAGTCATAGGTGTCACCAGCCCGCAAGCAGTCCGCAGCAACATCCACCACTGTCATTCGCAATCAACCAAACTTTAGTAAGTATGATGGTAAGTGTGATCATTCATCAGTTAATCAATTTATTCATGAGTTTAATGCTCATTTTCCATTAGCTAGGATCAGAAACCCACAAGATAAAGTCCACTTAGCGGCTCCCCATCTCACTGGTGAGGCAGTCACTTGGTGGCAACATTGGTCTAGTATTCATACAGACCAGACCACAGGTGTCACAGCCTTTGACTGGGACATCTTTGTCCATGACCTGAAGACCAGATTTCTCCCGCCCCAGTATATGATCGGTTTGAAAGATGATTTCTATGGACTTAGACATAACGGATCCCCAGTGCTTCAATTTTCTGGTAAGGTTATTACTTTAGCACAGCAGTTAGGGTTATCTGCGCAGGCTAAGATGGAGCAATTCATTCGTGGATTGGACTCTAACATTCGGTTCACAATTCGTAACTTTGAACCAAGTACATATGACCGGGCTCTAACTCTCCCCCCTCAGAATGAAGAAATGAAGTTGAACGGGGGCAAAAAGCCCAAGCAGTCATCTCAGTCCAGTACCAAACCCCAGCAGCAGTAATCAACTGCATAGACAGGGAAAGGTAACGTTTCTTTTAAAGATGCTAAGAAGGACGGCAGTAATAGCTCCAGTTCAAGGGGTAAGAAAGATAAAGAATCTAAACCTAAGAAAACCCCTCATGAAAAGGCTAAAGCAGGCATTACTCGAGAGGAGCAAAGGAAGTACCAGTCAGAAAAAAGATGTTTTTTATGTCATATTATAGGGCATGGTAAGAAGGATTGGCACAAATCGCAAGTGGCACAAGCCGCCAAAGCTCCTTCTGCCACAGTTGCCACAGCCTCCCCAGCTCCTCCTCCTCCAGCCCTCGCCTACTACCTCAAATGCAGTTCGACTTTTACCTAAAATGCATCCTATGCCATCCGTGGTATTTGATGCTAAAAGCAGGAGGGTGAGAGCGATGCTGCTCAGAAGAGACTCATCCGAGCTTATGGCTCTGCCCAGGGCCGACAGTTTGTAGTCCTTTTCGATATGGGTAGTTCTGAAGACACCATCTCTCCCTAGTTGGCTAATAAATTGAACTGCACATTAGTCCTATATCAATTGGATGTGAACGGGTTTACACCTGGTCTTCACACCCACATTTCCCAAAAGGCATACAATTTACCTTTGAAGTTCAGAAGGCCTCATTTCAACGAGATTTCATTGTCTCGCCTCTCTTGGGGTGTGACATGATCTTAGGAATTCAATGGTTCCGTCAATATGAGCCTTTTCCCGTTTGGGGGCAGGACACTTTTACTATTTGTAAAGGTTTTCCTGAGCCTGTCATGATTCGTGGGGATAGAAGCATTCTTGGCATCCCATTGATTTCGCATCTCCAAGCCGCCAGACGAGCTATCCGCGCAAGGGAGCAGGAGGAGCAGTCCTTTATGTTCGTGCTCAAACAACCCCTCCCTCATTAGTAGCATCTGTTACATCTTCAGTCCCTCAGTTAGCAGACCTCCTATCCAGACATCAAGACATTCTACTTAGGGATGATCTCCCGCCCAGTCTCCCACCCTCTTGCCTTGAGGACCATCACACTCATTTGGTCCCTAGAGCAGATCCTCCTAGAGCAGGTTTCCCTATTGTTTTTCCAAGACTTTAGAGGGGAGTTAGAAAAGCAATCATCTGAGCTTCTCCGAGCCAGATTCATTCGGCCTTCTTCCTCCCCATTTGCTACACCTATCCTATTTGTCCAAAAGAAGGAAAGTCTGCACGCCTTTGTGTAGACTACAGGGCATTAAACAAACTCACTATCAAGAATAAGTTTCCTATGCCAAGGATAGAGTACATTTTGGAGCATTTAGACGGTGCTAAGTTTTTCACTAAGATCGACCTCAAGAAGAGTGGTTACCATCACGTCCACATTTTTGAAGCTGACATTCCAAAAACAGTTTTTTGGACAGAGCGTGGTCACTACGAGTTTGTAGTCATGCCTTTTGGGCTTACAAATGCACCCGCAACCTTCAATAAGATGATGTCTAGGATTTTCGCGGTCCACATTGGGAAGTGTGTTTTCATATTCCTTGATGACATACTAGTCTTCTCAGCCACTGTGCGGAGCAGCATGAGAAAGATGTGGAGAAAGTCTTGCAACTTTTGCGAGATAATCAGCTCTACATAAATGCCAAAAAGTCTGTCTTTGGTGTTAAGGAAGTTCAGTATTTGGGCTACATCATTGGTTCCAATGGGATTAGACTGGATCCATCAAAGGTTCAGGAGATCTTAGATTGGGACATTCCTAAGACCGCCCAAGAAATCCGCTCATTCGTAGGTCTTTGTTAGGCCTATAGTACCCATGTCCATCAGTTTTCCAACCTTGTAGAGCACCTCTTACCGAGTTGCTAAAGGGGGTGAAGACTCGTAAACAGAAAGTCTCAGTTTACAGGCAAGGCGCTTGATGCATTCCGTGCACTCCAGAACGCTACCTCAGAAGCACATGTATTAAAGTTAGCATCATGGGACGAACCTTTCGAGGTCATCACCGATGCCAGCAATGTAGCCATAGGTGCAGTCCTCCAGTACAACAATAGACCCGTGGCATAATACAATAGAAAGTTGGATGTCACCGAAAAGAATTATTCAGTATATGATAAAGAGCTTTTGGGTGTGATCACAACGCTCAAGCATTAGAAGCCTTTTCTTTATGGATAGGCTTTCACAGTGAAAACAAACCACCAAGCACTTAAGTGGCTTCAAACTATGCCAAGTGCCCAGTGGAGTGATCGACAGGCCAGGTGGAGTCAAATCTTCCGACAGTTTAGAGGTATGTTTGAGTACATCCAATAGCAGATGCTCTTTAGTCGAAAGTCCAGCATCCAGGAAATCCAAGAATCTACCATTCTCGAAATCATGGGGAAGGACTTAGATAGTATGAAAGACCAATATGTCAACTCCCTTGAGTTTGGTACTCCGTACAGTTTGGCCCTTAATTTTGAGCCTGGCCACTATTCAGTACAGAACGGTTGGTTGTTCTATAAGAACCGTCTCTGTGTTACTTGGGAAAAGCGTTCCGCTCTTCTCCACGATGCCCATGACTCCTTAGTTGGAGGACATAGGGGTATCAACAGTACCCTTGAGAAATTAGAACGGTCCTTTTATTGGCCAAAGATGAGGCGTGATGTCTATGCACATGTACAAGCCTGTAAGATTTGTCAAAAAGTCAAGGTTCCCCATACAAAGAAGGCAAGTTTACTTCAACCTTTGCCTATCCCCGACGGTATCTATGGACTTTGTAGGGCCTCTTCCACCATCCACCGGATCCCGTAACACTCAGTGTTTTACCATTGTGGATCACTTTAGTAAATTCTGCATGCTCATCCCATGCAAGCATACGGCCACAGTCGAGGACGTAGCCCATCTGTTCATTGGTATCCAGTTTGTGGTTTGCCTAGCACCATATCAGATAGAGATTCCAAGTTTACCTCGCATTTTTGGAGGGCATTATTTGAAAACTTCGGAACTAAGTTGCAGTTGTCTAGTGCATTCCATCCGCAGACAGATGGCTAAACAGAAATTTATAACTAGTTGGCCTTTGATGTTCTCAAGTCATACTGTCATGACCAGCAGTCCAAATGGAAACATTATCTTCCATAGGTCCAAGCTATCTTGAACGACACTCATTCATCCAATGTGGACGGACTCCATATGAAGCAGCCTATGAAGCAGCCTTTGGTCGCCGTTTTTCTTCTCTTTTGATGAGAATGGTGTCTCCATCTTTAGAGGCTAATAAAACCACGGAAGCATTTTCCGAGATCATTGAGTCAGCCCAGGACCGCTTGATCAAAGCTTAGGAAGCATATAGCAAATAGGCAAATAAGTCTAGATGAGATGTCCACTTCAAGGAAGGGGATTGGGTCTATTTGCGTATCATGAAACAGAGATTGAAACAAGTGGACAAATGTTGTCCCAAGCTTTCATTCCGTAGTTTTAGCCCTTTTCCAATAGTTAAGAAGTTAAGTGAAGTCTCCCCATGAAGTTAAAGTTGCCTACCAATTAGACAATGCATGATGTTTTCCATGTTTCTTGGCTAAAACCATATGTTGGTCTAGAAGTGTTTGATGTTTCAGATGAACAGCAGCCAGATGTGGTAGACGAAGCAGAAGTTATTAAGCACGAGCAGATCCTTCTTCATCGATGGAAGCATGGTTCCGGTCAACGGATACGTTAGTTCTATATGAAATTCCAAGATCGAGGTACCCACCACGAAGCTGTATGGCTAGATGAGGAGTTCTTCCAGGAGTACCCCGAGTTGTTGGCAGACTACTTGGAAGCCATGAACCTGCCACCAAGCAAAGTAGGAGAAAATGTCACATGCACTCTGCACTCAGCGCATGGTGATAAACTGGCTCATCATCAGCAGTGCAACATTTGTACATTATTAGAACCCAGTAGGATGATATTTGTCGTACGTCGTGACCCCATTGTACATCCTCAGTAGTCCAGGATAAGTCAGGCACGAGCTACGTAGGTCATTCCTCAGCCTTAGCGGGTCAGTCAGTCAATCAAGTCCCTTAACCCACTTGGAGAGAATCATTCATGCATGTAGACTCAGTAGAAGTCTTAGGGTTTGCATTAGAAAGCACCTGCATCCTTCATGATGTGCATTCATATGCCTGTGCGTTATTTAGAACATCCCAAAAGCCTTAGGGAGTTTACTAGGATTTATTTGGTATTTTTTCGATATTTTATGGTATTTATTTAGCACATTTAATGTCATTTATAAACATAAAGTTTATTAAATAAATGACCAGCCAACTTGACTAGTCCCTAGTTAGTATAAATAGGCTTGCATAGGGCTTAGTTCTCCCATTCAGTCTCTTCAGTGTGCTAAGAGCTCTCCTCCTCAGCCCCTGGGAGTAGCCTTGCCTTCAGTCCTAGACTAATCCAACACCATTGGAGCTTCTGCGTTTGCTTCTCTAGCCTTGAGAACATGCGTTTTTCTTCAATCAGCCGTACAGTAGTACTTGTACATCAACGAAGCAGTCTAGTAGACATTCAACAGCTCAGCAGTCCTTGCAGATCATAGGCACAGCCATTCAACACTTCCACAGGTCCCAAAACAGCATATATCTCTGCATTTTTGCATACATCACAGCCGCCTGTAGTTCAGTTTAGTCATACAGTCTGCGTTTACAGTTCCATAGCAGTTATATAGTCTGCGTTCCAGTCCAGCATCACTTCTACAACAGTAGTCGGCCCTACAGACCTTCGTTTGCAGATTCCCAGCAGTTTCAACCTTGATTCATCAGTATCCAGCATTCAACGCATCATCCAGGCATACACCAGTCATCTGGTGAAGGTATTCTATCATTCATAAGCATTTACGACATTCTAACATAGCTTAGAAGTCCACCGTCTTCTTTTCTTAGCCTCAGGTGTGCAGCCCTTCCTCATGCCCTTGGTAAGAGTGCATAGGCTCGAGATCAGTTCATTGAGGTGTTTTTACAGCCGTGTACAGTTCAGCCAGGCTTTGGATCCTCCGAGATCTTGTGTTTGGCTTATCTACAGTCCACAATCATCCTCTACATTCCACAGTCATTCTCTCTAAAGTAATAAAGCAAATACTATCTCGTTATCGGGATAGAGGGCCCTTCATCAGTGGGTAATTTGGGACCCAATCTGGTGTACAGTTCTCATATATCTCTCTCCCATCTCTTTAAAGTTTGAAGTATTAAAGTGGATTGCTAAACTCATCACACGAAACTCAAGATACAGAAGACGGTGTGAGCATTTGTGTGACAGGATCTTCCAATACAAAGACTTCCGCTGCATATCACAAAAGATCAACTTTTTTACAATACTTGATGTTTTGTATATCAACATTATACAAAACATCAACTTCCCACAAAACTTGATGTTTTATATCAACTTTGATGCAAAACATCAAGTTTTATGGAAAAGTTGATGTTTTGCATAAAATCGATGTAAAACATCAACTTTTTCAGAAAACCTGATGTTTTGCATCAACTCGATGCAAAACATCGAGTTGTGTGGAAAAGTTGATGTTTTGCATCGAGTTGATGCAAAACATCAACTTTTCCACACAACTCGATGTTTTGCATCAAAGTTGATGCAAAACATCAACTTTTTCACAACTCGATGTTCTGCATCAAAGTTGATGCAAAACATCAACTCTACCACAAAACTTGATGTTTTGGTTTCAGATGCTTTGGAAGAAAGTTAGATGATTGTAGATCTATTTTCACAAATGGCCTGTTTTAGTGATTCCATCCATGGGAGCATGCTCAGACGACCTACTCCATAAATTTTGAGCATTAACACGACTATGTTTCGATGCTATTTGCAGACATCACAAAGCAACTTGCTGCATCAATAGACGTCTGCAAATCGCATCGAAACATAGTCATGTTTATACTAGAAATTTGTGGAATAGGTCGTTTGAGCATGCTGGCATGTACGGAATCACTAAAAAAGTCCGTTTGTGAAAATCAACCTCTGATCCTCTAACTTTTTTCTCCGGAGCATCTGAAACTTGATACAAAGCATCAAGTTTTGTGGTAGAGTTGATGTTTTGCATCAACTTTGATGTAAAACATTGAGTTGTGTGGAAAATTTGATGTTTTGCATCAACTTTGATGCAAAACATCGAGTTGTGTGAAAAAGTTGATGTTTTTCATCAACTCCATGCATCGAGTTGTGTGGAAAAGTTGATGTTTTGCATCCAGGGATTTCACTGACGTAAACGAGAACATGTGAACATGTTAGTAACATATGTTAATAACACAAAAAATCTTGTGATCACATGTTATATTCACAAAGCTTTCACAAGGGCCTAAAAAAATTATCTTTGTTGGGCATAAAAAATCTTCTTAGGTAGCCACTGACCTGCTATTATGTGAAGATGGTAACATGAGAACATGTGAACAGCTTATTCCCATGTGTAGCCAAGCTTTTAAGGGGTTCCCAAATGGCAAGTGACCTGTTATTTTGTGAACGGTAACATGAGAACATGTGAATAACTTGTTCACATGTGTTATTATCACAAAATTTTTTGTGATCACGTGAATATTAAATCCTTGTTTGCATCAACTCCATGCAAAACATCAACTTTTAGCCTCAACTCGATGCAAAACATCAACTTTTAGGCTAAAAGTTAATGTTTTGTATCGAGTTGATGCAAAACATCAACTTTTCCACACAACTCGATGTTTTGCATCGAGTTGATGCAAAACATTAAGTTTTATGAAAAAGTTGATATTTTACATCGATTTTATGCAAAACATCAACGTTTCCATAAAACTTGATGTTTTGCATAGAATTAAAGAAAAAATATACCTAGGATAAGGTGACATAGGTAGAACATAGGTTTACGGCTAAGGATGTGAAAAACACATATGGTCGCAACCGTTGACTATAAATTTGAGAGGAGGTCATTAAAAAAAATGCTTGTCTATGTAACCATGTAACCTTTGTATCATAAATAATATCGTTACATAGTAGATGCCAAAAAATCATGATAACAGAAGAGCTAGATGAGATAATCCATGATGACCTGTAATCCATTGGTTTTAATCCAGTTGTGCAAGACTCCATTGATTTGGAAAACCACGAGTCGATTAATTCGCCAATCTTGATTTTTGTTCTACAATTCAATTTTAAAGCTGAAGAACTATAAGCAAATACATGTGGTGGGACCATCTATGTTGGGGAGGGGGGTGCATATGTGAGCCTGGACTCTGCCATGCCTATGTGCAGTAGTACGCTCTCCAATATAGAAGACCTTGAATCTACCATCATTATGAAAGCTCCAAGCTCTTCTCTACCACCATTTCAGAAGCCCTAAGCTCCTCTCTTTTCTCTTTGTACACAAAGACAATGTCGGAGCGAAGATTGCATCACTCAACATCCTTCGCATAATGTCCTCCAAATAATTATAACCAGAGTTCATTCTACACCACCCTTAGACATACCATCTCTCAACATCCTTCACATGTACTCTAAATAATTATAACTAGAGCTCATTCCTACACTACTCTTAGATTCCTGCTGAAAAAATATCTCTTTTAACATGCTTAGGTTTACTCAGAGCCTCCATAGTTACCATCTTCTACATATATATATGAATACAAGTCTACCTTTACTACACACCTATAAGTTGACCTCTTTAAACTCGCAGCATTGGTTGTATATCATGCCCACTATCGGTTGTATATCATGCCCACTATCTGCTTATAAATAATAGAGCAAATAGTTATATCATGCAAACTGTCAAGGTAAGTATATACTAAAGGCTTTACTATTTGGGTCTAGAAATAGACTCAAGGATGTTTGTAGATTTTTTCATAAATTATGGAGCTTATATTGTTATGTATTCTAATATTTTTTGAGTGCTTATCAAATAATGTGCATATTTATGCACAGTGGTAGAATTTGTCCCAAAAAGTCCATGAATGGATCTCATGATGCCCATAAACACTAGGCTTTTATTTCCCATGTGAACAAACCCTTAATTTAAGTTTATTTTGTTTAGTTTATAAATAACAACCCCAAATGAAAAAGAGAGATATTCACATGATCAGACTATTGTCTCTGTTCTTTTTGGTTAGGCAGTTGTCCCCAAAGACTACAAGTTTGCCAAGGTATGGAGTTGCTAGCTATAGCGTATGTTGTCAAGTGTCCCAAACTACTTTTGTATAAGATACTTACAATGGAGGTCATCAAAGAATGTCACCCTTTGGTTCTAAAGGATGCTTCAATAATGGCAATGCTACCTAGTTGCATGTCTTGCAAAAAGACCTTTGTGGTTGTAAGGAAAGTTTCAAGGAAGAAATCTCTCAAGACATTTAAGTGATATTCTACTCCTGGCAGCTGAGGAATCTACTGTAGGTATGTAGCCTACAATTGTATGATAATTATCGGTCATGCTTGCGCAGTTGAGGAACCTTTAGATTGAGAAAAAATGTGCTCACATTTTGTGTGGGTTATTTGCTTATGCTTGGGAAGGTTACAATTGCCTAAAAATTGATTTCAATGAAGATTCTCTCTAAACCATACTTTAAGAAGGGATTACCTTTGCAAAACCTAATAGTTAATGGTAAGAAAAAGCTTCCAATCACCAAAATCACTTGCTAATGAGAATAGTCCCTTAGAAGGCTTTATACCATAATAGTATATGCTACCTAGAGTGGATCATAGCTATGAAAAAACTCCATGACTAAAGAACAAGTAAACCACTTAAAGAAGGATTAAGGACTGCTAAGACACCAAGCAAGACACTAATCAAATTGCGAATTAGCTCACAAATGAGAACATGGTTACATCAACTTTTGAAGATTCTCATAGGAGCATCTTGGTCCTCCATAAGGGCATGTAGATCCACAATAACTCCTTAAAATTTCTCTCACATAATGCAATGAAAGAATACACAATAGAGGAAGCATGATCCACACAATAGAGGAAGCATGATCCACACAATACAAAGCACTGAATTGCACAAAGAAGCGGAGATAAAAATTTATTGCTTACGAACTTGATTACAAGTTGATGACGTCCACCTACACTTGTGCTCCGAGTAAGGATATTTGATGGTGATCTAGAAACACTCAGACGGAGGATGGGAGGATGTTTTGCTTACAGAAGTGCTAATCGACGATGAGCTAAGGCTACCAAACTACTCAATATATAGTACCGAGAGTCCCCATCGACGTGGATTGGCCACGTCTCACTTCATTATTCAACTTGATTCTCTCTTTATCCATGTGGCTGTATGGAATCACCTATTTCACCTTGATTCTCTCTTTATCCATGTGTCCCTATGGAATCACCTATTTCACCTTGATTCCCTCTCTACCATGTGCTCGTATGACTTCACCTACTACCACACCATTTCTCACTTGGGAATCTACCCATTAACCCTATTTACATTAACCTCTCTCAAATAACAATAAAGAAAATAAACGTTACACAAATGTGGAGCACACACACGTACCCCTAAATCAATTATGTCAAAACTCTAGTACCGCCCCCCCACATGTACCCTCTATTTTTTAACATGTAATCTTCATTTTGAGCATCTTCAAATAAACATACCCTTAACTTGAGTGGTTCGCTGCACACTCTTCTAGTAAAACGCACTCCCTTCTTTTCCTAGGTTAATACATGTATTCTTCTAGTAGCAAGAGACTTATCATTCCCCTAGCAAGAGAGTTATCATTCCCCTTGGTTGATACATGTATTTTTCTAGCAAGAGACTTATCCTTCTCTAGGTTGATACATCTCTTCTTCTTCTTCTAGCAAGAGAGTTATTCTTCCTATAGACGGTTTTGATGTGTATTTTTCTTTTGGTAAATAGACATTGTTCCTTTAGTAGGTCCATATCCATGCACTAATTCTATGATGTAGATGGATATAAGTACATTTCTTGTGGATCCATGTTGTAAACACATTTTGGCCACCATCACAAAGCTTAAGAAAGAGAGAGATAAGTATGAGCACATCTAAGTAGACAAGGGTAACATTGTTTGGTTCAACATACAGCCCATAATTTAATCACTAGAGTGTATGATCTAAAATACATTAATGATTACATGTTGTAAATGATGTATGCCACACCCTTATACAAACACACAATTAAAACCTTCTACAGAGTATCTAGCATGATGTATGCCACACCCTTATACAAACACACAATTAAAACCTTTCACAAAGTAAACAACTTGGAATTCTCACTCGATTAAGATCATTCAAGAGTACTAGTATATGGATGGGTGGTCTCAATGTTCTCTCTCATATGAGAGTTCTTGAACTATTAAAGACACCAAATGGGTCTCAAGCCTTTGATTGATGTATGCATTGATAATTATGAAGAGACCATGAACACGTAGTATTTTCTTTTGTTTTCCAATTTCTATGGCATGTGAAAAGACCTCTTGAGGTCTACGTTTTGTATCGGTTCTATAAGTGAACATTTGGCCTTCCTCTTGAATGGTAAAACTTATTTCCCTCTCTCTACACAATGTATGCATTCATGCAAGTGTTCATTAGTTTGGTGGGTATGTGAGTACATAGAGAAATCAACCAATGAGAGATTCAATGATGTCTAAGTTTAAACTTGAGCTCTTGTGATGTCTTGGAGGGAGTCAATGGAAGTCATCCATGATCTCCAAGTGAAAAGATGCCGTATAACCTCAAAGCTACATTCACGTAGAGCCTTGAGATCACTTGCAAAATTCGGTTTAGTGTTTATAAGGGCTTTGAAGATGATCAGAACTTAGTTATTTCTTCTTTTAGTAAAGTTAAGACATGCATCAAATTCGATCAACTAGATGTTCATATTTTGGCTTTTTAAAATACTACACGGCGTTTCTTGTGTAGCATTAACCTCTTGCCTATTGCCCTCAATGCTACGGCCTTTGCTTATTCCAACGAGGAATTTGATTGGTTGTAACATCTGTGCATGGCCAAACATGACTTATGAAACCAGTATAGGTGTGTTCATGGCCTGTAAAAAATTCAAATACCTCTCTCTCTCTCTCTCTCTCTCTCTCTCTCTCTCTCTCTACGCACAGTAATAGGTAGATGAAAATAGAGCTCTCTTTCTCTGCGGTTACAGAACCCCCCCAACCCCCCCACCCCCCACCCCCCAAAAAAAAAACTCTTACCTGGTTAAGCAGCAGCACACCGACATGTTGTAAGAAGGAAGAACGATAGGTAATGAACAGCTAACCGCCTTGGTCGTTTTCGCCAAAAGCATGCTTTGGCTCAAGGACTTATAGCCTTCAAGGGGAAAGTAAACATACCAGACAGTAAACAAGTCTTCGTGATTAGGCGCTTAACCCTAGTTTAATTGGAAAGAAGGGAATGCTATAGCAAATAGACAGGGTGCAAGTAGAGGGATACAGTTTGGCTTACCTGAGATAAACTTGTTGGCATGAGACACCAGTATGTAGCTAGGTACTTGAAATTTTGTAGTAGATCAGCTGAGAGGTTAGGTGATGAGACATGCAAATTGGCATGTGAATATACAAGGTTGAGGGACTTGACGGATTTACGTGTCCACGCGGTCAGATCAGCGTTTAGCGCGTCCATGTGAACCTGCACCTTGTCTGCCACAGATGCTTAGCCTTCTCCACAATCCTGCCACGAGAGGGCACTCCTATAATTAGCAATTTTTGCTACCCGAGAATGCAAAAGGCGCAGGGAGAAGGGTTCCAGGAAAAGCCACTAGGAGCCCCTCTGTGTATACAGAATTTGAGGGTCTTGATGGGTGGCCAGCCATGACTGAAAATGCGAAGGTACGTTAGGCTCCAGGAACTGCAGAGCGTAGATCGATTTAAGGCAAAAACTGCACAACACAAGCGTGTATATTGAGAGTTATTAAGCTCTTGCATGCATTTCATGTGGAGGTATCAATCGCGGTGATGAATGTTAGCAGTTACCAGCTCTGCTTATCACAAAGTACGAATTTGTGCAGCGGTTGGACTTTGAAATTTGAACACTGCGAGTCAGCGAGTCGCAAGGGTAAAAGAAGCGGCGGTGCTCTCTGTTTGTACCTTCTTTGCCCGTTGGGCCAAGTTGCTGATCTCGAGCCTTGGTCCGGCCATTCACACAAATTAAAATACTATGCATCATTTCGATACTAGCAAAATCTCTAGACGGCTCGAAATATACCAAATCTGAAGGCTTTGCAGGTCCTGCTACTCCAAGACCATTATTCTAATACAAAAACCTTCAGAGCTCGGAGCAAGTTGCAAGGTAGCCCAACCACAACAAAGATTGCTCACTGATCCTCAGATCCAGGTATATAACAGGCCCTTTTCTCAGCGGCTGAAGAGAGAGAGCACAGCCCTATATATCTATCTCGAGATGAGCCTAAGATATGCTTTGTGGGCTGTGCTCTCTCTCTTCTGCACCTGAATTAAGAGTTATCTGAGCACCTCCTCTCGTTTGGATTGGATGGTTCTCGGAGAACCTCCGCTCTCCTACAAACCTCTGGTTGGGAGACGCTACACAGGAAAAAATCGTACTTTCTAGTCGGGCAAAGAGACAAAGCAAAAGACAAACACATGCGTCGCACGTGTAGCCGCGCGCGCGCGAGAGTGCGCGAGAGGGAGAACCGTGTTGAAGTTCAGGGCCACAAATAGCTACATCCTTTTTATGCATGCGTGACGCCACATGCATTCATATCTCACACCTTGCAGCCCGTTATGAGTTGCATCAACCACGATCGGAGAATCTTCAAAAGCTCACCTACATGTATAGTAGTGGGAGCAAACTTGAAACCCTTAATATCAGGAAAAACTTGTAGGCATTGATCTTCCATTACTCACATCCCTATTTTTTGTGGTGAAAACCATTGACGTTCTAGCTTGTTTCACCTGTTCCATTACTCACATCTCTATTTTTGTGGTGAAAACTTTGGTGGGACCACAATTATTATACACAATAGGCTTGCTTTTTGACGCACCATTGACGTTTTAGCTTGTTTCACATGTTTTTTTAAAGGGGAAAAAAGGGCTCATTACTATGCACTCCCATCATTTTTTAAGGGCGGTCGTTTTATTATAGAGGAGGTGGAGGTCTACATGACAAATTGCCAGTAACACTTAATGTGAGGGTGTGGCAACTTCATGCCCACAAGCAAACAACACACATCAACAAGCATATGAGCCCCCCTAGGGAAGGGTAGGACACTCCCAAGAGTGTAAGCTAAAATTGCTAGGGTAAAGCCTATGAGGCAAAAAAGCTTAAGGGGTAAGAGAGAGAGAGAGAGAGAGACAGAGAGTTATAAGCTACATAGCATCTTTGAATGTGGTAAGGAAGGTAGAGAGTAATGAGGGAAGATTTGGACGTAAATTGTGTTGAAATTTGTGGGAAATGGCAATGCAAAATTGTTGAAGGAGATAAGCAAAGTTTTATTTATAAAAAACTATTAATATAACTAGTTAAGCATTCAAGAGAGCATACAAGCAAGCATACAAGAGAAGCAAGCAACAAAAGATTAAAGAGAAGCAAGAAACAACTGGTAAATCTCAAATCCTAGATTAGTGCACTTTCAAAAAGTAAAAGATTAAAGAAAACAAAGAAGAAAAGAAGCAAGGTACATACCTTGATGGGAGGAAGGCTTGTGAAGGTGGGAAGGTAGAAGAGGAGGAGATCTCGTGTGGGAGATAAGGAGAAAGGGTTATGAAGGTGAGAGAGTAGGGTTGGAGATTAGGTAGCCTCCGCTCCCTCCAAAATAGCCTACAAACAGTAAACACAAGAATACGAAATCAAGCAATGCAGCGCAGGAGGGAAGTATCTGATTTTTTTTCCTAGTACACGGCTCTAGCCGCGTATATAGCCGCGCTGATAGCCGCATACTGGGAAAAATTCCAGAGAGTTTTTTCAACAGATTCCAGAGAGCTAAATTTGTGCTTGATGAAGTTGAATGGTGATTTCACACACTTGTATTGTGTGGCATGCTTTTTAGGTGCCCACCATGCATAGACGACGATCGACACCTTCTTTTGATGATGATGATGAGGCACCCGTGCGAAGTCGGCATGAGTGGTTACGTCAGAAGATTACATGTCCATGGGAGAGATGCAAGGGAGACATCGTGCGTTTACGAGGACAAATCACAATAAAGCATGTTCAAGATTACGACCAATTCGAAGATGTATGACACGTGGTTCGGTGAGTGTATATATTCTCTATCACAAGTTCTTATGCACATGATTTAGGTATTCATAAAGTATTCCATGTTTTTTAGGATGAGGACGAGGAGGAGACACGTCGTAGGATGAGGGAGTCTATGTCTCATTACTCCGTGTCTAGTGGACAACTACGTAAAGGCTTTAGAGACCTCCATGATTCAATTGGGGTGAGCCTTTGTGCTCGACGTGAGGAAGAAATGCCTCCATCAATGGCACATGAAGTCGAAGAAGATTTGGGCATGGACGAGATGATGGATGACTTCTTTGAGAGGAGCCTGACGCCTCAATTGATGATGAAGATCAATTACAACAAGCAGCTTGCACTCCACTCTACAAGGGGTGTGCATACTCCACCATTCGTGCGACCTTGGAGTTGCTAAACTTGCAAACCATGTATGGTTGGAGCAATCCTAGTGTTACAAGCCTCTTTTGGTGAGTCCTTGGCGTTTGTGGTTAGCCCGTCACAATTTTGACATACCATATCTTTTGTAAATAATATTTGAAATTCTCTCGACCTCTTTGTAGGCTCATGAAGAAGATGTTTCCTTTGGACAACAAGATGCCAAGAACAAGGGCACATGCCAGGAGAGTATTGATGGCACTTGGCATGGATTACGAATGTATACATGCATGTGTCAATGATTGTGTGCTATTTCGGGGTGCTCATAAAGATACAACTCAATGTCCAAAATGTGGAGAGTCTCATTACCGAAGTGATTTGCAAGGTACGATGATTCCTCAAAAGGTGTTGAGGCATTCACTACTAGAGGTTTAGGGCATACCGACGTTAGAACACCGACGCAAATGTCGAACGTCGGTATGTACGTCCTAAACTTGGAGGCGAAAAGTCGGGCGGGTAATTTTCAAAAGTTCGTATACCGACGCTTATACCGACGGGTATACCGACGGATATACCGATGGATATACCGATGCATATACCGATGACATACCGACGGATATACCGATGCCTGTAAGTTTTTTACAGTCGAGAACCTATTGTTCTCTGTTTTGCACGGCGTCGAATTGCATCCAGAGAAGGTATCGTCCATCTCCCTCAAGTGTTCATTTCTTCCATTCAACCCACTCTTGTTGTGTGTGTGTGTGTGTGTGTGTGTGTGTGTGTGTGTGTGTGGAGAGACTTAGTGAAGTGTGTGTGTAGATCTCCCTCTCTCTCTCTCTCCTTGGACGGTTTGCCTCTCCCCATCTCCTCATCTTCTTATGGCGTTTTGCCTCTCCCTCTCTCCTCATCTTCTTATGTGTGTGTGTGTGTGTGTGTGGAGAGATTAGGGTAAATGGAGATTAGGGCTTGTGTATGTGAATCTATTACTAATGTATGCAATGTGTGTGTAGGTTTGTTTCTTCCACGTGTGTCCTACCTTGCAGATCTGCTTCGAACACGGCACTCTATCCAATCCACATTTGAGAGGTAAGCATATTACCAATTATGTTGTTCTATTAATATCACTTCTCTTTTTGTTCTCAATTTGTAATTTTTAATAGAAATTGAGTATGCAAGCTTGTTGTTTTTAATTTGTTCTCAATTTATAATTTTTAATTGAAATTGAGTATGCAAGCTTGTTGTTTTATGCACATATATGCTAATATTAGCATATATGTGAGTACATAAGAAATTAATGTATGTGCTTATTTGTCTTTACACACACACACACACTTTGCGAGAGAGAGAGAGAGAGAGAGAGAGAGAGAGAGAGAGAGAGAGAAAGAGATATTCTTTTTGGCGCATACCCAAGGCGTTTCGGTCTCTTTTTCGACTTGAAATCTAATGTCTAAGACATGCATGTGAACGCTATGTCTATATGTATATACTCTAATGTAATTGCTAAAGCACATATCCATAAGCTAATGTATATGCCTAAACATCGCTAATGTATACTTGATCTCCCTCAACGGCTGGGGGAAGCCCGTTTGACGCTTTAAAAGTTATTTTTAAAATCTCCCTCAACGGCTGGGAAAAAGAAGCCCGTTTGACGCTTTAAATATTATTTTTAAAATCTCCCTCAACGGCTGGGGAAAAGAAGCCCGTTTGACGCTTTAAATGTTATTTTTAAAATCTCCCTCTCACGGGAGGCGGCTGGGAAAAAGAAGCCCTGTTTTATGGTTTACATAATGCTTTGTGTAATGCATAATGATTTGCATTTAATGAGTTGCATATACATGTTATCCTGCTAGATGGAGCCTCTCAATCTTGAAGAGAGAATAGCGTGTCCATGCATGCAATGCAAGTACCAAATCTTTCGAAAACGAAGGAGTTGCAACCAACATATTCATGACGCTGGCATATTTCCAATGGAGCGCTTACAAAATTTACGGTTTTAATCGTACAACCAAGCAAGTGTGCAGCCGCATCTTGATAACATTGCGCCTATGAATTCTCGTCCCCAACAAAGGATGAGAATATCGAAGGAGGGAGTGACAGATGCAGCTCAATTAACAGCACTCGAGGGAATGGAAGAAGGTCAGGGAATGGAAGAAGGTCCAATGGAGGAAATGTTGGATGCCTTTATCGAGCAACAAGAAGTTCTCTTCGAGGAGCATGAACATGAAGATCATCAACCATGACATTCTTAACGGTCAAATTATAAACCAGAGGAAGAGGCCATGCGTAAACTTGCACGCCTTCCACTATACAATGGTGCCAAGATATCTGTATTGCGTGCATCTCTTACGATGCTACATTTACAGTCAATTTTTGGATGGTCTAATACAAGTGTCACTGAACTCTTCAAGTAAGGGATTTTTGGAGATTACACCTAATGTTGAAATGATAAATTTTCAACTTGTATTTGACTAAATCTTAATAGTAACGATCAGATATTGCCATACTTACAGGCTTTTCAAAGACCAGATATTGCCATACGGCAACGAGATGCCTCCATCTCGTGCAGATGCCAAGAAGTTATTGAAATCCATAGGCATGGATTACAATAATATTCATGCTTGTCGCAATGACTGTTGCCTCTTCCGCCATGAATATGAGCATTTGCAAGAATGTCCCCATTGTGGCTCTAACAGATATAGAGAAGATGTTCAGGGGGAAGCTGTCCCGGTAAAGGTTCTTAGGCACTTTCCAATCATCCCAAGAATAAAAAGCATGTTCAGGTGCAAATCTATAGCAAGCTTGATGACATGGCATGCCACAACTCGATCCACAGATGAAGTGATGCGTGTGCCTGCTGATTCACCCGCATGGAGACACATTGAAGAGAAATGGCCGGCTTTTAGGGAAGATCCTCGTAACCTCCATCTTGGCCTAGCAATGGATGGTGTAAACCCTTTTGGTTTAAGGAGCTCTTCATGGAGCACATGGCCTGTTTGCCTTGTGCATTATAATCTTCCGCCATGGTTAGCAATAAAGAAAGGTCATTTGTTGCTCTCATTAATAGTTCCAGGAAAGTACAAGGTGAAGAACATGGATGTATATTTGGCACCACTTATTGATGAGTTACGCACCTTGTGGAATGGAATTGAAGTGAAGGACATGTCAAAGAAGCAGAGTGGCCAAAGACTTGCAACTGTGCAAGGTATTCTCATGTGGACAATGCATGATTGGCCTGGCTATGGAGAATGCTCAGGTTTGTCTATATCGGGTTATAATGCATGTCCTCTATGTGGTCCTCGACTTGATTCAAGATACTCAAAAGCATTACGAAAGAATGTCTACCAAGGACATGTTAGGTATCTTCCAGAAAATCATGAATTGTGGGATGGTAATCTAGGAAGACCTCCTCCAAGTGCACTGAAGGCAAGCGATTGGAAGATCAAATGGGAGGAATGTGGCAACTTGGCATGTCCTGGGATGAAGAGGCTCTCTATCTTTCACCAACTCCCCTATTGGGGTGATCTCCTTATAAACCATTTGCTTGACCCGATGCATATTTTCAAGAATGTAGCTGACATTCTGTGGAAGACCATGACAGGAAAAAAGGAGACTAAAGGCCAAAGGGATGACTTAGAAGAGATAGGTTGCATGCAAGAGTTGTGGGCTCGCACTAGACCCAATGGAAAGGTGCTACTTCCAAGAGCCCCATGGGTTTTTAGTAAGATGGAGGAACAAGTGAAGAGGACAATTTCAGAGTTTCGGACTCCTACAGATTGTATGCATTGCTTGAAAAGTGCATTTACAAAGGATGATGATCTTAGTGGCCTCAAGAGTCATGATTGGCACAAGTTTCTACAATTTGTGCTTCCCATAGCAATAAAGGATTGCCTCACTGAAGACATTAGAGCTACTATCTATAAGATTAGCACATTGGTGCGTTGGATTTCTTCAAAAGAGATAAAGAGAGACACTTTGGAGACAGCGCATTTAAACTCCATAGAGGCACTCTGCATGGTAGAGAAGTTTTTCCCTACAAGTTTATTAACAATCCAGATGCATCTGCTAGTTCATGTTGTAGATGAGGTTGCAATTGCTGGAATAGTCCATTCAAGATGGATGTTCTTTTTGGAGAGGTTTATGAAGACATTAAAGGGATATGTTCGCCAAATGGCTTTCGAAGCCAAACGTGCTGGTTTAACTATAACAGAGGAGGAGGAGGAGGAGCTTACAAAAGGATGCGATTGGCATGTAAGTGTTTAAGTTCTACATGTCTCTCTTTTTTTTCTCTACATGTCTCAGTTTTTGTTTGTTCATCAACAATCTTAATGTGCTATTTGTAGTATCACAAATATGGGGCGTTTTAGTCACATGGACATCATTTTCGAGTAGAACAAATAGACCAAAGAAGAGCAACCTTTGATTGTGGTGTCACAGCACAGTTTGTTCAAGAAAGTTGTGCAAGTGCAAGTGATGATAACACAATTACTGGAATGCTTGATTACTTTGGAACCATTCAAGACATATTAAAGGTTGGCTTTAGAAGTTTTGAGTTGTTTATCTTTGATGTGATGTGGTTCAATGTAATCTCACAAATGGGCCACATGCAACTGTACGTCGAGACAAGAGTGGCCTCATCCAAGTGGACTCCACAAAGGTATGGACCGATCAGCAAGATACTTTTGTGCGCCCGGAGCATTGTGAGCAGGTTGTCTTTAAAGCGGATCCAAAAGATCCACGCTGGCTATTTGTGGTTCAAGTCGCCCCCCCGCAGTAAGCAAATTTGTGAAGAAATAGAGCTACAACAGGGTGATGTGGATTCACAGGGTGGTGGGAAGCAACAAGAACAAGCCGATATTAACAATGAAGAGGAGCAAGCAAATGAAGAGGAGCAACTAGAGCAAGATCCAAATGAAGAGGTGCAAACCAATGAAGCTGGAAAACTTGTTGAGGAAGAAGACATAGATGATGAGGACATCCTTCATCAAGGGACTTTTAATGATGAGGATGCTGAAATGTACATAGACATAGATCTCTTTGGGGCTACTGATCTTAATGAGGATGATAGAATAGATAATGATTTTTAAAATGATGTATCTTAATGATTATGCAAATAGTTATGACATATTTGTAATGATTTTATGACATTGAAGGTGCAAAGTGATATGGTTTACCATTGTTTATCATTGTTAATGTTTGTCATATGGTTCTTTCATTGTTTACCATGTAATTTTCATTTCCCACAAGTTTGTCATATGGTTTTTTGTCCAACAGGCCATGGGTGATGACTCACCACCGCTCGACTACAGTCATGATTTCTCATTTAACCCTACACCTCAAGGCATGAGTCCCCAGCAATTATATGGTTTTTGCTCGTCCATGACTCCAGAGCAGAGAGCCATGGCTCAAACTTATTGGGGTTCTGGAACAGGGACATCTGCCTCACCATCTGGCTTCACGATGGCAGTTCCCACACCCGCCGGTACGACAGCAGCTCCCACACCTCATACCACATAGCCTTCCACTCCTCTTACAACTCGATCTACCACCTCTTCACATAGACATTGCTCACGTAGTAGGTCTTCAGGGGGAGGTTGTTGTGGTGGTAGTGCCACAGATGCTGTGACACCACCACCACGTGAGCGTCGTCCTTCGCTCTCATCTGTTGATAGCACACCCATAGGTTCACCTTCCACTCCCTAGGGTGCACATGACCATGACACCAGCAAGATATACACAATTAGGGATGGGGCACCTATAATGACTAGTGCAGGGAAGCCAATGAAGACACGAATTCGACAATTGTGCACTATACAGTTTCACAACTCTGTTATGACTTTATGGGATCAGCAAGATAAGGAGAAGAAAAATTACATAAATACAAAGATAAAGCAAGAGTTTCAGCCATCTGACCCTATGAATGTCATCTCTAATGAGTGGATACAATATACAGCTCGCATTTTGATGGGGCATCGTAGGTCAGAGGCGAGGGATGCATTTAGAGAGGGGAAAGAGAAACCTGTTTGGCTAGATGATAGGGAGTGGGAAGCCATAGCTTAGGAGCTCACAGAGACACCAGAGAGGTTTCAACTTTCAAACATTCAAGCATTTGATCACAATGTTTGCAAAAAAATATTACCAAACTCTAAACCAACCATTCCCTTTGGACAACATCTTTTCAATCGACCTTTCCATTGTGTCCAATATATGCAAGTGCATCCTGGCGTTATAAGGGAAATCTACATTCACACAATGTAAATGGCCTGAGCATCTACTGAATTTAATAGCACTGTCAAAACAACCAAAATTGCATCACGTACTCATCCCATGAGTGACCATCCTGCCTCTGTTCCATACCATAAATTGCAGAAGCACTCCCACATGGCGGCAGCTCATAAGAAACATATCCGGGGGAAACTTATCCACTCTATGTATAATGATGGCAACATGCAAACTGCTACTGAGAGGAAGAGCCCTAATAGCATCTAACACACTCAAAAAAATTTATTTTGGAGAATTACTTTTATCCATGTCAACAAAAACTTATAGAATTGAAACATATATGGATCAAGCTCAAAACCCATTTCACCTGTATATTCAGTCGAATGGGGTCCAATTTTAAATGCTCAGAGCTTAGAGAAAGGGCTTCAGTGCAATCGAAAGTCTAGCGAGATTAAAATAATCACAGACTATAGATAATTTAAGCTCAAAAAACCTCTCATCAAAGACCAGGCATAGTTTTGTCTTGGGATGGAGCCATACAAAGTAATATTCCTGCTCATTGTATCGTTCATAGTTGCAACAAATAGTGGGAGAAAAATGGCACAGAACAGACTCAAAGAAGCTTTACCTAGATTTTCAAACTAGGCTGATTCTGTCCTTGTAGTACCTCTAATACCAATTAAAGGTTTTTATTAAAATATCCATTCTATTTACAAACAATTGATTATAGAAAATCTCTAAATATTCTCTAATTTATGAACACGTAGTAGTGCCATCAAAGCAGTTATTACCAATGATGACTTTGAAGATATATTATATTTGTTTACTGGGATCGTTTATTTCTCAATAAACACTGAAGGAAGTAGTGTCAATAGCCACTAGTTGGCCACGTAGTACATTTTTAATCTTCCCATGAATTGAATTTTTAACCTTACATATTTTTAAACCTATGATATTAAAAATGTCTAGATTGGAGAATATGATTGGGCTCTCAGGGGTCACCAGTTGGCTGCAAAAGAACTTCTTTAAGTATTAATGTGTTGATGTCATCTAGATTCTAAAATCTCTTAGTTTGTATATGTGGTTTGAGAGAAAGATACAAAGAGAATATGGAAAAACATATATCCTTTTTTAGCTTTAATACGTATTGAAGTGGTGGTGTGTTTTAACTAAAAATTATGGATTTCCAAGGTCCAAAGAAAGAAATGCACATATCTAGATAGATATCTAAAAAATCATGGATATAGATATCTAAAATATCATGGATATAGATATCTAAGAAATTATGGATATAGATATCTAAAAAATCATGGATTTCCAAGGTCCAAAATAAGAAGGGTAGGTGATGAAGTGGTGATGTCTTTTAACTAAAAATTATGGATATAAATATATAAAAAATCATGGATGTCCAAGGTCCAAAATAAGAAGGGTAAGTGATGAAGTGGTGATGTCCTTTTTTAGCTTTGATACGTATTGAAGTGGTAAAATGTCTTTTAACTAAAAATTATGAATTTCCAAGGTCCAAAGAAAAAAATACACATATCTAGATAGATATCTAAAAAATCATGGATATAGATATCTAAAAAATGATGGGTATAGATATCTAAAAAATCATGGATGTCTAAGGTCCAAAATAAGAAGGGTCGGTATATGGAAAAAATGAAGGGTAGGGAGATAAAGAAAGAAGGGCAGGTATATAGAAAAATAAGGGTAGGGAGATAAAGAAAGAAGGGTAATTTTATTGAAAAAAAAGCAGAGAACGGGAGTGCTCTGCTCAACCATTGAAGGAAGTCGTGGGAGGAAAGGAGGATGGACCATGGCATGTGACTCCAGAAGCCACCAACGCCTAGGTGAGTGGCTTCTCTTGCTCATCTTCAACTTTGTCTTCTTGCTCTTCTTTCTCATCTTTGAAGATGGAAAAAAACCCCCCCAGAAACAAGTTGCGCAACCTGTTTCTAGGGTTTTTTTTTTACATTCCATGTCTGTCAAGTATAAGCTTTCTTTCAAGCTCTTTCAAGTGCTACAAGCTGTGCTTTTTTGCCATGGTTTTACTAAATGCTTTGAATGCTTGGCCAAAGGGACTCCTGTAGCCCATTGGGATATTCCAAAAAGAAAGAAAAAAACCAGAAACAGGCCGCGGCTTGTTTTTGGGGTTTTTTTTTCATTTTGAAAGTATTCCCTAGTAATATTAAGTGAGCATTTGGGATTTTCTAACATGAAAAAAACAGGTTATGCTTGGCCATAGGGTGTCATTATGCTTGGCCAAAGGGAGCGATGATGGAGCCCATTGGGATTTCCCAACACAAAAAAACCCAGGCCTATTTCTGGGGTTCTTTTTCCCTCTTCGAAGATGCAAGGTTCTCTTGTTTCTCTTGTTCAAGTATATTAAAATTTTGTTTATTCTTTATTTTTTGGTTTGAAATAATGGCCTCTCTCATAGTGAGGAGTACATGCCTTAGTCTTTTTTTAGAAGAAGAAAACCCCCAAAAACAGGCCGCGTCGACATGACCTATTTCTGGGGTTTTTTTTCGTGTTAGAAAATATTTCTTAGCAAGCTTCTTGGGGATGCCTTAGTCTTTTTTAAGAGAGAGAAAAACCCTAGAAACATGCCGTGTTGGTGCAGCCTATTTTTGGGGTTTTTTAATATGTTTATTCAAGCTAGAGCTTCTTTTTATCAAAAAGAGTTATCATGTGTACACACTTGTCAGTGTCAAAAAGATAATTTTGGACTTGTATGTCTCGTAGAGAGAGGGGACAAGAAACACTTTGAGATAAACATGAATACAAGAGATGCATAAGAGGTGGCATAAACATGAATACAAGAGATGCATAAGAGGTGGCATGTGTATATAGTAATGTATCTCAACATCGCAAAGAGATGATTTTTATTTCTTGTAACTCAAAGAGATGATTGTGTATGCTAGTAAGGGAGGGGGATGAGGAAAGTTTCTTTGTGACATATGCCACTTGTGTTTGTCAAAGTTATGATTGTGTTTGTCTTTTTTTATGTTTGTTCAAGCTAGAGCTTCTTTTTATGCTTAAGCATGCTCTTGATGATTATTATTTGGTTGCTACATAATTTAAACGTGGATATATACGGTGATTTTAAAAAGGGTAGTCTAAAAGAATCCAAAAAGTGTGGATGAAGTCGGAGAGATGGGGCACTTTTGGGGCCACATGGATGGTGGGTCTTTAGCAAAGTATTTATGTGGTGATATGGAACTTTCTTGGGCTATAAAGATGTATGTAGTTCATACTAGGCACCATGAATTTTAACTTTATTGACATTGTTGTGGTTTCTTTTTTACCATTTTTCGTTCTTATGTTGAAACTCAAGCTTGTATTTAGGAGGTTGTGAAGATGTGTGGGCCCATGAAAAGATGCCTTTAAAAAAATGATAATGCATTCATATAGATTTTGTATACTCATGATGTGTGCACTTATTTATGTAGTGGATGAGGATGGAATGCCACATTCATGATTTGGTTTTTGGTGATGGGAGAACACTTTCAATCTTGGATTTTAAGGTCTCGGTTCATGTTTTTGCTCTTAATATGCTAGCATTGGATTTCGGTGATGGGAGGACATTGTGAACCTTTGGATTTTAAGGGCTCAGCTCATGTTTTTATTCTTAATATGCTAGCATTGAGAACTATTGTTATGCTCTACAAAACTTTGTACAGATTTTTTATGCTTTTGTTTCGACATAAATTAACTTGCTCTAAATAAACTTGCTATGTAGTGATACTCAAAAACATTAAGTGAGCATTAAGGATGCATGGGGGGTTTGAGATGAAGTTGAAGGGTTATGGAGGTGATGTTTGAGACATAGACAAAGTTCAAGGTGATGCATAGTTGAATGGTCAAGTTTTTTGGTGATGCATAGGTGAATGGTTTTACTTTGAAGAATAAATGGCTGTGTTTGGAATGATTAATGGTTGTGTTTTGATGTGCCAGGAGATCCACCACTGCTGGCAGGGGAAAGCGTACCAAGAGAGAAAGGGCACAAGCAGTTGAAAAGGAAGGGGAGTCTCAAGCAACAGCTAGTTTGGATCAAATTATTCGTGTTGTGGAGACTAATATTGAGGGTGTTTAGGATGCTGGGGAGGAGGTGGATAGTCATACGGTGACTGCTATGCCAGGTGGCTTTCTTATGCATGAGGGTAGTGGCAAAGAAGCTTTTTTACAGATTGTGCCTTATGTTATGAGATCGGAGGTGCCTCCATTGGAGGATAACAAAGACGAGAATAAGATTTACATTGACAAAGGTGAGGATATCATGTAAAAAACTAGATTGCTTAGTTGTTTTCAATGTCTTATGATACCTTTGTGTAGACTTATTCCTTTTTTTTTTGTCTTCATTTTTGAAAGCTGAATACTCATGCTTTGGTGACCACAACCTTGCGAGACGAGATTGTGAATTGTGCCAACATTAGTGCCGTCAATCATGATGATTACATGAAAGATTTTCCAGAGAGAGATAGGAAGTTAATTACTTTTATTAGAAAGAAGAATGCAGAGGGAGCCAAGCCTTGGTACCCTCTTGGGCAAGCTTGTTATAATGTGAGTATTTGATATCTTACGATTTGTTTGATACTCAGTCTTTTCTTTAACTTGTCATGTGATCAGATTTGATGTTATGTGAAGGTTCAAATTACTCAAGTCTTGAAAAAAAAGCTTGAGAAAGTGCGCTTGACCATGGGAGCAAGCTGAGTGACAAGCAGCATGGGCAATATGGGTGCACACACAATGGACACAGGGCTACAGTAAGTAAATGGTGATGGCATGGTCTAGGCAGGAAAGTAGAGAGAGGGAGGCATGGTAGCCACCAACTGGGAGCCTTACCAAGGCCTCGACGCCTTCATCCACATGCTATAAATTGAGATGGTGGAGGAGTTGAAAGATGGGGATGATGGGAGGGTCGACATGCTACCATTTTGAGAATTGAAGGTGAGAGGAGCATGGGAGGTGAAGAGCAATCATAAGGCTACCATTCTTAACTTGGTGAGAAGCGAGAGAGAGAGAGGAGGAAAAGGCAAAGGAGAGATTCACATGCTGCTGCTGGTAAACTCTTGTGGGGAGAGAGAGTGAGGAAGATTGGGAAGGTGCTCTTGGTTTGAGGAAGGGATCCATTGTGGAGGCTTCGTGAAGAGAGGACCATTGACCTTGTGTGAGGACTACCGAAGACTTGGAAGCTTTCGTCTTGCTAGAGGACCATATTATAACTGTGAATGAGACTCCTATGGTGTTTATTTCGTCTTGAGACATGAGAGTGAAATCATGCTTGGAGAGATCTTGGATGCTTTTGGCTTATCACCCAGAGCCATTTGAGCATCCATGTTGGATGAACTTCGCATGTGCCAAAATCTGAACTTGAGCTCGAGATTTTGTGTGATTGCTTATGTGCAATGTCGGGTCGATGTCCAAAGAAGTTTTTGAGTTTTTTGTTAAGCTTAATCCAAGCCCTTGTTGTACCTGACATCTTGTCTTATGAAAACACCTAGTTGTTGGTTTTGTGAGTGTGTTGTGTGTTGTGGCTTAGAAGATACCCTTGAGTGAAAGACTTCAATTGTTGTGGTATTGTAGCTGCATGAAACATGTATCCTCTCATATATCATTGTAATTTGTTGTGCCTTGGGTGTTGAAGGATTTAGTGTCATAATGTTCTTATAGTTCTGTTGGTGTTCAATGGTGTACGGTTGGGTTTGCTATAGAGGCTCTGTTTTTGTTGTGCTTAACCTAACACTGTTCTGGTGCCTCCACCATGGACAAGCATTTTTTTAAATGACCTCCTCCCAAATTTGTAGTCAAAGGTTATACGATCGCGTGTGTTTTTTAGATCCTTAGCCCTAAACCTATGTCACCTGATCTGAGGCATATATTTTCTTTAATTCTCTATAAATTATATGATTTTTTTCTATTTTTTAAGATTTTATTGGCTATTGTCTACTATTTAGAATGATTTTTTCATATTTTTTGGTGATGAAAATAAAACAATCCTCATAAAAAACCAAAAAATATTTCAAATTCAAGAAAAAAAAACCCCTAAAAGTTGATGTTTAACACCAACGTTGATACAAACCATCAACTTTTAGGGCTAAGAGTTGATGTTTTACATCAAAGTTAATGCAAAACATCAACTCTACGACAAAACGTGATGTTTTGCATCAAGTTTCAGATACTCCGGATAAGAAAGTTGGAGGATCAGTGGCTGATTTTCATAAGCGGCATGATTCTGTGATTTCGTCCTCTATGGCATGCTCAGACAACGTGTTCCACAAAATCTGAGTACCAACACTGTAATGAAGTAGATTTGGTGTCACATGCACATGGGGGATGGGGCCTAGGCACTTGGGCTTAGGGTCATTTACATGTGTGCCTTTGGGGGCCTTGGGCTATATGATACTCTGGGCTCATGGGCATTGTACAATTACTGATCATTTTGACTATTACTTTTCTTGGAGCTCTTATGCCCAAGCTTCCATGGTGGATTTCTCCCTCATGAAATGTTAGGATGGTGACCTACACCCATGTTATCTACTCCATGTCTTGAGTGGGTCATTTGCTTACTTTTCTTGGAGCTCTTATGCCCAAGCTTCCATGGTGGACTTCTCCCTCATGAAATGTTAGGATGGTGACCTACACCCATGTTATCTACTCCATGTCTTGAGTGGGTCATTTGCTTTCTTCAAAGCTTTGAATTGATCCATTTTCTTGAAAAAAATTTAAACATTTCTGAGTTTTCTTGAGTCTCTTAATTTTCTTGATCAAGTTCATGGGGATATGGTGATCCTGCTTGAGTTGATTTGATCTTTTTAATTCACATTTTCATAAGCTTTTGGGGACTATGGGTTACGGTGGACCAAATGTGAGCACAGGATCAAATCTTTTAGGGCTATGGTCCAAAATTTGAACTAATTGGGGTGATTAGTGCTAATTACAATTTTCACCTTCTTCTCCATTTTTCCTCAAGCTCTCCATGGCTAGGGCTCATCATAGTGTAGCTGTTTCTTCTCCAAACCATTTGGCTTTGGTCAAGGACTTCCCAAGCTTCACATAGAGCTTCATAGGCTTTGATATTTGCAAATATTTCCAACCATTAGGTGCTTCAAGAAAACCCTAGTTTCATCATTTTTCTTGCTCCAATCATTCCATCCTTTTTAACCACATTTGGGCAACATTGTGGGAGGGTTATTGAGCAACTTAGAAACTTAATTTGAGCTTTGGAGAGGCGACAGTTGGGTAGCGCATTCCAGGGCAGCAGGCCGAAAAAATCGTGTGAAGATCACTCTCATACAAGCTCATTACAAGTCCTAAATGCTTCATTTAGCTTAGCAATGGTGTTTCCCATCATCTTCTACCAATTTGGAGCCGTATTTCTTGAGTAATGAAGCCCATGGACTCTCCAAGAAGCTGCAAAAAATAGAGGACCACATTTTTCATCAAGGCAAGGGCATTTCTCTACCATACATTCAATATTATGGCTTTGTTGAGCACTCCCTTGCATTTCTTTTTTGATTTCTTGGAATTCTTGAATCTCCTGTTGAGATTTAGGGCTTTCTTCCAAGAAACCCTACTTTCTTGACATTGGCCATTAGCCTTGTCTAATCATCATTAATTACACTAATGGTGCCATTAAACAAACTAATGCTTCAAATAGACCAATGATCAAGCCATGTTTCTTAAGTTTGGGAGTTTCTGATCAATTCCATACACCATTGTAACCATTTGATGCGTCTTCAATCATTGGTGTGACATTCAAATCATCTCTATGCTTGGGAATGCCAAGATACATGCCAATCAACATTCTATTTGCTTCACCTTGATTGTTGCATTGGTGTGACATTCAAATCATCTCTATGCTTGGGAATGTCAAGATACATGCCAATCAACATGCTATTTGCTTCACCTTGATTGTTGCATTGGTGTTGATATTTTTTGTATAATCAAGCTTGGGAAGTGAAAGTATAGCATGAGTATATGCTAATGAAATAATTGATTGAGCATGAGTTCATGCAAAGCATTGTAAGTCATCTTACCAACATCTTTGAGGTTCAAATCACACCTATCACATTACTTTGTACCCCACATTTCATCCAATTGAATCTAGAATGTGTGTGAGGGTACCTTGGCATTTGGTTGGAGAGGCCAAGGGGAGCATATCTTGAATCTTCCTTGCCACCGTTAGTGCCGTGGTAAAGTAGTAAGGAAGAGGATTAGGTACCTAGTGTGAAGACATGGCCCCAACTCTTGCCATCGGGATTATAAACTTTGGTAGTAAGAGGGTGGGAAGGCTTGGCTAGGAGATTGGTTGGAGAGGCCAAGGGGAGCATGTCTTGAATCTTCCTTGCCGTTATTGCCGTGGTAAAGCAGTAAGGAAGAGGATTAGGTACTTAGTGTGAAGACATGGCCCCAACTCTTGCCATCAGATTATAAACTTTGGTAGTAAGAGGGTGGGAAGGCTTGGCTAGGAGATTGGCAAGCAAAGCTCTCCATCAACAACAAAGCTCTTCATCAACAATCAATCTTCATCAGCACAAAGGTCACATGTAATATGCCATTAGCCAATGCATTATACAATCAGGATATGCCTTGATACTATGCCAATTGCCAAGAGAACATTGGTTGTGACTTGAGTACATAGGAAATTTGAGATTTGGTCACTAATACAAAGGAGACCATGCCAAAAATTTTCAAAAATTACATGCATGGTTGGGATTGAGGGCAATTGTGTTGAGGTAGCCTCAACTACACGGCTTCTTCTCCAAGACTAGAGTGTTGAGAGCTCCTTCTTGTCCACCCAACCATAGCCAAAAGCTCGCCCTGGTTCCTATGTCAAGACCCAAACTCTTTTAATAGCAAAAGTGCTCTTCATACGTGCCGCCTGGACACTCTTATTAGTGCCCGGTCACCCAAGAGTCCATAACCGGTCTTTTGGCTCTCCTAAACCCCTGCCTTGCCCATAAACGGTCGATCTCTCTAGGCTCTCGATAATTTTGATGTCATGACATTACTCCCCCTTATTAAGAGGATTTTTCATCCTCGAAAATGAAATTCGCGAACCTCTTTCTGAGTGTGCTTACCTTTTCCCAGGTAGAATCTTCTTCTGGTTTATCCTTCCACTTGACTAAACACTCTTGTCATATAGAGTGTCGAGTTCTTTTCTCTTGGAAATCTAAGACTTTTTTTAGTTCATGTGGTAAGGATGGGGGTTCAATAAGTTCTACTAGGATCTCTTGACTGACGAGATTATCGTCATCACCCAACTTCTTCTGCAGTCTACTGACATGAAAAACTAGATGAACTTTAGAGCTTTCTGGTAAAGCTAACTTATAAGCAACACTACCTACTTTGTTAAGTATTGTAAACGGACCATAATACCTTGGAGATAGCTTTGGACTTCTTTCCGTTTTCAAAAATTCAAAGTGTGCGGGAACCTTTAAAAACACTTTATCACCTTCCTCAAAGATTATTTGTCTACGATCTTTGTCTGCATAATGTTTAGCACGGTCTTGTGCTTTCTTAACATTATCTTTTGCAATTTCTGTCATCTCTTGGAGATCTTGAAGAAAATCTTTAACATAAACGGACTAAATCCCATGGTTGAATGTTTGGCACTATTATAAGCAAACTCCAATATGGGTAAAAATCTCTTCCCAATTGGTTTGCTTTTTACTTATATATACTTGTTGCATATCTTCTAAGACTTGGTTGACTCTCTGGATTTGACCATCACTTTGCGGGATGATCAGCCGTACTCGTACTTAGCATTGTTGTCCAATGTCTTGAACATAGCACGCCAAAAATGACTATTAAACTTTGTATCTCTATCACTAACTATATCAGTAGTAGGTAAGCCATATAGTCGATAGATATTTTCAATGAATAGCTAACTTAGGCATAGTCACTGTCATTTTTGTTAGAATAAACCGACACATTTTAGTCAGCCTATCCATGACCACCCAAACCAAATCGTGGCTTCTGTTCGTTTTAGGTAATCCAACTATAAAGTCCATTGAGATACTCTCGCACTTGCCATTTGGGATCTCTAGTAGACTTAATAAACCACCTACCTTTAGGTAATCCAACTATAAAATCCATTGAGATACTCTCCCACTTGCCATTTGGGATCTCTAGTGGACTTAATAAACCACCTACCTTTAGGTGTTCTGCTTTATTGACCTAGCACTTTTGGCATTTTAAGACCTAGTCACATAGACCTATCTTTTGGTTGAAATTTGAGCATAATGATGAGCTATGGTGGATCATACACTAGAATCAACATCATTAACAAAGTGATTAGTAAATGATTAAGATGTAATTAGTGAATAATTAGCAAATAGATTAATGTAGGCATGGATACTCAAAAACCAGCAAATTCTCATTAGGGCTATGCCTCAATTTATAGAGTTTACATCAAGCATCAAATCCCATTGATTTCTCCATGATTCACTCCCAGAATATCTCCACCTTTTGCCTGATTCTCTCCACCTCTTCTCTTTTCCCTGAATATCTCCCAGAATAACTCCACACTCCTAAATTCTCTCATGCTACCCTTTATTCTCTCCCAGTAGATTCTTCTCACCTTTTCACAGGTTCTTTCACAATTACATCTTTTCTTTTACAGCCTCTATCCAAGAGCTTGTTCCCGCACACACCCTATTCACTTGTATTTTCAACACCTCCCCTCAAGTGAATAATCCTAGCACACCTAGACCCTATACCAAGTTTGCCTCCCCTTACTTGGTAGTCCGCGACCAGTGTCTACTCCTCCCCTCAAGTTATCTTAGCACACCTGGACCCTGTATCAAGTTTCTCTCTTACTTGACAGTCCGCGACCAGTGCCTCAAGTCCCTAAACTCCATAGTCCTTGACACTCTCTCTCTCTATGTGTCTAAGGCTACTATAAGTGCCCGCAACCTTGACTAAAGTGCTCACACATACATCTACCACATGGCCTATATCATCGGTGGCTCAAAGGTGGTTTTACTTTATTGGGGCAGGTTACATTGGGTTGTGGGGTCTCTCTCTCTCTCTCTCTCAGAGATTTTCACATGGCTCCTCACTCTTTGGAGCCTCACATCTTCTCTTTTCTTCAGTCTTCTTGTCGTGGCAGCATCTCTCCACACGTCCGTCTCTTCTTTCAGTCTTCTTGGGGCAGCTTCTCTTCTTGTGGCAGCTTCTCTTCTCGTGTCCATGTCTTCCTTCAGATCTTCTTCTCGGTGTGGATCCTCTTCTTGGAAAGAGATATTCTTCTTCTTTCATGGCTGGGGCCATGAGCTCATCCGTCAGGTCATTTTGCTCCATGTGAGCAACATGTTTCAATGTTTTGCTGACAGTTCCTTTGGGTTTTTGATGTTTATCTTGTTTCATTATGCAATGCAAACCCAAATTTATGCGGGAGGTCTTACCTCTTGCCTTATTCTGGACAAGGGCAGTGTCTGATCCCATATTTACACTCATGTAATGTGCCCAATACATAATGCGTATAGCATTCATTCTCATGCACATTCCAAATGCAACTTTGGCTGTGAATAATCTTGAATTTGAGTGAGATTTACAGGCATTAACCAAGGGTTAAATGCAAAATGATGATTTTCACAAATTTATCAGCACAATTTTCCCAGAAATTACATTAAATCAAGGGTAACCAATTTGTACGGGATGGTTGGAGTATCAAACCAACTCCGATTTGCAATCTGAAGTTATAGGGATCTGTATCAGATGGTTAATTTGAACCCTCAATTGCACCAAAATACAATGATTAGCATTGATTAATCACTGATTAGCAAATTAATGCTCTGTTTTGTGTGCAGAAAACAGAGTATGTGGGGAGCCCAGATCTGGTGCCTTCCACTTCAAATGAGCTCAAATGCTCTCAAAGGCATCAATAGCAATGAGTCTAGTAGAGGATTAAGCCAAGAAACACAAGACCAAATATTGAAAGCTTAATCTCTGTTTTACCAAAGTCACCTGCAGATTTGATGAAGAGCTTTGATCTCACGGTAGACTTGATAAAACTGAATTCTGTCTTCACCAGCTTGTAGAGCATACTTGAAAACCCCCGGGGCTAAGAGGAATTAGACCCATTTGATTTGATGAAGTAGAAATCATTGATTTACTGCAGAAAAACGTAGCTTTTTAATCAGCAAAAATGGGGAGCTTCCGTGGGCGGTTTGTGCTTCTGATTTGATGGGCTAGAGCTCGTATGGGTTAGCTATCTTGGGCTAGAAGGGTTTGGGCA
Source organism: Cibotium barometz (assembly GCF_041138505.1). Classification (NCBI taxonomy): domain Eukaryota; kingdom Viridiplantae; phylum Streptophyta; class Polypodiopsida; order Cyatheales; family Cibotiaceae; genus Cibotium; species Cibotium barometz. The sequence goes on along the minus strand of NC_141080.1, from coordinate 8,479,335 downwards.
ATGGTTGAGTGTGCAAGGAGAGGGAGCTCCTCCACTGGCTGGGGGTACAGAGGCTAATTGAAAAAAGAGGGAAAATTATAATTTTCTACTAATCCTAATTAACAAAATAATTAGCAAGATAATTGGCTCACAAATTAGCATGGCTCTGATGCCATGTTGAAATTTGAGCATAATGATGAGCTATGGTGGATCATACACTAGAATCAACATCATTAACAAAGTGATTAGTAAATGATTAAGACGTAATTAGTGAATAATTAGCAAATAGATTAATGTAGGCATGGATACTCAAAAACTAGCAAATTCTCATTAGGGCTATGCCTCAATTTATAGAGTTTACATCAAGCATCAAATCCCATTGATTTCTCCATGATTCACTCCCAGAATATCTCCACCTTTTGTCTGATTCTCTCCACCTCTTCTCTTTTCCCTGAATATCTCCCAGAATAACTCCACACTCCTAAATTCTCTCATGCTACCCTTTATTCTCTCCCAGTATATTCTTCTCACCTTTTCACAGGTTCTTTCACAATTACATCTTCTCTTTTACAGCCTCTATCCAAGAACTTGTTCCCGCACACACCCTATTCACTTGTATTTTCAACACTTTTTTCTTCACCAATAGAATTGGTGAAGCCCAAGGCGAAGCACTTGGTCGAATGAATCCACTTTTAAGGTATTCCTTTAACTATCATTCTACTTCTTGTGCTTCCTCAAAACTAAGCCGATAAGGAGGCTTACTTACTGGCTTTGGGCTAGGTATTACTTCAATCGGATGCTCAACACCACGGATAGGAGGTAATCCTTTTGGTAATTCATTTGGAAACACATCTTTAAATTACTGTAACAATTGCTTTGAGGATTCGTTAACTTTTTTATTGTTAATATGCTTTGATTGAAAGGAAGTCATGTAAACACTATGCTTATTCATGTAAACACTATGCTTTGATTGAAAGGAAGTCATGTAAACACTATGCTTAGTCAAACCACTTATGTTTGCACATGCGGAAAAAGAAATGACATCATCAAGATGCATGTAGCACAAAAAGATGTTTTCTACTTCATTAGCTTGTACAAGGCGATTGAGTTACATAGAGCATACAAGAGGTGAGGAGGGTACATCATGTTCACCTTGCAAGCACACTTTCTTACCATCTACTTCAAATTCAAAAGAATTATGAAAATAACTTCTAGACAAAGATGGATCAATGTTATATAACCACTTGACCTAGAATAACATGCGCTTGTGTGATATGCATAACTTGAAAAGCCAAATGCATCTCATGACCTTGAATTACTAATGGAGCATCACAAACTACTATATCCCAGACACCTTTATCACAGCCGTTAATCAAAGAAACCACATACTTATGATCACTTGAACTTTGTGGTAACTTTAATTTCTTGACTAAAGTATAGTTCAAGAAATTGTGCATGGCACTATCATCAATCATAACTCGTACCTTGTGACCTTTAATGTGACCATGCATTCGAACCTACCCATGTGGTCCAAATGTTGGTACCCACATCGATGACGTGACACAACACGCATGAGTAGAATCAGCATGATAAACTTGAACCTCTTTAAACTCACGAGAAGTCTCTAGCGGGAGCACTTGAATAGTGTGCACTTGCTTTTCTTTACTTTGATCACACAGATTTTTCTCATTTTCTTTTAGCTTAGGACATTGTAGTTTTTACTATGACCCTTTTCCATGCAGTGTGAAAATATAAATTTTCTTTTTTAGCTCTTTCAAAATCTTCATGCTTCAAAAATTTTGGTTGTCCTTTAGACTTTTTAGATTGGTCATTCTTTTGGTTAGGTCCCTTTTTTTTATTTTGACCTTGATGCTTGGAACCTTCGGACATACTAGATGTCCATTGTGCATTCTGCACACGCTTTTTCTTTTCAATAGTGTCGTCGAAAAATCTGATCAAACTTAATTGCTTCTTCTAAAGTTTTTGGCTCGTTTTGTTTAACTTTATTCTTATAGTCTGAGTTTGATTTGTGAATAATTCCATGAATTTTCTGAAAGTTGTCCATTTCTTTCAACTTGAGAAAGATTTCTCGATAATTGGAGATATAATGTCCCATGCTTCCTAATTATGATCCATCTCATTCCCTGGAAGACATTCTTTCATGAATGCACTTTCAAATTTAGCCCATGGCCTGAGCATCTACTGAATTGAATAGCACCGTCAAAATAACCAGAACTGCTTGTCACGTACTCAACCCATGAGTGACCATCCTCCCTCTGTTCCATACCATACATTACAGAAGCACTCCCACATGGCGACAGCTCATAAGAATCATATCCATCATATGACGGGGGCAACTTATCCACTCTATGTATAATGATGGCACTATGTAATAAAACATGCAAATTGCTATTGAGAGAAGAGCCCTAATCGTAACACACTCAAAAAAATGTATTTTGGAGAATTATTTTTATCCATGTCAACAAAAACTTATAAAATTGAAACATATCTGCATCAAGCTCAAAACCCATTTCACCTGTATTCAGTCGAATGGGGTCTAATTTTAAATGCTCAGAGCTTAGAGAAAGGGCTTCAGTGTAATCGAAAGTCCAACGAGATTAAAATAATCACAGGCTGTAGATAATTTAAGCTCAAACAAACTCTCATCAGAGACCAGGCATAGTTTTTGTCTGGGGATGGAGTCATACACAGTAATATTCCTGCTCACTGTATCGTTCATCGTCGCAACAAACAATGGGAGAAAAATGGCATAGAACAAACTCAAAGAAGCTCTACCTAGATTTTCAAACTAGGCTGATTCTGTCCTTATAGTACCTCTAATAGCAATTAAAGGTTTTTATTAAAATATCCATTCTATTTACAAACAATTGATTGTAGAAAACCTCTAAATATTCTCTAATTTATGAACACGTAGTGGTGCCATCAAAGCAGTTACTGGTAATGATTATGATGACTTTGAGGATATATTATATTTGTTTACTAGGATTGTTTATTTCTCATTAAACACTCAAGGAAGTAGTGTCAGTAGCCACTAGTTGGCCACGTAGTACTTTTTTAAAAATGTCGAGTGGAGAATATGATTGGGATCTCGTGGGTCACCAGTTGGCTACAAAAGAACTTCTTTAAGTATTAATGAGAGTATATGATCGCCTCCTTTCTCCACTCATACTGCACAAACTCAATGCCACCCTTGCGTATATGTGGTTTGAGAGAAAGATACAAAGAGAGTATGGAAAAACATATATCCTTTTTTAGCTTTTATACGTATCGAAGTGGTGGTGTGTTTTAACTAAAAATTATGGATTTCCAAGGTCCAAAGAAAGAAATGCACATATCTAGATAGATATCTAAAAAATTATGGATATACATATCTAAAAAATTATGGATATAGATATCTAAAAAATCATGGATGTCCAAGGTCCAAAATAAGAAGGGTAGGTGATAAAGTGGTGATGTCTTTTAACTAAAAATTATGGATATAGATATATAAAAAATCATGGATGTCCAAGGTCCAAAATAAGAAGGGTAGGTGATGAAGTGGTGATGTCCTTTTTAGCTTTGATACGTATTGAAGTGGTAATGTCTTTTAACTAAAAATTATGGATTTCCAAGGTCCAAAGAAATAAATACACATATCTAGATAGATATCTAAAAAATCATGGATGTTCAAGGTCCAAAATAAGAAGGGTAGGTATATGGAAAAAACGAAGGGTAGGGAGATAAAGAAAGAAGGGTAGGTATATAGAAAAATAAGGGTAGGGAGATAAAGAAAGAACGGTAATTTTATTGAAAAAAAAAGAAGAGAAGGGGAGTGCTCTGCTCGACCTTTGAAGAAAGTCATGGGAGGAAAGGAGGATGGACCATTGCATGTGACTCCAGAATCTACCAACGCCTAGGTGAGTGGCTTCTCTTACTCATCTTCAACTTTGTCTTCTTGCTCTTCTTTCTCATCTTCGAAGATGGAAAAAAACCCCCTTAAAATAGGCCGCACGGCCTATTTTTGGGGTTTTTTTTTAACATTCCATGTCTGTCAAGTATAAGCTTTCTTTCAAGCTCTTTCAAGTGCTACAAGCTGTGCTTTTTTTTCCATGGTTTTAATAAATTCTTTGAATGCTAGGCCAAAGTGTTGCCATATATATAGGTAGTGATGTGTGTGAACACACTTAGGACCGCCGAGGCACTTTTTCCCTCTTTAGGAGGTTTTTTCCCCTGGCTTGTATATACACCCATCATTCTAGGGCTAACTTATCTTTTGTACATTGATACAATCTAATACACTTTGTGTTGTGTGCATTCTTGCTTCTTCTTCTCTAAGCTTTGTGTGCTTTCCTACAACCCTAATTCCAACAATTGGTATCAGAGCAGGTATCGGCTTTTAGGGCTACGTCGCTAGCACCCTTCGACTCACGTTCTCCAATTGAGGTGAGCTTTCACGAGCGTTTGCACGTCCCTATACTCTGCAGATAAGCTCATAGGGCTTGGCATTCTCAGAAATTGCATCTAAGGTCGTTTCGGGCTCCATTTTTGCATTTCAAGTTCTGCACAGGTGTTTTCGTCATTTTGTGCAGAAATTTTGACAGTGCAGTTTTCTGCAAAAAAGGCATACGTATTCTATTGTGGACTTTGCTACATAGCACGAGTTGTTTTTTGTTCAGTCTTTGCTTTGTTACAGGTAGCTTTTGCATCAGTCATCAGTGGCCATGGTTGATAACAGCAATGATGTATTTCGCATGTTGTTTGTTGATGACAAATTGGATGGAGATAGCAACTACCTACTTTGGGCATACATGATGTAGCATGTTTTAGTTGTAAAAGGAGTGTGGAACATTATGCAGGGTATGGATATACGTCCAGGTTCTGTGGATGTAGGATCTATTAAGGATGTTGCAAGTTCTATTGAGGATGTTGCAGGTTCTAGCAGCTCTACTGTTGCTACTGTTTTACCCACTGCTAAACAAGCTCGTTGGGATGGTAAAGATGCACAAGCTCATGCCTTAATTACACTTTCTATCAAACGTAACATCACCCCACATATTCATTCAGCTAAAATAGCAAAACAGGCTTGGGATATTCTAGCTGGTTTGTATGCAGGTCACAACGAGGCAAAAATCTCTTACCTGCGTAAAGAGCTAGAATCGAAGATTATGCAGGAAGATGATGACATGAATGTTTTTCTTACTGAGATTAAAGATCTCAAGGAACATTTGATTTCTGCAGGTGAGATTATTCCTGATCATTCTCTTGTGCAGACTGTTCTTGATGCTTTACCTGAGTCATATTAGACTTTTGCTTCCACGTGGAGACTTATTACTAAGAGGACAGACCTGATGTTGTCAAGTATGATACTTTAGTCAACAACCTCTTGCAAGAAGCGCAGTCCAGGCAAAACAAGGCTAGGCAGCGTGCAGTTGATCAAGCATTTGTTACTACCCACCCAACAGAGAAGAAGTGGTAAGGCAGTCCCTTCCACTGTTTCTTCTTCTATTAGTAGGTCTGCAACTTCTTCTCCTTCCACAGGTAGCAACAATAGGTCTGAGAACGCTCTTGATAAAGGCAAGAAAAAAATGAGGTGCAACTATTGTAAGCCAACTGATCATGTCATTAAGAATTGCCCTAAGCTAAAGGCTAAAGAGGCAAAGAAGAAAGAGTCAAATGCAGCCACAATAGCGGATGCTTCTACAAATGCAGATTCTGTAAATGTTGTGCAGGATACAGAATGGGCATTTAGCGTGTATTTCTAGTATGATCCATCTGTACATGATGCATGTTTGGCAGTTTCTGTTGACTCTCATGTATGGTATTTTGACAGTGGTGCTACAAAGCACATTACCTCGCATCGTGATATGTTCACTTGTCTTGAGGCTGTCCCTAATGGGAATACTGTCACATGTGCCAATAATGCTTCTTACCCAGTGAAGGGCATTGGTAAAATTATGCTTACTTCTACAAATGGCAGCGCTTTCACACTTTCAGATGCTTTGTATGTGCCAGGGATAAAGAAGAATCTATTGTCTGTCTCTATGCTTGCTAGACTTGGACTTGTAGTCAAATTTATGGATGATAGATGTACTGTTCATGATTTGACTTCTGGTGATATGATTATTGTATCTGGCACCTTGTTTCGTGGGCTGTATAGGCTCAATTCTTATGACAAGTGTGTGGAAGATTCAGCAAATGCAGTTTCTGACGAAAAGGCAGTTTCATATGCAAAACTATGGCATGCTCGTTTTGGTCATCTGAACTTTGCTAGTTTGTTGCGTTTGCAGAAATTTGATATGGTTGCTTCATTGCCCCCTCTTGAGGCACCATTGAAACATGTTCATGAAGGCTGTATTTTGGGCAAAATGTAGTGTTTTGCATTTCCAAAAGATGGTTCTGTGTGGGCCACTTGCAAATTGCAACTTGTACATAGTGATGTATGTGGGCCTATGCAAACTCTGTCATTTGGTAAACACTTATACTTCATGACTTTCATTGATGATTACTCAAGGCATGCATGGGTATATCCATTGAAGGCAAAGTCCAAAGTGTTTTTGTGCTTCAAACAGTTTTTGCTTATGGTTGAAAATGTATCCAATTGTATTGTGGGCACCCTCCGTTCTGATCGAGGTGGGGAGTACATGTCTAAAGAGTTTGATGCATTTCTGGCTAGTCGTGGGATAAAACACCAATGTACAGTGCCGTATGCCCCTCAGTAAAATGGTGTTGCTGAGAGAAAAAACAGGTCACTTATGGAGATGGCACGATGTATGGTCAAGAGCCAAGCTTTGCCACATGCATTTTGGCTTGCTATGTACTCAACAGGTGTCCCACTAAGGCCTTGCAGTCTGTTACTCCATACGAAGCTTGGCATGGCAGGAAGACTTCTATTGGTCACTTGCGTGTCTTTGGTTGCTTGGCCTATGCTTTAGTGCCTATACAACAACGTAGAAAATTGGATGATAAGGCTGTCAAATACATTTTTGTTGGTTATAGTGCTGAGAGCAAGGGTTACAGATTGTATCATCCATAGTCAAAGCGTATCTTAATTAGTCGAGATGTTGTTTTTATGGAAGATGCTGTGCAGCCTTTGTTGTCATGTACCAAAGAGACAGGTGTGAGCTCACGGGATGTATTTGATACGTTGTTGCCTCTGTTTACAAGTGGGAATTCAAATGTAAGTCCTAATGAGGCAAAAATTCAGCCTATGTAGATTTCAAACGACATCATAGATCAGCCTATGTAGATTTCAAACGACATCATAGATCAGCCTATTTCTGATGCAGATTTATAAGACGTAATTTATGAAGATAGGGCTAAAAATGAGCACGCTAGAGGTATGCCTAAATGGCTGGTGCAAACCTTGCGTAATAGTAAAATTGATGCACCTATGTCTAGTTGTACTCGTTCAAGTTTTCAGCATGCCTCTTATGCATTAGATTGTTATGCTTTGGCTGTGTCTAGTATGTGTGAAGAGGAAGAACCTCTTTCATTTGATGAGGCACAAAAATCAAAAAATTGATTGGCTGCAATGCAAAGTGAATATGATGCTATAATGAAGAATGGTACATGGTCTTTGTGTGATTTGCCTATTGGTAAAAAGGTCATTGGATGTAAGTGGGTCTTTAAGTTGAAACGAAAGCTAGATGGCAGTGTTGATCGCTATAAGGCTAGACTTGTTGCAAAGGGTTATGCTCAAGAAAAAGGCATTGATTTTGATGAGACCTTTGCTCCCACTTGTCGTATGACTATCATTCATAGCATTTGTGCATTGGCAGCTCATAATGGTTGGAATGTACATCAGTTGGACATAAAGACTACGTTCTTGAATGGAGATTTGCATGAGGAGGTGTATGTATTGTAGCCTCGTGGTTTTGTTCAAAGAGGGTAGGAAAACAAAGTGTGCAGGTTGAAAAAGGCTTTATATGGTTTAAAGCAAGCTCCATGAGCTTGGTATGAAAAGATACATGCATATTTGACTGCACATGGTTTTCAGAATAGTCCAACAGAAAGCACTTTGTCTGCTAAACATGTGGATGATGTACATCTAATCATTGCTCTATATGTCGATGACATGCTGCTCACAGGACCAAGTGAGAGTCATATTGCTGATTTTAAGGCTGATTTGAATGCCTCTTTTGAGATGTCAGATTTGGGGCATTTGCATCATTATTTGGGGATACAATTTAAACAGTGTGATGGAGGTATTGCTTTGTGTCAGACAAAGTATATTGAGACATTGTTGCAGAGATTTGGCCTTGAAGACTGCAAGCCTATTGCTACTCCAATGGAGACAGGTTTGAAGTTGAGTCTTCATGATGCTGGAGATCACTTTGATGTCACACTCTATTAGACAGCTGTTGGTTGCCTCATTTATGTAAACATTACGAGGCCGGACATTCAGTTTGCATTCTCACAGGTGAGCAGGTTTATGCATAGCCCAGGGTCTCAGCATTGGGAAGGTAGTTAAACGCATCTTTCACTACTTGAGTGGCACCATACATCTTGGGTTGTTTTATCCCAAGGGGGGATCGTTGCCACCAGATTTACATGCTTTTTTAGACTCATATTGGGCTGGTTGCTATGACACAAGAGTGTCCACAAGTGGTTTTTGTTTCATGCTCGGTAGCTCATGCATATCTTGGTTGAGCAAGAATCAACCTACTGTGGCCACTTCTAGTTGTGAAGCTGAATACAGGGCAGCTTTCATAGCTACAGTTGAGTGTGTGTGGCTCAGACGGCTTATGGGGCTGACTTGGGTGTTGGACAGGAGTCTACGACCTCTATCTACACTGACAGTCAGAGCGCATTGGCAGTTGCGAGAAACCCAATTTTTCATGCTCGCACAAAGCACATTGAGGTGCATTATCACTATGTCAGGAAGAGACTCTCAGCAAGAGAGATCAGCTTGGCCTATGTGCCAACACAGGACAACCTTGCCAATCTTTTCACAAAGGCGCTTCCTCGTGAGAAGTTTGAAGCCTTCCACAAAGCTTTGGGCTTGCTCCCCTTTGTGGACTGATCTACTTCGAGCATGGCACTTCCCTAATACATGAGTGCCAGCTCTCGTTCACACCATCACTCCCAAGGGGGATTTGTTGCCATATATATAGGCAGTGATGTGTGTGAACACACTTAGGACCGCCGGGGCACTTTTTCCCTCTTTAGGAGGTTTTTTCTCCCAGCTTATATATACGCCCATCATTCTAGGGCTAACTTATCTTTTGTACATTGACACAATCTAATACACTTTGTGTTGTGTGCATTCTTGCTTCTTCTTCTCCAAGCTTTGTGTTCTTTCCTGCAACCCTAATTCCAACACAAAGGGGACTCTTGTAGCCCATTGGGATATTCCAAAAAGAAAAAAAAACCCAAAAACAGGCCGTGGCCTGTTTTTGGGGGTTTTTTTTTCATTTTGAAAATATCCCCTACTAGTAATATTAAGTGAGCATTTGGGATTTTCTAACACAAAAAAAACAGGTTATGCTTGGCCATAGGGTGTCATTATGCTTGGCCAAAGGGAGCGATGATGGAGCCCATTGGGATTTCCCAACACAAAAAAAACCCCAGGCCTATTTCTGGGGTTTTTTTCTCTCTTCGAAGATGTAAGATTCTCTTGTTTCTCTTGTTCAAGTATATTAAAATTTTGTTTATTCTTAATTTTTTGGTTTGAAACAATGGCCTCTCTTATAGTGAGAAGGACCTGCCTTAGTCTTTTTTTTTAAGAGAAGAAAACCCCGAAAAACAAGCCACACTGGCACGACCTGTTTCTGGGGTTTTTTTTGGTGTTAGAAAATATTTCTTAGAAAGATTCTTGGGGATGCCTTAGTCTTTTTTATGAGAAAAAAAACCCTAGAAATACGCCGTGCCGGTGCGGCTTGTTTCTAGGGTTTTTTTTATATGTTTGTTCAAGCTAGAGCTTCTTTTTATCAAAAAGAGTTATCATGTGTACACACTTGTCAGTGTCAAAAAGATAATTTTGGACTTGTATGTCTCGAAGAGAGGATTGTCCATGATAGGAGAGGGGACAAGAAACACTTTGAGATAAACATGTATACAAGAGATGCATAAGAGGCGGCATGTGTATACAGTAATGTATCTCAACATCGCAAAGAGATGATTTTTATTTCTTGTGACTCAAAGAGATGATTGTGTATGCTAGTAAGGGAGGGGGATGAGGAAAGTTTCTTTGTGACATATGCCACTTGTGTTTGTCAAAGTTATGATTGTGTTTGTCTTTTTTTAATGTTTGTTCAAGCTAGAGCTTCTTTTTATGCTTGAGCATGCTCTTGATGATTATTACTTGGTTGCTACATAATTTAAACGTGGATATATACGGTCATTTTAAAAAGGGTAGTCTACAAGAATCCAAAAAGCGTGGATGAAGTCACAGAGATGGGGCACTTTTGGGGCCACATGGATGGTGGGTCTTTAGCAAAGTATTTATGTGGTGATATGGAACTTTCTTGGGCTATAAAGATGTATGTAGTTCATACCAGGCACCATGAATTTTGACTTTATTGATATTGTTGTGGTTTCTTTTTTACCATTTTCCCTCTTATGTTGAAACTCAAGCTTGTATTTAGGAGGTTGTGAAGATATGTGGGCCCATGAAAAGATACCTTTAAATAAATGATAATGCATTCATATAGATTTTTTATCTTCATGATGTGTGCACTTATTTATGTAGTGGATGAGGATGGAATGCCACAATCTTGGATTATAAGGGCTCGGCTCATGTTTTTGTTCTTAATATGCTAGCATTGGATTTTGGTGATGGGAGGAAATTGTCAACCTTTGGATTTTAAGGGCTCAGCTCATGTTTTTATTCTTAATATGCTAGCATTGAGAACTATTGTTATGCTCTACAAAACTTTGTAAAGATTTTTTATGCTTTTGTTTCAACATAAATTAACTTGCTCTAAATAAACTTGCTATATAGTGATACTCAAAAACATGAAGTGAGCATTAAGGATGCATGGGGGGTTTGTGATGAAGTTGAAGGGTTATGGAAGTGATGTTTGAGACATAGACAAAGTTCAAGGTGATGCATAGTTGAATGGTCAAGTTTTTTGGTGATGCATAGGTGAATGGTTTTACTTTGAAGGATAAATGGTTATGTTTGAATTGATTAATGGTTGTGTTTTGATGTGCCAGGTGATCCACCACTACTAGCGAGAGAAAGCATACCAAGAGAGAAAAGGCTTAAGCAGTTGAAAAGGAAGGGGAGTCTCAAGCAATAGTTAGTTTGGATCAAATTAGTCGTGTTGTGGAGACTAATATTGAGGGTGTTTAGGATGCTGGGGAGGAGGTGGACAGTCATACAGTGACTGCTATGTCAGGTGGCTCTCTTATGGATGAGGGTAGTGGCAAAGAAGTATTTTTACAGATTGTGCCTTATGTAATGAGATCAGAGGTGCCTCCATTGGAGGATAACAAAGATGAGAATAAGATTTACATTGACAAAGGTGAGGATATCATGTAAAAAACTAGATTGTTTAGTTGTTTTCAATGTCCTATGATACCTTTGTGTAGGCTTATTCCTTATGCTCATGTTAGGGGTTTAAGGGAAGATGTTCTAGTCTAAATCTTACATTTGGAAAAGAGGGATATGTGCCATAAAAGGGAGCATTTATAGTTTCCATTTGGACATGTGAAAAAGAGACTACCTATGTGAATGAGGAGATTACTGGTGGATGGATGCTATTTGGTAGCATGACATCAACAGGGAGTTTGAGGAGGAGTTAAGAAGTAGACCGGAGTTACACATTCTTGTGTGGGTAGGATGTTTTATGTGTTGAAGGGAAACCATCATACAATGGCTTAAACACAAGCCATCAAAGAAAGATTTTCTCAAACAAGAGCAAAGCACCACCATATATTGTGTTAGATCATTGATCCTACACCTGTGAGTGAGATCGCTCTCTTGGCAAGCCTTCAAAGGATGAATTAGTAAGTTGCATAAAAATTATGATTGAGATCTTGATCATGTGGTGTTTTTCTCGAGCAAATTGTTTTTTTTGTCTTCATTTTTGAAAGCTTGAATACTCATGCTTTGGTGACCACAACCTTGCGGGATGAGATTGTGAATTGTGCCAACATTAGTGATTCCAATCATGATGATTACATGAAAGATTTGCTAGAGAGAGATAGGAAGTTAATTACTTTTATTAGAAAGAAGAATGCAAAGGGATCCAAGCCTTGGTACCCTCTTGGGCAAGCTTGTTATAATGTGAGTATTTGATAGCTTACGATTTGTTTGATACTCATTCTTTGCTTTAACTTGTCATGTGATGAGATTCGATATTATGTGAAGGTTCAAATTACTCAAGACTTGAACAAAAATCTTGAGAAAGTGGGCTTGACCATGGGAGAAGATGAGGTGAAAAAAATTGAAGCCAAGGAGATAGAGAAATTGACCACAAGATATGGTGACCGCATAGGGAAGGTATTTTGTCGTGTGTTTTGCAATGGTGAATTTCATTTTTATTGAGATTAATATAGAGTGACTATATTTGTGTTTCAAGACAATGTTAATTCTTTTATGTTGAGAATGATATCCATTTTTGTAGATTCTTTACATTATTGATCCAAAGAATGGTGATGCATGGTGATCTAAAGTGTGGTCCTTAAAGTGGGATGTGGATAGCTTCACAACAATGGAGAAGTTGAATTTATAAGCATTGTGTGATGTACCAATAGAGTTCAAATCTTTTGGTTGGTTTTATTGGAGGCAAGCAAGACAACCAAAACTATGTTTGTCCTTGTGCACAAAGATCATGTCTAGAGAAAGTAAGTCATGGTTTTCTATAGCTATTTGTGTTTAATTGTTTATAATTTTCAAAACCTACTCTTATGTAATATGCATGATTTGCTTTGTGATGTGATTTATTTTTGCTTTGAAGTTGGCTTCATTGAAGGGTATTTGGAGTTGTTCTGTTGTCTTGGTGGTGTTTGCCTTGAGTTGGGCTGTGGCACAGCTTATCTACTTAAGGCATGTTTGAGGTCTGGTTGATTATGCACTTCGATGGACTCTAACGAGGGTCTTGTGTCTTCATACGTACATCCATTGCTTCTAGCTAGGAGGTAAGGAGGCCAAGGGGAGGCTAGCAGTTCACATGATTGGGATGATGATATCGATGAGTGTGTGGGACGACAGAATCCATATGATTAGTGAGCATCTAGACCTTATTTAGTGCTACATTGATTACTATTTATTTGTCTTTGTTTTTTGATGCGCTAGACTACTGTCACTCTATTTTGTCTCTCTATTTTGTTATGGATTTTGTTATTTTGGTTTCCTTCATGCATATGTTTAAAGACAAGAACATTCAAGTTTGATCTGCAATACACCGATATACTAAAACATGTGAATATACAAAAACTGAATAACTTTTATTCTTTATTTTCTATCCAAAGTGTTTTGCCAGAGTATGCCAAAGCAATGGTAAGAACCATGACTAGAGACGCATGTTTTGAGAAGGACCATGCAGATTGACGTCACACTCGTCATGTTTTTATAAACGATGAGTGTGATTCAACTTGATTTGTTTTGTTGTATGTAGTTGACAAGGCAACACATGGTTTTTGTGTTTGCTTATGAGCCATTACTAGCAATTTTGTTTTGGTCAGTCTTGATTAATGCAGATATTGTTGGGTATTGTTCCGTGCAATCAAAAAATTATAGTTGGAGTGGCGTTTCAATTTTTTATGGTGATTGATGTGATGTTCTAATGTGCTTCTTGTGTCTTGTGCTCACTGTGCATTGTTTTTTGTTCTGAAAGTTCATCGAGTAGCTTTCCAATTTTTTGGGGTTTGTTGCCAAGTTTTGTTCTAATTTTCAAATAGCTCGGAAAAGGTTGCTCGGTGTTTGATAAGACTCATCATCAACACCCTACTTTGTGCTAAGCTCATAAGGACCTAACTCAGAGTATAGAGTTTTTGTGTCAGTTAGGTCAGATTGGCTAGTTGGCTACATTCTACCCATTTGAAGGTAGTTGTGGGCCTATAGTAGGTAGCAGAGAGCTTGTGAGGTGATCTCTTGACCAGTTGAGTGATATATGAGGGTTTATAGTTGACATTTTGAGAAGGGTCGGAATTGCTATTGACTTCGAAGGCAGAATAGCTCTGTAGCAGAATTTAGAAGGAGAGGCTATAAGAAGAAGGATAGAAGAGGGTCCACAAGACCATCAAGAAGGCCTTGGGAGTGTGGATCTTAAGTCCGCGGACACTAGAGAGTCATAGAGGACACTGGAGGATCAATTTCGTATTGGAAGAGCCATTTGAATTCAAAGACAGAAGACAGACAGAGTTTGATTTATCTAGGATAGTCAGGAGAGTATCTTGGTCAGACAGAGATCAGCTAAGGGCAACTTTCTACATTTGAGAGGTTTTCAACCCTGTTTGTAAGTTATCGGACAGGATACAAAGAGAAGGCTTTGGAGGCAGGTCCTGAGCATTTCTACATCTATTGAAGGTGTGTTTAGCCAGCTGTTTGAGAGTCAGTTATGGTCAGATGAGGGTGTTAGGTGATAGATCAAAGATATTGGAGGTCAGTGCTGACCTTAGAGGATAATTGAATCAGCAGAGCTGGAGTAATTTGGGTGGCTGGGAGGGTAGTGAATTATCCCTTGGGGCAGCTGAGGACCAAGGGATAGTAACTAGGTGTGCTGGTGTCTTATAGTGTTGTGTTTGATGGGGTTTGGTGCTTGTGGATAGACTCCTATTAAAACCACTCTAGTTAACATTACTTTTGAAAGCGTGGTTACTCTTATTGTATTCATCTTTTGTAACCGCGCAAAGCGCTTAATGCAAAAGAGACATGGGATGACTGAGCTTACGGCTTGTGTAATGCCGGTGTGAGGAATAGTTGTACATAGAGCTAGGAAGACTAGTTTTGGGCCCCCAATTGTAAGTGGGTGGCCGGCCATTCTAACTATGAGCTCTTGTATATAAGACATTTAATGAAATATGAAAAGGGAAAATCCCATTAGTCTCATTTGAGCTTTGCCTTTTCTCTCTCTCTCTCTCTCTCTCTCTCTCTCTCTCTCATTTGAGCTTGTGGATGTATGCTTGCTTGTGTTTACTTGCTTGCATGCTTGATTGTTGGTGTGTGCTTGTAGGGCTGGTGATGCTCTAACCTCTCTCCCCTCTCTTTTCTCTCTACCAAGTCCCTCTTGCATCATGCATGTGGCATGAAGTGAAGTTTGAGCTTTCCATAGCTCCCTTCTTTCTCTCTACCTAGCCATTGAATCTCTACTTGGGTGACACAAGTAGAGGTGGAGTGAGCCCCTAGCGGCTTCACATTGAGGAGTTAACTCTCATTAGGGTTGGCTAAGTGTAACTTTCTGGAGTCGACCCTTGCATGTTGTCTCTCTTCTCTTCTCTTCTCTCTCTCTCTCTCTCTCTCTCTCTCTCTCTCTCTCTCTCTCTCTCTCTCTCTCTCTCTCTCGTGTGCAAGGTAGTATGTTAGGTTTAACATCTTTGGCACCGTTGTCAGGGAACGCATTTAGCTTAGGGTCCTCCACCGTGTTCATTTGCTAGAGTCTTGGTTTGGCCCAGTTGGAGTGCACAAATCTATCAGTTGGTTGCTTGATTTTGTGCTTTTTTTTGTTGACTTGGTGATTCCATGGAGTGTTGAAGGTTGATCGAGCATTGGAGCATGGAGATCTTCACCAAGCGTGGGAGAGGCAAGTAAGTGCTTAAACATTTCCCTTGACATTTATGCAATTCTTTGATTTTTTGTTTCTTTTTTACCAAGTTTGCACCTCAACTTAATCAATAAAGTAATATTAATTAGCTAGGTTTCATTAAGCATTATAGGCATCAATAGATAGCTTGAGACTAGCTTTAGCTCTCTATTGAATCAAAAACCCAAAAATTAGTGGAAAGATACATGAATTAGTAGGAATCTAAGGGAAAAACTAGGCGAAAGTCACATTCTGCTGGCAGTTTTGAGAAGCAAACGGCCATTCCCTTTACAAGCCACGGTCATGGCACATCAGGCCATGCCCGTTCCCTTCTCTCTGGACAAATCTAGGAAGATCTTTAGCCCTGAATGTGGCCGTTTGCATAAAAAATGGAATAATTGTATTAAATTGGGCATAAAGTGCATTCAATTGCATTCAGCCAAGTCGGTAAACTGAATTTTTTAAGAAATATAGTGGGTGGCATCAAACTTGCAGCCTTAAATTCCCTGAAATCCCTTGAAAAATCTTAAAAATATTTGAATATGGCAGCGTCACGGTTGTTCCAAATTTGCCATGACCGTTCCTTCTGTGCCACGGTCGTCCCTTCCTAAAGGGGTATATGCATGAATAGGTGGTACACTAGCTACCGGATTTCAGGGTTGGGAGCTGGGAGGTAGCTCAGTTGGTAGCCATAGGAGTGTTGGGAATTTTAAAAGACTTCAATAAGTTTTTTATTTTATTCAATTGAGAGTGCAAAGGAGTGGGGGCACTACCTTTGCATGTCTTGCAACCATCATGAGGAGTGCCCGTCGGTTGCAACAGTAGGGGCCCTCGTCTGGGGGGGAAGCCTGCCAGCATGGAAATTTGAGGAGTGCCCATCGGTTGCAGCACAACAGGGGCCCTCGTCTGGGGGGGAAGCTTGCCAGCGTGGAAATGCTAGAAGCTTGAGAGCAACAACAAAGTAGTCGAGAGGGAGGTCAGACAGCAGGACACATAGGGGAAATGTTGCAGGTAGAACTTCCTCTCCCACTTCTTCTCCTGCTTCCTCAGGCTTTGAATCTTCTCCAGAGCCATCCCCAGCCAGGAAATCTCGTAGGGTGCTAGCTTCCTCCTCTCCTTCCTCAGCTGCTGCAGCAAAGGCCAAAGGAGCTATAAGAAAGGGGCATTATCCTCTTTCACACAAATCACCTACTACACCAAGCAAGAAGTTCAACATGCAGCTGGGCTCAAATGCCACTCCAAGCATAGAGGTGTGCAGCCAATTTTTGTTCAGGTGCCTGGCTTGTGTGAATTTTTCTAGAGGTGTGTTGCACATGCATGCTAGGGTATTACCATGCTGTTCCAGGGGGTACTGGAGTGAGTGTGCTCACAATGTCATCCATGAAACAATGTCCCTATTGAATACCTTACAAAATAAATTTTTTGCTTCAATGATGACTCCTCACTTGTCGTGTATTGTAATAAGTGTGTTGCATACCAAAACATCCCTAGAAAAATTCAAGTTGTGGGCAATAGTGCTTTATTGAGTTTTAGTAACACTACATTGCATATTGCATGCTGACAACACACTGGAGAATACATTTTCTACACCTTTGATACTCCCACACTTTCTATACATGCGCACAAGCATTGTTAACATAAGCATACTTGTAGCCTCATGCATATATATGGAAGTTGCATGTCCAAAGCAAGCAGGTCATACATGAAAATATATTAGCAAAATGTGTTGGACTGATTCTAGTTGTGCTATGGAATGTTGCAGGGCAAATCGCATTGGTACCCTCCATATGTCCAGTTTGAAAGAAAGTCAGTTTTCTGTATGACCAAAGCCCAACCACATGAAGTCTATGGTCTTTCAAATTTTGGAGTGGATGCGCGAACATTGGGTGAGGCTAATTTTACAGATGCAGATTGGCTATCATGTTTTGATGAGGTGCCAAGAAGGGGCAGTAAAGTAAAATGCAGGACTTTGAAGCTAGAGTTGTGGCCCAGGTTCTACACCCTTTTTACTTCGGTATATCAGGAACCTCCCAACAACTATGGGATGGAGGTGACGAAGGCATTTGCAAGAGGTTTTCTTCATGAGTGTACAAAAGGGCCAGTCGATTGGGCTTTATTTTCTGAGAGCATGATAGCGGCTATGGATGCAAAGAAGCTACAAGCAAAGAAGCACCGATGGTCTATTTTCCATACTTCCTCTGCACTGCATACCTCCAGGTTTGAACAGGTGAAGCCTCTTGAGCAATCGGAGACAGTACAAAATATGCATGTAGACTCAGAGGCAATTGTTGTGTTGGACGAAATAATTGAGGTGCTTGAAAGGAAATATTCTCATGCCCTGTCAGAGCTCAACGAAGCTACGAGAAAAGTTAAGTACAAAGCGGATATGCATCGAGATGAAGGGGCACAGCTCCTGGTTAGTAGTTTGAAAAGACAGTTGGAAGATGCATAATTTGAGTTGCAAAAGGTTGAAAATGTGTCAAACCCAGTAGATGCTGGGAAGTTACAGGAGCTGAGGATGAAAGTGGACTGATTGTCTGACCATCCAAACTGTGGATGGAGTTGTTATGGGTACTGTTCCTGCTAGTGCGGGCTGTGAAAGTCAAGAGTTTCTAGAAAATGCAAAACAAATAGAGATGCATGTGCGTGCTCAAGTGGATTTTGTGAAAGACATGCAGGCAAGAAGGAACAAAGTGTTCCTATCCTTGCCAACACCTAAATTACCACATGCAGATCTGGGCTTATCGGATGCACACAATATTTATTCTGCTTGTGGATTGGTCATGTATGATGCAGATGGTCTTTGCATGTTTATACTTCCTTGTGGTCATGCTTATCATATGTATTGTTTTGCTCACCTTGCTACAGGCAAAGAGATTTGCATGGCTATGGGATGCACGCAAATGATCTCGCTTGCTACAAGGTCTTTGCTGATGCTTGGCCACATTGATGCCCCCGGTTATGCAAGGGAGTCACGAAGCACAGTACCCTCCATGCTTCCAAACACTGCTGCCAAATCGTGCTTTTCCCACAGTACGTAGCATACCGTTATGCTCTCTAACCCTTGTCTTCATTACTGGTTTTTTATGTGTACCTTTTTGTAAGGTGGGTGAGGGTAAGATGCATGTGGATAAATGGTACCACCTAGAGTTGTCATCTGTAGCATGGCACCAGCTGATTCTGGTAGCATGGTCGCTATCTTATGCTGCTTGGGAGCTACTTAGATTCCTGGTTGCTACCTGGTAGCTACCTGGAAAGGCTGTCAGCTACCCTTAAAAGCCTGATAGCTACCCTTTCAAGCCTAATAGCTACCCTTAAAAGCCTGATAGCTACCCTTTCAAGCGTGATAGCTACTCTTTGAAGACTGGTGTTAACCCTTCAAAGCTTGGTAGCTACCTTCAAAGCATGTCTACCTTCCAGGTTTTTAGCTATGTCCAAAAGACACAGCTTGAATTATTTTCAGCAAGCTATACATCAAAGGGAGTGGTATTGTAAATAGCCTCATATGCTTCTGGGGAAATCAAAAATCTCATCCCACGTCCTTGAACCTTTTCCATTTGGGAACTTGATGGATCTTATGAGGTGGGATGGAAAAATAGCTTCAGGCTTGCGCTGTAATAGCTTATACTCATAGGGATTTCCTTTCACTTGTTTGTACATATTCCCTTGACAACAAATGAACCGGCAAGGCAAACATTCGCCCAGCCATCTGTTAGTATCAGATTTTTGCTTCTAAGCTGTACATTTCAAGACATAAAATTCTGCAAGCTCCTCATTGTCATGAGGAGCTATGACAGCAAAATTGCCACCAATGCAAAGTGCATCACTCAAAGCATCATGGTGTCCTTCGTATGCAAAATCTTCAACTTCATTAGCATCTCTGACATCTTCTGAAGGTTCAAGGGTAACATACTCCCACTTCTTGACATGTGACTTCCTAGAGCACCTCCTCCAAAGGCCTTGCATACAAGAATTGCAAAAGCATGATAGCTGCCTGCATCTGAGAGCTTTTCCATTTGTTAAAGAGTAACCTGAGACACAATGTATCCCACGAGTGCCATCCATAGATTTGCAGTCCCACTTCTTGCTTCTATCCACATCGCCTTCCTTAACTTCCCAAAACACCCTGGTAGCTGGTCTTACTTTGGATGCATATGTGGCAGCAGCCCCATCACACATGGTTTGTCTTAAAAAGGCAACCACATCCTCTGCACATTGCAATTTTCTACAGTCTGGCTTAAGCTGCTCTTGAGTCAAATGTCTTTTGATAACAGCACCTGCACCATCATGTTCACTCTTTCCATGACCAGATCCCGAGAAATGATGTGTCATCTTTAACCCTGTGAGAGTCCCATACCGGGCAACAAAGTAGAAAGGCCTCTTTACCTTTAACTGCGAGGCTACCCCATCTGACCACACCCAATGCTCCTTGATGGATAAGCCTAGCTCTTTCAACCATCCATGATGGAGCATGAAGCAATGTTGAACAAAAAGAGTATCATGAGTTTTATCATCAGAAATGTAAAAATGATAATACTTTTGAAGACTTCTTGCAATCTGCACATATGTGATATGGACAAATATTGTAACTTGGCAAGAAAACCAATGCATTGATTGAATCTCATTTTGTTCTTTGAATGTATAATTTTCAGCAAAGTCTACAATTGAAACAACCACATCGTCAGGAAATACACGTAGACACTCTTTAAATTGCTCAGCTTGCCATCTGTAGATAAAGTTGTGCTTTATGAACTTTTGTAAGTGATCCCTAAAGAGGCCAAATAGTTCCCCAGGTTGCATCTCTGTGTGGGAGAGAACTTTTCTTTTCTTCTTCTTGCCAGAATCTGTTTCACCAACTTGAATGTCTTCAAAAATCTTCACCTTTATTGTGCATACGCTACTTGATTCCTCCATAGGACATGTCGAAAGCTTCTTTGAGGTCCACAAGATGGGCACTCTCCCATCAAACACTTCAAAGCAAAGAAGTCTGAATTGCTAGGCTTCAAACATAGTACTGATTCCCACAAATTTGTAAGGCTTGAGTAAGTTTGTGTGTGAGCTGTGCATTTTTCTCCAACACCACAAATGTTACATTGACATATACACTCTTTTCCATGCACACCTGAACCAGCTTGGTGTAAATGGTTGATAGCATCTCGTAAGAATGACATCTGGACATGTGTGATGCAACAACAATTGTACCGATCTCGAAGCTTGCGTACAAAATAAGGCTTCAACTTTTCAAATGCTCTTTGGTGAATCTGTACCTCTGGATGACTCTTTTTGAAAGCAAGAAAGAATTCTACCTGCATTAAATCAGGACAATAAATCAACCTATGAACAACATATATAGCTTATAGAAGTCAAAGAATTAGAACTAACTTGGTAATTTAGAAATTTTTCATGCCAGAAATAAACAATAGCTTTTAGGTTAAAGGTTTGGAACAATAGCTGCTGTGTTAAGAGTGGTAGCTATTTGGTTAGAGTGGATGCCACTATAGGTGAACAATGGTGGCTCTTAGGGACAGAAAGGTAACTACCAGCTTTGGAACCATGTTAAGAGTGGAAGCTACTAGGTGAACAATGGTAGCAACCAGGTAGATAAGGTAGCAACCATGTTAAGAGTGGACGCTACTAGGTGAACAATGGTGGCTCTTAGGGACAGAAAGGTAACTACTAGCTTTGGAACAGTAGCTACCATGTTAACAGTGGTAGCTACCTATTAAGAGTGAAAGCCACCAGGTAGGTAAGGTAGCAATCATGTTAAGAGTGGAAGCTACCAAGTTGACAATAGTGGCTTTTAAAGACAGAAAGGTAACTACCAGCTTTGGAACAGTAGCTGCCATGTTAACAGTGGTAGCTACCTATATAGAGTGAGAGCCACTAGCTAGGTAAGGTAGCAACCATGTTAAGAGTGGAAGCTACCAGGTTGACAATGGTGGCTTTTAAAGGCAGAAAGGTAACTACTAGGTTTGGAACAGTAGCTGCCATGTTAACAATGATAGCTACTTGTATAGAGTGAAAGCCAGTAGGTAGGTAAGGTAGCAAACCATCTTAAGAGTGGAAGCTACCAGGTTGACAATGGTGGCTTTTAGGGATAGAAAGGTAACTACCAGCTTTGGAACAATAGCTGCAATGTAAACAGTGGTGGCTACCACCACTCTTAGCATAGTACCTATCATCAAGATACCACCTGAATCACTCCCATCCTCATGCCTATGAGCTCCAAGCTTGGTAACTGAGCTCCAAGCCTGGGAGCCACCACTCTTAGCATAGTACCTACCATGAAGATACCACTCTTATCAGCTCCCAGGCTTGGAGTTCATTGGTATGATAGAAATCCTAACCTGATGCTTCTAGCTATTGGCCTAATAACATATCAGCTTGAGCAAAACCTTTGCTACCAATCTATGAGCCTACCACCACCTTGGTGGCTTCCTTTGCTAGCCACCTTTACGAGGATGAAACTGTAATTGAAAGTGGTAGCTATTTATCTACAAGGGTTACCATGGTAGACTAGTATTACACACTATGAAGATGGTGCCTAACTTCAGCCCTGCACTACCGACCAATGTACAACCAAGAGGTAATTAGGGACATTTAAAAAGTATGGCATAACAAGGAAGACAAACCCGAGGTTGTTCAAGCAGATGCATCGGATGCTTCTCATACAGCTTTCGTCTAACACGCATTCGACATACATCCTTTTTGTTACGTGTATTGTTTGTCCAATATGCAATGACTAAATCTTTCACTTCCTCTGTGATTATACTTCTATGTTGTCATTGTCGCTCACACAAATGCAATGGCAGCTGTGAGTCATGTTGCTTCATTGGAGATCTAGCTGCATAAAAATTCCTTCAATGTTACTTCTATGTTATCTACTGCAATGCTTCTAATTTTTGAGAAGGGCTACTTGTAACATTGTCTATTTTTTTGATCTGGCGGGCTGCGAGACTGGTGGCTTGGGCCGCCCTGGCTTGGATGGTGCCTTGGTCGAGCCTTGGCTTGTTGGGCCCTCAGTTAAGAAATCCAGGAAACTTGCAATGCAAAAACACACATAGATGTGAAGTCGCCGTGGAGGCTTGTTTAAAGCCGAGAGAGAGAGAGAGATTCTTCTATAGAGGGGAAGGCTTACCACCAGCAATCACAAGACACACACACACATAGACGTGAAGTCGCCGTGGAGGCTTGTTTAAAGCAAAGAGAGAGAGAGAGAGAGAGAGAGAGAGAGAGAGAGAGAGAGATTCTTCTATAGAGGGAAAGGCTTACCACCAGCAATCACAAGACACACACACACACACACACATATGAAGTCACAATCACGAGAGAGAGAGAGAGAGAGAGAGAGAGAGAGATTCTTCTATAGAGGGGAAGGCTTACCACCAGCAATCACAAGACACACACACACACACATATGAAGTCGCCATCGAAGGTTGTTCACGGCAAAGAGAGAGAGAGAGAGAGAGAGAGAGAGAGAGAGAGAGAGAGAGAGAGAGATTCTGCTATAGAGGGTAAGCCTTACCATCAATCACAAGACACACACAGACATGAAGTCGCCATATGGAAGCTTGTTCACAGCAGAGAGAGAGAGAGAGAGAGAGAGAGAGAGAGAGAGAGAGAGGACATGTGGAGTATCGAAAAATGGTTCTTTTTCTTTTTCTTTTTTTAAACAACCCACTTTTTGCTTTGTAACCGAAAAATGTTTCTTCTTCTTTTTCTTTTTTTAAACAACCCACTTTTTGCTTTGTATTAGATGGTTACCATCAGTGTACTAGCTGTGTCCCGGACATAGGTATTAAGTCCACCTATTTATGCATACACCCAAAGGGTATGCCCATTCCAGAGCATTCATTTTGTTTGCCACGGCCATGTCAGTTTTGCCACGCTCGTGCCAATCTCTTTTGCACCTAATTCAAAAAGCGTACGGCCGTTCCACTTGTGCCGCACCCTTACCACTTGTTCTATCCAAATAAAACGCACATACCAGTTGTTTTGTCTTAAAACGCACATACCAGTTGTTTTGTCTTAAGCATATGCCCGTGGCAAACTTGCCACGCCCGTTCCCTTCTCGGTCCCAGCTTCGTATGCCCATTTCAACAACTTCCATGCCCATAGCTTCTCCATTCCAAAGCGCACGCCCATTCCTTTGTGAAGCCACGCCCATGTCCTTCAAAAAGAGAACGTTTGTGCCATCTTCTCCCTGAGAAGCATACGCCTGTTTCCTTCGGCTTTTGAAAGTGTAAGCTTGCCCCCCGTTGCTCCGGCCAATCCAGGCACCCAGCAGAGCCGGGGGATGGTCTGTGCAAACCATCCCCTAGCTCTGTTCCGGGACTGGCCGGAGCAACGGGGGGGAAGGGGGGAGATGTGGAGGATGAGAAGAGTCCCTCAGGGGGGCTG
The DNA here is from genome assembly GCF_041138505.1 of Cibotium barometz. Classification (NCBI taxonomy): domain Eukaryota; kingdom Viridiplantae; phylum Streptophyta; class Polypodiopsida; order Cyatheales; family Cibotiaceae; genus Cibotium; species Cibotium barometz. Next base: position 8,455,267 of record NC_141080.1, on the reverse strand, counting down.
AGAGGGCCGGCGGCGGTGGTGGAGGTGGCGGCGATGGTGAGGAGACAGCTGAGAGCTGAGAGGGCCGGCGACTGAGAGCTGAGAGCTGGAGGTGGCGGGCGGTGACTGAGAGCTGAGAGGGCCGATGGCGATGGTGAGGAGCGACTGAGAGCTGAGAGGGCCGATGGCGATGGTGAGGAGGCGACAGTAGTGGCGGTCGAGGTGAAGATGGAGGTGGAGGTGGAGGGCGAGGTGGAGATGGAGGTGGAGGTGGTCCAGGCAGGTGTGATCTCCCCCCTTGCCCCCCGTTGCTTCGGCCAGTCCCAGGCACTCGGCAGAGCCGGGAGATGGTCTGCACAGACCATTCCCTTGCTCTGCCGAGTGCCTGGGACTGGCTGGAGCAACGGGGGGCAAGGGGGGAGATGTGCAGGATGAGAGGAGTCCCTCAGGGGGGCTGAGGGGTGGTGGCGATGGTGAGGGGGAGGAGGCAGCAACGGTGGAGGTGGAGGTGGAGATGGAGGTGGAGGTGGAGATGGAGGTGGAGGCGGCCAGGGTTTACCTCCAGGCAGGTGTGATCCCCCCTTGCCCCCTGTTGCTCTGGCTAGTCCAGGCCCCTGGCTCTGGACTGGCCGGAGCAATGGGGGGCAAGGGGGGGATGTGCAGGCAGATAAGAATGGTGGCGATGGAGGTGGAGATGGAGGTGGAGGTGGAGGCGGCCAGGGTCTACCTCTAGGTAGGTGTGATCCCCCGTTGCTCTGGCCAGTCTAGGCCCCTGGCAGAGCTGAGGGATGGTCTGCACTAGTGCAGACCTGCCCCCGGCTCTGTCGGGGGCCTGCACATCCATCCTCCACATCCCCCCCTTGCCCCTCATTGCTCCGGCCAGTCCAGGCCCCCGACTAGCGCAGACCTACCCCCGGCTCTGCCGGGGGCTTGCACATCCCCCCCTTGCCCCCCGCCGTTGCTCCGGCTAGTCTAGGCCTGTACTACCCCTTTCAGCCCTCTGAGGGACTCCTCCCATCCCCCCCATACCCCTGAGTATCTATCATTTAGCTCAAAGTGTTTGCTACTCATATTCAAGGCAAAATAGAGAGAGATGGCTCCAAGAAAAGCAGGAAAAAAACAAGCAAAGACTAAGAAAGGTATATGATGTGAATAGCCAAGATTCTACTGAGATTGTGTTTTTATGTTTTTAGATATACTTACTTGGGCTTGGTGTATGTGTCTTACAGACAACAGGGGATACTCACTTAGATCTGGGCGTGTTTGTTTGACTCTTAGCAAGGAAGCTCAATCACGGACACTTGTGTCCTCACATGTATCTCCTGTTAGAGAGGAAACAGAAGTGCATAATTCTCTTGTTCATGAGGAAGAAGCGCTTGTGTTGGAGAACGAAATTGGCTCAATGAGCTCACCTCCTCCAACTCACACGGAGATGCCTGAATCTAGTACTGGTCTCAAGGGGAGACCCATAGAAGGCTTCTTGGAAAATCTATTGAATTGGGATTGCTTGGTGATGTATGCACTAAGTTTTTTGTGCAACGCAATTCCTCTACCCCATTGGTCCCTTTATGCAGGCTGATTCCAAATAAAGCCATCTGTACAGTTTATAGACAACTTGAGGTGTTTCGTGATTCCTTTGACTGCCATGGCTATGTCAAAGCATCTCCTACTTTTTTAGTTTCACTTACATGTCCCGGAAGCTCTATGTATTTCGTGGTCACACAAATAGACTTGCAAGAATGGGGACCATACTGGGTTGTACAACATGACAAATATGAGGATGAAATCAGAGGAGTTGAGTGGGAGGATCTCAGTGGTAAGAAGTTTCTTGTTTGGGATGGCAATCATCGTGTGAAGGCATGGATGTCTCGAGTGCGCAAAGGTATGTTCTTTTGAATGCCATAGAGTGATTTTATGCAACATTAAAAGTAATATATTGTAATATCTTTATTTCTTCTCTAGCTTGGTCTCATAGCCCCTCACACCATGTCCGGGTCAAATGTCAATTTTTGGTGGTGGACAAGAAGCAAGAAGGAGAATTGCTATTGGCTTTGCAATCTCAAAATGAGTAAGTGTGCTCTCTCTACTTAATTACAGACATTGTGAAGTCATTGTGAAGTTCTTGGCTGATTGTGACTCTTTATGTGAGATCCCTCTGCCCCCTCCGTGCACCGGAATCCCAGTAGAAAGCTGACAGCGGAAGCAGCCCCCTCATGCGCGGGGTAGGGTTTCTCACTCGGGGCCTCGCCCATGAATGTCCGGGTTCGAGACTAGGTTGGCGGTCACTCCGAAAACCGAAATCAGGAAAATTTCCCATGCCCGGAAAGCAGAGACGATTCCACCTTTTAGAATTTTCCTAACGAATTTTTCTAACAAGATCAAAACCTAAACTATCCATCACCTAAATAAACCAGATAGAAGGAAACTTTTGCTGATATAATTTGATCATCTGAGCAATTCAATGCTTTTTTCTAATCAAGATCAGGCATAGCCGTTGATCCACTCAATTGAAAATTTTATCAGGGAACTAACTAACTACTCGAATCCTAGCGTAATCCTAAGATTTTTTAGTTTGATTATTAAAACTCCACTGATTCCATCCTAAACCCATCCGGCCCATGGGTTAGCCACCACCCTACCACTGGAATCGGTAGAACCAAACAAGTACTCACCCACCCATAATTGAATGCCTTTCTTAACTTTAGCTTTAGAAAACAGGTACGCACACACTCCTCTTTAAAACTTTAATATAAAAATAATCCATTGATAAAACAGATATAGTCACAGATTTCATAACTCAAAATTTCCATTCAATCCCTTGTTTCACAAAAAGAGTACCACTATGGACTCTCCATTGGGGCCAGCTGGTCAGCACAACGAGATTCAGTAACAGATTACAATAATCATTTCGTCAACATTCATATATATATCTTCCATGACATACGCATGGGTGTCCTAAGCATCGCGAGCCCGTGCATCGCCTGGTCAGAACCCTCCAGGATCCTCCTTAGGTGTCCTGGTACTTCACTCAGGGACCGCTTCGTCGACCCTCGCCCATCGTACCGGAAGCACATCATTTTTCACCATACCCAGGCTGGTCAAGACCTGGGCAGGTTTTTGCCGCGTGAGCTGTCCCTTCCCTGCCAGCTGTTGCAACCGAACTTCCCTTAGATGAACACATATGCCAAATGCTCCCTCCACCATTCTGGCGTAAGATAGTCCTTTAAGAAAACAGGGTTTCTATGCAAGTTTTCAGTTTTGATTTTGTTTTTGAATACAATGGTTATATCTTAATTCCGTATCCCAATACTTCCAGATCACAGGTTTGGATTCCCAAGCACAATTCCTCGAATTTTGTAATCTTGATCCTCAGATCAAAATCAAAGGTCTCAACTTAGTTTCAGATTCGGTGGGTGATTTGAGTGCATTTTTCCTGAACTAGGCACATCGTCATTGATTGAAACTGACGAAGGAATTAGGTCTTGGTCAATAGTCTGAATCAGAGTTTGGGTCTGGAAAGATTCTTCCTAAACTATCTTTCTTGAAAAGGTAATATTTTAATTTCTCTTTTCCTAAATTTCGTTCATTGAATATTTGTTTACAGATTTCTAAACTAAACATGAATTCCTAGGAGGAGTAAAATAATCATTTATCTCGATCTCTGACTTTGATAATTGATTTGAATTTTTTCATTCCCATCTTAGTGAATATGAAACGGTAGAATTTCCTCTCACATATTATTTACTTATTCATTTTTTCAATTTTTGTGGAAATTAACAGAGGATTAAAGAGAATCCTTATTTAATTATAAAAATTCTATATGCATCTAATTATGCATAAAATCCAATTCTAATGAAAGTCACAAATTTATATTCATAAAAATAATTTATGATGAAAATCACTCTTTTAACATGAAAGAATTTCTTTTATGCATATATTTATGCATACAAATCATTTATGATGAAAATCACTCTTTTAATATAAAAGAATTTCTTTTATGCATCCATTTATGCATAAAAATCATTTATGATGAAAATCACACTTTTAATATAAAAAATTCTTTTATGCATACAAATCATTTATGATGAAAATCACTCTTTTAATATAAAAAATATCTTTTATGCATCCATTTATGCATAAAAATCATTTATGATGAAAATCACACTTTCAATATATAAAAAAATATCTTTTATGCATATGTTTATGCATAAAAATCATTTATGATGAAAATCATACTTTTAATATAAAAAAATATCTTTTATGCATCCATTTATGCATAAAAATCATTTATGATAAAAATCACACTTTTATAATAAAAAAATATCTTTTATGCATATGTTTATGCATAAAAATCATTTATGATGAAAATCACACTTTTAACATATAAAAATTATCTTTTATGCATATGTTTATGCATAAAAATCATTTATGATGAAAATCACACTTTTAATATAAAAAATATCTTTTATGCATCCATTTATGCATAAAAATCATTTATAATAAAAATCACACTTTTAATATAAAAATATCTTTTATGCATAAAAATCATTTATGATAAAAATCACACTTTTAATATAAAAAATATCTTTTATGCATATGTTTAAGCATAAAAATCATTTATGATGAAAATCACACTTTTAATATAAAAAATATCTTTTATGCATCCATTTATGCTTAAAAATCATTTATGATGAAAATCACACTTTTAATATAAAAAAATATCTTTTATGCATATGTTTATGCATAAAAATCATTTATGATAAAAATCACACTTTTGATATAAAAAATATTCTTTTATGTATCCATTTATGCATAAAAATCATTTAGGATGAAATTCACACTTTTAATATAAAAATATCTTTTATGCATACGTTTATGCATAAAAATCATTTATGATGAAAGTCACACTTTTAATATAAAAAAATATCTTTTATGAATATGTTTATGCATAAAAATCATTTATGATAAAAATCACACTTTTAATCTATAAAAAATATCTTTTATGCATATGTTTATGCATACAAATCATTTATGATGAAAATCATTCTTTTATGATCAAAATAAAACTTCAATAAGCTTTCTTCTATACATAGAAGAAAATCATTCTTTTACGATCAAAATAAAATTTTAATAAGCTTTCTTCTATACATAGAATTTAATTCTAAAGAAAGTAACACTTTCTTTTTATAAAATATTTTTAGTAAGCATTTTTCTATACCTAGGATGAAAATTAACACTTTAAGAATACATATACGATGAAAATTACTCTTTTTGAATTAAAAATAAATAAAACTTATTTTTCACAATTTTAGAAATCTTCACCATAACCTCCTTTGTATGGCTGACCATTTTTCAAATTTTAACTCTCTAAAATTAACTAGAAGTTCACCAAGAGTATTTAAATCATTCTAATGTAAACATTATCTACTTATCAAAGAGAAACATTATGAAAAACTTGATTTTATCCATTAAACATTCATCTAGGATAAAGAATGGTTGGATTTACTAAAGAAGAGAGGGGAATGCGTTTTTTCAATGAAACATAACATCATATTCATATTAGAGAAGACAAAAATCATAAGAAACCATAAAATGAAATAGAAAAGAGAAGAATCTCCAACTTACAAGGAGAATTTGAGAGCTTTCCTTTGGCTTGATGGTTTGAGGGATCTACTCTTGTTTGAAACAAGAGTGGCCACCAATCTTTAGAAGAGGGAAGGTCAAAAACTAATGAATTATGAGTAAATTCACAGTTTTTTGCTCTTGGGAGAAGTAGGGTAACAGTGCAAAAATACTATTGAGCTCCAACAAAGGGGAAGGCTTCTTTTTATAGAAAAAGTGAGCTTCTAACCCAGCCAACTCATTCTAAAATTTTCCAGATCCTTTTGGTCAATTTTTAACCATTTTTGGATCAGTTTAGTCCACTTTTTGGATCTAGTTGAGACAGGAGAGAGGAGAGATAAAAATATCTCATTATTTGGGAGTTTAAAACTCTCCCACACATGTGAAATAGGCGCCTCCTTCATGAGGGGAATTCCCCCATACTGAGGTGTCAAAAATGCATCATTTCTTCTAAATATATCTCTTTTTTAACTATTAACCTTGTCCTTAGTCAACTCTTCATCTTATGTGAGTATTTACTCATTTTTGGGGGATTTTTCTTTTATTCTTCCATTTATCTCCTCCCTACATTTGGATGAATCTTATTAGGAACCTTAATTTAAAATTTTAAAAAAATCTTGACCCCTAGGATAAGGCCTCTTGAACAGATTATACTTGATTTCTAATGCACCTTCTGAAAATCTTTTTGATATTCTGTTTCGGGGAAACTTATTTTAATAAGAAGAGATATTTTTCCATCCAAAAATATTTAAAAACTAAATTACCACTCTCTAGAAGATTTTCTCTCTCTAGGCCAAAACTGGTAGAAACAAGATCTTTTATATTTCTGAAGAGGGATTTGAATACAGGGGAAGATGCTGGACATCTTGAGAGGCTGGGGAGGAATCTTACATTCTCTCCCACTTGAAAAACGTGAGATGCCCTCATCTCACAAACTGGGGGGTAATCCCGTAAAACAGATCGGTTTCATTCTCCCAGGTGGCATCTTCAAAAGGATAGAACTTCCATTTTACCAATAATTCTCTGAGAATTCTGTTCCTGAGAACCTTTTCTCGAACATCAAGAATTTCTTCAGGTTGGAGTTCCATCTGTCCTTGGGTTGAAGAGGTTAGGATCTCATCATCAAGCACATGATTTGGGCTTGGCACATATTTCTTTAGAAGGCTTACATGAAATACATTATGAATTTTGAGATGAGGAGGCAGAAGAAGTTCGTAGGCTAAGTCACCTACTTTCTTTGTAATCAGATATGGCCCATAATATCTGAGGGGGATAACTTCTTGTACTTCCCAAGAGATAGAGAACTTCTTTTGGGTCGTACTCTAATGAAGACCATATCTGCTTCTTCAAACTTTCTATCTGTCCTCTTCTTATTTGCATACTGCTTCTATTGATCATGGGCAGCTTTAATATCTTTACGAATTGACTGTATCTGTTGCTCCATGTCGTCAAGCATCTGTCTGGACATCTCGACCCTAATCAATGGGTTGGACCAAGTTAATGGAGTTAAGAAGTCTTGTCCATACAGAGCTTTAAAAGGGCTCATCCCAATACTTCTGTCTGATAAGAAGCATTGTAGGCAAACTCGACTAGGTGTAGATAGCTTAGCCACTTCTTGGGTTCCCTTCCACAACATGACCGAAGTATATCTTTGATTACTTGGTTTACCCTTTCAGTTTGACCATCGGTCTCAGGGTGGTAAGCTATGCTGAGATCCAAGAAAGTTCCCACTGCTTCAAAAACTACAGTCCAGAACCGTGAAGTAAACTTGGGATCTCGATCACTTACTATTCTCCTGGGTAGGCCATGCAATCTGAAGATTTCTTTGAGGAACACTCTAGCCACATCCACTGTAGTGTAGGTTTCTTTTACTGGAATCAGATGGGCAGCTTTGGTTAGTCTGTCAACTACCACGAAAATGGAGTTGTAAGCTGATTGCACTGAAGGTAATCTAGTAATAAAATCCATACTGATGCATTCCCACTTCATCTGGGGGATTTCTAATGGATGTAACTTCCCAGGCATTTTTACTCTTTCAGCTTTGACTTTCTGGCATGTCAGACATTAATGTACATGATTCAGTACATCCTTTTTCAGACCAGGCCAAAAGAAGCTTTTCTTTACAAACATGTAGGTTTTGATGAAACCTCGATGTCCTGCTATAAGGCTGTCATGGGCTTCATTCAGAATTTGATCCTTGGTTCCCTCATCATTGGGAACGCATACTTGAACTCTGTTCAACTCCTGTGGAGTTTTGGTTTCTTGCATAAGTAGGGTAGCAATAGGGCCAAAGAATCTATCATGCATGATCTTCTCTCTTGCTTCAATAATCAAAGGATTTGATACTATAGTAATTGCAAGCAAGGAGGCTTTTCTGCTAAGGGCATCTGCTACCACATTTTCTTTGCCTGGGCGATACTTGATTTCAAAATCAAATTCCTATAGGGTCTGCATCCACCTTCTTTGGCACATGTTGAGATCCTTCTAATGAGTGAAGATCCACTTTAAGCTCTGATGATCTGTCATCAAAGTGAATCGTTGTCCCAGTAGGAAATGTCTCCACAACTTCAGGGCATATACTACTGAAAGTAGTTCCAGGTCATGGATAGCATAATTCCTCTCATGCGTTCTGAGTTTTCGAGATTCATAGGCCACTGCATGACCTTCCTGCATGAGTGCACCTCCCAGGGCAAAACCACTTGCATCAATACTACCTCAAAGGGTAGAGAGAAATCTGGGAGCTTCAGAACGGGATTGGTTACCAAGGCGGTCTTTAGCTTATCAAAAGCACTCTGGCACCTGGCAGACCATTGAAATGGAATATTCTTCTTAAGAAGAGTAGTTAAGAGGGAAGCTATGAGAGCATACTTTGGTATAAAAATTCTATACCAACCAGTCAATCCCAAGAATCCTCTGACTTCTTTCACTGTCTTTGGTTCAGGCCAATCTATGACTGCTTGGACTTTTGCGAAATCTAGAGAAATTCCATCTTTGGATACCAGAAAGCCCAAGTATTCAACATGGTTGGTAGAGAAAGTGCATTTTCTCTTTTTTGCAAAGAGTTGGTGCTTCCTTAGAATCTCAAGAACTTTTCTGACATGAGCTTCATGGTAAGCTGCATTCTTTGAGTAAATCGGAATATCATCAAAGAAGACAAGAACAAAATCATCCAAGTATTCTCTGAGAATGTCTTGTGTTAAGCGATTGAATGTAGCTCGGGCATTTGTCAATCCAAACGGCATGACAGTGAATTCATAATGCCCATACCGAGTATTGATGGCTGTCTTTCGGATATCTTACTCATTAATCCTGATCTAGTAATACCCTGATTTGAGATCTATCTTAGTGAAGATCTGGGCTCCACTTAGCCTATCTAGAAGCTCATAAATTCTAGGAATAGGATACTTATTCTTAATTGTCAGCTGATTTAGACCTCTGTAGTCCACACAGAGTCTAAGCGTTCCATCTTTCTTTTTCTGAAAGAGAACTGGCACACCCCAAGGTGAAAGACTGAGTCTTATAAACCCTTATTCTAACAGCTGTCTAAGCTGTTCCTTGAGTTCAATAGCTTCAAGAACTGGCATTTTGTACGTGTGCAGGGCTACTGGCTGAGCTCCTGGGGTCAATTCTATCACATGATCTACTTCTCGAATTGGAGGCATCTCTGTTAATTTTACTAGGAATAAATCATCATAATCACTTAACCATTTAGGTTCTTTAGCTTTTAACTTTGAGTCTACCGCATTCATTTTGACAAGATAAATAAATGCGCTGCTTCTTTTTAAGTCCTTTTAGTAACTTAGAAGCCTTTACTATAAGTGCAGACTTGGGGATCCTGAAATTCCGGTTCCTTGAACCTTATTTCCGAAAACAAGGTCACGGAACCATTTCCTTCCGTGAAGGTCACGGAAGGAAATGGTTCCATTATGATAATGAATGTCAGCTTGATTTTTGTGGAGCCAATCCATTCTAAGGATCCCGTCCAAAGGTATAACTCTGAATTGACAGTCAGTTAAACTCCCATCTAGGTTGAAATACGTTCTGTTTCAAAGTGAGTGAAAAGAATCTTCCCACTTGCCAATTAAACTTGCATAGGTTTCGCTGATTTCTGATCTAAGACTAGCTTACGCAAGCATTCAAGGGAAATGAATGAATGAGAACTGCCTGAATCAATCAAAAGCTTAAAAGGTCTACCTTGATACTCTGCCGGAGTATGGATGACTGAGAACTAACGGTTAGGCCCTTGGTTTTCAATTGAAACATAGATCTGTCCTCTTTCCTCTTCTACTACATCTAAAATTGTGCCTGCTCTTACTGCTGCAGTCCGAGGCAAAACTCTTTCTCTTTGGTTGCCCCAGTTCTGGGAAGGAGTTCTGAGGTTGCTCTGGATAGAGGCAGATGGCTGATCTGGAGTTCTTCTGGGGTTTCCCTAACTTGGGTGCGATGAACCCTGATTAGACTGGTATGAAGGGGTTGGCCTCTGAACTCGGGGTCCTTGACTTCCCTGTCCCCTTGACATGGCAGGAGTCGGGCAGTCTTTCAACTAGTGACCAAAACCTTGGCATCCAAAACATCGGTTTTCACTTCTGAGCTCATCCCTCTAATTTCTTGTAAGAGGTGAGGCTCCTGAGAAAGTATTCTGGGGGAAGGGTCTTCCTTCACTTCGGAATCTTCCTGCATCCTGATTCTGATTCGGGCCTTACTGCCTCTTCGGGGGTGGAAAGTTTGAAGTACTTCCCTAGGCTTGGAATCTTTTAAAGTTAGAGGGTGCAGGATTTGGCGGGACCTTTACTACAAAGTCTTTAGCAAAATCCTTTGCCATTCTTACAGCTTCAGCCATGGACACTGGCTTGGCATTTTTGACCAGTGTGTCCAAGGGTTCATTCATTTCCCGAATGAACCTGGCCATGAGTTACTCTTCATCTAGAGGTGGTGAATATTTGAGTAGAAGAGCAAAGGCCTGGTGATATTCCTCGATGGTTTTGCTCCCTTACTTTAGCTCTAAGAATTCGTTCATTTTGATTTCCAAAACTCCAGGGGGACAAAATCTCTTTCTCAAATAGGTTTTTAGGTCGTTCCAGGACTGAGTATTTCTATCCAGACGGTTGGTGTCATAGTGTTTCCTCCATGCTACCTTGGCTGTTTTCACTATTTTTAGCCTGGCAGAGCAAGAGCTATTTTGCTCCACTCATTATAGCCTGTGACGTCAAAATATTCTTCCATGGCTTCCACCCATTTCTCCACAGCCTCGCCTAGGTTCTCTCCTTCTCCTTTGAAGGGTCCTGGCTGAGTCCTATGAAGAGCCTTGTGAACATCAGGGTCAAGCTCGTCACATCTTTAGAGAGAGGGTCTAGCTGACGGCCACGGTTTCCTCGTCTCATGATTCTGCCAAAAGTTTATATATTATTGAATTTTTATTTTGATATCATCCACGAGATCCTAAGACTTATGAGGTTTGGAAAATAATTTCTTAAACAAGACAATGATCTTATTGGAGATCTATGACATATGTCCGATAACAGATTTTTCTTTATCAGATTGTCCATAAATAATTACTTATACAATAGGGAATTTTTCTCCGGAAAATATTTCTTTATTTATATAAAAGTTACAATATGTACATAGAGCAGCTCGGCTCCAGAATTCAAAATCTCTTCACTAGACGCATATGACGACGGTATTGGGCCATAGCCATGCCCTAATACAAACGTCCACTTACTGACAAGGGAGCTATAATTCTTAACAGTTATATGAGATGGAGCTTTTGAGCATTTTAGAGAAAACATGGCATTTTAAAACATGGTATTTTAGATTAAAAATATCTTGAACAACCAGTAAAAGGGAGAGCGCACACCTGATGGAAGGACGGTGCGGTAAGGATGTTATGATAGGCAAGCTTAACAGCTATCTCACCATATATCTATTGGTTGTATGATCAAGAGCTGGTGTAGGTGAAGAAATGCAAAGACTGCTTGAATGAGGACCAAGAGCTCGTCTTTCCATGTACATCAAAAAATGAAAAAAAAAACACCCCACTTATTTATAGGGAGCGTGGCTCAAGACACATGGCAGTAAGGCTAATGATATCCATAAGGCTACACGTGGCAAGCACGAGTCACATGTATGTCACGTGTATTCACACATGCTAGCATAAGTGACAGGTGTGACTCTCGCATGTGTTACTACACATGTCACGGTGACCGTCCTTTCACACATGCGAGCATCATATCCCATGTGTGTGCATCCTTTCACACGTGCGAGCATCATATCCCATGTGTGTGCATCCTTTCACACATGTGAGTTGCACGTGTTAGTACACGTGTCATGGCCACGTGATGCAACGTGGCATCACATCCCTATAAATATGTCGAGCATTTTTTTAAAAATTGTTGTCGCCTTAGTGATTATTTTTTGCCTCAACTACCCCCATCCCCCTTAGCTTTCCCAGCTACCCCCAAAACACCCTCTTGAGCTACTCCTATCATAGAAAGATGGTGCGATTATAAGCATTTGACATCTTTGGAATAACCATCATCGTGCCATCTTTCCAATGGAAGGTAGCTAGTTGCCTCACCTTCCCACAGTCCCCATAGCCTTTCCAGTTGTCCCCTAAACTTCCTCCTTAGATTCTACTATAATAGAAACATGGTGCGATATTAGGCATTTGATAGCTTGGAATTGCCAAAATCGTGCCATCTTTCCAAGTGTAGGTAGCTGGCCCACCTGACCCCTTATGCAGCTGCCCCCACTTTCACCGAGTTATACAACTACATTTTTAACCTACACTCTAAGTCAAATCATCGCATTCATGGAATAATGATGCAAATTTATCGTCTTCTAGGAACGATGTGAATTTAGCCATCAGACCTTCTTGGAATCATATTATTGCACTATCCTTCTAGTTCCTACAAAGTATCTTTGTTTCTAATTTACACATGTTATAGGTTGTATCCATAGCCTTCTAAACTAAGATGCGTTCAAGTGATGAAGGTGTTCCTATGATAGAGAGCAGCTAAAAAGCTATTTGACTTTTTACACAACGGAGCTGGTAGTAAGGTGCATAGGAAATGTTTGAGTCCTACAAGGAATGCTTTAATGTAAGTTTTGACTTGAGTGCCCTGATTAATCATTTCAAGCAGTACTACGAAGAAGAAATGTAAGATTTCCTTGGCTTGACAGATGATGTACACATGGAAGGTATCAGGTATGATCATCTTAGTAGTTTGGCAAAGACATCAGGGCATGTTGCAGAAGAAGTATGATATAATTCCTGAGGATGTGAAAATCACTGTGGAGCAATGCAAGCTACATAATAGGAAATGCAGGCTCCTTCAGCATCATGTGGCCTTACTTTTATATCTCCATGCACAAGTGGGAATTGAGGATTTCGGAAAGTCCAGTATTGTTTTGACTTGAGTGCACTGATTAATCATTTCAAGCAGTACTACGAAGAAGAAATACGAAGAAGAAATGTAAGATTTCCTTGGCTTGACAGATGATGTTGCTGTAGACATGGAAGGTATCAGGTATGATCATCTTAGTAGTTTGGCAAAGACATCAAGGCATGTTGCAGAAGAAGTATGATATAATTCCTGAGGATGTGAAAATCATTGTGGAGCAATGCAAGCTACATAATAGGAAATGCAGGTTCCTTCGGCATCATGTGGCCTTACTTTTATATCTCCATGCACAAGTGGGAATTGAGGATTTCGGAAAGTCCAGTATTGACAATTTTGGTGTCCAATCTGTAGCATTTCTAGGGGATATTGAAAGCCAAGAAGAAATGAATGATGTAGAAATGGTTGTGGATACAGCACAAGAACAATTAATGAGCAAAGATTTTGATGCTGCAGATTTTAAGGCAAGTTTAATTGTTCCAGAGAAAAAGGATGTTGTTATAGAAGTTTCAGAGACGGAGATCCTTCTCCCATGCCTACCATACTTCCCACTAAAGGACAAGAAGGATTTTTGTACTCCCTCTTAGATATCCAGAAGCTCTTGAATTCAAGGGAAGACTATTGTCTTGGTTTAATAGTAGATGGATGTCAAGTTGCTTAAACTTTTATAGATCCAAATGCCACTGATGAATTTTCAATGCTTGATATAGAAGGTATTTATAAGAATAAATTCATAATATTTTTTTTCAAGATTTTATTTTTGTAAAGTAATTTTTTTCTTTGTTTACATCTTGAGATAGCAGATGAAGATGGATTCCTCGGTCAAGGTGGAGGAAAAAGTGCTTTTGTTGTAGAGACTCATCCCTCAGCCACTATATTTCAAGGATACCTCCAGACGTGTTAATCATTTACGATTCAAAATATTCAGATGATCCATGCATTCCATTCATGGCCTTAAATATTTTGTCAGCATACTTAGGATATTTAAGGATACAACACAATGTAGAAAAGATAATGCTGATAGAGAAGCGGGAAGCTATACGTTATATATTTGGGTATGGACCAGGGTTGTGGGCATCGAGGGGCAGGATATTTTTTGTGTTATGTAGCCTATGCAAAGGCAATTCCTTATTTGAATACCCATTCTGTTGGAGGCTATTAACATGTGAAAAGTTATTAAGCTATAGAGGTAAACTACCAAAAGAAGATGAGGATAACCAATTATCTGAAGATGAGGGCAAACAACTACCCAAAGAAACCCCCGAAAAGGAGGGCAATCTCTTTGAGGAAGACAAAGAGATGAATATCAATTTTGTTGGAGGCTATTAACACAATAATTTATTGAGCTATAGAGGCAAACTACCCAAAGAAGATGAGGATAACCAATTATCTGAAGATGAGGGCAAACAACTGCCCAAAGAAAGCCCCAAAAAGGAGGGCAATCTCTTTGAGGAAGACAAACAGTTGAAGGGAAAAAGAAGAAGACTTTTTTTAAAAAGTATTTTCCTACTTGTATTGAGAATAATTACTTTTACAATTTGTGTCACCTTGACTTTTTCTCCTCAATCACCATCTTGCATAAAGATTCACTTTATTTAGCATGATGAGTGTGTATAATATATTGATATTAATAATATTGACTATATTTTTGTGTGGTATAAACTAACCTAGTTTTTAAGAATTTCATTGTATCATTGGATTTTCCTTCGGTATAATGTGTTGAAAAGCTCTCATAGTGCATTTGTTTTTGTTTTTCTGCCACCATGTCAAGTTGTATGAAAATAGTTGTTGATGCATGCGGCATAGTGTGATTTTTCCATGCCTTGAGTATTCCATGTAGCAAGCGGCCCTTGGACCTCATTCACAAAGTATGGGCCATGTACAAACAAAATATGGTTCACATATAAAAAAAACATAGTAATAATCATTTTATATCATATTCATTAGTCAATGTACAAATTACATGAGGAAAAACTCTTACTAGGTAGAATGTTATGTCCTTGTTCTCCCAGGCAGCTACAATTGTTTCCACAAGCGCCTTGATTGCTATTTCAAACTGACTTGCATAATCATCTTCAGGCATTTGCTTATGTAAGAGTGTTATAAAGTTATCAAGCTCTATCAAAACCCTCATAGGAAGCTTTTTCATTCTTGGATCACTAGCTTGGTTAGTTGTGTGACTCTCATCTGGCATTGCAATTATCCCTATGTACCATAGTTCCATCTCTGACTGTGCACTATGTAATGGCTCGTCTTCCTTACCTTAGGCATCATTTAAATCTTTATTCATCAGCCCTATATTGATTCTTTCCATTTTTTGATGTTTGAGAATTTGTGCCTCATCAAGCTTGATAACAAAAATAAGATTACCCTCACAGTCCTCTATTATGCACTGATAGAACTTCACCATGGCTGATTGGACCCTTCTAACATCTGTAAATATGTTATTATACATGTCATAGTTGAATATTGAATTTTTTTTTTCTATTCTCTACAGACATTAAACCATCAATGTGTTTGTATTCACCTACAAACCCTCGAATAGCCAAATTTTATTGGTGTCGTGCCATTGCTATGGTATGTGGTTGGGATAAGCCAAACACACGAAGATGATGAGGCTTCATACCTTGGATGAGTAGCTTTGATATGGCTCTATATCCCTTTCTTCTTATTGAAACCTTGTCACATGCCTCCACCACCTCATCAGGCTTGACCAAGTCACGAAAGTTATTGCAAACTTCCTTGACTACCTTCCTTCGAAGCCCTGCACACTACCAGATCTTGAGCATTTCAATCATGTCATTATTTTTGATAGAAGACTTGATCATAGAAATTGTGTTGGCTATATATAGAATGTCTCTATATATATAGCCCTAGGATCTCCTCTATATATACTCATCTATTGTGTGTATTCCACACACTTTGGGGTTTCAGTCTCTATGTCTCGTCTCTCTCTTCCTCTCACCTCTCGTCTTCTCAACATGGTATTAGAGCAGTTGTGGCAGCGCACAATAACCTTAGCAAACGGCTGTCTCAGCCGGCCACAAGAGCAACAGAACGAAGTCACAAGCAAACCGGCGCGCATATCACAGAGAACAACCCGATCGTTGAAAACGCACGCGTTCAACCAGAGCAGCCGGCGTCATCAACAGCAGCCCTGCTGCGCTACAGCCCATGTGAGGAGAACAGTAGCCGGCGCACCAACCGCGAGGAGAGAACAGTCTCTCTCTTTCTCTTTGGCTTGTTGCATCACGAGCCACGTGGAACAATCGGCCGCCAACACAACGGTCCACGAACAACACCATCGTATATCAGCCATATCATACGGCTGTCTTCAACAGCCGACGGTGTCTCCAGCCGGCGTTCTGTGCCGTTTTTGCAAACCAGCCACACCACAGACTACTGACGACACTAGCCGGCGTTCTGTGCCGTTTTTGCAAAAGCAACATAGCCGGAAGCTGGTCATCCTTTCGGCCATCAGCAGCCAAGATTTTTTGGGTGGCCGCTGGGGAAGATGGAAGGTATGTTTGCTTAGGTTGGCCACCGCCAACGCAGCTATGTTACTGAAGGATCATCAGCCGTGGCCCGCTCTCTTAAGGAGCTTCAATTTTTCCAGCCCTCTGCCGCCAGAGATCGGCCTTCTTTCCCAGTCCCTCTCCAAACTCCGATTTGTAGGTGGTGTTCAATTTGCAGCACCTGCGGCTCCGATTCCTTGGGAGCTCTGCAACTTAACAGCTCTCCAATATCTTGACCTTGGTGGGAACGGATTTGGAGGCAGAATACCCTCTTGTCTCAGGGATAATCAGCTGACAGGCCATCTCCCAGAACACTGGAATGCAAGATCTTCTCTTAGATTTGTCTGATAATCTGCTGACAGGCCACGTCTCCTCCGTTTCTAACCTTACTAATCTCCGAAGCCTAAACCTTTATGGGAACAATCTGGGAGGCCAGTAGCAGTGCTCCAAATCTTCTTCTCTATTTCAAGCAGTAGCTATGTATGGTTTTAGCTTTTCTTTTGGCAGGCGTATTTTTTTGCTAACGTTTTAGTTTTATGTGCAGAAGAAAATAATTCTTCTTGGGCACCATAACCTTTGATACCATTGATCTTTGATAGCTTTTCTTTTGGCATTGTTCCCATGGATTAATAATATCTTTACCGTGCTTTCTTGATGTATTGGTTGTGTGTGGGCACAGCAGCACCTGCACCTGTTCCCCTTCTCTTGCACGTGACCTTGTATGTGTGTGTATTCATACACACACATACGATAAGGAAAACTGCTATATGGGTAGGTATCCATCAAGTGCATGGAGGATACTCAAATCTTACTTTTCAGATGAGGAGCTGATAGGTATGATTCTCATATTAAATCCTCAAGAAAAGGTATGTCAATTGTGATGCTTTTAAATGCATCCTGTTTCTTTCATATTGATGGAATTCATATTGATGGAATGTGCATCCATTGACTTGGTTACATGTTTCGTGAATGACGGTTACATGTTTCGTCGATGATGGTTGACTATGTTCTCGTGGATTGTGTCCATGATGCCATGGTGTTGTTCCGTGATGATGGTTACATGTTTCGTCGATGATGGTTGACTATGTTTCCATGGATTGTATCCATGATGCCATGGTGCTGTTCCGTGATGATGGTTGACTATGTTTCCATGGATCGTTGTTCCATGGTGATGGTTATATGTTTCGTTGATGTTATTCATTCCAAGCTATATGTTTCGTTGATGATGGTTGACTATGTTTCCATGGATTGTATCCATGATGCCATGATGTTGTTCCAGTTACATGTTTCGTCGATGATGGTTGACTATGCCGTGGTGTTGTTCCGTGATGATGGTTACATGTTTCGTCGATGATGGTTGACTATGTTTCCATGGATTGTATCCATGATGCCATGGTGCTGTTCCGTGATGATGGTTACATGTTTCGTCGATGAAGGTTGACTATGTTTCCATGGATCGTATCCATGATGCCATGGTGCTGTTCCATGATGATGGTTACATGTTTCGTCGATGATGGTTGACTATGTTTCCATGGATTGTATCCATGATGCCATGATGTTGTTCCAGTTACATGTTTCGTCGATGATGGTTGACTATGTTTCCATGGATTGTATCCATGATGCCATGATGTTGTTCCAGTTACATGTTTCGTCGATGATGGTTGACTATGCCGTGGTGTTGTTCCGTGATGATGGTTACATGTTTCGTCGATGATGGTTGACTATGTTTCCATGGATCGTTGTTCCATGGTGATGGTTATATGTTTCGTTGATGTTATTCATTCCAAGTTATATGTTTCGTTGATGTTATTCATTCCAAGCTATATGTTTCGTTGATGATGGTTGACTATGTTTCCATGGATTGTATCCATGATGCCATGATGTTGTTCTAGTTACATGTTTCGTCGATGATGGTTGACTATGCCGTGGCATTGTTCCGTGATGATGGTTACATGTTTCGTCGATGATGGTTGACTATGTTTCCATGGATCGTTGTCCCATGGTGATGGTTATATGTTTCGTTGATGTTATTCATTCCAAGCTATATGTTTCGTTGATGATGGTCATTCCAAGCTACATGTTTCGTTGATGTTGGTTCACTTGGCTAATCTATATTTGTTGATTGTGTTTCCATGGATTTTATCCAGGGTTCACTTGGCTAATCTATATTTGTTGATTGTGTTTCCATGGATTTTATCCATGATGCCATGGCGTTGTTCCGTGATGATGGTTACATGTTTTGTGAATGATGGTTGACTACGTTTCCATGGATCGTTCCCATGATGCCGTGGTCATTGGATGCACCGTGCCTTGGCTTTGGCTCATCGTATTGACTAAGTTTATTTAAGTCTATCAATGTCTTTTGTGGTCGACAATGCAACCATGCAGGTCTCAATGGATATATGGGTGATCTTGTCTTGCCATGAGAGAGGGCAGGGTCAGTGGCAGCTCTTTTCATGATCAAAATGACGGTCTTTATTCTTATGTGACTGATCAATGGTGGTCAAATCTTGGAATTCACTCTATGGCAACTAACAAGAAATTCCGTCGAGCATATTTCTCGAGAGGTCTAAATGGCTATAATGGTGGTCAAGTCTTGGAATTCAATCTATGGCAACTAACAAGAAATTCCGTCGAGCATATTTCCCGAGAGGTTTGATTTCTCGTCCTATCAACTTATGAGGTTTATGTTTACATCATGTCATCCATCTTCACATGTCAGAGGTTTGATTTCTCGTCCTATCAACTTATGAGGTTTATGTTCACATCATGTCATCCTGGCTACATGTTGCCTGCAGATGTCAAAGGTTTGATTTCTCGTTCCGTCATCTTATGAGGTTTACTATCCTGATTGTGAATGTCCCGTTAGCTTATGAGGTTTATGTTCACGTTATGTCATCCTGACTACATGTCAAAGGTTTGATTTCTTGTCCCGTCATCTTACGAGGTTGGTTTACGTTCATGTCATCTTACGAGGTTGGTTTATGTTCACGTCATGTCATCCTAACTTCATGTCAGAGGTTTGATTTCTCTTCCTGTCAGAGGTTTGATTTCTCGTTCTATCAACTTATGAGGTTTATGTTCACATCATGTCATCCTGGCTACATGCTGCCTGTAGATGTCAAAGGTTTGATTTCTCGTTCCGTCATCTTATGAGGTTTACTATCCTGATTGTGAATGACACACGTTTGATTTCTCGGCCATCATCTTATGAGGTTTACTTGCAAGTACGTCATGTCAGAGGTTCGTTTTTTCATCATGTCTGGTCATCCTACCTATGGACGTCAAAGGTTTGATTTCTTGTCCTATCATCTTATGAGGTTTGATTTCTTGTCCTATCATCTTATGAGGTTTACTTTCATATCATGTCATCCTGGAGGTTTGATCCAAGTTATAGTTGTCTCATTATCTTGACTCATAATATTGGAGGTTTGATCTTATGTCATAGATTTTTCCCATGGCAAAGATATGATTCTAGCTTTCCATGATATCCTTACTAACTAGAATGAGTGTCATTTTCTATTTTAGTGTTTATTGACAGGTCAATCTTCCAAGTCAACTTCTCCAAGTAACCAGATTCTCTTACCAAATTTAGTTCATTTAACATTGATTGGATGATCTTCCACAAGTTGACATTGCCATGCATGTCGTTGCGGATGGACTATACTCCTAAGCAACCATATAATAGATACCTTTATGTCTATTTCTTTGTGTACATCTTTTCGTGTACATCTCATATTTCTATAACAAAATTATGGTTTTCCATTTGTTATGGAGACTTCTTCCATATTACAGGGTTTATGGATCAGGATTGTATTTGGATATTGTTGAGCTTCAATATAGAGAAGAGACTACAAAAATATTATTTGGCATCGTCACGAAGATAGACTCGCACTCAACCTACATGAATGGATCAAGACAACATGAAGATGGATGACGATAACTCCTTCAAAGCCTTCATGGCTATTGTATATATGGGAGTGATGTAGCTCCTTCATGGATATTGTGTATATGGGAGTGATGTAGCTCCTTCGCAGCCTTCATGGCTATTGTATATATGGGAGTGATGTAGCTCCTTTGAATAATACTTTGTAACTATAAAATAATTTAATATAGCGGTAGGTGTATATAGAGCTGTGGGTTTTTCCCTTGAGCCCCCAAGGGTTTTTTCATCCACAGTTAGAGACCCTTCTTTGAGTGGGGGTGTTGGCTATATATAGAATGTCTCTATATATATAGCCCTAGGATCTCCTCTATATATACTCATCTATTGTGTGTATTCCACACACTTTGGGGTTTCAGTCTAGAGCTATGTCTCGTCTCTCTCTTCCTCTCACCTCTCGTCTTCTCAACAAATTGTATCTAGAGGATTATCCAAGCAGAAACCTCCCACACTATTCATGTAGCTTCAAGGAAGCCTCATCCATTTCTTCTTAGCACCCCCATGGGTGGCTAGGCATGTAACACTTTTAAACTATCTAGATCTCACTCTTAACCCAAAAGGAGTGCTTTTTAGTTAGGTTTTTGGAGTGCATGTTCCTCCAATTTTTGGTTAGTTTGTCTAAGCTTTGTTACATGTTCCTGAGATGACTAAAGTATCCTTTCTAACTCATTTACATGTTGAGTTTGTGAGATCACGATGTCTTCTAGTCCTTTAACGGATTGCTTATACACACCAAGCATAGTTTCAGCCATACTTATGTGTTGATAATGGAAAATGGTAACTTGATTATTCAATCTTGAGCAATATCCAAATAAGCCTTCTCTACCATGCCCAATGAATCGAACAAGATCATGCAAGGTGCTAAATGATGGAGGCTTACCAATTGATGGGTCAAGAGGGTATAGACCTCCTTAAACCCACAAATCTACATGCTTCTTTCCTTTTGCACGTAGCCTTTGTGCTTCAGCCTCATCATGTAGAACAATATTGTTTGTCAAGTACCAAGCTGATATGGTGTGTTTTCTTTAAGTATGGATCAACCCTTGAAGTTGCCATAGCAATAAAAATGATCCAAAAAGGAAGCAAGAGATGGTAGGGAGAGAAAAATGATAATAGAAAGAAAAGATAGGGAAAAACTCACGTCATGTCCTATGGAAGAGAGAAGTATGTTATGTATTCAAATATTTTACATTAGTTTATTTTAGAAAACATGTAATAAAGTAGGTAAGAGGGCCGCCAAAATGATACGTGATTTAAAGACTATAGATACGTGATAGATGACATATTAAAGACACTTTGTACTCTAAATATAGGTAAAAGAGACGCATTTAATATAGCTATTTGTCTCTACTATTTTAGTTAAATCACTTTGATTAAGAAAGTTAATCCAATCCTTACATGGCCCTTTTTTTTCATTTTTGGCCTTAATGGTACAACTGATCATTAACAATACTGTACTGCAGAGCCCTTCTGATGAAACCATACTTCTGTTTTTTGGATAAACTTGAATGTACCAGACCTCTATGCAAAAACTCTTCTACTTCATGTAAACTCTCCCTTCCAGCATAGCTAGGGTGGGTTACAGTCATGGCATATACATCCAAATCTTTGCCTAACCCCCCCTTGCTAATGTGTCTATAGCTTGGTTTTGTCCTCTCTTCACATGTTGAATCTAGACTTCTTGAAATCTCTGCAGCATCTTCCTTATTTGAAAGCACCACTCCTTTAATTTGGGATTCTTCGCTTTCCAGACATTGTGAAGTTGTCTAATCCACCAGTCTGCTAATCCCTCTTTTCAGACACTATTGGAGTCCATATTCTAAGGTGGCATACTCATCTTCATTGTTGGTCTGCACTTGTAACTTGATCCCTTCTTAATATATGATAGTACCTTCTCGATTCAACAAAACAACCCCACCATTGGCTACCCCTGAGCTCATTTTAAAAACTCCATAAAAAATTAGAGTAAAAGAATTGGACAGATCTAGTTCAGGGTTTTGCCACCTCAGGCATCTTCTTCTTCAACACTATCTCTTCCCTCAATACCGAAGGATTATGTCTGTATGTCAAAATATTTGTCAAAGTAGCCCTGGTACTATCTTCCACTATGCAAGTAAATTGGAACTCGTGCAACTCAACTAACCATTTAGACAATCTCTTTGACGGAAAATTAGATTGAATCAAATGGGGAAGTAAAGAATAATGTGTTAGTATGGTGAAAGGCTTAGGAAGTAAGCAAGACCTGAACTTTCTTAGGGCAAACACCACAACTACCATTACAAGCTATGCCCTCATAATAAGTCCTTTCCTCTAACTGTGTTTGTTCTACTCACAAAGTATATTGGCCTCATGTAAGAATGCTCTCTTCCTTGTTGGTAGCACTACACCTATGGCATCTTCTCCCACACTAGGATTCACAAAGAATCCCTTACCTCTAACTGTGTTTGTTCTACTCACAAAGTATACTGGCCTCATGTAAGAATGCTATCTTCCTTGTTGGTAGCACTACACCTATGGCATCTTCTCCCACACTAGGATTCACAAAGAATCCCTTACTCCAATCTCGGGGCATCATAATTGGCACAGTGCTCAAAATTTCCTTAACCTAAAGAAAAGCTTCCTCTTCCTTGGCTTGCCACACAAAGAGATCCCTTTGGGATTTGTTTTACAAGGGGTACAAAGCATGAGAAAGAAGATAAATAAATCAAGCCAGATATCTAACCTTATGTGTGAATGTCATCAGTTGTTTCACATTCTTAGGTGCCTCTAACAGAAGCAAAGGTCCTACCTTTGTAAGTTCTGCCTCAATTCCATTCTTAAAAACTACATTTCCTACTAAGGTGACTTTGGCATGAGCTAGTAAGTGACACTTGTCAAGGTTTAACTGTCCACCCACTTCATCCAGCCTCTTCAATGCCATCCTCACCTTCTCACAATGAACCATTCAGAAAGCATCAACAATGAACACTTTGATGAAGGACCCCAAATAGGGCTCAAACACCAGGTTCATAAATCTTTGGAAAGTAGCCGGAGCATTAGTAAGCCCAAAGAGAACTACCCTGTATGCAAAGCACCCCCAAGGTGTAATGAAAGTAGTGTTCTTCTAATCCTCTAGGGCTATACTAGAGATTTGAAAATAACCAGAATATCCATCACAAATACTCTACCTCTTATACCCAGCTACACTATCTAAGATTTCATTTTGAAAAGGCAATGGGCAATGGTCCCTCTTGGTCACAGCATTCAAGGGCTTAAAGTCTACATTGACTCTCCACTTTCCATTCTTCTTGGGAGTAGTCAAAACTGGAGAAGACCACTCTGAGTTATCAATTGGAAAGATGAAGCCCGCCTTCAACAACTTACTTACCTCTTCTCTCAATACTTGCAGCTACCCCCAATCTTCTCAGTCTTTGCTTCAGGTTTCAATTATATTTCATGTTGTACAGTTGCCACCACCCTAACCTCAGTATAAGAAGAAATAAACAAATCCGGACCATTGCAACATTATCTCAGGAACGCTTTCTTCTCAACCATTGCCATATCTTAGCGAGCATCTTTTGTAAAACTTCTTCTTTGGCTAACTACTCTGCATCCTCACCTTTTACCTTATCCCCTTCTTCTTCTAAACACAACTATAAAGACATTCACATGAGATCTGTATCTGGTTCCAACAAGGAACTTCCCGTTCATCATCCTCTGAGCTTTCCTCTTCTGTCTCAAAATCCTCTCTTTCAGCATCCTCTAAACTGGTTTTTGCATCCTCCTCTTCATGCTTTGAAGAATTCTCTAGGATTAATTCTTTCCCCTTAGCCATATCATATGTAAGATTCCTCCCCAGCCTCTCAAAATGTCCAGCATCTTTCCCTGTAATCAATCCCCTCTTCAGAAATATAAAAGACCTTGTTTCTAACTGTTTTGACTTAGAGAGAGAGAATATTCTAGAGAAAGAATATTCAGATTTTGAATATTTGTAGATAGAAAAATTTCTCATCTTATTAAAATAAGTTTCCCTGAAACAAAAATTCAAAAAGAACTTTCCAATGTGCAATTGGAATTAATTGGAAATGAGTATGAAGGACCTTAGCCTAAGGGTCTAGATTTTCAGAAATTTTTAGATTATGGTCCAATTAAGGTTCCTATGGGCCAATAGCATCAATCCATGTGTAGGGAGGAGATAAATACAATTTTGTAAAAGAAGATACCCAAAAATGAGTAAATGCTCACATAAGATAAAGAGTTGACTATGTACAAGGTTTATTAGTAAGAAACTATGAGTAATATCAAAAATATGAGATATTTTGGGTATCCAAAAATGAGTAAATGCTCACATAAGATGAAGAGTTGAAAATGTACAAGGTTTATTAGTAAAAAACTATGAGAAATATTAAAAATATGAGATATTTTGGGTATCCAAAAATGAGTAAATGCTCACACATGAGTCCTTTGAAAAAAAAGGAGAATTTTACTATACTAGAGTTATGCTGAAATAATGCTAATTTCTACTATTCTCTAAAATTCTCTCTAAATTGGAGAAATTGGACCTCCCTCTTTCTTCAATCCCCATTGGTGGCTCCATCAACATACTAAACCAATTGATTGGTTGGGGGCCTCTACCGTGAACAAAGAATCAAGCAATTTGTAAGGTAAATGGTGAATTTTGATCTTTTCTATAATTTCTCAATGCTTCTCTCTTCTCAACCCCTCTCAAGCTTGAGAAGCTTAATTGGAATGGTTTTTGAATGCTATTGAGGTTAATTGATTAATGATAGTTAGGAATTACATAAAATTGATGAATGCTATTGAAGTTAATTGATTAATGATAGTTAGGAATTATATAAATTTTCATTTATGCTTAATTCAAATGGTTTTTATGTAAATGCTCTCTCTCACTCAGGAAATGGTCATACTCATGACCCATTCTCAATCCAAATGAAGCTTTTCATAAAGCTTTTCCTTAATCCAAGATTAATCTATGCTTGAGGCCAAATTAATGGCTTTTTTCTATGCTTTTGGTTTATGTATATTGATGATTCAATCCATTATGGATTAATGATCCAATTAGAGTTCATTCTAATTATTTCATTAATGATAAGCTTTATCCCTTAGAAAAATTGAGATTTATCAGTCATAGCAACGGAGCTATGGAAAATTTTTTATAAAAATTACGCATAAAATAATTTCATTCAAAGCATGAAAAGAGGACTTCCTACCATATTCTAGGAATTATCATCCTAGATTAATTGAAAGATATTCATTATTGTAATCATAGAGAAATTGATTATTAGATTAATGTAAAAGTGTTACTTTTAGCTTAATTGAATTTCATGCATAGAGGTATGCATAAAAGATGCTTATTTTATTACAAAAGTGTTACTTTTAGTACAATTGAATTTCATGCATAGAGGTATGCATAAGAGATGATTATTTTATTACAACAGTGTTACTTTTAGCATAATTGAATTTCATGCATAGATGTATGCACAAAAGATGATTATTTTATTATAAAAGTGTTATTTTTATCATATTTGAATTTCATGCATAGAGGTATGCATAAAAGTTGATTATTTTATTATAAAAGTGTTACTTTTATCATATTTGAATTTCATACATAGAGGTATGCATAAAAGTTGATTATTTTATTATAAAAGTGTTACTTTTATCATATTTGAATTTCATGCATAGAGGTATGCATAAAAGTTGATTATTTTATTATAAAAGTATTACTTTTATCACAATTGAACTTCATGCATAGAAGTATGCATAATAGTTCATTATCTTATTATAAAAGTATTACTTTTATCATATTTGGATTTCATGCATAGAGGTATGCATAAAAGTTGATTATTTTATTATAAAAGTGTTACTTTTATCACAATTGAATTTCATGCATAGAAGTATGCATAAGAGTTGATTATTTTATTATAAAAGTGTTACTTTTATCATATTTGGATTTCATCCATAGAGGTATGCATAAAAGTTGATTATTTTATTATAAAAGTGTTACTTTTATCACAATTGAATTTCATGCATAGAAGTATGCATAAGAGCTGATTATTTTATTATAAAAGTGTTACTTTTATCACAATTGATTTTCATGCATAGAAGTATGCATAAGAGTTGATTATTTTATTATAAAAGTGTTACTTTTATCATATTTGGATTTCATGCATAGAAGTATGCATAAAAGATATTCTTTTTATACTAAAAGTGTGATTTTCATCGTAAATGAAATTTATGCATAACTTAGATGCATAAGAGAAATTCTTTTATTCTAAAAGTGTAATTCCTACCAAATTGAATTTATGCATAGGAAGATGCATAAAAGATTGATTCAAAAGTGTCATTCTCATCTAAATTGAATTTATGCATAGGAAGATGCATAAAAGATTGAATTTTAATTCAAAAGTGTCATTTTCATTTAAAATGAATTTATGCATAGGAAGATGCATAAAAGATTGATTTCTACTTCGAAAGTATTAATCTCCTTAAATGGAATTTATGCTTTAATAAATGTGTAAAGAAATCTTATATCAAATATAAGAGTTCTCTTGTATTCTATAAATAGATATGAGATGTGATAGGATGTGATAAGAGGTGTATAAGATGTAATAAGAGGTGATAAGATGAATTAAGATATGTATGAGATGAGGTAAGAAGTGTATGTGATAGGATAAGATGTATATGGGTTGTGATGATAGGGCAAGAATGGATGTGATGTAAAAGATTAGATGTGAAGGCAGATGGGGTTATATGAATGGGAATGTGGAAATGGATGTATGTATGTGGATGTGTGAATGTGGATATGGGATGTGGATGTATGAATGTGAAAATGGATGTATGCATGAAGATGTATATGCGTAGATGTGAATGTGGATGTAGATGTGCATGTATGTGTGTGTGTGGATGTATAGATGTGAATGGGAATGTGGATGTGGATGTATGTATGTATGTGGATGTAGATGTGAATGTATAGATGTGAATGGGAATGTGGATGTGGATGTAGATGTGCATGTATGTATGTGTGTGGATGTATAGATGTGAATGGGAATGTGGATGTGGATGTATGTATGTATGTGGATGTGGATATATGAAGGAGGACGCGATAATGGATGTATGTATGTAGATGTGGATATATGGATGTGAATGTGAATGTGGATGTGGATGTGGATGTATGGATGTAGATACGGGTGTGGATGTATGTATGTATGTGGATGTGGATATATGAATGAGGATGTGATAATGGATGTATGCATGTAGATGTGGATATATGGATGTGAATGTGAATGTAGATGTGGATGTGGATGTGGATGTATGGATGTAGATACGGATGTGGATGTATGTATGTATGTGGATGTAGATGTGGATGTATAGATGTGAATGAGAATGTGGATGTGGATGTGGATGTGGATGTATGAATGTGAATGTGGATGTGGATGTGGATATGGATGTGTATGTATGGATGTGTATGTATGAATGTGGATGTGGATGTGAATGAGAATGTGGATATGGATGTGTATGCATGGATGTGGATATGGATGTGTATGTATGAATGTGGATATGGGATGTGGATGTATAAATGAGGATGTGAAAATGGATGTATGCATGTAGATGTGGATGTATAGATGTGAATGTGAATGTGTATGTGAATTAATGTGTCGTCGATATGAGGAAATGGATGAGAATGAGTACACATTGAATGGAATGTGGAATAAGTAATGTGGACTAAGGAGGGATAATGTGGAAAGACGAGAGTTCAATTTAGAAACTGTATTTTGTGACTGTTTGTAAATGACTGTTTTATGTCAAGAATGCTGGGGAAGCATTTTGACCGTCTTGTGGATTAAGGTCATGAAGACCTAATTGTTAAAGTTGCAACTGCTAACGGAGAGTCAATGGAGGACGTCTCGCGTAGCAAGGTCGACCGAGGTCTTGACCAGCCTCGGTTCGATTTAAATGGTGAGCTTCCGGTACGGGGGATGAGGGACCAAGGAAGCGGTTTATGAGTGAAGCGCTAGGTCACCTGTGAAGGATCCTAGAGGGTGCTGACCATACGGTGCTCGGGCTCTGGGTCGCCGAAGATACCCACACGTGCGTCATGGAAGATATTGGAACAAGGAATAAGAGTTGTTTTCTGAAACCGGGTATGGATCTGGTTGATTGACCTTGCTGGTCCTCAACGGATGAGTCCATGGCTCTTTTATATGGATCTGTGGGTTGATCTTGCTGATCTTCCACGGAGATTCCATTCTGTTATATGAATATATTGCCGGTTACTATGAGCTAGGAACTATGGAAAAGGCCCCTGAGTGAACAGGTGGTGAGCGTTCTGGTTGCCAATGATGCCATAAGTATACCGACGAATGAATGACTGGAAATAAGGATTCAACCAGAGACTATGAGGTTTGTCATCAGTGACATAATGGTTTCATTAAAAGATTGTTTTAAAGTTAGCTGATGCTAAGAAAAAGGCAATTTCATATTGGGTGTGTAAGTGGTGTGACTAGTTTTATGTTTGCATGAACTTCTGGCTAGGGGGCCTTGGAACTCTTTTCCTTGGTACTCGGGACAAAACCTAACCAAATTCTTAATTGGATCCTATCACTACAGTGGTTGGGCGGTTGACTAACCCATGGGACTGGATGGGGTTAGCTGGACTGATGGATCCGTAAATCGAGACTCAATTTCTGTTATTACGATAGATGAAGTAAGTCCCGGATAGTAATTATTCTATGGATAGGAATCAACGGCTGTGCCTCTTGATGTGGAAAAAAGCGTTGATCCCAATGATCCAAGTGCAAGTTTCTTTCCTGATCTGACCGAGTATCTTTATAGGTGCAGTCGGATCAGTTTGATCACTAATGGTCTTGACTACGTTAGAGTAAAAAGTTATCCTGGAGGAATTGCCCGTGCTTTCCGGATAAGGGAAGTTTTTTCGGGTTCGGTTTTGGAAAAATCGATAGATTAGTCTTTTGTTCGGATATCCGTGGATGAGGCCCCGAGTGTGGGACCTTGCCTCGCGCTAGAAGTGCTACTTCCGCTGCTAGTACCCCGAATCCGTTGCGCGGTGGGAACAGGGATCTCACAGTTGGTATCAGAGCTTTTTGGTTAATGAGGATCAACCGAGAAGCCAAATATATCAAAAATTTATCAAGAATCAAAAAGGTTGTAATTGTGTGAGATAATTCATACAAATTGATATTCAATCTGAAAATTCATAATTTAGTAATTGGGTCTTCAAATGGAAGTACCGCAATTATATGGAACCCTGACTTACTTGAGGCCTAGACATGATGGTATTTACCTTATAGTTCCAAGTATTATGAACGACCCATATATACCGAGGGTATAACTGCAGCTCTTTACCGGCAGTATATACGAGTAAATCCAAGACTTGAAATTATAAGCGTTAATGCTATCCAGATGATGATTTCGAATGTGGTTGATATGATTTTAATTTTGTTTGAGAACTGATGAATTGATTTGGATTCTGATTGAAAAATGATGAATTCTGAAATTTAGTTGAAATATAATAACCTGAGCAAAACTACAATGAGGATGAATGGGACGAGTCCCTATGATGATAAATGATGATAATGATTTCAGCAAATCACTATGAGATTAGTGGATTGTGCTATCAAATTGCTACTGTTAACACTTGACCGTTAGATCAAGTTAAGGGATGACAAATTGAGAACTTACTTGACTGAAATTCCCGTGGAGGAATGTTCAGAAGGAAATTTTTCGATCTAATGGACCTTTATCATGTTAAAGATATGAATGATATGATCTGAATGAATTGTTATTTAATGATAAGTTCTAAGAGATATTTATTCCATTATTCTGTTGGGTTGACCAGAATATAAGGAACCCCAGAATAAAATTGGATCTTAAGAAAAAGAGTTGTCTCTACCTTGCGAGATGAGGACATCTCGCACTTTTTAAAGTGGGGTAGAGTGTAAGATTCCTCCCCAACCTTTGAGGTATACAGGAGTAAGAATCTCTCTTTTTGATCTTATAATTATTCCCTCTCTAAAATAAAAGAAAGATTCTGTTTAAAAAAGGAAGACCCTCTCCCTAGAATACTTCTCAAGAGTCACACTGTTTTAAGGATTCAGAACAATGAGTTCAGAAGTGAAAACTGGTGTTTTGGATACCAAGGTTTTGGTTTTCATTCGAGTACGGCCCAAAAGAAGTTCTTTATCTCTTGGGGAGTATAAGAAGTTATCCCCCAGATATTGTGAGCCTTATATCTGAATTCAATGAAAGTAGGTGACTTAGCCTACAAGCTTCTTTTACCTCCTCATCTCAAAGTTCTTAATGTATTTCATAGAAATATGTGCCAAATCCAAATCATGGAAAGACGGTAAAACTTCAATGGCAAGATACCGTTGGCTTCTAAGTTACGCTAGTTCCTTCCTTTATATAAGTCGTAACTTTTACCTGTCGCTCACAGTAATCTTACTTCCATCGATCTCCCTTCTTCTTAATCTCCTTCATGGCTTGGCAACATGAATTAGTTTTATCCATGATGATTTCTCACCTTCAAGACGCAAGTGAGTCTGTGAAGAAAGATTTTATAGAACAATATGAGCGCTCACTTTTTCCTCACTTGGGAACGTCTGTAGCTCAGACCAAATGGCGGACCTATCAAGACATAACTAGGGTAACACCCTGGGGTCAGCAGCACTTTTGTAACAATGTCCGCTTGGCCATGGTTATTGAAGCCTTGGGTTTGGGTCCCCGATACTACTACGTCATGAGATCAAGACATCTTGGGTTTTCTGAGCGGGTCTTCTTACTGGCGTGTTTTCTTCCTCATCAAAAGATATGCCTTTACCCCATTTTTGGTTTGCCTCTCAGAGGTCCTTTTGTTAGATCACCTCATACCACTGAGATAGGTGCGGCAATAACCAACAGAATTATTCCTATAGATGAGTTACCTTATACGTGCGCAGCTTGTGAGTGCTGCTTTTGTGATCATATGATGGACGGACTTATGGAAGTGTAAAGAGTTCTTCTATCTTTACTGTATATGTTCCAAGAATGAATAAAGTTTAAATCTTGTTCTTGTCTTGATCCTTACTCTCCTTGAGACTTTTTTATTTGGTGGTTAATCTTAATTAAATTTTTCTCTAAGTCTCATGTTCGTGCATCTTGCGAAATTATCCCAAGTTTGCGAGATGAGGACATCTCGCGTTTTTCAAGTGGGAGAGAACGTAAGATTCCTCCCCAGCCTCTCAAAATGTCCAGCATCTTTCCCTGTAATCAATCCCCTCTTCAGAAATATAAAAGACCTTGTTTCTAACTGTTTTGACTTAGAGAGAGAGAATATTCTAGAGAAAGAATATTCAGATTTTGAATATTTGTAGATAGAAAAATTTCTCATCTTATTAAAATAAGTTTCCCTGAAACAAAAATTCAAAAAGAACTTTCCAATGTGCAATTGGAATTAATTGGAAATGAGTATGAAGGACCTTAGCCTAAGGGTCTAGATTTTCAGAAATTTTTGGATTATGGTCCAATTAAGGTTCCTATGGGCCAATAGCATCAATCCATGTGTAGGGAGGAGATAAATACAATTTTGTAAAAGAAGATACCCAAAAATGAGTAAATGCTCACATAAGATGAAGAGTTGACTATGTACAAGGTTTATTAGTAAGAAACTATGAGTAATATCAAAAATATGAGATATTTTGGGTATCCAAAAATGAGTAAATGCTCACATAAGATGAAGAGTTGAAAATGTACAAGGTTTATTAGTAAAAAACTATGAGAAATATTAAAAATATGAGATATTTTGGGTATCAAAAAATGAGTAAATGCTCACACAAGATGAAGAGTTGAAAATGTACAAGGTTTATTAGTAAAAAACTATGAGCAATATTAAAAATATGAGATATTTTGGGTATAATGATTCCATTTTGACACATATGTAAGGATGGGGAGTTCTTTAAAGGAGGTGCATATTTCACATGCTTGAATGAGTTTTGAACTCAAAAATAATGTGATATTTTTATCTCTCCTCTCTCTTGAACCAAACCAAATCAAAATGGAACCAAACCGAATCAAAAAGTAACCAAACTAGATCCAAATCTAGTCCAAATTCAACCAAACTGAATCTAGAAAATTCTAGAATTCAGTTAGCTTTGGTTAGAGCTTTCCTCTCTTATCAATAGAACATGAGTCCTTTGAAAAAAAAGGAGAATTTTACTATACTAGAGTTATGCTGAAATAATGCTAATTTCTACTATTCTCTAAAATTCTCTCCAAATTGGAGAAATTGGACCTTCCCTCTTTCTTCAATCCCCATTGGTGGCTCCATCAACATACTAAACCAATTGATTGGTTGGGGGCCTCTACCGTGAACAAAGAATCAAGCAATTTGTAAGGTAAATGGTGAATTTTGATCTTTTCTATAATTTCTCAATGCTTCTCTCTTCTCAACCCCTCTCAAGCTTGAGAAGCTTAATTGGAATGGTTTTTGAATGCTATTGAGGTTAATTGATTAATGATAGTTAGGAATTACATAAAATTGATGAATGCTATTGAAGTTAATTGATTAATGATAGTTAGGAATTATATAAATTTCCATTTATGCTTAATTCAAATGGTTTTTATGTAAATGCTCTCTCTCACTCAAGAAATGGTCATACTCATGGCCCATTCTCAATCCAAATGAAGCTTTTCATAAAGCTTTTCCTTAATCCAAGATTAATCTATGCTTGAGGCCAAATTAATAGCCTTTTTCTATGCTTTTGGTTTATGTATATTGATGATTCAATCCATTATGGATTAATGATCTAATTAGAGTTCATTCTAATTATTTCATTAATGATAAGCTTTATCCCTTAGAAAAATTGAGATTTATCAGTCATAGCAGCGGAGCCATGGCAAAATTTTTATAAAAATTACGCATAAAATAATTTCATTCAAAGCATGAAAAGAGGACTTCCTACCATATTCTAGGAATTATCATCCTAGATTAATTGAAAGATATTCATTGTAATCATAGAGAAATTGATTATTAGATTAATGTAAAAGTGTTACTTTTAGCTTAATTGAATTTCATGCATAGAGGTATGCATAAAAGATGATTATTTTATTACAAAAGTGTTACTTTTAGTACAATTGAATTTCATGCATAGAGGTATGCATAAAAGATGATTATTTTATTATAAAAGTGTTACTTTGAGTACAATTGAATAAAAGATGATTATTTTATTACAAAAGTGTTACTTTTAGTACAATTGAATTTCATGCATAGAGGTATGCATAAGAGATGATTATTTTATTACAAAAGTGTTACTTTTAGCATAATTGAATTTCATGCATAGATGTATGCACAAAAGATGATTATTTTATTATAAAAGTGTTATTTTTATCATATTTGAATTTCATGCATAGAGGTATGCATAAAAGTTGATTATTTTATTATAAAAGTGTTACTTTTATCATATTTGAATTTCATGCATAGAGGTATGCATAAAAGTTGATTATTTTATTATAAAAGTATTACTTTTATCACAATTGAACTTCATGCATAGAAGTATGCATAATAGTTCATTATCTTATTATAAAAGTGTTACTTTTATCATATTTGGATTTCATGCATAGAGGTATGCATAAAAGTTGATTATTTTATTATAAAAGTGTTACTTTTATCACAATTGAATTTCATGCATAGAAGTATGCATAAGAGTTGATTATTTTATTATAAAAGTGTTACTTTTATCATATTTGGATTTCATCCATAGAGGTATGCATAAAAGTTGATTATTTTATTATAAAAGTGTTACTTTTATCACAATTGAATTTCATGCATAGAAGTATGCATAAGAGCTGATTATTTTATTATAAAAGTGTTACTTTTATCACAATTGAATTTCATGCATAGAAGTATGCATAAGAGTTGATTATTTTATTATAAAAGTGTTACTTTTATCATATTTGAATTTCATGCATAGAAGTATGCATAAAAGATATTCTTTTTATACTAAAAGTGTGATTTTCATCGTAAATGAAATTTATGCATAACTTAGATGCATAAGAGAAATTCTTTTATTCTAAAAGTGTAATTCCTACCAAATTGAATTTATGCATAGGAAGATGCATAAAAGATTGATTCAAAAGTGTCATTCTCATCTAAATTGAATTTATGCATAGGAAGATGCATAAAAGATTGAATTTTAATTCAAAAGTGTCATTTTCATTTAAAATGAATTTATGCATAGGAAGATGCATAAAAGATTGATTTCTACTTCCAAAGTATTAATCTCCTTAAATGGAATTTATGCTTTAATAAATGTGTAAAGAAATCTTATATCAAATATAAAAGTTCTCTTGTATTCTATAAATAGATATGAGATGTGATAGGATGTGATAAGAGGTGTATAAGATGTGATAAGAGGTGATAAGATGAATTAAGATGTGATAAGATGTGTATGAGATGAGGTAAGAAGTGTATGTGATAGGATAAGATGTATATGGGTTGTGATGATAGGGCAAGAATGGATGTGATGTAAAAGATTAGATGTGAAGGCATATGGGGTTATATGAATGGGAATGTGGAAATGGATGTATGTATGTGGATGTGTGAATGTGGATATGGGATGTGGATGTATGAATGTGAAAATGGATGTATGCATGAAGATGTATATGCGTAGATGTGAATGTGGATGTAGATGTGCATGTATGTATGTGTGTGGATGTATAGATGTGAATGGGAATGTGGATGTGGATGTATGTATGTATGTGGATGTAGATGTGAATGTATAGATGTGAATGAGAATGTGGATGTGGATGTAGATGTGCATGTATGTATGTGTGTGGATGTATAGATGTGAATGGGAATGTGGATGTGGATGTATGTATGTATGTGGATGTGGATATATGAAGGAGGACGCGATAATGGATGTATGTATGTAGATGTGGATATATGGATGTGAATGTGAATGTGGATGTGGATGTGGATGTGGATGTGGATGTGGATGTGGATGTATGGATGTAGATACGGGTGTGGATGTGGATATATGAATGAGGATGTGATAATGGATGTATGCATGTAGATGTGGATATATGGATGTGAATGTGAATGTAGATGTGGATGTGGATGTGGATGTATGGATGTAGATACGGATGTGGATGTATGTATGTATGTGGATGTAGATGTGGATGTATAGATGCGAATGAGAATGTGGATGTGGATGTGGATGTATGAATGTGAATGTGGATGTAGATGTGGATATGGATGTGTATGTATGGATGTGGATGTGGTTGTGAATGAGAATGTGGATATGGATGTGTATGTATGGATGTGGATATGGATGTGTATGTATGAATGTGGATATGGGATGTGGATGTATAAATGAGGATGTGAAAATGGATGTATGCATGTAGATGTTGATGTATAGATGTGAATGTGAATGTGTATGTGAATTAATGTATCATCGATATGAGGAAATGGATGAGAATGAGTACACATTGAATGGAATGTGGAATAAGTAATGTGGACTAAGGAGGGATAATGTGGAAAGACGAGAGTTCGATTTAGAAACTGTATTTTGTGACTGTTTGTAAATGACTGTTTTATGTCAAGA
The DNA here is from genome assembly GCF_041138505.1 of Cibotium barometz. Classification (NCBI taxonomy): domain Eukaryota; kingdom Viridiplantae; phylum Streptophyta; class Polypodiopsida; order Cyatheales; family Cibotiaceae; genus Cibotium; species Cibotium barometz. Next base: position 8,419,215 of record NC_141080.1, on the reverse strand, counting down.
ATGCTGGGGAAGCATTTTGACCGTCTTGTGGATTAAGGTCATGAAGACCTAATTGTTAAAGTTGCAACTGCTGACGGAGAGTCAATGGAGGACGTCTCGCGTAGCAAGGTCGACCGAGGTCTTGACCAGCCTCGATTCGATTTAAATGGTGAGCTTCCAGTATGGGGGATGAGGGACCAAGGAAGCAGCCTATGAGTGAAGCGCTAGGTCACCTGCGAAGGATCCTAGAGGGTGCTGACCATACGGTGCTCGGGCTCTGGGTCGCCGAAGATACCCACACGTGCGTCGTGGAAGATATTGGAACAAGGAATAAGAGTTGTTTTCTGAAATCGGGCATGGATCTGGTTGATTGACCTTGCTGGTCCTCAACGGATGAGTCCATGGCTCTTTTATATGGATCTGTGGGTTGATCTTGCTGATCTTCCACGGAGATTCCATTCTGTTATATGAATATATTGCCGGTTACTATGAGCTAGGAACTATGGAAAAGGCCCCTGAGTGAACAGGTGGTGAGCGTTCTGGTTGCCAATGATGCCATAAGTATACCGATGAATGAATGACTGGAAATAAGGATTCAACCAGAGACTATGAGGTTTGTCATCAGTGACGTAATGGTTTCATTAAAAGATTGTTTTAAAGTTAGCTGATGCTAAGAAAAAGGCAATTTCATATTGGGTGTGTAAGTGGTGTGACTAGTTTTATGTTTGCATGAACTTCCGGCTAGGGGGCCTTGGAACTCTTTTCCTTGGTACCCGGGACAAAACCTAACCAAATTCTTAATTGGATCCTATCACTGCAGTGGTTGGGCGATTTATTAACCCATGGGACTGGATGGGGTTAGGCTGGACTGATGGATCCGTAAATCGAGACTCAATTTCTGTTATTACGATAGATGAAGTAAGTCCCGGATAGTAATTGTTCTATGGATAGGAATCAACGGCTGTGCCTCTTGATGGGGAAAAAAGCGTTGATCCCAATGATCCAAGTGCAAGTTTCTTCCCTGATCTGACCGAGTATCTTTATAGGTGCAGTCGGATCAGTTTGATCTCACTAATGGTCTTGACTACGTTAGAGTAAAAAGTTATCCTGGAGGAATTGCCCGTGCTTTCTAGATAAGGGAAGTTTTTCCGGGTTCGGTTTTGGAAAAACCGACAGATTAGTCTTTTTTCCGGATATCCGTGGACGAGGCCCCGAGTGTGGGACCCTGCCTCGCACTAGAAGTGCTACTTCCGCTGCTAGTACCCCGAATCCGTTGCGCGGTGGGAACAGGGATCTCACATCATATCTGATTTTCTTTCTAGCAGGCTGATAAAGACCCAAAATCACATGCCCTCTCCACTAATCTTGCTTTTCTCTCATTGCAATTAACCATGGTAGGGTAAGCCTCTATTCTTGCTGGCATGATATGGACATCCAGCTCAGCTTCCTACTACCCAAGGATAGTCACTTGTAGCCTCCGCACCACTCCCAGATATCTAACCTTTGTATTATTAGCCATTCTGACTTTGAACTCTGATGGTGCATTCACCTTAGGTCTTAAGGCTTCCATAGTTTGTTGGGTCATGACACAAACCCGGGCACCACCATCAATGTACACTTTAGGCACTTTGAATTTATTTATCCAAGCATCCATGACAGGCAGACATTCCTTATCTCCTCTCACAGCAGGCACTATATTTAGTTGTCCTGCTCTCTTCTTCTGTTCCTTGGAAATCCTTGTACTAACTAGTTTGCTCCAGGTTCTCCTGACTTTTGGGCACATCTGTAGCAGCAGCTGGGGCCAAGAAAAAGAAGGTCCCTTTTGCTAGAGAGATCCTTCTTCAAGTCATATTCTTCCACCTACATCCCTAGAGGAAAATCTTATCTGCCTCCTGGGTCTGCTCTTTTTCTTCTCTTCTTTGAACTGGTCCTCTATCTCCTTTCCCTTTTTCCTTCTGAATGGTCCAGCTTCCTCTTCACCTTCTACACCCCTGGTTCTCTTGTTGGCTAACATATATGCTTCCCATCTCTTCCATCTTCATCTCTTCCACAATCAGATTCACCTCACCTGGTCTAGGACCATTTATAGGCTGTGGCTAAACCTGAGGTCCTGGTGGGTGTGGAATCTCCTCTTCCCCTCGTACATCTAGCCTTTCCTCTCTTCTAGGTGCCAGAGGATGCACATCTCCACCCATTCTTTTGGGGTAAGGACATTGAGGGGAGATATGTCCCCTTTCCATACAGTTAAAGCATTGGACATTCAGGTTTGGGCCTTCTCTGCCTCAACCTCTCATCCCTTCTCTATCACCTTCCCTAGGGGCATTCCTGCCTCCTTGGAACAAACTCAAACTTAAATCTTCCATTTGTTGGGTTAACTAATTAATACCTTGCATTATTTCATCTCAATAGTAGCCATAGGAACTGGAGCAGATCTCCCTTCCTCTGTCCTCCTCTCACCAGTCGTAGTAGGTCTACTCTCAATTGGAACCTCCTTTTTTTTCTGAGCCAATCTCTAAAGATTCCACTCCTTTTCTCTTGCTATCCTTAAAGATTCATCAAAAGTACCTAGTCTTTTGAACTCAACCCTCTCCTTCAGATCAAGGTCAAGAGATTCAATGAACATATCTTTTTTCAAAAGTGCAGGTGGGTGTTCTTCTCCCAATGAAGCATCCCATCTGCCCTATAAATCCTCAAACTAGTCTACAAAACTATTAAATACAACTGACAAACTATGCTTCAGTTTCTATATATCTTGCCAAATAGCATATAGGTACTCACCTTTCTTAAAATGCTACACTAGATCTTCTCTAACATCCTCATATTTCTACCTTGATGTGGCTGACTCCTCCAAGTCTGAAACCACCTTTTTGCATCCCCTTTTAATAGCATAGACAGTAAGGGCAATTTGTCTTCATCTCTGTCCTTTCCATATGTAAAAGTTGCCAGCTCTATCTCGGCCACAAGAAGTCCTTTGGATCCTCATTAGTATGCTCATTAAACACAGGATAAGATAGCATTACAGCTATCTCCACAACTGACACTTCAACAGTGTGAAGGGTGCTTCCAAATCCCTCCTCCATGGAGGTACTAAAACAATGATGATTTTAGGAAGTACTTCTTCTATAGCTCCGTCTAAAGCACACCACCATGAGAGGATTTGTTAAACCTAACATACTACCTTGCACACGAGAGAGAGAGAGAGAGAGATAGAGAGAGAGAGAGAAGACAAGAGAGACAACATGCAAGGGTCGATTCTGGAGAGTTGCACTTATCCAACCCTAATGAGAGTTAACTCCTCGATGTGAAGCCACTAGGGGCTCACTCCATCTCTACTTGTGTCACCCAAAGTAGAGATTCAATAGCTAGGTAGAGAGTAGCTAGGTAGAGAGCAAGAAGGAGGGAGCTATGGAAATCTCAACCTTCACTTCATGCCACATGCATGATGCAAGAGGGACTTGGTAGAGAGCAAAGAGAGGGGAGAGAAGGAGAGAGGTTTGAGCATCACCATCCCTACAAGCACACACCAAAAATCAAGCATGCAAGCAAGCAAACACAAGCCATCATACATCCACACAAGATCAAATGAGAGAGAGAGAGAGAGAGAGAGAGAGAGAGAGAGAGGAGGCAAAGCTCAAATGAGACTAACAGGATTTTCCCTTTTCATATTTCAGTAAATGTCTTGCATCATGCCACATGCATGATGCAAGAGGGACTTGGTAGAGAGAAAAGAGAGGGAGAGAAGGAGAGAGGTTTGAGCATCACCATCCCTACAAGCACACACCAACAATCAAGCATGCAAGTAAGCAAACACAAGCAATCATACATCCACACAAGATCAAATGAGAGAGAGAGAGAGAGAGAGAGAGAGAGAGAGAGAGAGAGGAGGCAAAGATCAAATGAGACTAACAGGATTTTCCCTTTTCATATTTCATTAAATGTCTTATATACAAGAGCTCATAGTTACAATTTTTGGCCGCCCATTTACAATAATACATCCACACAAGATCAAATGAGAGAGAGAGAGAGAGAGAGAAGAGGCAAAGCTCAAATGAGACTAACGGGATTTTCCCTTTTCATATTTCATTAAATGTCTTATATACAAGAGCTCATAGTTACAATGGTTGACCGGCCATTTACAATTGGGGGCCCAAAATTAGTCTTCCTAGCTCTATGTACAACTGTTCCTCATCATGACTGGCATTACACAAGTCCTAAGCTCGATCATCCCACGTCTCTTTTACATTAAGCGCTTTGCGTGGTTGCAAAAGATGAATACAATAAGCATAGCCATGCTTGCAGAAGTAATGTTAACCAGAGTGGTTAACGTACTCCTTCAGGTCCATCCTCGAATCTCGCCGGATATATCTCTAGTAGATCGGATATGTTCGGATGAAGTCACAGCGTGAGGTTGGGGTAGGGGGCTCGATGGAAACTCTGCATCTCGTCCAAAATGTCGTCTCCATCATATCTTCAAAAGTTTGCAGCCTCCAGGCGAGCATCCACATGATGCACTCATAATATCCAAAAATCTGCTTTAGTGTTGGCCCTTTGTTGTTGATGTCAAAGGCCAAGCCCTACACACCTTCATGGTAATGGTCCCAATCTAGAAAGGACTCCAGCAACGTGATGATTAAGTTAAAAAATATGATCGTTGTTGCGATCATCACACGACTAGGTCTGTGACCTGATCATAGCGCGACAGATAAACTCATTGAAGTGTGTTGAAATTTGAGCAAAATGATGAGCTATGGTGGATCATGCACTAGAATCAACATGATTAACAAAGTGATTAAGAAATGATTAAGATGTAATTAGTGAATAATTAGCAAATAGATTAATGTAGGTATGGATACTCAAAAACCAGCAAATTCTCATTAGGGCTATGCCTCAATTTATAGAGTTTACATCAAGCATCTAATCCCATTGATTTCTCCATGATTCACTCCCAGAATATCTCCACCTTTTGCCTGATTCTCTCCACCTCTTCTCTTTTCCCTGAATATCTCCCAGAATATTTCCACACTCCTAAATTCCCTCATGCTACCCATTATTCTCTCCCAGTAGATTCTTCTAACCTTTTCACAGGTTCTTTCACAATTACATCTCCTCTTTTACAGCCTCTATCCAAGAGCTTGTTCCCACACACACCCTATTCACTTGTATATTTCAACACCTCCCCTCAAGTGAATAATCCTAGCACACCTAGACCCTATACCAAGTTTGCCTCCCCTTACTTGGTACCGCGACCAGTGTCTACTCCTCCCCTCAAGTTATCTCAGCACACCTGAACCCTGTATCAAGTTTCTTTCTTACTTGACAGTCCACGACCAGTGCCTCAAGTCCCTAAACTCCATAGTCCTTGACACACTCTCTCTCTCTATGTGTCCAAGGCTACTATAAGTGCCCGCGACCTTGACTAAAGTGCTCACACATACATCTACCACGTGGCCTACATCATCGGTGGCTCAAAGGTGGTTTTACTTTGTTGGGGCAGGTTACATTGGGTTGTGGGGTCTCTCTCTCTCTCTCTCTCTCAGAGATTTTCACATGGCTCCTCACTCTTTGGAGCCTCACATCTTCTCTTCTCTTCAGTCTTCTTGTCGTGGCAGCTTCTCTCCACTCGTCCGTCTCTTCTTTCAGTCTTCTCGGGGCAGCTTCTCTTCTCAGGGTAGCTTCTTTTCTTGTGGCAGCTTCTCTTCTCGTGTCCATGTCTTCCTTCAGATCTTCTTCTCGGTGTGGATCCTCTTCTTGGGAAGAGATATTCTTCTTCTTTCATGGCTGGGGCCATGAGCTCGTCCGCCGTCAGGTCATTTTGCTCCATGTGAGCAACATGTTTCAATGTTTTGCTGACAGTTCCTTTGGGCTTTTGATGTTCATCTTTTATCATTATGCAATGCAAACCCAAATTTATGCGGGAGGTCTTACCTCTTGCCTTAATCTGGACAAGGGCAGTGTCTGTTCCCATTTTTACACTGATGCAATGTGCCCAATACATAATGCGTATAGCATTCATTCTCATGCACATTCCCAAATGCAAATCTGGCTGTGAATAATCTTGAATTTGAGTGAGATTTACAGGCATTAACCAAAGGTTAAATGCAAAATGATGATTTTCACAAATTTATCAGTACAATTTTACCAGAAATTACATTAAATCAAGGGTAACCAATTTGTACGGGATGGCTGGAGTATCAAACCAACTCCGATTTGCAATCTGAAGTTATAGGGATCTGTATCAGATACCTAATGGTTAATTTGAACCCTCAATTGCACCAAAATATAGTGATTAGCACTGATTAATCACTGATTAGCAAATTAATGCTCTGTTTTATGTGCAGACAATAGAGTATGCGGGGAGTCCAGATCTGGTGCCTTCCACTTCAAATGAGCTCAAATGCTTTCAAAGGCATCAATAGCAATGAGTCTAGTAGAGGATTAAGCCAAGAAACACAAGATTTGACCAAATAATGAAAGCTTAATCTCTGTTTTACCAAAGTCATCTGCAGATTTCATGAAGAGCTTTGATCTCGATGTAGACTTGATGAAATTGATTTCTGTCTTCACCAGCTTGTAGAGCATGCTTGATTACCCCTTGGGCTAGGAGGAATTGAAACAATGTGATTTGATGAAGTAGCAATGTCAAAAATAGCTCAGAAAAACGGCGCCCTTCATTCTGCAAAATTCTGCAGTTCTGCGCTGAATTGGCCCACAAGATTCAAGGTCAGTGTAGCCCTATGAGTCTACTACAAGTACCTAAAAGGGCTTAGCCTAATGTTATGTGTGCAAGGAGAATGGAGTCCTCCACTGGCTGGGGGTGAAGGGGAAGGTGAAAAACTCACTAAAAATTGATTTTTTTTTGCTAATTTTCTACTAATGCTAATTAATTAACTAATGGGCTCATAAATCTGATTGATTCTAGGCATGGCTCTGATACCATGTTGAAATTTGAGCAAAATGATGAGCTATGGTGGATCATACACTAGAATCAACATGATTAACAAAGTGATTAAGAAATGATTAAGACGTAATTAGTGAATAATTAGCAATGAATAATTAGCAAATAGATTAATGTAGGCATGGATACTCAAAAACCAGCAAATTCTCATTAGGGCTATGCCTCAATTTATAGAGTTTACATCAAGCATCTAATCCCATTGATTTCTCCATGATTCACTCCCAGAATATCTCCACCTTTTGCCTGATTCTCTCCACCTCTTCTCTTTTCCCTGAATATCTCCCAGAATATTTCCACACTCCTAAATTCCCTCATGCTACCCATTATTCTCTCCCAGTAGATTCTTTTAACCTTTTCACAGGTTCTTTCACAATTACATCTCCTCTTTTACAGCCTCTATCCAAGAGCTTGTTCCCACACACACCCTATTCACTTGTATATTTCAACAAAGTGCTTGATCATTGTGTCTTCAGTACATGGCTACTGCTCTGACGAAGGAGCGAAGCACAAAAGCTTCAGGTTCTTCTTCTGCTCCTTGTAGAATAGATTTCACGCCCACCATCTTCTCATGGTGGGTAGGTAGTTTGGGCTGATGCGCAACAGAGTGCTTGAGGTACCTTGTCGGTAGGTTTCACAGATGAAAGGTTTGAGCAGAAAAGGTCACCGCTAGGCCAGCTGCTTGCCCATGAGTTTGAAAGTGATGGGGCGAGCAACGACGGGTGGCCAATGGTATCCACCACGCTGTCTGGGTGGACTCTCTTGCCACCATTATTGATGTTTGGCCTCGAGTTATGGATGTGGGACGTTGATGTCCATGTCGTCTGCTATGCAGGTTATGGGCATGGCCTGTAGTTGTTGAATGAGTAGGATAGCTATTGCCTACTCGAACTCCGTATAGTCTAGGGGGTCTCGCCAATTGAGAGGGTTAAGCGGAGGGTCGACCTCCTTGCACTCCAGTGGTCATGGTATCAAAATCTCACCTTTTTCGAGGGTTGGGTGGGAGAGGTGATGTGTTGTTGATGAGGGTGGAGGGGTTGTCAATGTGGAGGCTCTTGTGGTGAGGTGGGTGTCAAAGAGGGGTGGGGGCTTGGTTGAGGGGGACGGGATGTCATGGAATGCAATGACAAGGAGGGTGGTGAGGGTGGGGTGGGTGATGGATGTGGTGTAGGACAATGAATTGGGAGAGAAGAGGTTTGGGAGGGAAGAGTGGTAGTGTGGATGTACCAGATGGGGGTGGGGGTGGTTGGGTGCTAGCACTTGGGTGAGAGGAACTAGGTGGTGGAGGAGATGAGGATGGTGGGGGTGGAGGTGGGAGGCTGTCTGGCCATTGTCACCTCCATCATGGCCGTCGTGGGCATGAGCATCTTTTGATGAGTCAGCTGGGTCCATGGGATTGAAAAATGCTTCAGCATATGCCGCTTCATCAAGGGTGAAGTCCATGGGGAATGCGACGTGGGAGTCCATCGAAATGGTAGTTTCCTGTGGCTACCATGACATATGTAGTATAGTATAAGGAGGTCAGCCCGCTGAATAAGGGGGAAGGGCATCAGTGTGAAGGGAGAGGTAGTCTTCATTGATGACGCGCCATCCCCTACCATGTAGATGTTGCAAGGCACCGATAATCCTTTGGGAGGGGGTAGCGGTATAGACACATATCTTCCAAGACGGATAGGTCAATAACATCAGCGCGGTCAGAGGGAAAGCCGAAGTGAAGGAGGTAACTCTAGCTATCAATGTGGCTTGGAGAGGGTGGGGAGAGGTAGCTTGTAGGTTGTGGGGGTGGGTGAACAATATGAGGCCCTAGAAGTAAAGTGGGGGATGAGGGCAATGCTGGCAATAGGGAGCTTGGTGAGGAGGCTATAATGGAGGTCAATGAGTTGGAAGGGGCAGTGTGGGGGGAGGGTGAGTACTAGCACCTCTGTAGATATATCCATAAGGGCATTGACCTTCTAACCTGTGGCACTGGAGGAGGGATTGGGTGGAGGCTATGCAGCTCTGGCTTCGGCTTCGCTGAGGTGTTCCTCCATCTTGCAGATGGCATCTTCCAAGATCTCCCTGAATCTTTAGAAATCCAGCTTTATCTATGCAAGGGCCTCCTTCATAGCTTGTTCTCTATCTTTGGAGTTTTGGGAAAGGGTCTCTAGCACTAAGAGTTCGTGGTGGGCCCTCTGAGCAGCTTCGTGAAGCAGGGGCCTATTGGAGCTGGAGTGCTATGATCCTCATGATGGCATGCCCCAGCTGTGCTGCTGCTGCTCCTTTTCATCGATCTTATTCTACAGGTGGAGATTATGCAGATTGACCTGGTAGAGATCTTTGGAGACCTGCCTCTCCTGCGCCTTTCCTAAAATCTCTCGTTTTGTGAAACTGCGGCCACTTCCTATTGACAGTAGATACAATCCGTCATCTGAATGATCAGCTCCCTGGCCATGTGTGAAAATCCTAGTGCAAAATTGGACACATCGCCATGGGGGTTTGTTGCATGCATGCTCCCTGCGTATGCCTAGTTGGATCTAAAACTGCCTAATCACGCCCAACGGAGGGTGTCCAGTGTTTTTGTTGAGATGCATGAGGGGAGAGGGTCTAGCCTCTGTAAAATGAGGGAGGAAATCTGGGTGGTGTTTTGAAAAGGTTCTACTGGAAAAAATCATGTTTTGCCTCTCCTCCTCATTGACATTTCTTCTTGTTGCCAGCTCCTCCTGTGTAGGGCCTAGGCTGGGTGGTGGGGGTACCTACTCCTTGCCCTTAGGTTCCGAGTGGTGCCTCTTAGTGTTAAGGAAACCCTCCCCTAACCATGTCGTGGGAAGTTACCTATCCCCGCCAAGCTCGAGCATGGCTCAAGAGCTCCACCATAGCTGTTCGTCACTGCTATCCTCTCGCACTCATTTTGTCACTCCGAGAGAGGCGGTTGCTCTAATCTAACGGGTGATGAAATCTCTCTCATGAAGATTGTGTGGGATCTCCATGGAAGAGGATCGCATTGGTCAACCTAATGAAGAGAGAGAGAGAGAGAGATAGAGAGAGAGAGAGAGAGAAGCAAGAGGGAACAAGTGATTAGCCACTAATCACTTCCAAACCCTAACCCTAAGTATACCAGACATGCTAGATTAGAGTTGCAAGAGAGAGGGAGAGAGAGAACTCCACTTCTATTGCACAAATGGGAGAATGAATTACAAACAAGAGAAATTGGCTTTTATAGTTCCAAGCCTTTTCCCACTAGGCCGCTCAGGAGTAAGTGACCCGAGGCACCCAAAACATAGTTATAAGGCTTTTCTCTATGGTTTGGCCCTAATTGACCAAGATCCTCTTGTCTGTCCTTTGAAGCTCAATACTTGGGAGCATCTTTAGGTCACTTCCCTCATCAAATGATGGGATTTACAATATAGCACAGATGCCCATTACATAAGTGTGCGGACATAGTTGTCATAGGAATGTGTTCATGAATATGTGGTTAGCATAGTTGTCATAGGAATGTGTTCACGAATCCTCTCGTGATCAGTGAGAGGTTGGTGAGGCACACGGGGAAGGTCGCACTTAGTTAGTTCTCCTGTCTCTTCGAAAATGATAGGAGGTAGGGGAGTTAGTATGATGGAAAGAAGTTAGTGGAGTACGGGTGATTACGTATCTAGCTAGTCGTACACACTCTTAGAGTTTGCTTTTTTGTATGTGCCCAGTAGTACTCTTTTTTTTTTTTGGGGGTATTTTTCATTTTTTATCACCTTTGCGGTAGGACATCCTCATTAGAGGAGTCAGAGTACTTGAATGAGTAGACTAGCATGGAATACTTAATGACCAGTATCCCAGTGGTAGGTGGTATGGTTAAAGAGGAGTTAGTAAAACAATGGGGTTAATAAGCAAATGGAAAGGGGGAAATTTTGGAGGAACAAGGAGGCAACACGCATGGGGACTGCTTGTACTCCAAGATGCTATAGGTCGATGCGATGTTCATGAAGCTCTAGCATCTATGTCAAGACACCTTAATGGGTATCTTGGCTCCCATGGATGTTGAGTCATCAGGTTGCAGTATCCCCTCTTTTCATTTTTATGCTTTATCTTCTTCTCTCATGGTAGCTCGTGGAGCTGGGATCCTATTTTGATAAGAGTGGTAGTTGATGGCGAGGATCCATAGGTGTTGAGCTAAAGAAGAAGTCTTGGGTAGGATTGATGAGACATGAAGCATAGTTATTCGAGTGCAGTAGGGGTGATTAAGAAGATCCAGGCGATGGGTCATACCATGGACGAGGCTGGCGCCCATGGTCCCCCCATCAGAGCTGTACTTGGATGGCTGTCGATGATGAACTTCATGTGGTGTGTGCGCAAAGGACAAAGCCCAGTGAGATTTGCAGGTGTTGTGCATGGGCAAGGGCAAAAGGTGTGCCCATGGTCCTAATCACCTAGAGCCTAATCACCCATGGTCCTAATCACCTAGAGCCTAATTGCCTAGAGACTCTTTTTTGCATGTGTTTATTGGTTAGCACCCCTAAAGAGGGTTTTGTACTGAGTGGCCCATGTGGCTAGAGTTGTGAGCTTACCTTTGAGTTTATCTTTGAGTGGTTGGATAAGCTTAGCCATGTCTAGCACTGCCCCTTGGTTTGGTGACGAAGTCAAGGGGCGGGGTGGAGTTTCGTGGATGAGGCTCCTTGGGTTGAAAGGGTTTAGCAAATTGAGCTTTGGAGTGCCCATGGGTTGGGTGTGGGCAAGTCCAAAGGATTTTGTTGAAGAGGAGGAAACTTTCCTGCCCGTTGGTCACACTGAACCATCTTTGTTGATTGGACAAGTACTAGCAGGGTGGGTGTGGTTTGGATGAACTACTGATGGTGGGTATGCCTTGGGAGAGCTAAATGATGGAATTGCCATCATGAAAGCCTTGGGCTTCTAAGAGACATTTAGGCACCCAATGCTACGAGTGATGAAGCTCCATGTGGTTGGCGAGGCTTCCAGATTATTTGTCAATGAGGCTCTGAGAGCTAGGAGGTGGGTCAACGCGGAGGAGAGGCTTTTGATTGTGGTTTGGGAAGCCAAAGGTGTGTGTTTCCTTCATGGAAGCCTTGTGCTTGGAACACATTAGTAGGCACCTAGCGTTGTTGGCTTCGTTGTGCTTAGGGTTGCTGAACCCATGGTTGTGGGACCTTTTGTCATGGGTTTCTAGGGATTTTCCATGGGGAATGAGCACAGGTGTCATGCTTGGGTAGCCAGAGGCGAGTGTTGCCTTTATAGTAGCCTTGTGCTCATAGCAGGTGGTCAGGGACTAGCCAATGTTGAAGCTTTATCTTAGGGTTGGTGGTTGTTGGCTTAGTTGGCCTTTTTCGCTTAGGCTTTAGAGATGATCATTGGGGATCCATAGTTCTATGTAGCCATCGTAGAATCCATGAGCGGCTACTAGAAGATTCTTGGGCACCCACTAATGATTGTCATGATACAAATATGAGGTCGGGGTGCTTGTAGTTTGGGTGGTTGAGAATGTAGAGTTGAGGGGCAATGTCGAGGAGACAAGGCTTGATTATCATTGGTGGGTGGTGTCGATAGTGGCCGATTGACTAGCTTTGGTGAGGCATGGGGTGGGGGAATAGGGGAGACTGCCGGTGATGAGGAGGGGGCGTGAGGTGGAAGGGCAATCGAGGGTGAGGGTGTGTTGTGGATGATTTCCTCTAGGGGACACAAGAGGATGGCGGCCTTTTTGCCATTGATTTCCATGGTGGCCATTTCTTCACGCCAATTCATTTGGCAGACAGCGAGTGGCATCAATCCACTCTTTTCCAAATGATAATTTGGCCTTGGAAGCTCCTACATCTATAACATGAAATATGCACTCCAACTAGTTATTTCCAATAGAAATTTTAGGAATGAAATACCCAACACTCATTAGACGCATTTCATGTGAGATTTGAATGTCAGTTTCTTCTTTTGTTAGTGTGGGTTTACTAAGAGCTTTCCACACCTCCAAGAATATGAGATTGGTGTGGACCATAGGATATATGTGGGCTTGCCACTGTTGTAGACCATTCTCGGTTGGGATTCCAATCCATATTCTTGGTGGGTTAAGTTCTGGTGGTAGTTCAGAGGCAGTGGAAGACTTACCAATTGTTGTGCAGGGTGTGAGAATACCCTTTGGGGAAGCAGTTTTTGGGGGTAGAGGATCAGAGTCTATGCACTCCCCATCCCAAAGGATAATTATTACCTTTCCCTGGGGAAGCTCAAGGGTAGCTGTGTTGTCAGCTGAATTATTATACTTGTTGTGTTTTGGACCCAGCTTTCACCCCAAGGATGACTTCTTCTCTTGTTTCACTTGTGGGAACCACATAAAACTTACAAGCCAATGGGTTAGATACATTATGTATAGTTTGTGTAAAAGACCCAAGGCTTTGTATACATTGTCCCCACTAGGTAATTGAACTTTGGCATGGGAAGTTTTAAGAGAGGGTTTGCCCAGAGAGACCCATGTTTCCCATGGCAAAATATTATGGCTACCTGTGGGAGACAACAAGGCATGTTTTTTTACATGTTTCTACCAAAGGGAAAATCTATCTAGACCTGAAGGGTGGTTGTTTTAGGTTGTGGAGCTACACTTACACTCAGGGTGTTAAGGGAGGCAATGGCTTTATAGGGTTCATGAAGGGTCTAGCCATTTGGGAGCACAAATTGTGTACCGAGTTTGCGACCTGGGAGGGTGTCAAGTGTAGCAAGGATTTGAAGGCAATCGTGGTTGACTTCGTCACTATTGATAGAAGCGACCATGCATGCCACTCATGCATCATCAAGGGCTTGATGACAAGCATTGCAAACTAGGAGATCATTGGTCCTAATGGTGGTCACAAAGTCTTCAGAGCAAGGGGAGATTTGGACATGGGATGTGAGTGCCAGGTATATAAACTGACCTTAAGCGTTTGAAATTGTTTGTGGAGGTAGACATGATGCATGTCCCAGTCATGGATTAGTCAGGTTTGTCTCATGAGGGTTCAGCCCAAGATGGCATCACAGGCAGCACCAAGAAAGTCTCATGAGGGTTCGGCCCCAAGATAGCATCACAGGAAGCACCAAGATGGCATCACAGGCATCACAGGAAGCACCAAGATGGCATCACAAGCATCACAGGTAGCACCAAGAAAGTCCATGACCACAAATGTGAGGTGGAATTTCATGTCACATACTTTGACCTTAAGGTCATGCACTAGGCCCATGGGTTTTGGAGAGTTCCCGTCCGCAAGCTTGATCACCAATTTGGCGAGTTCAAGGCGTGGTTGGCCCCAGTTTTCCCAATTTGTTTGTGTGAGGATGCTTACACCAGCATCTCCATCTAGGATGCCTTTGACCAAATGTCCGTTATAGGAAATGGGCAATGCTGCGTTTGTGTCATCAACTTCAAAGTATTGTCCCAGTGCATTGATGCGAATTGTTTGTGCACCTTTGTGTTGTTGGGCGGTGGTGATGGAGTAAGTCTGGATGATGGGGCTCATATTCATTTGAGGAATTTGGAGATTCCTCCTCCACATAAGCATTAGGGAAAATTTGGACTATGAAATGGGCCTTGTAAGAAATCTTATTTTTTAGTAATCTTTTGATTAAAAATGCTAATTTTGACCCCATAGTGGGAGACAAAGCAAATGATTCCCCTATTTTTTATAGACTTTTTAGGTCCTACCATCTACATTTTATCCACTCTCTCACTAGCTTTTAGTACTTTTATAGTCTATAGTTTTGAAATATTTTAACCCATTACTTTTAGATGCAAGTTGCATCACCATTCCCAAGGTTTCACTTTTCGGCCATAAGGGCGGCCCAATAATTGACTTTTTAAATTTTTTATTTTTTTGAGTTTTTTCATCAAAAAAACTTTCCCTATACATATATAAACCCAAAAAGTGATTCTTTAATATCATTTCTTAGTCATAACTACCTCATAATAATCTTGTCATATCTTTCTAACTTCTATGATATCTAATGAGATTGCAAGGTGCATTCTAATATTTTAACTAGGAAACCCAAAAAAACAAAACTCTAACAGTTAATGCTACGCAAATTCTCCTCCCAAGACCAAAAAAACGGGCAACCAATAACATTTGACATGCGTTTGTAGTTAGCACCCCAAAATTTAATAATGCATATTCGGACATCCAACAATGCCCTATGGCTCTGCAACATTTGCATGCTAGAGCGACGACCGAACAATGCTTGAAACAATGGTAGCCGACGACCAAACAATGCTTGAAACACTCCACTTTTGTCAAAGCGTGCTAGTGCATAAACTCATGCACAACCGCATCAAGATTTGGCACTTGAAAAAACACATAATACATATGTTTGCAAGGGAGGTACATCTCATGCTTTGCTTCTTTGTTTTAGAAATTCGGACAAGAGTAGCTTGGGTATTCTGACACATTCACCACATAATTCACTCCAGCAGCATGTAGAAAATATGAAAGCAACAGCAAAACTAGAAATGAAACAAGAACAAATGAAAGACAAAGAGTTACCTTGAGATGAGTGTAGACAAGACACAAGATTGATACATTCATTGATGTGACACCTACAATTTATAGGTGAGAAGTACAAGATTGAGTAGACTCACTTATGGGATAAATGTAGAGGTGCCACATGGCACTAGACTCAAGACACAAAGACTGAAACTAGACTAGAGAAATAGTACACCTAGTGTGCACTTATTTCCAACACCCTCCTTAAGTGGACACTAGGAGGAAGACAAAAGACACTACTATAACATGACAAAAGATAAGACCAAGATAGAGAGACTAGACAAGGATTGAGAGACAAGCTAGAAGACAAGATGGACAAGACTAGAAGACAGACATAAAGACTGATAGACTGAGAGACAAGACATGAGAGACAAAAGATCCTGAGACACCCCTCCTCAAGTGATATCCTCATATGGGTCCACAAGGATAGGGACAAGATGGATCTAAAACAAGACACAGTCAGATTTGATAGACAGATAGACAGACAGACAAGACTAGATAGACAGAAGACTGACTGTAGACAAACAGATGGACCTTGAAGACATCCCCTCCTCAAGGGCAATCTCTGCCTCTTGGGTAGGGACAAGAGAGAGGTCAAAAAGCATAATGAGTAAGACACTAGAACCCCTTGACCTACATCATCGGTGGTCAAAGTGGTAGACAAGAAAAGGTGAAGTAATCAGAAAGCCCACTCCTCATCATGTGAGGAATGAACAGCAAGATCTGCTGATGTAGATGCTGTAGCAACATGGGCTGAGGTAGATGCAGGGGCTGATGTAGAGGTTTTAGAGTAGCAGTCCTTCTCCCGGTGATTATCACGGCCACAAATGGTGCATGGATGAGCCTTGAAGCAGTCCTTCTCCATATGATTAGTTTTCCCACAATGGGTGCAAGGCTTTCTTACCTTAGAACCTCCTTTCTTTGCTAAAAATGCAGTGTCAGTTACCTTTTGTTGTTTTGTTCTTTCCTTTTCTTGGAGAGCATTGATGATACCTTCAAGAGTAGGATTATTGTGATACTTGAAGGTAGTGACAAGAGTAGCATAGGTGTCAGGTATGCTTTTGAGAAGCACAGCAATAGCGATATCTTCGGAGATGGGGGACTTCACTGAAGCAAGCTGAACCATAAGACTGCGAAAATAATTGACATGAGAGGCTATAGTAGCTCCCTCCTGCATATATAGATCAAAGAATGAGATCATAAGTGCAATCTTAGAGTTTTTAGAACGGGGTCCAAAAAGGGTATCCAAAGTGATCCATGCTCGAGAAGCAGACTATATGTCGGTGATGAATGTAATCATCTCCAAGATCGAGCAAGATGATAGCATAGGCTTTGTCATTCTTGGCAGTGGGAGCATAAGTGATAACTTGCTCAATGTCGGAATCTTCGGGAGCAGCATGGTGAACAACGTCCCAAAGACCTTCTTTCATAAGATGGCACTTGATTTTGATTTGCCAAGTATGAAAGTTGGAGCCATTGAATTTGTCGATAGACATGAGAGAATGAGTAGAAGAGGCCATGTGGGAAGGTCTTACCTCTTGCTAAAATGCAAGGGCAGTGTCTATTCCCTTACAAGATTGCAGAAATGAATGAAAGAAGAGATCCAAACTGTTTTTAGAAGCCGGCTCTCTCACCACTTGTCAAGGCCATAGCATGTGACAGCCCATCGAAGCATGAGAAACTAGCAGTTTGCAGATATGAGGATAAGAAAAGGACTGACCAGCAAACTGAAGGAGACAATGCACAGTACCTTGTAGATTCTTCAAGAGGAAGCGATGGCAGAACTGAACTGCCTTTAGATGATGCGTAGCCTGTAGATGAAGAAACACCGCCTCCAGCAGATAGACGTAGGCTGCTGCAGAGGTGTAATACAGCTCCTGTGAATAAGCAGTACAAGTGCTGCTCATCCAGAGAGGGAGGCCGACAGTAGCTGCAGGTATGGAGTGATGCACAACCTGTAGGATGAAGCGCAGGCAGCAGCAACTGAAAACAGGCCGGCGCAAGACAGCAAAAAACTGGCGCAGAAAGTTCAGGCTGGCGCGCAGCCTGTGCAGAATGTGTATAGGCTGGTCCTACAAGCTGAGCGCACCTAGAGAGATGGTGGCCTGAAGTTATGGCGGGTAACACAGGGCAGGAGCAGCATGCTCTGATACCATGTAGAAAATATGAAAGCAAGAGCAAAACTAGAAATGAAACAAGAACAAATGAAAGACAAAGAGTTACCTTGAGATGAGTGTAGACAAGACACAAGATTGATACATTCATTGATGTGACACCTACAATTTATAGGTGAGAAGTACAAGATTGAGTAGACTCACTTATGGGATAAATGTAGAGGTGCCACATGGCACTAGACTCAAGACACAAAGACTGAAACTAGACTAGAGAAATAGTACACCTAGTGTGCACTTATTTCCAACACAGCACGCAACCCCTCTGTGATCACATAAAACATATACAATTCATTATAGATGACAATGTCTTGTTGAACAATGCAAGCTGAAATTGAATGACCTTTCTATACATTCGCTTATAATTCTTTAGTGGGCCTCTTGTGCCAATGGGTAACCTTACTAGCCCAATACTTAGGCCTGCATGAGCTTGCATGTATTGATGGAAGTCTTAACCCTACTATTGATGTTGGATTCCATGGGACGGTGCTACTTGTCTCCAATAGAAACCCTACTCTCTCCAGATCGATCACCTCCTCCGCTATAAGGTTTGTACCTTTTATAGTTGGCCAAACACCTGAGCGGGTCCAGGTGGTGCAATCACTCACTTGGTGTCCACATGCCAACAATATACAAATCCCTCCCGGATGCCACCCGAGGTACCATCATGTCTTGGGTAAGTACGTCGTCCCCAAAAACAAGGTGCAGGCACACCACCTTGCTATGGCCCACCCTATGAATTAATCAGGGCACCGCAGTGCTACTTTGTATCTTGCAGAAATCCAAAGCATGTAACTTTAGACTTAGGTTCTATCCGTCTTATCCCCCATAGTGTTTTCACTAGTTTCTTCTCTTGATTGTTGGGCAACATGGATTTTGGAGGTGTCGGAACAGCTGGTCCACTTTTGTTAACTGTCACAGTCACGTACTCTGGCCTATGGGTATCATTCTCTAGCACAACACCTGGAGATGCCAAGATAGGTCTTTTACATCGCACAGATTTCTACTCTTGGTCTACTTTTGGGCAATCTAAATTAGCTTCTGCCATTGCACTATGGGTCAAGTAAATTAGTCTTTTTCTTATTAATGCCCCACCATTCCTTGAAAGGAAGTGCTCCTTGATTTCTTGCAGTCCGATCTAGTCCTAGTATAACCAACCACCAAGTATGCATTACTTTGTGCACTCTACAACACAACCATTGAAAGGTCAACACTAGTAGCCTCATACAAAGATAATTTCTTCTTATTAACCAACCATTGCTCTCATGCTAGAGTGCTCATTTTCAGAAAGGTTTGTGGTCAGCAAGGACCATCTTTGTCTTGTGTCCAAAACCAAGAACTCCAACTCATTGCACACACTTTCCACCATGCAAGCCATGTTTTCGGCAATGGCAATGCACCCTCCACAACATGTCCATTTCTCCACCACTACTGTAAATCTTGTTTACAATTTTTTGCCACAACATCCGAGCTTGCATTCTTCCACTTTCAATACAAGACCTTGTGCTCCTCATGGAAAGGTGATATAATACACTTTTTTGTATGATTCACCATGCTTTGATCCCAATGAAAAGCACATGATCGTTCTTTTTCTAGGTTATGCTTTCCACAAAAATAAACAGAGCACACTGTAATCCAATTTGCACCGGCCTCATTAGCCATAAAACCCCTAAACTTCCTAAACTTAGGTTTAGCATAACCACATTCTTGCATAATAGCATTTAACATTTTCCAATACTCTTTCTGAGCATATCTATTCTCAAACTTAACTTCACATGTAGCAATGGTTAAAAGTTCTATGAAGAAATGATCGTAAACAAAAGCCTCCATTGTATACCAACCATGAACACGATGCATGTGATCAAAATGCACCCACATCTCCTGCAAGTTACCACCCACATCTCCTGCAAGTTACCACCCAGTCTCATTATATTTACCAAATCTACTCCACTCCCACGACCGAGATTTGACATTTTGAAAACATGTGGTTGCATGTTCGAACCCAACTACCCTAAGAAAAGAACGCTATGCAAAAACGAATAACCAATCTTGCTTTTCAAATCTAGAATGGCTTTGATTCCTTTCGGGCCACACACACTACTCCCTTTAGCTTCTTGAATATATCTCTGAATTCTTTTCTTATCTGATAGCGGAGTGACAACCTTAAGTAGGTCATTCAGCTCCTTGTCACCAAAATCTCCTTCTTTTTCCTCACGTTCTTTAATCAAAATGTCAAGGACTAGCTATTGAGCCACAAGCACTTTCACTTGCTGAGGTGTTGCATGCAGACTCCCCTTTGCATGTGAGTACAATTTATCTTCAATTATTCTCTTTTGCTCCCTACTAATACCCTCTGCACATGGATGGTCATGGTAACCCAAATGGATTGCACATCTAGTAATTCTCCTAATCTTTTAAAACACAATAATATATGATAGTAGGACACTACTTCACACACTCGGGTGGAAGTCTAAAATGACTACATTCAAGAGTTCCAGTCTCTTCTCCCAGCCTCCCAACTTGAGGCACCTTCCACACTCTCCAAATCCAATGAGTCTCATTCACAACTGAAGCGTCCACAATGTGTGGGCACTCTAGATTGTAGCAACGTAGGTGACCTGCACACCTGCCCAATCGCATTGTACTTGTAAAGCAATCACTACAACAAGTTACATAGTCTTCCCATACATGACCATCATGTTTATGATCCATTCCTAGCATTGAAGAATTCTGCCGAGAAGGAGGGAGCTCAAAAGCAATATGTTAATCATAGGACATGGGAAGTTCATCAACAGATACTATTTAATGCATACTTTCAAAGACAACATGTATACTACTCCCTGTAGGCTAAACACGAATAAGATCAAAAACACTTGAGCAATGTGCAAAGAGGATGTCTGATCCACCAAATTATCTTTCTTCATAGTTTCATCTTCATCAACAAGCACTACGAAGTTGCCAGTATGTAACCTAGCCTTATAAAATACTTGAACATCTGCATCCAATGCATATCCCTTGGTCAATCTTAATACTTTTTTCACCCAAAGTTATTGGGTAAGACAAAGGCAACCAATCAAACAATCCCAAGCTGAAGCCTCTCAACAATGGCTACCTAAATGGCTTTTGAAAGTCTAAAAATGTCCCCCAAACATAAACATCTAGGCACCCAAATCTACAACACCTAGCCACCATTATCTCGCAACTACAGATAACACAGAGAAAAACATAAACACACCTAGCCACCATTATCTCGCAACTACAGATAACACAGAGAAAAACATAAAACACACACACAAACCATCACAAAAATAACCATAAAAAACGTGTACTTGACCCATAAATGCATTCCAGACCATGAGAAAATTGTGCCAAATCTAGGTCCTAAAGACCCTCTTAAAAGCCCAAGGATACTACCAAGCTAATCACTCTCTCTGGGTTCCAATGTCCCGGCCTTTGATAATAGAATCTACATCACCACCACGACCCTACACTTGGGTCACCTCAACCTCAGCCTTCTTGGATCAACATAGTCAAAATATTGACAAAATTGACAAGTATCCATGCCACATCCCAACAAAGGTATCTATGTAACCCACAACAACAAATAACATCCAAGGAACCTTGTAAGTAAAGATTTCATTGCATCTTATCAAGATTATGCTCGCATTGCAAAAAACATATTATCAATTCCGTTCAACAAAACACACAAATTCGTGAACTTTTACACATGGCCATGAGTTCCACATGCCCTCAAGTGGCGGAATCCTCAAGGGGACTCTTTGGATACACACAAGAAGAACATCTTGATGATTGACTGATAAGCCTGATGGCTATCAACTCATCTCTGACAAAATAGTAGAAGATAGCATTATGTACAACTTGGAATATTGCTCTCCAAAATGCTTCTTGGTCCATAAGGAATCTTTTGTGCAAGCCAAATTGAAGGGGCTAGGTCTATTGAGAATGGCACATATCTTGGGAACCAACTCCCATGGTGAGATCATTGTATAGTTTTGTATAATTCCTTCACCGCGTGTCTCAAGCCACTGGTGTCCCTGTGCTTTAGTCTGGAAGGACAACACTTACCGCATCTGTCACACCAAAGGATTAATCTCCTACACATTGCAACTCCCAGAGTTAGATCCCCTACCAAACCCTTGGGCTAATGGTTTTGACAACATCTTCCAATCCACAATTGATGGTGTAGCACTTTTGAACAATAATGGAATACTATATGATGCAATTAATGATGATTTGCATCAACTCTAAAGAGCCATCTCCCTCCTCATCCAAGTATAAGGGTTCAAGAGGAAAAACAAAATCCCCAAAAAGCTCTTCTTGGTC
Source organism: Cibotium barometz (assembly GCF_041138505.1). Classification (NCBI taxonomy): domain Eukaryota; kingdom Viridiplantae; phylum Streptophyta; class Polypodiopsida; order Cyatheales; family Cibotiaceae; genus Cibotium; species Cibotium barometz. Next base: position 8,397,298 of record NC_141080.1, on the reverse strand, counting down.
ATTCTAAATGGAAAAGTTGATGATTGGTCAAATATCATTAGCAAGGAGAATGACTCGGACATAAAACACCACATGCAAGTCATTTAAAGCCCCTACATCCTCAACACCCTATTGGTCACAACAATAACTCTCCTTGATGTAGTCCAATAGAATGTGGATCCAGGCTTGGTGCTAGAGACTCCGTGCTTGGTAGCTCTGCCACCACCTATTTTCAACCTCGCACCTCACTCTTCACCAAAATCCTCAACATCCCAACCACATTTCCCACCCCACCATCCTCTTCACCACCACCCCTTTCTACTGTATCACCCTTACCCATATCTCCTACCACTCATTCCACGTAACCCACATCTTCCACCAATCCCTCTCCCACCATGCATCCCACTGTGGAGTCATACATCTGAAAGAGAAGGTGGCCCCGATTCAACTCTACTTGAGTAGGAACTTCAACTAGACATGCCTATCCTAAAGTTCCATAGGCTCGATTCCCTAATACCTCATAAAGAATCTCTTTAGTTGCTAAAGTATCTCTTTAGCAACTAAAGAAAATTCTTCTAGGTGATGAATCCACTTCAACTCCAGAACCAAACAACTCACTACCTATGGAAAAGATTATGGCATTGTCATATGCCTTGATGGGGTACAACCTCTCTGAGCTTCAAAATCACATTCGAGGATCCATGGGGAAGTTAGCAAATTTACAAAGACAAAATGAGGGATTGATACAAAAACTTCATGAGGCCAACAACAGGGCCTACTGTGACCATCATGATGGCTAAGCACTTAAAAAGGAAACTGGAAGCCTGGAATGGATTTCATGAATGGATGAAAAATCAACCCAAACCATTAGGGGACCTAGATGAGACCAACCATGAACATGAGAAAAACACCTACTAAAAATGTACAGACGTGCTTGATCATAGTGGATAAGCATTTTGAAGGTGTGATGACATCAATTCTAGCATTCCAATCAATTGGATGGCATGACTAAAACTACAAAAATGAGGAAAACCCACTCAAAATGTACAAAGATGTGCATGTCAATGTAGTGGGTAAGTATTTCAAAGGTGATGACATGAATGCCTCCTCGATGGTGGATGAGGAGTGAGCATAGCCACCAAAGACATGTGGTGAAGATGGAGAATCATCAAAACTTCAATGATTTTCCTTAAGGTAGCGGATGGCAATTTAGGAACACCCATAGGAATTTTGAAGGATATGGAAGTAATCTCATGTGTCCTAGCCTATGAGAATACATTTTCTATTGTTAAATTTGGAAGGCCCACTAATTACGATGTGATTCTTGGATGCTTATTCATGCACAAGTGATGCTAATCCATGATTGGGGAAGAGATGATATCTACCTCCGAGAGAGGATAGTACTATCAAGGTGAACCTAAAGAACCATTCATATAGAGAGGTGCCTACTATCAAGATGAACCTAAAGAACCATTCATATAGAGAGGTGGCTACTATCAAGATTTACCTAAAGAACAATTAACACAGAGAGGTGGCTACTATCAAGATAAACTTAAAGAGCCATTCATATAGAGAGGTGTCTACTATTAAGATGAACCTAAAGAACCATTCATATAGAGAGGCAGCCACGAATGCCTATCAATGAATTAGGTCTGATACAACAACATGTTTGGAGATCATAAACTTGTCGTGTGAACAAGCATAGTTGTAAAGGTGTGAGAAAGATGAATGAAACTTCCATTGCTTCACTATTAGACCCAAATGAGGAGGAAAACTAGATACATCTGTTGCTACAATGGACACTTGTCCTAGAAAATCGGTTCTGTGATGAAGATGAAAATGAAAAAGGTGTGAGAAAGATGCTGAAACTTCCATTGCTTTTCACACACCAAACCCAAATGAGTAGGAAAATTGGATGCATCTTTGGCTACAATGGACACTTGTCCTAGAACCATGGGAACTCAATTTTGTGATGAAGATAGAAATAACATCATCCCTATCAAAACCATATCTTATGTACTCTCATAACTAAAAGATTAAAAACTATGGAGTGATGTTGGAGCTATATACAGCTAGCCCTAACTCACTCTAGGTCTTACCTATATATATATATATGTGACTTGGCTAATATGATTCATTCTTGTGGAGCGTATGTGGTGTCTCTTGTCTCGTCTCTCTCCCTCTCAACATGGTATCAGAGCGATTCTAATCATAAGGGAAGCATCTACGTCTTCTTGTTCAATTTATGATTATGATTTCATGTCTTACAAGATTGATCTTTGGTAATAGTTTTGTGTAGGGTTGATTGGTTCTTTGACTATATGTTGTCTACATGATTTTATAGCTCCACTTATTGTAATTAGAATTGTTTCTTAATCACATCCTTAAAACCAAATCCAGGTGCTGGTGTGTAATGGTACAGTGCTGGTGAATCCTATCAAAACAGTTTGTCAATCGGAGTTCTGAGTCAAAAGTCAGGACAGTTCAGGCAAACTACATCTAAAACAGTAAAACAGGTTCTTTGTGAGAGCAAACAGGTAGTTGTCTCTGAGTCGTAAGCAGGATTTGATCGTCAAATCTTTCCGTGAAAGCTTCAGACGGATGCTTGCTATACAAGCTACAATTAGATACAAAACTTGCCATGCAAGTTACATCATAACGCGGTGCTTTTTCTTGACATGGTACTTTTTCTTATTATTATTTTCGTCTTTTATGGACCTCTAAGTTTTCTTACATGCATGAGAGACAGGTCTCCACTTTTAGAGTTCTAATTTTGGTTCACGTTCTATTCTTTACACGATCACTTTATGCACGTCATCTGGTGCATGCCTATTTTTGGCTACGTTTCTCATCTCATACATGGTCTGTAAGTTCTGCGATCTTATCTTGTACGTGTTCTCACAACCCGACATGGCAAACAGCATACTTGTTAACGGATTTCCTTCTAGGCAACGTTCTGTTCCTCTTTTCCAAGGCCAAGGATTTCCTGTGGGAAATACAAGATGCTATTAATTTTGGAAGGAGACGAATTGGCAAATATTGTTCTTGGTATTCTTGCATGCCCTCCTCAACCTATTGATCCACTTCAGAAGGATGTTATTATTACCGAAGGTCCTATTTTTGAACAGTGGAAAATTGATCATGCACACTGGATTCGTCGCGTGATAAGGCTGCTCGTCGGTATATACTTTTTGCCCTTAATGATTCACTCATGCTAGATGTTTATCCGTTATCCACGTCATACGCTATATAGGACTATCTTCTCACTATGTTTGAGAAGAAAATTGTTATAGAGATTCTGTATCTCTGTAATCTTCTGTGCAAGCTTCAATTCAAGGTAGGTACATCCATGTCTAGTCACATTGAATCATTCAAAGGTATTATGAATCAATTTTCTGTAGGGGATCCTATTCCTCGAACTCAATTGGTTACACACCTTCTTGATACGGTGCAGGATCCTTTGTATGATAATATTGTCACTATATTATCTAACAAGGATGGAATTGACTTTGAGCATACATGTATTTCTTTAATTGAATATTCTCAACGTCATGATCATCAGACATTGATAACTCATGAAACGGTCATGATTGCCCAAGAGTACACAGAATCAGAGACAGCCTTTACTGTCCGGAGACATCCATTTCAGCAACGCCCTTCTTCCTCCTCCCAATTTACATCTCGTGGCTTCCAAAGAGGAGGTAATTCTTCTCGTTTGAGATTTCCTCAAAAGCATTGTTCTTATTGTGACAAAACTGGTCACTTGGTATCTGAATGTTGGGCACGAGAGTATGATCAAGAACACGGTATTGCAAATAAGCAATCTTGTTTATCAAGGGGTTCTTCCTCTTTTGCAACCTATGAATATTGTGGGAGCTCAAGGCATTCATCCACTCGATGCTTCAAGAGGCATTATGATGAAGCTCGAAATCAAGCTTATGCTACTCAACAAAATCCTCATGATGAAGACAATGTTCATCAAGAGTCTAATTTGGTTCATTATAATGTCTCTCCAGAAAAGGTACTACATGTTTGTGATGGTTCTCTCTTTATTGTTGATTCTGGTGCTACTGGCAACATGACATATCAATTACAATGGTTACACAATTATCATCCAATTCCTATCAAGAAAGTGGTTTATCTTGCTGATAATACAACTTGCCAAGTAATGGGTATTGTATTTGGGAACTTCTTCCTCAACCAAAATACTGCGAGGAGTTTTATATGTTCCTGATTTACAAAGAAACTTACTTTCTATTGTGCGGCTTGTGGATCTTGGTCTATTTGTTGGATTTGATAATACAAAGTGTCGCATCGAAAAGGATGGCACCACTATTGCGGTTGCTCCTCGACATGATAATCTCTTTGAACTTTCATTGAATGAGGATGTTGCGAATGTTGTTATAGCTCTAGGAGATCTGGATTGTAAGCTATGGCATCATCAGTTTGCTCACTCAAATTTCTCAAAGCTTCTTGATATTCATCGTCATGATCTTGTGAGAGATATGGAGCTCAAATCTCACCCGCATATGGGGATATGTGAATATTGTGCTCTAGGCAAACATCATCGTAAGCCATTTCCAATGTCTACAAATATTCATTCAAATAATCTTTTGGATCTCATTCATACTGATATTTGTGGACCCTTTCCTCCATCCAAGTCTTGCTACCGTTACTTCATTACTTTTATTGATGACTATTCACGGTATACAAATGTCTTTTTGCTACGACATAAATCAAAAGCATTGGACACATTTAAGAGGTACCAAATATCTGTGGAGAATCACACTGGTCGAAGAGTCAAAATTCTTCGAAGTGATAATGATGGTGAATATATTTCCAACTTATTTCATGATCATTGCATCAACCACGACATCTACCATGAGTATACCATTCCATATTCTCCCCAACAGAATGGAGTTGCAGAAGAGCGAAAGAATCGTACAATTTGGAATGCAATCAGATGCATGCTTATTCATTCTAGATTATCTTGATCTTTTTGGGCAGAAGCAGTATTGACAGCCGTTTTTGTTTAAAATCATCTTCCAACATCTACACCTTTTGGTAAGATTCCAATCACAACTTGGACAGGCCAAACTCCTTCTGTTGCACATTTCAAAGTCTTTGGGTGTATTGCTTATATTCATGTCCCAAAAGAGACACGACACAAGCTAGAACCTTCAGGTTTGAAGGTTATTTTTATTGGTTATTCTGACAACTGGGTTACAAGTTTTACGATCCAAGTTCTCAAAAGGCAATTGTTAGTCGAGATGCTATATTCAATGCAATTGATGGGAGGCTCGTGGTCCACAGATGATGCTGATGATACAAAAACATTACTCACTTCTTTTCCTTTTCTACTTTTGGACAATGATTTGCAGGATGACAACACTCTTTTGATGGATATTGGAGACAAGTCTATTGATGTTCATCCTACGGTTTCAAAGGAGATTGCTACAAATCTTGATATCTATGTTGATCTTCCTATTGAACTTGAGCACAGTGCAAATCATGTATATGATGATGATCTTGAAACCTTTAATCACATATTGGCTGTTTGTGAAGATTCTTCAACTTATGCAGAAGCTATGTCCTCTCCACAAAAGGAACAATGGAAGGAAGCCATGGAAGCTGAATATGAGTCTTTGATCTCGAAAGGTACATGGGTTCTTACCAATCTACCTTCTGATCATACTCCTATCAAATGTAAGTGGGTTTACGAGATTAAAACAAAGGCAGATGGATGCTTTGATAAATTCAAAGATCGTTAGTTGCAAAGGGACACTCACAAACAGATATAACTTAGCACATACTTCCTATTAATTATGCATACACATATATTGGAAATGATTAAAAGAGATGTGTTTGACTTAGATCTCAAGAGAGTCCCCCCAAAAGTTTTCCAGCAAATGATTCCACTTGAGGACGATGCAAGGTCAATCAAACAAAATCTATACACTTATAATGAAACCTTTTCCATAACAATTAACAAAGAAGTTAGCAAACTTGTTTTGGCAAGTTCCATATATGAGATTGATCACACTGATTGGGTATTAGTAGCGATGGTCATGGTACCGAAGAAGAATGGAAAGGTTCATGAATGCGTGAATTTAAAAATGGTAAATGGTGCCACGGTGAGAGATCATTATCCCTTGCCATATACTGAACATGGGCTTGAAAGGGTAGTAAGAAAAGAATCTTATAGCTTCTTAGATGGATTTTCTAGATACAACCAGGTATCCAGAGATCCCAAAGACAAAATCACACTGAATACAACCAGGTATCCATAGATCCTAAAGATTAACACAAAATCGCACTGCTTATACAGATTAATTCCTTTTGGACTTACAAACATGCTAGCTACATTCCATTGACAAGGAGGGGACATTTTCTATATAGAGAAAGAAAAATTCTCATGTAGAGTAATGCTATTTTGTTCAAGAGTTGCCAATACTATAGAGGTTGTGCTGCCTGAACCGAAAAAAGTGTAAATTCATGGTTAGACATGGTATAATCTTAGGGCATGTAGTGTCCAAAAATGGGATAACAATAGACAAAGAAAAAATGTGAGTTATTTTAGAACTCAAGAGCTCTGAAAGCTATCCAAAGGTTTATGGGACACATGGGGTATTATAGAAGATTCATGTATGCAAATGAAATAGAAGATACTCCAATCCTTGCTACCTCCACTTCACGAACAATCCCCAAAGGTAAAATTCAACAAGTGTTGGCAATGAGTGAGTATGACTTGTTCCATCAAGATTGCCAATAAGATAGTCCGGTATGTTTCCATGGAACAAGATTGCCAATAAGATAGTCCAGTGTGTTTCACATGTAATGTTTATATGAGTTTTGAACCTTAGTAGAACACGTATCCTTTTCAAACATGTCATTACTATAACCAAGTGAAAAAGTGAACATGCAAACAAAAATCATTCTTTTTTACACAAGTCACAAAAAAAACCCGTATTCATGGCATTTAGAAACTTTTAACCTTTTTTTTCCAACTATAAAGTTTCAAAATAAATCTTTTTATAAGTGTATTCTTTGTTTAAAAAAAGAGTTGAAAAGTGTAGACACATCCAAAGGAGTAGTAGTTGAAAAGCTTACACACATTCAAAGAAGATCAATTACAATATGTTTTTACTATATTATTGCTAGATATTTTTTATTTTTAAAATTTCTTTATAAATCCCATGAAAATAATTTTATAGAAATGTGGTCCCATACGTGTAGAAAAGTTTCTCCATATGTCCATAAACAATTATTATTTCTTTTTCAAAACTTGATAGTCAATCTTATTAAACTTTTGCACTGCTAGTTTTAATCTATTTCCTTGTATTTTTTAAAATCAATGTCTTTGACACATTTATGAACTTTGGTCAAAATACTAATATCTTATGCATACCAAAGAATACTTCCATGACTTCTTAAAAACACATTTCCTTTTAATTTCAAAAAAATTTACTTGATATCATTATGTCGACGAGCAAGGGGTTTTTATAGCTCAATTTAAAACTAAATTTGATAGTTCTAGCTTTAAAATATATGGAATATATTGATATGGTAGTGGGTATAACATTTATGATTCTCATAATCTCATAAGTATGTATAATCTAGGGAAAACATATTATAGAGATTTCCTATACCTCATAGGTGTATGTCCACACTCATTGGTTTTTCCTATGCATTGTCATTATGCCAAGTATGCTTTTATAAAACTAAATTTGATTATCTATGCATAAATAAAAACTTTAAAAGTGAAATAATGTTACACTTAGGTTCCTTTTATATTAAAATCAAGTGGAGAGGGGATATTCAAGCTGTATAGCTTATGTTATATAATCACTTAATGGTGCTAGAAGATAATTACAACATGATGTTATTCTCGATCTTGTAACATAATTTAAGAAGGAGAGACACTTTATGTAATTGAAAAATTCTAGTAATTTAAATTATCTTTGAAAAGTAGATTTTCTCCTTCTTCTGAAGTTAATGGATTTGCCACTTTTATGGATGGCTTGATTTCCACCCCACAAAATTTAACATTGCAAAGGAGAATTCACTATCAAATATGGATCAATGTTTTCTAAATAAAGAGAGCAATTTTGTTAGGTTTTGAATGGCATTTAACATTGCAAAGGATAATTCACTATCAAATATGGATCAATATTTTCTAAATAAAGAGAGCAATTTTGTTAAGTTTTGAATGGATAAACATTTCCTGACTTTTATTTATATTTAATCACTATGTTCTATGAAAAGAAAACATTTTTCATTTTCTTATAAATTATTTTTTAAAAATCCAAGTATCATTATATTATTCTCATGATAAAATCCTAAGCATCTTTGAATTTATGCAGGCAACTGGTCTTGATTACAAATCATGAGATTCTTTAATTATGCAGATTATAATACTTTATGATGTACTATTATGTAAAGGAATTAGACAAGGCATATTAACATACAATTAGCTTATAATATGCTAAAAGTTTAGCCCAAGTCTTACATCTAACATGATCAAGTACACGATATGACAGAGTTGATACTTTGTATCCATTGTTAGGTTTTTCTATGTAAGAAATTGAAAGAAGTAATAGCAAAATACAAATAATTTAAAGACATTTTATTCATTACAACTTTATGCCAAAATTATATAGATGTGATGGTGCTTATTACTAGGTAGAATAAGCATCCTTAAAGATCAAGAAATGAAAGGCAGAGATTAAAAGAACTTTTTTCGACGTGCCTAATATTTTGAGATCAAGAAATGAATAGTAGATTAGAGATCAAGAAATGAAAGGTACAGATTAAAAGATCATGTATAGTAGCTTAGAGAGCAAGAAATGAAAGGTAGAGATTAAAAGAACTTCTTGGCAACATGCCTTATCTTTTGAGATCAAGAAATGAATAGTAGCTTAGAGATCAAGAAATAAAAGGTAGAGATTAAAAGATCGTGTATAGTAGCTTAGAGATTAAGGAATGAAAGGTAGAGACTAAAAGATTTTTTTCGCTATACACATGCCTAATCTTTTGATAAAAACCAAAGCAATCCATACAAAATATAAAATCCTTTGTTCTTGGCCCTATAAGTTTTAAGTCAAGGACATGCATCTATATCAAATTCTATTTTCTCTAAAAGGTTAGTTTATACCAGTATTGACCCATTATAGCAAAAGAGTAAGGTCTTTCACTTGAAACAGCTTAGTCTTTTTCTAGCATACATTCTACAAATATGCTGCAATTATTCATCTAATGTGTATCTATAAAAACAAAGAGACTTTTGACTTTTATGCACATTCAATCATAGTTTAAAGAAGAAATAATAATTCTTGCCGACTTGAGATGGCATCCAATATTGTGAAAAGGAATATAAACATTCAAAGATTATGGTTACTCGAAATATCAAGTGTAAATACACTACTATATCTAAAATGATTGTATTTGTTTAGCAATTTGGCTATAAAAGAAAACGTATCATGTCTTTTAAATTTTAATAACTTGAGTAAGCTATGGGGAGTGGAATAAAGGTTAATGACACATGTCTACACTATGGTTGTGAAAATCCTAGAAGGGGGAAGGGGGAATCACCTTATTCACCTACAAAGGGAGATTAAAATTTTACGGTTTCCATATTAACTATCTAAAATTTCACAAAAATTAGCAACATAGGGCTATTTGAATACATGAATTATTTTTAAAGATTCATGGGGGGTCATTTGAAGGGAAAATTGTTTTTAACAAGTGTCCCTTTAAATGGATATACTACATAGGGTTTCCGAAGAGTGAAAAGTAGGATATATAAAAATAAGTTGAACATCCAAAGAACATCACAACCATTTTTCCTTGAGCTAGCAATGCTAAGAGACAATAGTATTATAAAGAGTACGATGGATTTAGAAAGTCATTACCCATATCAAAATATATGGCATCAGTGTCGTAGTCCTCATTGATATGGAAAAGGGGGGAAGGGCGGGGGAGTCTCAACACAATCAAGTGTAACTATCTTTTATTTTTTTGGAGTTTTCATTTGGTCTTTCATCTCCATTAGATGAGTACAATATGCTTTGCGAACTCTAGGAAGGGGGAGATGTTATATCTAAAATCAAAGATCAAAGCTTTTAAGGGGGTTGGATAAATGACTAGAAGATAGTTGTTACCAAGTAAAAGGTTGGATAAATGTCTCGAAGATAGTTGCTATAAAGTAAATACTAGGCCATTGGTGATGATGTGAGAAGATAGTTGTTAGCTAGTAAAAGGTTGGGCAAATGTCTTGGAGAGAGTTCTTAGCAAGTAAAAGGTTGGATAAATGTCTTGAAGAGAGTTGCTACCAAGTAAATACTAGGCCATTCATTCAGTGGTGATGATGTGAGAAGATATATTCAGCAATGGCAGACAAAAAGGGCATGGAAGCATAAATTCCTATTGACCCACTTGTGCTACGTTTTATGATGACTCTAAAGGTGTGCACATTGAAGAGGCAAAAGGGCGGGGGCATTAGAAACACCGCCAAATTCCAATGAAGGGAGAGGATGATGTAGGGAGGGGTATACCGTAGAATTCCTTTTTCTTTTCTTTTTATTGAGCATCATGTACTACGGGTCGATGCCTCATTTGTGGGCATGCTGTTTACGCCGTTCTTAGAGCATAGTGGTGTACTGCTGTGCATCAAAGTGGACGTGCTGGCCAGTTCAAGGTCATGGAAATGATGGAACCAACGAGGGTGGGGACGTCCGACTCCCGAGTCCGGACGACACGAAAAGGGATCCGGGCTTTCAACAACCGTGCACACTCCAAACGATTATATTCTTCCATCTCTCTTCCACACAACATATACAACTCAATCATTGCCCCTTTAAGAACGTGTGATTTTAAGAAAGTTAGAGCTCGGATAAGCTAGGTTTTTTAGGGGGCGGGTCATTGAAAGATTAGCGAATTGGTTAAGGGGGGAAACACACATGCATATAAAAAGGGAGCCCCTTTTAAGGAGCGACCCATTTCCTTGAGGGGAAAAGTTTTCCCTTAACCACCCCATCACAAATCAAGGGGAGGCAAACAGTCCAACATTGACAATGAAAACCAAAAACATTAGAGGTTGACACATATTTTTTTCCATTTGAAAAAATTAGATTTGCAACCCATCCACAATTCGATCTATGATAGTGACTATAACTCAAGGAGATGCAAATTCTTGAAAAGCATGGAGACCTATTTTAGTGTTGCATATTTTAACTTATACTGACCGAGGACTGTGATAGCCTAAGGATAATATTATGCTTGGTGCTTTTGTCTTGTGTGGCAAGGGATGATTTTCCAACTAGCAATCTCGAAAGCGTAGCAACATGAAAAAATGAACATTGCTTTTGGATCTCTTGCGCATGTACGCACTGAGTTTCGAACTCATGCCCTTAGGAAGCAATGTTCATTTTTTCATGTTGCTACGCTTTCGAGATTGCTAGTTGGAAAATCATCCCTAAGGGCATGAGTTTCGAACTCATGCCCTTAGGAAGCAATCTCCAAGCTCAACCATCTGGCTACAATAACTAGATACCTTTGGAGGGGTTTGAAAACTTAAATATTTCAAAGTGAGTAATCTTTTGGGTCATGATGATGAGAAAAGGTAAAACATTAGGTCGTGCTAGGACCCACGCTTGGTGCATAGAACAAATGCAGCAAGCGTAAAACTATTTTTAGCCATCATTGAAAATGGCACTCAAGTGCTCGCATGAGCTTGGAGGTGCCCCTAGAACTCAGATGATCGATGACACCTTGGCCTTTGATTCACACTTGAAGATGGAGAGAGGTGGCAAAGTTGATGCTCTAATCACAAGGAATTAAAATGCCCATTAGCAATGTTTAATGTCCCTACCCTCCAAACTCAATGCTTGTTGCCACACAAACAACTTCAAAATGGTGGCCACAATGGGCCACTTAGTGGGGGGCTATGCCCACATGTGGGCTAGTACATGAAAATTGGCTAGGTGTATGTAGACCACTAGGATATTGGATTGCACAAATGTGGCCTTTCATTCGAGTGACCCTTTATCAATCTAATAATCCACTCAATTTGGCATAAGTCCAATACTTATTCCTCGTACCATAAAATGCCATCATTACCATGTCCAAGCATGGTCTATCCCCAGTTTCCCGCACACATGGACACCCCCTTGATGATCATGAGAGAGAGAGAGAGAGAGAGAGAGAGAGAGAGAGAGAGAGAGAGAGAGAGAGAGAGGAACTTCATAATCAGGAGAAACTTATGGTATCTACACATCTAATTTGATGAGAAAAGACTAATTGGGGGAAACTTTTAACGGATGTGGCATAAAAACTTTGTTCGTGAGGGATGGCAGGGGATATTTCTCGCTTTTTTGGACTGCCAATTGAAAACGCAAGTTTCCACTTGATGTAAAAACACCCTTAGTAGATCTATTACACTTATCATACATATTTATGTAGATATGCATATGATCCATTGTTACTTTGCTAACCATTGGCTCGATGTTTATCTATGTAAATACGTACATGATCCATCGTTTGATCAAGCCTCAAGTGGGGTATTTTACTTTTGCAAATGATAATATGATCTCTCCTTGCCTCCCTCCCTCCCTGTCTAGCTGCTCTAACTATCCTCCATTTGATCCCTCTCCTTCCCTCTCCAAGTTGAACTTTCCTCTATCCTTAGCACAAGCAAAGGTAATTCACACACACAACAGGCCTCTCTCTCTCCCTCTCTGAAGTCCCTTTCTCTTGTTTGCCTTTACCAAATGTTAACTACCTACAAGATTAGATCAACGCCTCGACTGTGAGTATCCATGCTTGTGTGACCCTATATGTAGATAGTGCTCAAAAAACTCCTTTTGTAGTGTAATTTCCTGGCTGAAATTTAAAGTTCCCAATTTGAAATATCACATTAACTTTTACATTATTTTAGTTATAGTCTTGTCATTTTAGAGCTAAAGCACGTTTGATTTTGAGTTATCATATGTGGAAAACAGCGTGCAAGTTTTTCTTGGATATGACTTCTGCAAGTATGTGTGAGATATGAATGCATGTGGTGAGATTATGAAGGACATAGCTAGGTACGTGTGGCGTTCCACTTCAACACGGCTCTCTCTTTCTCTCCCCCCCTCTCTCTCTCTCTCCCCGCTCCCCTTTACACAGTCACACCCACGTGTTTCTCTTTCTGGTTGTCTCCTGCCCCCCTTGTTGACGATGAGGATAAAGATCCCAACTAGAACAAAGGCATCAAAATTTACATATAAACCAACCAATATGTACACACAAGCCAACCAATCCAAACCAGAGTTTTGTAGTGGTGCGAGGTGCTCAGCGCTCAGATCAGTTGACACTTGGTTCAGGTGCAGAAGAGAGAGAGCACAGCCCACAAAGCACGTCTGTGAGGCTAGATTCGAGATAGATGTAGGGCTGTGTTTCCTCTCTTCTACTTCTGAGACAAGCGCATATTATAAATTGCTAGATCCGACAAAGTTTTGGTGAGGTTAAGTCCCTTGCAACTTGGTCCGACCTTCTTTTTTAGGGCAATTGAAAACTTGAAATAAATATTGGTCTCATCACTACCTGCAGGGCCTGCAGGCTGCAACTTGTTCCCAAATCATATAAACTAATGATATTTCCAGCCTGGTGAGTTGGTAAACTTCGCGTCAACGAAGAGCCATCTTGCCTCTTGAGAAATTTTCTACCATCGGAATTTATAGTATTTTTAGTTTAAACGGTCACGCCCAAGGATCGAGAACCACACTGCTGCAAGTCTGCAGACTTGGCCGCCCAACCAAAGTGGTAAAGTCGCTAGTGGTGGTGGGATAGTTGCAATTTTGCACAGGGTACAAGCTCCAAGTCCAACCGCCCTGCACAAAGTCGTACTTCTTGTGATAAGCCCACTATCTGTGCTGGTTGCAGTCATCGGACTCATCACCACCGCATGAAATTCGTGTAGGAGTTTTAACTCTTTTCTCTTCAGTCTTTGACACGCTTGCGTGCCGCTTGCAAGGCCTTTGATTCTCGCAGTGCCTTGAGCTTCACCAGCTATGGCTGGGATCCAGAAATCGGCACGCCAATTAAATCTGTATACCAAGAGCTCGACCAGTATTCTTCTGCTAAACCCCTGAAGCACAGCATGCCCGGCTACCTTAACACGGTAATCAAAAGAACGCCCTCTTTTTACCACCTCTTCCGGCCTCTTAAGCTCGCATTTATTATCATCACCTAACTTCCAGCTGATCTAACCCACTTAAAATTGCACTTAGCTAGCCATTTACTGGGGTCTCTCGCCAGCATGTTTCTATCAGGTAAGGCAAATTGTGCCCCTTTCTACTTCAACCTCGTCTACTTACTGTAACATTCCTTTTCTGCAAATCAAACTAGGGCTTAAGCGCCAAACATGAAATGTGTGTACTGGCTTGTAGGTGTACTTCCCCCTTGAAGCCTCTGCTCTTAATGCGATAATTGTACAGAGGACCAAGGCCGTCAGCTACGTCTCACCTGCAAAATGAGTATGGAATCGTCCGACCTCACCAGGTAAGCGAGATGCCCACTTTTTTCATCATATTTGAGCGTAAAGTAATGGTAACTTAGGAGAGAGGGACAACATCATTTCTCGCAATATCAGGAAAGAAAGTTTACTGCTACGGAATTTTAACCACTAGAGTGCGTGGGGAGGGAGAGAGAGAGAGAGTTCATATGAGCATGCACGGGGGAAAATATGATCCGTGAAACTGAAGTTTTTAATATATCGCAGTGTCTAAACAGTTTCTTGGTTCCCTTGGAATGAAACGTTTGAGGTAGATCTGAATGGGTAGTTTCGTGTAGCCTGATAACGTAGATTGATACATTGATACACTGATTCAGGGCATATAGTCATTAATGTGAATGAGATAAAAATGCAAAGGCATCAATTTCGGCACTTATTGGCGCTCTTGTTGGCTGCGAGATTCGGGAAGATACATTAGACCAGAATGTTGATTCTCAAACATCTTGCCGAACACCCCTCCTCCTCCCTCGCAAAAAAAAAAAAACACACACACACGTCCGAGGTTTGTATTGACAAATACAATCCTAGGCCTGCATGAAAGACCACTTCATACTTACATAAACAAACCCTTCATTGAAAAGGGTGGAAGTAGATACGGCCATAGCATTTAGGGCAATCATCAAGAAGGAAGTACTAGACAAGGAATGGTCTCTCATGCAGGAGTGCAAATGCCAAAATATGGGATGCCATGAACTCTCTTACAAGCGAAAGTCAACAAGTTTTGATCATCATCGTATACATTACAATAAAGTACAATATGAAATTCTATAAGTGAGGCTCAAGGCTGTACATAGATGTATCTTTGAGGCCTTATGCCATCTGTACTTGTGGAGCTCACACATGACTTTTGTGGACTTCCTTGAAGACATGAAGGGTCAGAGTTTAAACTTCTTGGACATCACTGAATTTCTCATAGGTTTTTTAACATGCTAGAGAAATAGAAAATACGAAAGAGAATATTTCATGTTCAGGGTCTCTTTATATTTATGATACTTTAATCAAAGACCGAGTCCATGTTGGTGCTTGCTTTTGAATAAAGACTAAGATCGTGCTGGTGCTTTTGTGAGCTTAAACTTGTAGATGACATACCACCCAAATTGCCTCCTTGCATGACGATCATGTTGCTATAAAATTCTCTAGTTTGTCTTTTATGTGTCACTTGGGAAGGTGGGAATTGATCCTCAAATATCCACATACTAGTGTCCTCCTTCAAAGTACTTTCTATAGTGATTGGATTTTAGATTTCGTCATGAACCACGCTATGTAACATGTCTACTTTGATTTGCACTACTCATAGTTCCATATTGTTCCTTAAGCTTCGATGACCATCCCTTTCAAGATTGTGTTGACATGGTTCTCAAATTCTGGCCTACTCTATTGAAGAGATAGCCTCCACTCTATTGAAGAGATAGCCTCCACTCTATTGGAGGATACCCTCCACACTATCTCTATTGTTATGGTGTATTTAATGACTACCACTACTCTATGCCTTTCTTTTTATATGTTCCAAATATTCCAGAACTTCTCTCTTAAACTTTGAAACTTTGTTTATGAGCTATGAATTCCTTATTAGCAACTAAAAAGTTTGATTTTGAAATAGGAGAACTTGTTTGCTTTCTCTCTCTATCACTGTTTCTCCACACACACACACACACACACACACATACATGTATAGACATGGATATTAATATAGATACAGATATATACATACACACACACACACTTACACACACATATGTATGTATGTACTATGTATATAATCTACATAGACATAGACATAGACATAGACAGACACACACACACACACACATACACACACACACATATATGAGTATGTGCACATTCCCACACATATATACACACTATTATGCATGTATGCATGTGTATATACTACACACACACACACACACACAGAGTGTACATGGCTATAATATATTTTTCTAGTGTTATTTATGGCCTTTCTCATTCATATCGTACATATATTTTGTAGATGAAGTGTTGTTATTGTCACGTGCATCCCGCACTTGGATGCCACGTAGACATTCTGTACAGAAGGTGCAGGACCTGGGATGGTGAACTGGTCCCATGTGAGCCCAGTCCGGGACGAGTCAGCCAGGGATCCATCTCAGTCGTCCGAGGTCAGGTGTGCATTGTCCTGCACATGAGTCCAAGGTCAGGTGTGCATTGTCCTGCACGTGAAGCAGTGCCAGTCCGCGCTGTGAGTCTCCCTCTGGAATGATGTCAGATGTGCTGAGTATCTAGTTTGCAACTGGATGCCAGACATCTGTAGGCATGTAGTTTGCATGTAGAGATGGGGCCAGCCCATAGGGCTACCCCAGTGTAGGTATTTGCATGAGCATACTTAGATGGGCATGGGGGAGGTGTAGAACCACCCCCAAGGGGCCAGGAGGGCCCAAGACTATGCCCACCAGCCAAGGCAAGGGCTGGAGGGGCAGTCGGCCAGCTCCAGACCCTCTGGACAGGCAGCCGACAGGGTTAGAGGCCTTCTCAACCAGTCGGCCAGGTGTGGGGGGCAGCCCTACACCTCTACGCATGGTGCCCAGCAGCCAGGGTGCTGTCCCAGAAGGCTGGACAGCAGTGTGAACTCATGCGCAGGCTGGACAGAAGGAATAGAGTGTGAAAACACTATATTATATTTAACTCAGTCGTGGGTCTTCAGTAAACCAGCCGACTGGATGTTTTGGGAAGTATAAAAGCCCAGCCCATAGTTTCATTAGAATCATCTCACAATTCACCAAGAGCTCCAAGCATTCAAGGGCCAGGACAGCCAAGGGTTTGCTAAAGCTAAGGGGTGAAGGACTGAAGGTCAAGGGCAGGTTTTCCAGCCAAGAAAAGGTCAAGTACTTTGTATTTGTTTCAGATTTACATCATTCTAATAAAGCAAATACACCATCCGTGGTGGGGGCCCTACAGAGGGTAATTGGGACCCAATACTGTGTCCTTCTCCATCTCCCCCTTCTCTCTCTATTTTTCTGCACATCGTCTTTCAGTTTGTGCGTTAATTCCGTCGCGAAAAGAGTGCTGATTTCTGAGTTTTGAAGTACCGATCCTTCTCCGAAGCTTCCGCATATTACAGTGGTATCAGAGCCTACTTCAAGGACGAAGATTCAGCAAGAAAACCAGAAAATTTTTTCGCTCGTGTGGTTGGTTTTTAGACGCCGGTGGACTACCCCTTTCGGAGTGACTCCTGTCCCTCGAAGGACGGTTGGTTTTTAGCCTCCGGAAGCCTCCGGAAGTCTCCCACACAGACAGTGGATGGTCAGATTGCGTTCCGGAAAGGAATTGCAGATTCCCGCTATGGCGAGCTTTGGCGACGAGAGAGAACCAGAACCATGGGACCAGAGTGCACCAGGCAGCCCAGCTAGGGCACCCGGCTTGAGTGTACAAGACATGTTCCAGCAGATGATGCGAGCAATCGCAGACCAGACAACCAAGTTGGACGAGCAGAAGGCGCGGATTTTGGCTCTGGAGGAGCGTTCTCGCTCTCCAGCGTCGCGTTTTCCATCTCCTCCTCCCTCTCCTTCCGTACCCCAGATACCAGATCCTCGTCACAGGGACCCTCTCGAGGGGTCACAGCCGCAGTCAAGCTCCTTGCTTGAGAGGCAGATACGGGCATTGGAGATTCGACAACGAGAAGACGAAGCCATGCGACGAGTGGAACACGAGCATTACCTCCGAGCTTTGGACGCCAGATTGACACCAGCGGCGCCCTCGAATCATTTTCCCGAGAAAATGAACTTCAGTAAGTATAATGGTAAACTCGATCCCACTACTCTGTATTCATGGTTACATCAATTTGAAGCTTACTTTGCCGCAGTTAGGAAATCAGATATTGACAAAGTGATCTTAGCCAGTTGGTATTTGGAAGGTGAGGCCATTCCTTGGTGGACTCAGTGGGCTCATGCCCACACCTGATCAGGTATGGCAGCTTATGGGTGGGACGAGTTCGTCCGTGACCTTAAGCAGCGGTTTTTACCGCCCCACTACCTTGAGCGACTCGAAGACGAGTTCAGGGGAGCGCGTCAGAACGCGCAACCAGTCCTTCAGTTTGCCAATAGAATTTCGACCTTGTGTCTACAATTAGGCTTATCTGATGCGGACAAGAAAGGGCAGTTCTTGTATGGCCTGGACACGCACATCCAATGGGAGGTGCGTATGTTTAGACCAGCCACCTTTGAGGACGCACTCTCGCTTGCGCAGAGTGCAGAAATGAAACACAATGGTGGCAAGCCCAAGACTTCCCAGCCGGCTTCTCCCAAGGCTAACACCTCGGGGGGCAAAAGCCAGAACCAGACGGGGTCTTCCCCAGGACAGAGCCCGGGAGCCTCTGGCTCCAAGAACTCGAACAATGCGTCTAAGCTTACTCCAGACCAGAAAGCGGAGGCCGGCAAGACAGGTGGCAAGTTGAGTGCTGAGGAGCTTGCTCAGTACAGAAAGGAGGGTAGATGTTACTTTTGTCACACAAAAGGACATACTTCTCGGGATTGTCCGAAGAAGCCTCCAAAGCCCGCCGCCGCCTCCACAGCTTCCGTGGTGAGCACAGCTCCCACACAGACCCCAGTGGCTACCCCTAGTTCTTCAACCCCCGGTGCTTCAGTTGGAGCAATTATTAGCCGGGAGCTCGAAGATAAGCAGAAGGGCGCCCATGACCAGGAGTATGAGCGCAACGAATTGCTCAAGTCCTTTGGCTACATAGGTGGCCAGAGAGTCGTTGTCTTGTTTGACAGCGGCAGCACGGAGGATGTGATCACGGAAGAGGCCGCTAGGCGTGCCCGCTTCGAGCTCACTCCGGTGGACAAACAAGTTGAGGGATTTAGCACAGGTATGACTACGAGCGTCAAGTATGAAGCTCTAGGTGCTAAATTAGTCATTCAGGGCATAGAGTTTGTGCGTGATTTTATGGTTGCCCCTCTTGTAGGAGCAGACATAATTTTGGGGATCCAGTGGTTTCACAAGTTTCTCCCTGATGTCAAGTGGGACAAGCACACGTTCCAGATTGATCGGAATGTGTCAAACACCCCTGTGACCATCAAGTGTGAGCCAGGTATTCCAAACTTTCCGCTCATAAGCCACTTGCAGGCTAAGAGAGCAGTCAGGAAAGGCGCACAGTGTGCGATGATTTACATCCAGACAGCCCAGACGGTGGCCAGTGCTTCCGAGAAGTACTCGGTTCTCCATGAAAAGTTCCAGAAGATTTTTCTTCGGGACAGTCTCCCTCCCCAGCTTCCCCCGTCCAGACCGGAGGATCACAAGATTGACCTCCTCCCAGGCTCGGAACCCCCGAGCAAGTTTCCGTATCGCCTTTCTAAGGCAATGGAATCGGAGTTGGACCGCCAACTCCAAGAATTGTTGCAAGCTGGCTTCATCCGCCCCAGCGTGTCACCGTTTGCAGCACCGATCTTATTTGTCAAGAAGAAAGATGGGTCTTCTCGGTTGTGTGTCGATTATCGTGCACTCAACAAGCTGACTATCAAGAGCAGATTCCCGATGCCTCGAATTGACTATATTCTCGAGAGGCTGAATGGAGCTAAGGTGTTCTCTAAATTGGATTTAAAGAGTGGGTACCACCAGGTTCGGATTGTTGAGGGGGACATCCCCAAGACAGCTTTCCGTACAGAACGGGCCCACTATGAATTTGTGGTCATGCCATTTGGTTTGACGAACGCCCCAGCTACATTTAACCGCATGATGATGCGTATTTTCCGGGAGTTGATCGGAGTGTGTGTGTTCATATTTCTGGACGACATACTCATATTTTCAGCTACAGTTGAGCAGCATGACATTGATGTGGAGAAAGTCCTTAGGTTGCTGGAAAGCAATGAGCTCTATATCAATGAAAAGAAGTCAGAATTTTATCTGTTCCAGGTACATTACTTGGGATATATAATCAGTGCCGAAGGCATTCGACTTGACCCGGCTAAAGTGGCCGAGATTGTTAACTGGGAAGTACCTCAGACTGCTTATGACATTAGATCATTTGTGGGTATATGCCAGGCATATTCCACCCACATTGACAGGTTTTCTGATCTCTCGGCAGACCTCACCGA